>NW_027445640.1:0-600000 GCF_035582795.1 Mycteria americana
AAGGGACAGTGAAAACCAGCTAGAGCTTTCAGTGCTGGCAGCTTTCCTGTGGGCGCAATCTCTGGACGTTTCCAATTTGGCAGCCGGGCTCTGCCAGAGAGAGATACAGAGTGTTGCCCCATTACGAAGCAATGCTTTAGCAGAGCGCGAATGTCTGTGTGGCAGCGAATGCAGTTCCAAGGGACAGTGAAAACCAGCTAGAGCTTTCAGTGCTGGCAGCTTTCCTGTGGGCGCAATCTCTGGACGTTT
Source organism: Mycteria americana (assembly GCF_035582795.1). Taxonomy (NCBI): domain Eukaryota; kingdom Metazoa; phylum Chordata; class Aves; order Ciconiiformes; family Ciconiidae; genus Mycteria; species Mycteria americana. Next base: position 250 of record NW_027445640.1, read on the forward strand.
CCAATTTGGCAGCCGGGCTCTGCCAGAGAGAGATACAGAGTGTTGCCCCATTACGAAGCAATGCTTTAGCAGAGCGCGAATGTCTGTGTGGCAGCGAATGCAGTTCCAAGGGACAGTGAAAACCAGCTAGAGCTTTCAGTGCTGGCAGCTTTCCTGTGGGCGCAATCTCTGGACGTTTCCAATTTGGCAGCCGGGCTCTGCCAGAGAGAGATACAGAGTGTTGCCCCATTACGAAGCAATGCTTTAGCAGAGCGCGAATGTCTGTGTGGCAGCGAATGCAGTTCCAAGGGACAGTGAAAACCAGCTAGAGCTTTCAGTGCTGGCAGCTTTCCTGTGGGCGCAATCTCTGGACGTTTCCACTTTGGCAGCCGGGCTCTGCCAGAGAGAGATACAGAGTGTTGCCCCATTACGAAGCAATGCTTTAGCAGAGCGCGAATGTCTGTGTGGCAGCGAATGCAGTTCCAAGGGACAGTGAAAACCAGCTAGAGCTTTCAGTGCTGGCAGCTTTCCTGTGGGTGCAATCTCTGGACGTTTCCAATTTGGCAGCCGGGCTCTGCCACAGAGAGATACAGAGTGTTGCCCCATTACGAAGCAATGCTTTAGCAGAGCGCGAATGTCTGTGTGGCAGCGAATGCAGTTCCAAGGGACAGTGAAAACCAGCTAGAGCTTTCAGTGCTGGCAGCTTTCCTGTGGGCGCAATCTCTGGACGTTTCCAATTTGGCAGCCGCGCTCTGCCACAGAGAGATACAGAGTGTTGCCCCATTACGAAGCAATGCTTTAGCAGAGCGCGAATGTCTGTGTGGCAGCGAATGCAGTTCCAAGGGACAGTGAAAACCAGCTAGAGCTTTCAGTGCTGGCAGCTTTCCTGTGGGCGCAATCTCTGGACGTTTCCAATTTGGCAGCCGGGCTCTGCCAGAGAGAGATACAGAGTGTTGCCCCATTACGAAGCAATGCTTTAGCAGAGCGCGAATGTCTGTGTGGCAGCGAATGCAGTTCCAAGGGACAGTGAAAACCAGCTAGAGCTTTCAGTGCTGGCAGCTTTCCTGTGGGCGCAATCTCTGGACGTTTCCAATTTGGCAGCCGGGCTCTGCCACAGAGAGATACAGAGTGTTGCCCCATTAGGAAGCAATGCTTTAGCAGAGCGCGAATGTCTGTGTGGCAGCGAATGCAGTTCCAAGGGACAGTGAAAACCAGCTAGAGCTTTCAGTGCTGGCAGCTTTCCTGTGGGCGCAATCTCTGGACGTTTCCAATTTGGCAGCCGGGCTCTGCCAGAGAGAGATACAGAGTGTTGCCCCATTACCAAGCAATGCTTTAGCAGAGCGCGAATGTCTGTGTGGCAGCGAATGCAGTTCCAAGGGACAGTGAAAACCAGCTAGAGCTTTCAGTGCTGGCAGCTTTCCTGTGGGCGCAATCTCTGGACGTTTCCAATTTGGCAGCCGGGCTCTGCCAGAGAGAGATACAGAGTGTTGCCCCATTACGAAGCAATGCTTTAGCAGAGCGCGAATGTCTGTGTGGCAGCGAATGCAGTTCCAAGGGACAGTGAAAACCAGCTAGAGCTTTCAGTGCTGGCAGCTTTCCTGTGGGCGCAATCTCTGGACGTTTCCAATTTGGCAGCCGGGCTCTGCCAGAGAGAGATACAGAGTGTTGCCCCATTACGAAGCAATGCTTTAGCAGAGCGCGAATGTCTGTGTGGCAGCGAATGCAGTTCCAAGGGACAGTGAAAACCAGCTAGAGCTTTCAGTGCTGGCAGCTTTCCTGTGGGCGCAATCTCTGGACATTTCCAATTTGGTAGCCGGGCTCTGCCACAGAGAGATACAGAGTGTTGCCCCATTACCAAGCAATGCTTTAGCAGAGCGCGAATGTCTGTGTGGCAGCGAATGCAGTTCCAAGGGACAGTGAAAACCAGCTAGAGCTTTCAGTGCTGGCAGCTTTCCTGTGGGCGCAATCTCTGGACGTTTCCAATTTGGCAGCCGGGCTCTGCCACAGAGAGATACAGAATGTTGCCCCATTACGAAGCAATGCTTTAGCAGAGCGCGAATGTCTGTGTGGCAGCGAATGCAGTTCCAAGGGACAGTGAAAACCAGCTAGAGCTTTCAGTGCTGGCAGCTTTCCTGTGGGCGCAATCTCTGGACGTTTCCAATTTGGCAGCCGGGCTCTGCCACAGAGAGATACAGAGTGTTGCCCCATTACGAAGCAATGCTTTAGCAGAGCGCGAATGTCTGTGTGGCAGCGAATGCAGTTCCAAGGGACAGTGAAAACCAGCTAGAGCTTTCAGTGCTGGCAGCTTTCCTGTGGGCGCAATCTCTGGACGTTTCCAATTTGGCAGCCGGGCTCTGCCACAGAGAGATACAGAGTGTTGCCCCCTTACCAAGCAATGCTTTAGCAGAGCGCGAATGTCTGTGTGGCAGCGAATGCAGTTCCAAGGGACAGTGAAAACCAGCTAGAGCTTTCAGTGCTGGCAGCTTTCCTGTGGGCGCAATCTCTGGACGTTTCCAATTTGGCAGCCGGGCTCTGCCAGAGAGAGATACAGAGTGTTGCCCCATTACCAAGCAATGCTTTAGCAGAGCGCGAATGTCTGTGTGGCAGCGAATGCAGTTCCAAGGGACAGTGAAAACCAGCTAGAGCTTTCAGTGCTGGCAGCTTTCCTGTGGGCGCAATCTCTGGACGTTTCCAATTTGGCAGCCGGGCTCTGCCAGAGAGAGATACAGAGTGTTGCCCCATTACGAAGCAATGCTTTAGCAGAGCGCGAATGTCTGTGTGGCAGCGAATGCAGTTCCAAGGGACAGTGAAAACCAGCTAGAGCTTTCAGTGCTGGCAGCTTTCCTGTGGGCGCAATCTCTGGACGTTTCCAATTTGGCAGCCGGGCTCTGCCAGAGAGAGATACAGAATGTTGCCCCATTACGAAGCAATGCTTTAGCAGAGCGCGAATGTCTGTGTGGCAGCGAATGCAGTTCCAAGGGACAGTGAAAACCAGCTAGAGCTTTCAGTGCTGGCAGCTTTCCTGTGGGCGCAATCTCTGGACGTTTCCACTTTGGCAGCCGGGCTCTGCCAGAGAGAGATACAGAGTGTTGCCCCATTACGAAGCAATGCTAAAGCAGAGCGCGAATGTCTGTGTGGCAGCGAATGCAGTTCCAAGGGACAGTGAAAACCAGCTAGAGCTTTCAGTGCTGGCAGCTTTCCTGTGGGCGCAATCTCTGGACGTTTCCAATTTGGCAGCCGGGCTCTGCCACAGAGAGATACAGAGTGTTGCCCCATTACGAAGCAATGCTAAAGCAGAGCGCGAATGTCTGTGTGGCAGCGAATGCAGTTCCAAGGGAGAGTGAAAACCAGCTAGAGCTTTCAGTGCTGGCAGCTTTCCTGTGGGCGCAATCTCTGGACATTTCCAATTTGGTAGCCGGGCTCTGCCACAGAGAGATACAGAGTGTTGCCCCATTACCAAGCAATGCTTTAGCAGAGCGCGAATGTCTGTGTGGCAGCGAATGCAGTTCCAAGGGACAGTGAAAACCAGCTAGAGCTTTCAGTGCTGGCAGCTTTCCTGTGGGCGCAATCTCTGGACGTTTCCAATTTGGCAGCCGGGCTCTGCCACAGAGAGATACAGAATGTTGCCCCATTACGAAGCAATGCTTTAGCAGAGCGCGAATGTCTGTGTGGCAGCGAATGCAGTTCCAAGGGACAGTGAAAACCAGCTAGAGCTTTCAGTGCTGGCAGCTTTCCTGTGGGCGCAATCTCTGGACGTTTCCAATTTGGCAGCCGGGCTCTGCCACAGAGAGATACAGAGTGTTGCCCCATTACGAAGCAATGCTTTAGCAGAGCGCGAATGTCTGTGTGGCAGCGAATGCAGTTCCAAGGGACAGTGAAAACCAGCTAGAGCTTTCAGTGCTGGCAGCTTTCCTGTGGGCGCAATCTCTGGACGTTTCCAATTTGGCAGCCGGGCTCTGCCACAGAGAGATACAGAGTGTTGCCCCCTTACCAAGCAATGCTTTAGCAGAGCGCGAATGTCTGTGTGGCAGCGAATGCAGTTCCAAGGGACAGTGAAAACCAGCTAGAGCTTTCAGTGCTGGCAGCTTTCCTGTGGGCGCAATCTCTGGACGTTTCCAATTTGGCAGCCGGGCTCTGCCAGAGAGAGATACAGAGTGTTGCCCCATTACCAAGCAATGCTTTAGCAGAGCGCGAATGTCTGTGTGGCAGCGAATGCAGTTCCAAGGGACAGTGAAAACCAGCTAGAGCTTTCAGTGCTGGCAGCTTTCCTGTGGGCGCAATCTCTGGACGTTTCCAATTTGGCAGCCGGGCTCTGCCAGAGAGAGATACAGAATGTTGCCCCATTACGAAGCAATGCTTTAGCAGAGCGCGAATGTCTGTGTGGCAGCGAATGCAGTTCCAAGGGACAGTGAAAACCAGCTAGAGCTTTCAGTGCTGGCAGCTTTCCTGTGGGCGCAATCTCTGGACGTTTCCACTTTGGCAGCCGGGCTCTGCCAGAGAGAGATACAGAGTGTTGCCCCATTACGAAGCAATGCTAAAGCAGAGCGCGAATGTCTGTGTGGCAGCGAATGCAGTTCCAAGGGACAGTGAAAACCAGCTAGAGCTTTCAGTGCTGGCAGCTTTCCTGTGGGCGCAATCTCTGGACGTTTCCAATTTGGCAGCCGGGCTCTGCCACAGAGAGATACAGAGTGTTGCCCCATTACGAAGCAATGCTAAAGCAGAGCGCGAATGTCTGTGTGGCAGCGAATGCAGTTCCAAGGGACAGTGAAAACCAGCTAGAGCTTTCAGTGCTGGCAGCTTTCCTGTGGGCGCAATCTCTGGACGTTTCCAATTTGGCAGCCGGGCTCTGCCACAGAGAGATACAGAGTGTTGCCCCATTACGAAGCAATGCTTTAGCAGAGCGCGAATGTCTGTGTGGCAGCGAATGCAGTTCCAAGGGACAGTGAAAACCAGCTAGAGCTTTCAGTGCTGGCAGCTTTCCTGTGGGCGCAATCTCTGGACGTTTCCAATTTGGCAGCCGGGCTCTGCCAGAGAGAGATACAGAGTGTTGCCCCATTACCAAGCAATGCTTTAGCAGAGCGCGAATGTCTGTGTGGCAGCGAATGCAGTTCCAAGGGACAGTGAAAACCAGCTAGAGCTTTCAGTGCTGGCAGCTTTCCTGTGGGCGCAATCTCTGGACGTTTCCAATTTGGCAGCCGGGCTCTGCCACAGAGAGATACAGAGTGTTGCCCCATTAGGAAGCAATGCTTTAGCAGAGCGCGAATGTCTGTGTGGCAGCGAATGCAGTTCCAAGGGACAGTGAAAACCAGCAAGAGCTTTCAGTGCTGGCAGCTTTCCTGTGGGCGCAATCTCTGGACGTTTCCAATTTGGCAGCCGGGCTCTGCCAGAGAGAGATACAGAGTGTTGCCCCATTACCAAGCAATGCTTTAGCAGAGCGCGAATGTCTGTGTGGCAGCGAATGCAGTTCCAAGGGACAGTGAAAACCAGCTAGAGCTTTCAGTGCTGGCAGCTTTCCTGTGGGCGCAATCTCTGGACGTTTCCAATTTGGCAGCCGGGCTCTGCCAGAGAGAGATACAGAGTGTTGCCCCATTACGAAGCAATGCTTTAGCAGAGCGCGAATGTCTGTGTGGCAGCGAATGCAGTTCCAAGGGACAGTGAAAACCAGCTAGAGCTTTCAGTGCTGGCAGCTTTCCTGTGGGCGCAATCTCTGGACGTTTCCAATTTGGCAGCCGGGCTCTGCCAGAGAGAGATACAGAGTGTTGCCCCATTACGAAGCAATGCTTTAGCAGAGCGCGAATGTCTGTGTGGCAGCGAATGCAGTTCCAAGGGACAGTGAAAACCAGCTAGAGCTTTCAGTGCTGGCAGCTTTCCTGTGGGCGCAATCTCTGGACATTTCCAATTTGGTAGCCGGGCTCTGCCACAGAGAGATACAGAGTGTTGCCCCATTACCAAGCAATGCTTTAGCAGAGCGTGAATGTCTGTGTGGCAGCGAATGCAGTTCCAAGGGACAGTGAAAACCAGCTAGAGCTTTCAGTGCTGGCAGCTTTCCTGTGGGCGCAATCTCTGGACGTTTCCAATTTGGCAGCCGGGCTCTGCCACAGAGAGATACAGAATGTTGCCCCATTACGAAGCAATGCTTTAGCAGAGCGCGAATGTCTGTGTGGCAGCGAATGCAGTTCCAAGGGACAGTGAAAACCAGCTAGAGCTTTCAGTGCTGGCAGCTTTCCTGTGGGCGCAATCTCTGGACGTTTCCAATTTGGCAGCCGGGCTCTGCCACAGAGAGATACAGAGTGTTGCCCCATTACGAAGCAATGCTTTAGCAGAGCGCGAATGTCTGTGTGGCAGCGAATGCAGTTCCAAGGGACAGTGAAAACCAGCTAGAGCTTTCAGTGCTGGCAGCTTTCCTGTGGGCGCAATCTCTGGACGTTTCCAATTTGGCAGCCGGGCTCTGCCACAGAGAGATACAGAGTGTTGCCCCCTTACCAAGCAATGCTTTAGCAGAGCGCGAATGTCTGTGTGGCAGCGAATGCAGTTCCAAGGGACAGTGAAAACCAGCTAGAGCTTTCAGTGCTGGCAGCTTTCCTGTGGGCGCAATCTCTGGACGTTTCCAATTTGGCAGCCGGGCTCTGCCAGAGAGAGATACAGAGTGTTGCCCCATTACCAAGCAATGCTTTAGCAGAGCGCGAATGTCTGTGTGGCAGCGAATGCAGTTCCAAGGGACAGTGAAAACCAGCTAGAGCTTTCAGTGCTGGCAGCTTTCCTGTGGGCGCAATCTCTGGACGTTTCCAATTTGGCAGCCGGGCTCTGCCAGAGAGAGATACAGAGTGTTGCCCCATTACCAAGCAATGCTTTAGCAGAGCGCGAATGTCTGTGTGGCAGCGAATGCAGTTCCAAGGGACAGTGAAAACCAGCTAGAGCTTTCAGTGCTGGCAGCTTTCCTGTGGGCGCAATCTCTGGACGTTTCCAATTTGGCAGCCGGGCTCTGCCACAGAGAGATACAGAGTGTTGCCCCATTAGGAAGCAATGCTTTAGCAGAGCGCGAATGTCTGTGTGGCAGCGAATGCAGTTCCAAGGGACAGTGAAAACCAGCAAGAGCTTTCAGTGCTGGCAGCTTTCCTGTGGGCGCAATCTCTGGACGTTTCCAATTTGGCAGCCGGGCTCTGCCAGAGAGAGATACAGAGTGTTGCCCCATTACCAAGCAATGCTTTAGCAGAGCGCGAATGTCTGTGTGGCAGCGAATGCAGTTCCAAGGGACAGTGAAAACCAGCTAGAGCTTTCAGTGCTGGCAGCTTTCCTGTGGGCGCAATCTCTGGACGTTTCCAATTTGGCAGCCGGGCTCTGCCAGAGAGAGATACAGAGTGTTGCCCCATTACGAAGCAATGCTTTAGCAGAGCGCGAATGTCTGTGTGGCAGCGAATGCAGTTCCAAGGGACAGTGAAAACCAGCTAGAGCTTTCAGTGCTGGCAGCTTTCCTGTACGCGCAATCTCTGGACGTTTCCAATTTGGCAGCCGGGCTCTGCCACAGAGAGATACAGAGTGTTGCCCCATTACGAAGCAATGCTTTAGCAGAGCGCGAATGTCTGTGTGGCAGCGAATGCAGTTCCAAGGGACAGTGAAAACCAGCTAGAGCTTTCAGTGCTGGCAGCTTTCCTGTGGGCGCAATCTCTGGACATTTCCAATTTGGTAGCCGGGCTCTGCCACAGAGAGATACAGAGTGTTGCCCCATTACCAAGCAATGCTTTAGCAGAGCGCGAATGTCTGTGTGGCAGCGAATGCAGTTCCAAGGGACAGTGAAAACCAGCTAGAGCTTTCAGTGCTGGCAGCTTTCCTGTGGGCGCAATCTCTGGACGTTTCCAATTTGGCAGCCGGGCTCTGCCAGAGAGAGATACAGAATGTTGCCCCATTACGAAGCAATGCTTTAGCAGAGCGCGAATGTCTGTGTGGCAGCGAATGCAGTTCCAAGGGACAGTGAAAACCAGCTAGAGCTTTCAGTGCTGGCAGCTTTCCTGTGGGCGCAATCTCTGGACGTTTCCAATTTGGCAGCCGGGCTCTGCCACAGAGAGATACAGAGTGTTGCCCCATTACGAAGCAATGCTTTAGCAGAGCGCGAATGTCTGTGTGGCAGCGAATGCAGTTCCAAGGGACAGTGAAAACCAGCTAGAGCTTTCAGTGCTGGCAGCTTTCCTGTGGGCGCAATCTCTGGACGTTTCCAATTTGGCAGCCGGGCTCTGCCACAGAGAGATACAGAGTGTTGCCCCCTTACCAAGCAATGCTTTAGCAGAGCGCGAATGTCTGTGTGGCAGCGAATGCAGTTCCAAGGGACAGTGAAAACCAGCTAGAGCTTTCAGTGCTGGCAGCTTTCCTGTGGGCGCAATCTCTGGACGTTTCCAATTTGGCAGCCGGGCTCTGCCAGAGAGAGATACAGAGTGTTGCCCCATTACGAAGCAATGCTTTAGCAGAGCGCGAATGTCTGTGTGGCAGCGAATGCAGTTCCAAGGGACAGTGAAAACCAGCTAGAGCTTTCAGTGCTGGCAGCTTTCCTGTGGGCGCAATCTCTGGACGTTTCCAATTTGGCAGCCGGGCTCTGCCAGAGAGAGATACAGAGTGTTGCCCCCTTACCAAGCAATGCTTTAGCAGAGCGCGAATGTCTGTGTGGCAGCGAATGCAGTTCCAAGGGACAGTGAAAACCAGCTAGAGCTTTCAGTGCTGGCAGCTTTCCTGTGGGCGCAATCTCTGGACGTTTCCAATTTGGCAGCCGGGCTCTGCCAGAGAGAGATACAGAGTGTTGCCCCATTACGAAGCAATGCTTTAGCAGAGCGCGAATGTCTGTGTGGCAGCGAATGCAGTTCCAAGGGACAGTGAAAACCAGCTAGAGCTTTCAGTGCTGGCAGCTTTCCTGTGGGCGCAATCTCTGGACGTTTCCAATTTGGCAGCCGGGCTCTGCCACAGAGAGATACAGAGTGTTGCCCCATTAGGAAGCAATGCTTTAGCAGAGCGCGAATGTCTGTGTGGCAGCGAATGCAGTTCCAAGGGACAGTGAAAACCAGCTAGAGCTTTCAGTGCTGGCAGCTTTCCTGTGGGCGCAATCTCTGGACGTTTCCAATTTGGCAGCCGGGCTCTGCCACAGAGAGATACAGAGTGTTGCCCCATTACCAAGCAATGCTTTAGCAGAGCGCGAATGTCTGTGTGGCAGCGAATGCAGTTCCAAGGGACAGTGAAAACCAGCTAGAGCTTTCAGTGCTGGCAGCTTTCCTGTGGGCGCAATCTCTGGACGTTTCCAATTTGGCAGCCGGGCTCTGCCAGAGAAAGATACAGTGTGTTGCCCCATTAGGAAGCAATGCTTTAGCAGAGCGCGAATGTCTGTGTGGCAGCGAATGCAGTTCCAAGGGACAGTGAAAACCAGCTCTAGCTTTCAGTGCTGGCAGCTTTCCTGTGGGCGCAATCTCTGGACGTTTCCAATTTGGCAGCCGGGCTCTGCCAGAGAGAGATACAGAGTGTTGCCCCATTAGGAAGCAATGCTTTAGCAGAGCGCGAATGTCTGTGTGGCAGCGAATGCAGTTCCAAGGGACAGTGAAAACCAGCAAGAGCTTTCAGTGCTGGCAGCTTTCCTGTGGGCGCAATGTCTGGACGTTTCCAATTTCGCAGCCGGGCTCTGCCAGAGAGAGATACAGAGTGTTGCCCCATTACGAAGCAATGCTTTAGCAGAGCGCGAATGTCTGTGTGGCAGCGAATGCAGTTCCAAGGGACAGTGAAAACCAGCTAGAGCTTTCAGTGCTGGCAGCTTTCCTGTGGGCGCAATCTCTGGACGTTTCCAATTTGGCAGCCGGGCTCTGCCACAGAGAGATACAGAGTGTTGCCCCATTACCAAGCAATGCTTTAGCAGAGCGCGAATGTCTGTGTGGCAGCGAATGCAGTTCCAAGGGACAGTGAAAACCAGCTAGAGCTTTCAGTGCTGGCAGCTTTCCTGTGGGCGCAATCTCTGGACGTTTCCAATTTGGCAGCCGGGCTCTGCCAGAGAGAGATACAGTGTTGCCCCATTAGGAAGCAATGCTTTAGCAGAGCGCGAATGTCTGTGTGGCAGCGAATGCAGTTCCAAGGGACAGTGAAAACCAGCTAGAGCTTTCAGTGCTGGCAGCTTTCCTGTGGGCGCAATCTCTGGACGTTTCCAATTTGGCAGCCGGGCTCTGCCAGAGAGAGATACAGAATGTTGCCCCCTTACCAAGCAATGCTATGGCTGAGCGCGAATGTCTGTGTGGCAGCGAATGCAGTTCCAAGGGACAGTGAAAACCAGCTAGAGCTTTCAGTGCTGGCAGCTTTCCTGTGGGCGCAATCTCTGGACGTTTCCAATTTGGCAGCCGGGCTCTGCCAGAGAGAGATACAGAGTGTTGCCCCATTACGAAGCAATGCTTTAGCAGAGCGCGAATGTCTGTGTGGCAGCGAATGCAGTTCCAAGGGACAGTGAAAACCAGCTAGAGCTTTCAGTGCTGGCAGCTTTCCTGTGGGCGCAATCTCTGGACGTTTCCAATTTGGCAGCCGGGCTCTGCCACAGAGAGATACAGAATGTTGCCCCATTACGAAGCAATGCTTTAGCAGAGCGCGAATGTCTGTGTGGCAGCGAATGCAGTTCCAAGGGACAGTGAAAACCAGCTAGAGCTTTCAGTGCTGGCAGCTTTCCTGTGGGCGCAATCTCTGGACGTTTCCAATTTGGCAGCCGGGCTCTGCCAGAGAGAGATACAGAGTGTTGCCCCATTACGAAGCAATGCTTTAGCAGAGCGCGAATGTCTGTGTGGCAGCGAATGCAGTTCCAAGGGACAGTGAAAACCAGCTAGAGCTTTCAGTGCTGGCAGCTTTCCTGTGGGCGCAATCTCTGGACGTTTCCACTTTGGCAGCCGGGCTCTGCCAGAGAGAGATACAGAGTGTTGCCCCATTACGAAGCAATGCTTTAGCAGAGCGCGAATGTCTGTGTGGCAGCGAATGCAGTTCCAAGGGACAGTGAAAACCAGCTAGAGCTTTCAGTGCTGGCAGCTTTCCTGTGGGTGCAATCTCTGGACGTTTCCAATTTGGCAGCCGGGCTCTGCCACAGAGAGATACAGAGTGTTGCCCCATTACGAAGCAATGCTTTAGCAGAGCGCGAATGTCTGTGTGGCAGCGAATGCAGTTCCAAGGGACAGTGAAAACCAGCTAGAGCTTTCAGTGCTGGCAGCTTTCCTGTGGGCGCAATCTCTGGACGTTTCCAATTTGGCAGCCGCGCTCTGCCACAGAGAGATACAGAGTGTTGCCCCATTACGAAGCAATGCTTTAGCAGAGCGCGAATGTCTGTGTGGCAGCGAATGCAGTTCCAAGGGACAGTGAAAACCAGCTAGAGCTTTCAGTGCTGGCAGCTTTCCTGTGGGCGCAATCTCTGGACGTTTCCAATTTGGCAGCCGGGCTCTGCCAGAGAGAGATACAGAGTGTTGCCCCATTACGAAGCAATGCTTTAGCAGAGCGCGAATGTCTGTGTGGCAGCGAATGCAGTTCCAAGGGACAGTGAAAACCAGCTAGAGCTTTCAGTGCTGGCAGCTTTCCTGTGGGCGCAATCTCTGGACGTTTCCAATTTGGCAGCCGAGCTCTGCCACAGAGAGATACAGAGTGTTGCCCCATTAGGAAGCAATGCTTTAGCAGAGCGCGAATGTCTGTGTGGCAGCGAATGCAGTTCCAAGGGACAGTGAAAACCAGCTAGAGCTTTCAGTGCTGGCAGCTTTCCTGTGGGCGCAATCTCTGGACGTTTCCAATTTGGCAGCCGGGCTCTGCCAGAGAGAGATACAGAGTGTTGCCCCATTACCAAGCAATGCTTTAGCAGAGCGCGAATGTCTGTGTGGCAGCGAATGCAGTTCCAAGGGACAGTGAAAACCAGCTAGAGCTTTCAGTGCTGGCAGCTTTCCTGTGGGCGCAATCTCTGGACGTTTCCAATTTGGCAGCCGGGCTCTGCCAGAGAGAGATACAGAGTGTTGCCCCATTACGAAGCAATGCTTTAGCAGAGCGCGAATGTCTGTGTGGCAGCGAATGCAGTTCCAAGGGACAGTGAAAACCAGCTAGAGCTTTCAGTGCTGGCAGCTTTCCTGTGGGCGCAATCTCTGGACGTTTCCAATTTGGCAGCCGGGCTCTGCCAGAGAGAGATACAGAGTGTTGCCCCATTACGAAGCAATGCTTTAGCAGAGCGCGAATGTCTGTGTGGCAGCGAATGCAGTTCCAAGGGACAGTGAAAACCAGCTAGAGCTTTCAGTGCTGGCAGCTTTCCTGTGGGCGCAATCTCTGGACATTTCCAATTTGGTAGCCGGGCTCTGCCACAGAGAGATACAGAGTGTTGCCCCATTACCAAGCAATGCTTTAGCAGAGCGCGAATGTCTGTGTGGCAGCGAATGCAGTTCCAAGGGACAGTGAAAACCAGCTAGAGCTTTCAGTGCTGGCAGCTTTCCTGTGGGCGCAATCTCTGGACGTTTCCAATTTGGCAGCCGGGCTCTGCCACAGAGAGATACAGAATGTTGCCCCATTACGAAGCAATGCTTTAGCAGAGCGCGAATGTCTGTGTGGCAGCGAATGCAGTTCCAAGGGACAGTGAAAACCAGCTAGAGCTTTCAGTGCTGGCAGCTTTCCTGTGGGCGCAATCTCTGGACGTTTCCAATTTGGCAGCCGGGCTCTGCCACAGAGAGATACAGAGTGTTGCCCCATTACGAAGCAATGCTTTAGCAGAGCGCGAATGTCTGTGTGGCAGCGAATGCAGTTCCAAGGGACAGTGAAAACCAGCTAGAGCTTTCAGTGCTGGCAGCTTTCCTGTGGGCGCAATCTCTGGACGTTTCCAATTTGGCAGCCGGGCTCTGCCACAGAGAGATACAGAGTGTTGCCCCCTTACCAAGCAATGCTTTAGCAGAGCGCGAATGTCTGTGTGGCAGCGAATGCAGTTCCAAGGGACAGTGAAAACCAGCTAGAGCTTTCAGTGCTGGCAGCTTTCCTGTGGGCGCAATCTCTGGACGTTTCCAATTTGGCAGCCGGGCTCTGCCAGAGAGAGATACAGAGTGTTGCCCCATTACCAAGCAATGCTTTAGCAGAGCGCGAATGTCTGTGTGGCAGCGAATGCAGTTCCAAGGGACAGTGAAAACCAGCTAGAGCTTTCAGTGCTGGCAGCTTTCCTGTGGGCGCAATCTCTGGACGTTTCCAATTTGGCAGCCGGGCTCTGCCAGAGAGAGATACAGAGTGTTGCCCCATTACGAAGCAATGCTTTAGCAGAGCGCGAATGTCTGTGTGGCAGCGAATGCAGTTCCAAGGGACAGTGAAAACCAGCTAGAGCTTTCAGTGCTGGCAGCTTTCCTGTGGGCGCAATCTCTGGACGTTTCCAATTTGGCAGCCGGGCTCTGCCAGAGAGAGATACAGAATGTTGCCCCATTACGAAGCAATGCTTTAGCAGAGCGCGAATGTCTGTGTGGCAGCGAATGCAGTTCCAAGGGACAGTGAAAACCAGCTAGAGCTTTCAGTGCTGGCAGCTTTCCTGTGGGCGCAATCTCTGGACGTTTCCACTTTGGCAGCCGGGCTCTGCCAGAGAGAGATACAGAGTGTTGCCCCATTACGAAGCAATGCTAAAGCAGAGCGCGAATGTCTGTGTGGCAGCGAATGCAGTTCCAAGGGACAGTGAAAACCAGCTAGAGCTTTCAGTGCTGGCAGCTTTCCTGTGGGCGCAATCTCTGGACGTTTCCAATTTGGCAGCCGGGCTCTGCCACAGAGAGATACAGAGTGTTGCCCCATTACGAAGCAATGCTAAAGCAGAGCGCGAATGTCTGTGTGGCAGCGAATGCAGTTCCAAGGGACAGTGAAAACCAGCTAGAGCTTTCAGTGCTGGCAGCTTTCCTGTGGGCGCAATCTCTGGACGTTTCCAATTTGGCAGCCGGGCTCTGCCACAGAGAGATACAGAGTGTTGCCCCATTACGAAGCAATGCTTTAGCAGAGCGCGAATGTCTGTGTGGCAGCGAATGCAGTTCCAAGGGACAGTGAAAACCAGCTAGAGCTTTCAGTGCTGGCAGCTTTCCTGTGGGCGCAATCTCTGGACGTTTCCAATTTGGCAGCCGGGCTCTGCCAGAGAGAGATACAGAGTGTTGCCCCATTACCAAGCAATGCTTTAGCAGAGCGCGAATGTCTGTGTGGCAGCGAATGCAGTTCCAAGGGACAGTGAAAACCAGCTAGAGCTTTCAGTGCTGGCAGCTTTCCTGTGGGCGCAATCTCTGGACGTTTCCAATTTGGCAGCCGGGCTCTGCCACAGAGAGATACAGAGTGTTGCCCCATTAGGAAGCAATGCTTTAGCAGAGCGCGAATGTCTGTGTGGCAGCGAATGCAGTTCCAAGGGACAGTGAAAACCAGCAAGAGCTTTCAGTGCTGGCAGCTTTCCTGTGGGCGCAATCTCTGGACGTTTCCAATTTGGCAGCCGGGCTCTGCCAGAGAGAGATACAGAGTGTTGCCCCATTACCAAGCAATGCTTTAGCAGAGCGCGAATGTCTGTGTGGCAGCGAATGCAGTTCCAAGGGACAGTGAAAACCAGCTAGAGCTTTCAGTGCTGGCAGCTTTCCTGTGGGCGCAATCTCTGGACGTTTCCAATTTGGCAGCCGGGCTCTGCCAGAGAGAGATACAGAGTGTTGCCCCATTACGAAGCAATGCTTTAGCAGAGCGCGAATGTCTGTGTGGCAGCGAATGCAGTTCCAAGGGACAGTGAAAACCAGCTAGAGCTTTCAGTGCTGGCAGCTTTCCTGTGGGCGCAATCTCTGGACGTTTCCAATTTGGCAGCCGGGCTCTGCCAGAGAGAGATACAGAGTGTTGCCCCATTACGAAGCAATGCTTTAGCAGAGCGCGAATGTCTGTGTGGCAGCGAATGCAGTTCCAAGGGACAGTGAAAACCAGCTAGAGCTTTCAGTGCTGGCAGCTTTCCTGTGGGCGCAATCTCTGGACATTTCCAATTTGGTAGCCGGGCTCTGCCACAGAGAGATACAGAGTGTTGCCCCATTACCAAGCAATGCTTTAGCAGAGCGCGAATGTCTGTGTGGCAGCGAATGCAGTTCCAAGGGACAGTGAAAACCAGCTAGAGCTTTCAGTGCTGGCAGCTTTCCTGTGGGCGCAATCTCTGGACGTTTCCAATTTGGCAGCCGGGCTCTGCCACAGAGAGATACAGAATGTTGCCCCATTACGAAGCAATGCTTTAGCAGAGCGCGAATGTCTGTGTGGCAGCGAATGCAGTTCCAAGGGACAGTGAAAACCAGCTAGAGCTTTCAGTGCTGGCAGCTTTCCTGTGGGCGCAATCTCTGGACGTTTCCAATTTGGCAGCCGGGCTCTGCCACAGAGAGATACAGAGTGTTGCCCCATTACGAAGCAATGCTTTAGCAGAGCGCGAATGTCTGTGTGGCAGCGAATGCAGTTCCAAGGGACAGTGAAAACCAGCTAGAGCTTTCAGTGCTGGCAGCTTTCCTGTGGGCGCAATCTCTGGATGTTTCCAATTTGGCAGCCGGGCTCTGCCACAGAGAGATACAGAGTGTTGCCCCCTTACCAAGCAATGCTTTAGCAGAGCGCGAATGTCTGTGTGGCAGCGAATGCAGTTCCAAGGGACAGTGAAAACCAGCTAGAGCTTTCAGTGCTGGCAGCTTTCCTGTGGGCGCAATCTCTGGACGTTTCCAATTTGGCAGCCGGGCTCTGCCAGAGAGAGATACAGAGTGTTGCCCCATTACCAAGCAATGCTTTAGCAGAGCGCGAATGTCTGTGTGGCAGCGAATGCAGTTCCAAGGGACAGTGAAAACCAGCTAGAGCTTTCAGTGCTGGCAGCTTTCCTGTGGGCGCAATCTCTGGACGTTTCCAATTTGGCAGCCGGGCTCTGCCAGAGAGAGATACAGAGTGTTGCCCCCTTACCAAGCAATGCTTTAGCAGAGCGCGAATGTCTGTGTGGCAGCGAATGCAGTTCCAAGGGACAGTGAAAACCAGCTAGAGCTTTCAGTGCTGGCAGCTTTCCTGTGGGCGCAATCTCTGGACGTTTCCAATTTGGCAGCCGGGCTCTGCCAGAGAGAGATACAGAGTGTTGCCCCATTACGAAGCAATGCTTTAGCAGAGCGCGAATGTCTGTGTGGCAGCGAATGCAGTTCCAAGGGACAGTGAAAACCAGCTCTAGCTTTCAGTGCTGGCAGCTTTCCTGTGGGCGCAATCTCTGGACGTTTCCAATTTGGCAGCCGGGCTCTGCCAGAGAGAGATACAGAGTGTTGCCCCATTAGGAAGCAATGCTTTAGCAGAGCGCGAATGTCTGTGTGGCAGCGAATGCAGTTCCAAGGGACAGTGAAAACCAGCAAGAGCTTTCAGTGCTGGCAGCTTTCCTGTGGGCGCAATGTCTGGACGTTTCCAATTTGGCAGCCGGGCTCTGCCAGAGAGAGATACAGAGTGTTGCCCCATTACGAAGCAATGCTTTAGCAGAGCGCGAATGTCTGTGTGGCAGCGAATGCAGTTCCAAGGGACAGTGAAAACCAGCTAGAGCTTTCAGTGCTGGCAGCTTTCCTGTGGGCGCAATCTCTGGACGTTTCCAATTTGGCAGCCGGGCTCTGCCAGAGAGAATTACATAGTGTTGCCCCATTAGGAAGCAATGCTTTAGCAGAGCGCAAATGTCTGTGTGGCAGCGAATGCAGTTCCAAGGGACAGTGAAAACCAGCTAGAGCTTTCAGTGCTGGCAGCCTTCCTGTGGGCGCAATCTCTGGACGTTTCCAATTTGGCAGCCGGGCTCTGCCACAGAGAGATACAGAGTGTTGCCCCATTACCAAGCAATGCTTTAGCAGAGCGCGAATGTCTGTGTGGCAGCGAATGCAGTTCCAAGGGACAGTGAAAACCAGCTAGAGCTTTCAGTGCTGGCAGCTTTCCTGTGGGCGCAATCTCTGGACGTTTCCACTTTGGCAGCCGGGCTCTGCCAGAGAGAGATACAGAGTGTTGCCCCATTACGAAGCAATGCTTTAGCAGAGCGCGAATGTCTGTGTGGCAGCGAATGCAGTTCCAAGGGACAGTGAAAACCAGCTAGAGCTTTCAGTGCTGGCAGCTTTCCTGTGGGTGCAATCTCTGGACGTTTCCAATTTGGCAGCCGGGCTCTGCCACAGAGAGATACAGAGTGTTGCCCCATTACGAAGCAATGCTTTAGCAGAGCGCGAATGTCTGTGTGGCAGCGAATGCAGTTCCAAGGGACAGTGAAAACCAGCTAGAGCTTTCAGTGCTGGCAGCTTTCCTGTGGGCGCAATCTCTGGACGTTTCCAATTTGGCAGCCGCGCTCTGCCACAGAGAGATACAGAGTGTTGCCCCATTACGAAGCAATGCTTTAGCAGAGCGCAAATGTCTGTGTGGCAGCGAATGCAGTTCCAAGGGACAGTGAAAACCAGCTAGAGCTTTCAGTGCTGGCAGCTTTCCTGTGGGCGCAATCTCTGGACGTTTCCAATTTGGCAGCCGGGCTCTGCCAGAGAGAGATACAGAGTGTTGCCCCATTACGAAGCAATGCTTTAGCAGAGCGCGAATGTCTGTGTGGCAGCGAATGCAGTTCCAAGGGACAGTGAAAACCAGCTAGAGCTTTCAGTGCTGGCAGCTTTCCTGTGGGCGCAATCTCTGGACGTTTCCAATTTGGCAGCCGGGCTCTGCCACAGAGAGATACAGAGTGTTGCCCCATTAGGAAGCAATGCTTTAGCAGAGCGCGAATGTCTGTGTGGCAGCGAATGCAGTTCCAAGGGACAGTGAAAACCAGCTAGAGCTTTCAGTGCTGGCAGCTTTCCTGTGGGCGCAATCTCTGGACGTTTCCAATTTGGCAGCCGGGCTCTGCCAGACAGAATTACAGAGTGTTGCCCCATTAGGAAGCAATGCTTTAGCAGAGCGCAAATGTCTGTGTGGCAGCGAATGCAGTTCCAAGGGACAGTGAAAACCAGCTAGAGCTTTCAGTGCTGGCAGCCTTCCTGTGGGCGCAATCTCTGGACGTTTCCAATTTGGCAGCCGGGCTCTGCCACAGAGAGATACAGAGTGTTGCCCCATTAGGAAGCAATGCTTTAGCAGAGCGCGAATGTCTGTGTGGCAGCGAATGCAGTTCCAAGGGACAGTGAAAACCAGCTAGAGCTTTCAGTGCTGGCAGCTTTCCTGTGGGCGCAATCTCTGGACGTTTCCAATTTGGCAGCCGGGCTCTGCCAGAGAGAGATACAGTGTTGCCCCATTAGGAAGCAATGCTTTAGCAGAGCGCGAATGTCTGTGTGGCAGCGAATGCAGTTCCAAGGGACAGTGAAAACCAGCTAGAGCTTTCAGTGCTGGCAGCTTTCCTGTGGGCGCAATCTCTGGACGTTTCCAATTTGGCAGCCGGGCTCTGCCAGAGAGAGATACAGAATGTTGCCCCCTTACCAAGCAATGCTATGGCTGAGCGCGAATGTCTGTGTGGCAGCGAATGCAGTTCCAAGGGACAGTGAAAACCAGCTAGAGCTTTCAGTGCTGGCAGCTTTCCTGTGGGCGCAATCTCTGGACGTTTCCAATTTGGCAGCCGGGCTCTGCCAGAGAGAGATACAGAGTGTTGCCCCATTACGAAGCAATGCTTTAGCAGAGCGCGAATGTCTGTGTGGCAGCGAATGCAGTTCCAAGGGACAGTGAAAACCAGCTAGAGCTTTCAGTGCTGGCAGCTTTCCTGTGGGCGCAATCTCTGGACGTTTCCACTTTGGCAGCCGGGCTCTGCCAGAGAGAGATACAGAGTGTTGCCCCATTACGAAGCAATGCTTTAGCAGAGCGCGAATGTCTGTGTGGCAGCGAATGCAGTTCCAAGGGACAGTGAACACCAGCTAGAGCTTTCAGTGCTGGCAGCTTTCCTGTGGGTGCAATCTCTGGACGTTTCCAATTTGGCAGCCGGGCTCTGCCACAGAGAGATACAGAGTGTTGCCCCATTACGAAGCAATGCTTTAGCAGAGCGCGAATGTCTGTGTGGCAGCGAATGCAGTTCCAAGGGACAGTGAAAACCAGCTAGAGCTTTCAGTGCTGGCAGCTTTCCTGTGGGCGCAATCTCTGGACGTTTCCAATTTGGCAGCCGCGCTCTGCCACAGAGAGATACAGAGTGTTGCCCCATTACGAAGCAATGCTTTAGCAGAGCGCGAATGTCTGTGTGGCAGCGAATGCAGTTCCAAGGGACAGTGAAAACCAGCTAGAGCTTTCAGTGCTGGCAGCTTTCCTGTGGGCGCAATCTCTGGACGTTTCCAATTTGGCAGCCGGGCTCTGCCAGAGAGAGATACAGAGTGTTGCCCCATTACGAAGCAATGCTTTAGCAGAGCGCGAATGTCTGTGTGGCAGCGAATGCAGTTCCAAGGGACAGTGAAAACCAGCTAGAGCTTTCAGTGCTGGCAGCTTTCCTGTGGGCGCAATCTCTGGACGTTTCCAATTTGGCAGCCGGGCTCTGCCACAGAGAGATACAGAGTGTTGCCCCATTAGGAAGCAATGCTTTAGCAGAGCGCGAATGTCTGTGTGGCAGCGAATGCAGTTCCAAGGGACAGTGAAAACCAGCTAGAGCTTTCAGTGCTGGCAGCTTTCCTGTGGGCGCAATCTCTGGACGTTTCCAATTTGGCAGCCGGGCTCTGCCAGAGAGAGATACAGAGTGTTGCCCCATTACCAAGCAATGCTTTAGCAGAGCGCGAATGTCTGTGTGGCAGCGAATGCAGTTCCAAGGGACAGTGAAAACCAGCTAGAGCTTTCAGTGCTGGCAGCTTTCCTGTGGGCGCAATCTCTGGACGTTTCCAATTTGGCAGCCGGGCTCTGCCACAGAGAGATACAGAGTGTTGCCCCATTACCAAGCAATGCTTTAGCAGAGCGCGAATGTCTGTGTGGCAGCGAATGCAGTTCCAAGGGACAGTGAAAACCAGCTAGAGCTTTCAGTGCTGGCAGCTTTCCTGTGGGCGCAATCTCTGGACGTTTCCAATTTGGCAGCCGGGCTCTGCCAGAGAGAGATACAGAGTGTTGCCCCATTACGAAGCAATGCTTTAGCAGAGCGCGAATGTCTGTGTGGCAGCGAATGCAGTTCCAAGGGACAGTGAAAACCAGCTAGAGCTTTCAGTGCTGGCAGCTTTCCTGTGGGCGCAATCTCTGGACGTTTCCAATTTGGCAGCCGGGCTCTGCCAGAGAGAGATACAGAGTGTTGCCCCATTACGAAGCAATGCTTTAGCAGAGCGCGAATGTCTGTGTGGCAGCGAATGCAGTTCCAAGGGACAGTGAAAACCAGCTAGAGCTTTCAGTGCTGGCAGCTTTCCTGTGGGCGCAATCTCTGGACATTTCCAATTTGGCAGCCGGGCTCTGCCACAGAGAGATACAGAGTGTTGCCCCATTACCAAGCAATGCTTTAGCAGAGCGCGAATGTCTGTGTGGCAGCGAATGCAGTTCCAAGGGACAGTGAAAACCAGCTAGAGCTTTCAGTGCTGGCAGCTTTCCTGTGGGCGCAATCTCTGGACGTTTCCAATTTGGCAGCCGGGCTCTGCCACAGAGAGATACAGAATGTTGCCCCATTACGAAGCAATGCTTTAGCAGAGCGCGAATGTCTGTGTGGCAGCGAATGCAGTTCCAAGGGACAGTGAAAACCAGCTAGAGCTTTCAGTGCTGGCAGCTTTCCTGTGGGCGCAATCTCTGGACGTTTCCAATTTGGCAGCCGGGCTCTGCCAGAGAGAGATACAGAGTGTTGCCCCATTAGGAAGCAATGCTTTAGCAGAGCGCAAATGTCTGTGTGGCAGCGAATGCAGTTCCAAGGGACAGTGAAAACCAGCTAGAGCTTTCAGTGCTGGCAGCTTTCCTGTGGGCGCAATCTCTGGACGTTTCCAATTTGGCAGCCGGGCTCTGCCACAGAGAGATACAGAGTGTTGCCCCCTTACCAAGCAATGCTTTAGCAGAGCGCGAATGTCTGTGTGGCAGCGAATGCAGTTCCAAGGGACAGTGAAAACCAGCTAGAGCTTTCAGTGCTGGCAGCTTTCCTGTGGGCGCAATCTCTGGACGTTTCCAATTTGGCAGCCGGGCTCTGCCAGAGAGAGATACAGAGTGTTGCCCCATTACCAAGCAATGCTTTAGCAGAGCGCGAATGTCTGTGTGGCAGCGAATGCAGTTCCAAGGGACAGTGAAAACCAGCTAGAGCTTTCAGTGCTGGCAGCTTTCCTGTGGGCGCAATCTCTGGACGTTTCCAATTTGGCAGCCGGGCTCTGCCAGAGAGAGATACAGAGTGTTGCCCCATTACGAAGCAATGCTTTAGCAGAGCGCGAATGTCTGTGTGGCAGCGAATGCAGTTCCAAGGGACAGTGAAAACCAGCTAGAGCTTTCAGTGCTGGCAGCTTTCCTGTGGGCGCAATCTCTGGACGTTTCCAATTTGGCAGCCGGGCTCTGCCAGAGAGAGATACAGAGTGTTGCCCCCTTACGAAGCAATGCTTTAGCAGAGCGCGAATGTCTGTGTGGCAGCGAATGCAGTTCCAAGGGACAGTGAAAACCAGCTAGAGCTTTCAGTGCTGGCAGCTTTCCTGTGGGCGCAATCTCTGGACGTTTCCAATTTGGCAGCCGGGCTCTGCCACAGAGAGATACAGAGTGTTGCCCCATTACGAAGCAATGCTTTAGCAGAGCGCGAATGTCTGTGTGGCAGCGAATGCAGTTCCAAGGGACAGTGAAAACCAGCTAGAGCTTTCAGTGCTGGCAGCTTTCCTGTGGGCGCAATCTCTGGACGTTTCCAATTTGGCAGCCGGGCTCTGCCAGAGAGAGATACAGAGTGTTGCCCCATTACCAAGCAATGCTAAAGCAGAGCGCGAATGTCTGTGTGGCAGCGAATGCAGTTCCAAGGGACAGTGAAAACCAGCTACAGCTTTCAGTGCTGGCAGCTTTCCTGTGGGCGCAATGTCTGGACGTTTCCAATTTGGCAGCCGGGCTCTGCCAGAGAAAGATACAGTGTGTTGCCCCATTAGGAAGCAATGCTTTAGCAGAGCGCGAATGTCTGTGTGGCAGCGAATGCAGTTCCAAGGGACAGTGAAAACCAGCAAGAGCTTTCAGTGCTGGCAGCTTTCCTGTGGGCGCAATCTCTGGACGTTTCCAATTTGGCAGCCGGGCTCTGCCACAGAGAGATACAGAGTGTTGCCCCATTACCAAGCAATGCTTTAGCAGAGCGCGAATGTCTGTGTGGCAGCGAATGCAGTTCCAAGGGACAGTGAAAACCAGCTAGAGCTTTCAGTGCTGGCAGCTTTCCTGTGGGCGCAATCTCTGGACGTTTCCAATTTGGCAGCCGGGCTCTGCCACAGAGAGATACAGAGTGTTGCCCCATTACGAAGCAATGCTTTAGCAGAGCGCGAATGTCTGTGTGGCAGCGAATGCAGTTCCAAGGGACAGTGAAAACCAGCTAGAGCTTTCAGTGCTGGCAGCTTTCCTGTGGGCGCAATCTCTGGACGTTTCCAATTTGGCAGCCGGGCTCTGCCAGAGAGAGATACAGAGTGTTGCCCCATTACCAAGCAATGCTTTAGCAGAGCGCGAATGTCTGTGTGGCAGCGAATGCAGTTCCAAGGGACAGTGAAAACCAGCTACAGCTTTCAGTGCTGGCAGCTTTCCTGTGGGCGCAATCTCTGGACGTTTCCAATTTGGCAGCCGGGCTCTGCCAGAGAAAGATACAGTGTGTTGCCCCATTAGGAAGCAATGCTTTAGCAGAGCGCGAATGTCTGTGTGGCAGCGAATGCAGTTCCAAGGGACAGTGAAAACCAGCTAGAGCTTTCAGTGCTGGCAGCTTTCCTGTGGGCGCAATGTCTGGACGTTTCCAATTTGGCAGCCGGGCTCTGCCAGAGAGAGATACAGAGTGTTGCCCCATTACGAAGCAATGCTTTAGCAGAGCGCGAATGTCTGTGTGGCAGCGAATGCAGTTCCAAGGGACAGTGAAAACCAGCTAGAGCTTTCAGTGCTGGCAGCTTTCCTGTGGGCGCAATCTCTGGACGTTTCCAATTTGGCAGCCGGGCTCTGCCAGAGAGAGTTACAGAGTGTTGCCCCATTAGGAAGCAATGCTTTAGCAGAGCGCAAATGTCTGTGTGGCAGCGAATGCAGTTCCAAGGGACAGTGAAAACCAGCTAGAGCTTTCAGTGCTGGCAGCTTTCCTGTGGGCACAATGTCTGGACGTTTCCAATTTGGCAGCCGGGCTCTGCCACAGAGAGATACAGAGTGTTGCCCCATTAGGAAGCAATACTTTAGCAGAGCGCGAATGTCTGTGTGGCAGCGAATGCAGTTCCAAGGGACAGTGAAAACCAGCTAGAGCTTTCAGTGCTGGCAGCTTTCCTTTGGGCGCAATCTCTGGACGTTTCCAATTTGGCAGCCGGGCTCTGCCACAGAGAGATACAGAGTGTTGCCCCATTACGAAGCAATGCTTTAGCAGAGCGCGAATGTCTGTGTGGCAGCGAATGCAGTTCCAAGGGACAGTGAAAACCAGCTAGAGCTTTCAGTGCTGGCAGCTTTCCTGTGGGCGCAATCTCTGGACGTTTCCAATTTGGCAGCCGGGCTCTGCCAGAGAGAGATACAGAGTGTTGCCCCCTTACCAAGCAATGCTTTAGCAGAGCGCGAATGTCTGTGTGGCAGCGAATGCAGTTCCAAGGGACAGTGAAAACCAGCTAGAGCTTTCAGTGCTGGCAGCTTTCCTGTGGGCGCAATCTCTGGACGTTTCCAATTTGGCAGCCGGGCTCTGCCAGAGAGAGGTAAGAGTTTTGCCCCATTACCAAGCAATGCTTTAGCAGAGCGCGAATGTCTGTGTGGCAGCGAATGCAGTTCCAAGGGACAGTGAAAACCAGCTAGAGCTTTCAGTGCTGGCAGCTTTCCTGTGGGCGCAATCTCTGGACGTTTCCAATTTGGCAGCCGGGCTCTGCCAGAGAGAGATACAGAGTGTTGCCCCATTACCAAGCAATGCTTTAGCAGAGCGCGAATGTCTGTGTGGCAGCGAATGCAGTTCCAAGGGACAGTGAAAACCAGCTAGAGCTTTCAGTGCTGGCAGCTTTCCTGTGGGCGCAATCTCTGGACGTTTCCAATTTGGCAGCCGGGCTCTGCCACAGAGAGATACAGAGTGTTGCCCCATTACGAAGCAATGCTAAAGCAGAGCGCGAATGTCTGTGTGGCAGCGAATGCAGTTCCAAGGGACAGTGAAAACCAGCTAGAGCTTTCAGTGCTGGCAGCTTTCCTGTGGGCGCAATCTCTGGACGTTTCCAATTTGGCAGCCGGGCTCTGCCAGAGAGAGATACAGAGTGTTGCCCCATTACGAAGCAATGCTTTAGCAGAGCGCGAATGTCTGTGTGGCAGCGAATGCAGTTCCAAGGGACAGTGAAAACCAGCTAGAGCTTTCAGTGCTGGCAGCTTTCCTGTGGGCGCAATCTCTGGACGTTTCCAATTTGGCAGCCGGGCTCTGCCAGAGAGAGATACAGAGTGTTGCCCCATTACCAAGCAATGCTTTAGCAGAGCGCGAATGTCTGTGTGGCAGCGAATGCAGTTCCAAGGGACAGTGAAAACCAGCTCTAGCTTTCAGTACTGGCAGCTTTCCTGTGGGCGCAATCTCTGGACGTTTCCAATTTGGCAGCCGGGCTCTGCCAGAGAGAGATACAGAGTGTTGCCCCATTAGGAAGCAATGCTTTAGCAGAGCGCAAATGTCTGTGTGGCAGCGAATGCAGTTCCAAGGGACAGTGAAAACCAGCTAGAGCTTTCAGTGCTGGCAGCTTTCCTGTGGGCACAATGTCTGGACGTTTCCAATTTGGCAGCCGGGCTCTGCCACAGAGAGATACAGAGTGTTGCCCCATTAGGAAGCAATACTTTAGCAGAGCGCGAATGTCTGTGTGGCAGCGAATGCAGTTCCAAGGGACAGTGAAAACCAGCTAGAGCTTTCAGTGCTGGCAGCTTTCCTGTGGGCGCAATCTCTGGACGTTTCCAATTTGGCAGCCGGGCTCTGCCACAGAGAGATACAGAGTGTTGCCCCATTACGAAGCAATGCTTTATCAGAGCGCGAATGTCTGTGTGGCAGCGAATGCAGTTCCAAGGGACAGTGAAAACCAGCTAGAGCTTTCAGTGCTGGCAGCTTTCCTGTGGGCGCAATCTCTGGACGTTTCCAATTTGGCAGCCGGGCTCTGCCAGAGAGAGATACAGAGTGTTGCCCCCTTACCAAGCAATGCTTTAGCAGAGCGCGAATGTCTGTGTGGCAGCGAATGCAGTTCCAAGGGACAGTGAAAACCAGGTAGAGCTTTCAGTGCTGGCAGCTTTCCTGTGGGCGCAATCTCTGGACGTTTCCAATTTGGCAGCCGGGCTCTGCCAGAGAGAGGTAAGAGTGTTGCCCCATTACGAAGCAATGCTTTATCAGTGCGCGAATGTCTGTGTGGCAGCGAATGCAGTTCCAAGGGACAGTGAAAACCAGCTAGAGCTTTCAGTGCTGGCAGCTTTCCTGTGGGCGCAATCTCTGGACGTTTCCAATTTGGCAGCCGGGCTCTGCCAGAGAGAGATACAGAGTGTTGCCCCCTTACCAAGCAATGCTTTAGCAGAGCGCGAATGTCTGTGTGGCAGCGAATGCAGTTCCAAGGGACAGTGAAAACCAGCTAGAGCTTTCAGTGCTGGCAGCTTTCCTGTGGGCGCAATCTCTGGACGTTTCCAATTTGGCAGCCGGGCTCTGCCAGAGAGAGGTAAGAGTGTTGCCCCATTACCAAGCAATGCTTTAGCAGAGCGCGAATGTCTGTGTGGCAGCGAATGCAGTTCCAAGGGACAGTGAAAACCAGCTAGAGCTTTCAGTGCTGGCAGCTTTCCTGTGGGCGCAATCTCTGGACGTTTCCAATTTGGCAGCCGGGCTCTGCCAGAGAGAGATACAGAGTGTTGCCCCATTACCAAGCAATGCTTTAGCAGAGCGCGAATGTCTGTGTGGCAGCGAATGCAGTTCCAAGGGACAGTGAAAACCAGCTAGAGCTTTCAGTGCTGGCAGCTTTCCTGTGGGCGCAATCTCTGGACGTTTCCAATTTGGCAGCCGGGCTCTGCCACAGAGAGATACAGAGTGTTGCCCCATTACGAAGCAATGCTTTAGCAGAGCGCGAATGTCTGTGTGGCAGCGAATGCAGTTCCAAGGGACAGTGAAAACCAGCTAGAGCTTTCAGTGCTGGCAGCTTTCCTGTGGGCGCAATCTCTGGACGTTTCCAATTTGGCAGCCGGGCTCTGCCACAGAGAGATACAGAGTGTTGCCCCATTACGAAGCAATGCTTTAGCAGAGCGCGAATGTCTGTGTGGCAGCGAATGCAGTTCCAAGGGACAGTGAAAACCAGCTAGAGCTTTCAGTGCTGGCAGCTTTCCTGTGGGCGCAATCTCTGGACGTTTCCAATTTGGCAGCCGGGCTCTGCCAGAGAGAGATACAGAGTGTTGCCCCATTACCAAGCAATGCTTTAGCAGAGCGCGAATGTCTGTGTGGCAGCGAATGCAGTTCCAAGGGACAGTGAAAACCAGCTCTAGCTTTCAGTACTGGCAGCTTTCCTGTGGGCGCAATCTCTGGACGTTTCCAATTTGGCAGCCGGGCTCTGCCAGAGAGAGATACAGAGTGTTGCCCCATTAGGAAGCAATGCTTTAGCAGAGCGCGAATATCTGTGTGGCAGCGAATGCAGTTCCAAGGGACAGTGAAAACCAGCAAGAGCTTTCAGTGCTGGCAGCTTTCCTGTGGGCACAATGTCTGGACGTTTCCAATTTGGCAGCCGGGCTCTGCCACAGAGAGATACAGAGTGTTGCCCCATTAGGAAGCAATACTTTAGCAGAGCGCGAATGTCTGTGTGGCAGCGAATGCAGTTCCAAGGGACAGTGAAAACCAGCTAGAGCTTTCAGTGCTGGCAGCTTTCCTGTGGGCGCAATCTCTGGACGTTTCCAATTTGGCAGCCGGGCTCTGCCAGAGAGAGATACAGAGTGTTGCCCCCTTACCAAGCAATGCTTTAGCAGAGCGCGAATGTCTGTGTGGCAGCGAATGCAGTTCCAAGGGACAGTGAAAACCAGCTAGAGCTTTCAGTGCTGGCAGCTTTCCTGTGGGCGCAATCTCTGGACGTTTCCAATTTGGCAGCCGGGCTCTGCCAGAGAGAGGTAAGAGTGTTGCCCCATTACCAAGCAATGCTTTAGCAGAGCGCGAATGTCTGTGTGGCAGCGAATGCAGTTCCAAGGGACAGTGAAAACCAGCTAGAGCTTTCAGTGCTGGCAGCTTTCCTGTGGGCGCAATCTCTGGACGTTTCCAATTTGGCAGCCGGGCTCTGCCAGAGAGAGATACAGAGTGTTGCCCCCTTACCAAGCAATGCTTTAGCAGAGCGCGAATGTCTGTGTGGCAGCGAATGCAGTTCCAAGGGACAGTGAAAACCAGCTAGAGCTTTCAGTGCTGGCAGCTTTCCTGTGGGCGCAATCTCTGGACGTTTCCAATTTGGCAGCCGGGCTCTGCCAGAGAGAGATACAGAGTGTTGCCCCATTACGAAGCAATGCTTTAGCAGAGCGCGAATGTCTGTGTGGCAGCGAATGCAGTTCCAAGGGACAGTGAAAACCAGCTAGAGCTTTCAGTGCTGGCAGCTTTCCTGTGGGCGCAATCTCTGGACGTTTCCAATTTGGCAGCCGGGCTCTGCCACAGAGAGATACAGAGTGTTGCCCCATTACGAAGCAATGCTTTAGCAGAGCGCGAATGTCTGTGTGGCAGCGAATGCAGTTCCAAGGGACAGTGAAAACCAGCTAGAGCTTTCAGTGCTGGCAGCTTTCCTGTGGGCGCAATCTCTGGACGTTTCCAATTTGGCAGCCGGGCTCTGCCAGACAGAGATACAGAGTGTTGCCCCATTAGGAAGCAATGCTTTAGCAGAGCGCGAATGTCTGTGTGGCAGCGAATGCAGTTCCAAGGGACAGTGAAAACCAGCTCTAGCTTTCAGTGCTGGCAGCTTTCCTGTGGGCGCAATCTCTGGACGTTTCCAATTTGGCAGCCGGGCTCTGCCAGAGAGAGATACAGAGTGTTGCCCCATTAGGAAGCAATGCTTTAGCAGAGCGCGAATGTCTGTGTGGCAGCGAATGCAGTTCCAAGGGACAGTGAAAACCAGCAAGAGCTTTCAGTGCTGGCAGCTTTCCTGTGGGCGCAATGTCTGGACGTTTCCAATTTGGCAGCCGGGCTCTGCCAGAGAGAGATACAGAGTGTTGCCCCATTACGAAGCAATGCTTTAGCAGAGCGCGAATGTCTGTGTGGCAGCGAATGCAGTTCCAAGGGACAGTGAAAACCAGCTAGAGCTTTCAGTGCTGGCAGCTTTCCTGTGGGCGCAATCTCTGGACGTTTCCAATTTGGCAGCCGGGCTCTGCCAGAGAGAGTTACAGAGTGTTGCCCCATTAGGAAGCAATGCTTTAGCAGAGCGCAAATGTCTGTGTGGCAGCGAATGCAGTTCCAAGGGACAGTGAAAACCAGCTAGAGCTTTCAGTGCTGGCAGCCTTCCTGTGGGTGCAATCTCTGGACGTTTCCAATTTGGCAGCCGGGCTCTGCCACAGAGAGATACAGAGTGTTGCCCCATTAGGAAGCAATGCTTTAGCAGAGCGCGAATGTCTGTGTGGCAGCGAATGCAGTTCCAAGGGACAGTGAAAACCAGCTAGAGCTTTCAGTGCTGGCAGCTTTCCTGTGGGCGCAATCTCTGGACGTTTCCAATTTGGCAGCCGGGCTCTGCCAGAGAGAGATACAGAGTGTTGCCCCATTAGGAAGCAATGCTTTAGCAGAGCGCGAATGTCTGTGTGGCAGCGAATGCAGTTCCAAGGGACAGTGAAAACCAGCTAGAGCTTTCAGTGCTGGCAGCTTTCCTGTGGGCGCAATCTCTGGACGTTTCCAATTTGGCAGCCGGGCTCTGCCAGAGAGAGATACAGAATGTTGCCCCCTTACCAAGCAATGCTATGGCTGAGCGCGAATGTCTGTGTGGCAGCGAATGCACTTCCAAGGGACAGTGAAAACCAGCTAGAGCTTTCAGTGCTGGCAGCTTTCCTGTGGGCGCAATCTCTGGACGTTTCCAATTTGGCAGCCGGGCTCTGCCAGAGAGAGATACAGAGTGTTGCCCCATTAGGAAGCAATGCTTTAGCAGAGCGCAAATGTCTGTGTGGCAGCGAATGCAGTTCCAAGGGACAGTGAAAACCAGCTAGAGCTTTCAGTGCTGGCAGCTTTCCTGTGGGCGCAATCTCTGGACGTTTCCAATTTGGCAGCCGGGCTCTGCCAGAGAGAGATACAGAATGTTGCCCCATTACCAAGCAATGCTTTAGCAGAGCGCGAATGTCTGTGTGGCAGCGAATGCAGTTCCAAGGGACAGTGAAAACCAGCTAGAGCTTTCAGTGCTGGCAGCTTTCCTGTGGGCGCAATCTCTGGACGTTTCCAATTTGGCAGCCGGGCTCTGCCAGAGAGAGATACAGAGTGTTGCCCCATTACGAAGCAATGCTTTAGCAGAGCGCGAATGTCTGTGTGGCAGCGAATGCAGTTCCAAGGGACAGTGAAAACCAGCTAGAGCTTTCAGTGCTGGCAGCTTTCCTGTGGGCGCAATCTCTGGACGTTTCCAATTTGGCAGCCGGGCTCTGCCAGAGAGAGATACAGAGTGTTGCCCCATTACGAAGCAATGCTTTAGCAGAGCGCGAATGTCTGTGTGGCAGCGAATGCAGTTCCAAGGGACAGTGAAAACCAGCTAGAGCTTTCAGTGCTGGCAGCTTTCCTGTGGGCGCAATCTCTGGACATTTCCAATTTGGCAGCCGGGCTCTGCCACAGAGAGATACAGAGTGTTGCCCCATTACCAAGCAATGCTTTAGCAGAGCGCGAATGTCTGTGTGGCAGCGAATGCAGTTCCAAGGGACAGTGAAAACCAGCTAGAGCTTTCAGTGCTGGCAGCTTTCCTGTGGGCGCAATCTCTGGACGTTTCCAATTTGGCAGCCGGGCTCTGCCACAGAGAGATACAGAATGTTGCCCCATTACGAAGCAATGCTTTAGCAGAGCGCGAATGTCTGTGTGGCAGCGAATGCAGTTCCAAGGGACAGTGAAAACCAGCTAGAGCTTTCAGTGCTGGCAGCTTTCCTGTGGGCGCAATCTCTGGACGTTTCCAATTTGGCAGCCGGGCTCTGCCACAGAGAGATACAGAGTGTTGCCCCATTACGAAGCAATGCTTTAGCAGAGCGCGAATGTCTGTGTGGCAGCGAATGCAGTTCCAAGGGACAGTGAAAACCAGCTAGAGCTTTCAGTGCTGGCAGCTTTCCTGTGGGCGCAATCTCTGGACGTTTCCAATTTGGCAGCCGGGCTCTGCCACAGAGAGATACAGAGTGTTGCCCCCTTACCAAGCAATGCTTTAGCAGAGCGCGAATGTCTGTGTGGCAGCGAATGCAGTTCCAAGGGACAGTGAAAACCAGCTAGAGCTTTCAGTGCTGGCAGCTTTCCTGTGGGCGCAATCTCTGGACGTTTCCAATTTGGCAGCCGGGCTCTGCCACAGAGAGATACAGAGTGTTGCCCCATTACCAAGCAATGCTTTAGCAGAGCGCGAATGTCTGTGTGGCAGCGAATGCAGTTCCAAGGGACAGTGAAAACCAGCTAGAGCTTTCAGTGCTGGCAGCTTTCCTGTGGGCGCAATCTCTGGACGTTTCCAATTTGGCAGCCGGGCTCTGCCAGAGAGAGATACAGAGTGTTGCCCCATTACGAAGCAATGCTTTAGCAGAGCGCGAATGTCTGTGTGGCAGCGAATGCAGTTCCAAGGGACAGTGAAAACCAGCTAGAGCTTTCAGTGCTGGCAGCTTTCCTGTGGGCGCAATCTCTGGACGTTTCCAATTTGGCAGCCGGGCTCTGCCAGAGAGAGATACAGAGTGTTGCCCCATTACGAAGCAATGCTTTAGCAGAGCGCGAATGTCTGTGTGGCAGCGAATGCAGTTCCAAGGGACAGTGAAAACCAGCTAGAGCTTTCAGTGCTGGCAGCTTTCCTGTGGGCGCAATCTCTGGACGTTTCCAATTTGGCAGCCGGGCTCTGCCACAGAGAGATACAGAGTGTTGCCCCATTACGAAGCAATGCTTTAGCAGAGCGCGAATGTCTGTGTGGCAGCGAATGCAGTTCCAAGGGACAGTGAAAACCAGCTAGAGCTTTCAGTGCTGGCAGCTTTCCTGTGGGCGCAATCTCTGGACGTTTCCAATTTGGCAGCCGGGCTCTGCCAGAGAGAGATACAGAGTGTTGCCCCATTACCAAGCAATGCTTTAGCAGAGCGCGAATGTCTGTGTGGCAGCGAATGCAGTTCCAAGGGACAGTGAAAACCAGCTACAGCTTTCAGTGCTGGCAGCTTTCCTGTGGGCGCAATGTCTGGACGTTTCCAATTTGGCAGCCGGGCTCTGCCAGAGAAAGATACAGTGTGTTGCCCCATTAGGAAGCAATGCTTTAGCAGAGCGCGAATGTCTGTGTGGCAGCGAATGCAGTTCCAAGGGACAGTGAAAACCAGCAAGAGCTTTCAGTGCTGGCAGCTTTCCTGTGGGCGCAATCTCTGGACGTTTCCAATTTGGCAGCCGGGCTCTGCCAGAGAGAGATACAGAGTGTTGCCCCATTACGAAGCAATGCTTTAGCAGAGCGCGAATGTCTGTGTGGCAGCGAATGCAGTTCCAAGGGACAGTGAAAACCAGCTAGAGCTTTCAGTGCTGGCAGCTTTCCTGTGGGCGCAATCTCTGGACGTTTCCAATTTGGCAGCCGGGCTCTGCCAGAGAGAGATACAGAGTGTTGCCCCATTACCAAGCAATGCTTTAGCAGAGCGCGAATGTCTGTGTGGCAGCGAATGCAGTTCCAAGGGACAGTGAAAACCAGCTAGAGCTTTCAGTGCTGGCAGCTTTCCTGTGGGCGCAATCTCTGGACGTTTCCAATTTGGCAGCCGGGCTCTGCCACAGAGAGATACAGAGTGTTGCCCCATTACGAAGCAATGCTTTAGCAGAGCGCGAATGTCTGTGTGGCAGCGAATGCAGTTCCAAGGGACAGTGAAAACCAGCTAGAGCTTTCAGTGCTGGCAGCTTTCCTGTGGGCGCAATCTCTGGACGTTTCCAATTTGGCAGCCGGGCTCTGCCAGAGAGAGATACAGAGTGTTGCCCCATTACGAAGCAATGCTTTAGCAGAGCGCGAATGTCTGTGTGGCAGCGAATGCAGTTCCAAGGGACAGTGAAAACCAGCTAGAGCTTTCAGTGCTGGCAGCTTTCCTGTGGGCGCAATCTCTGGACATTTCCAATTTGGTAGCCGGGCTCTGCCACAGAGAGATACTAAGTGTTGCCCCCTTACCAAGCAATGCTTTAGCAGAGCGCGAATGTCTGTGTGGCAGCGAATGCAGTTCCAAGGGACAGTGAAAACCAGCTAGAGCTTTCAGTGCTGGCAGCTTTCCTGTGGGCGCAATCTCTGGACGTTTCCAATTTGGCAGCCGGGCTCTGCCAGAGAGAGATACAGAGTGTTGCCCCCTTACCAAGCAATGCTTTAGCAGAGCGCGAATGTCTGTGTGGCAGCGAATGCAGTTCCAAGGGACAGTGAAAACCAGCTAGAGCTTTCAGTGCTGGCAGCTTTCCTGTGGGCGCAATCTCTGGACGTTTCCAATTTGGCAGCCGGGCTCTGCCAGAGAGAGATACAGAGTGTTGCCCCATTACGAAGCAATGCTTTAGCAGAGCGCGAATGTCTGTGTGGCAGCGAATGCAGTTCCAAGGGACAGTGAAAACCAGCTAGAGCTTTCAGTGCTGGCAGCTTTCCTGTGGGCGCAATCTCTGGACGTTTCCAATTTGGCAGCCGGGCTCTGCCAGAGAGAGATACAGAGTGTTGCCCCATTACGAAGCAATGCTTTAGCAGAGCGCGAATGTCTGTGTGGCAGCGAATGCAGTTCCAAGGGACAGTGAAAACCAGCTAGAGCTTTCAGTGCTGGCAGCTTTCCTGTGGGCGCAATCTCTGGACGTTTCCAATTTGGCAGCCGGGCTCTGCCACAGAGAGATACAGAGTGTTGCCCCATTACGAAGCAATGCTTTAGCAGAGCGCGAATGTCTGTGTGGCAGCGAATGCAGTTCCAAGGGACAGTGAAAACCAGCTAGAGCTTTCAGTGCTGGCAGCTTTCCTGTGGGCGCAATCTCTGGACGTTTCCAATTTGGCAGCCGGGCTCTGCCAGAGAGAGATACAGAGTGTTGCCCCATTACCAAGCAATGCTTTAGCAGAGCGCGAATGTCTGTGTGGCAGCGAATGCAGTTCCAAGGGACAGTGAAAACCAGCTACAGCTTTCAGTGCTGGCAGCTTTCCTGTGGGCGCAATGTCTGGACGTTTCCAATTTGGCAGCCGGGCTCTGCCAGAGAAAGATACAGTGTGTTGCCCCATTAGGAAGCAATGCTTTAGCAGAGCGCGAATGTCTGTGTGGCAGCGAATGCAGTTCCAAGGGACAGTGAAAACCAGCTAGAGCTTTCAGTGCTGGCAGCTTTCCTGTGGGCGCAATGTCTGGACGTTTCCAATTTGGCAGCCGGGCTCTGCCAGAGAGAGATACAGAGTGTTGCCCCATTACGAAGCAATGCTTTAGCAGAGCGCGAATGTCTGTGTGGCAGCGAATGCAGTTCCAAGGGACAGTGAAAACCAGCTAGAGCTTTCAGTGCTGGCAGCTTTCCTGTGGGCGCAATCTCTGGACGTTTCCAATTTGGCAGCCGGGCTCTGCCAGAGAGAGTTACAGAGTGTTGCCCCATTAGGAAGCAATGCTTTAGCAGAGCGCAAATGTCTGTGTGGCAGCGAATGCAGTTCCAAGGGACAGTGAAAACCAGCTAGAGCTTTCAGTGCTGGCAGCTTTCCTGTGGGCACAATGTCTGGACGTTTCCAATTTGGCAGCCGGGCTCTGCCACAGAGAGATACAGAGTGTTGCCCCATTAGGAAGCAATACTTTAGCAGAGCGCGAATGTCTGTGTGGCAGCGAATGCAGTTCCAAGGGACAGTGAAAACCAGCTAGAGCTTTCAGTGCTGGCAGCTTTCCTTTGGGCGCAATCTCTGGACGTTTCCAATTTGGCAGCCGGGCTCTGCCACAGAGAGATACAGAGTGTTGCCCCATTACGAAGCAATGCTTTAGCAGAGCGCGAATGTCTGTGTGGCAGCGAATGCAGTTCCAAGGGACAGTGAAAACCAGCTAGAGCTTTCAGTGCTGGCAGCTTTCCTGTGGGCGCAATCTCTGGACGTTTCCAATTTGGCAGCCGGGCTCTGCCAGAGAGAGATACAGAGTGTTGCCCCCTTACCAAGCAATGCTTTAGCAGAGCGCGAATGTCTGTGTGGCAGCGAATGCAGTTCCAAGGGACAGTGAAAACCAGCTAGAGCTTTCAGTGCTGGCAGCTTTCCTGTGGGCGCAATCTCTGGACGTTTCCAATTTGGCAGCCGGGCTCTGCCAGAGAGAGGTAAGAGTGTTGCCCCATTACCAAGCAATGCTTTAGCAGAGCGCGAATGTCTGTGTGGCAGCGAATGCAGTTCCAAGGGACAGTGAAAACCAGCTAGAGCTTTCAGTGCTGGCAGCTTTCCTGTGGGCGCAATCTCTGGACGTTTCCAATTTGGCAGCCGGGCTCTGCCAGAGAGAGATACAGAGTGTTGCCCCATTACCAAGCAATGCTTTAGCAGAGCGCGAATGTCTGTGTGGCAGCGAATGCAGTTCCAAGGGACAGTGAAAACCAGCTAGAGCTTTCAGTGCTGGCAGCTTTCCTGTGGGCGCAATCTCTGGACGTTTCCAATTTGGCAGCCGGGCTCTGCCACAGAGAGATACAGAGTGTTGCCCCATTACGAAGCAATGCTTTAGCAGAGCGCGAATGTCTGTGTGGCAGCGAATGCAGTTCCAAGGGACAGTGAAAACCAGCTAGAGCTTTCAGTGCTGGCAGCTTTCCTGTGGGCGCAATCTCTGGACGTTTCCAATTTGGCAGCCGGGCTCTGCCAGAGAGAGATACAGAGTGTTGCCCCATTACGAAGCAATGCTTTAGCAGAGCGCGAATGTCTGTGTGGCAGCGAATGCAGTTCCAAGGGACAGTGAAAACCAGCTAGAGCTTTCAGTGCTGGCAGCTTTCCTGTGGGCGCAATCTCTGGACGTTTCCAATTTGGCAGCCGGGCTCTGCCAGAGAGAGATACAGAGTGTTGCCCCATTACCAAGCAATGCTTTAGCAGAGCGCGAATGTCTGTGTGGCAGCGAATGCAGTTCCAAGGGACAGTGAAAACCAGCTCTAGCTTTCAGTACTGGCAGCTTTCCTGTGGGCGCAATCTCTGGACGTTTCCAATTTGGCAGCCGGGCTCTGCCAGAGAGAGATACAGAGTGTTGCCCCATTACCAAGCAATGCTTTAGCAGAGCGCAAATGTCTGTGTGGCAGCGAATGCAGTTCCAAGGGACAGTGAAAACCAGCTAGAGCTTTCAGTGCTGGCAGCTTTCCTGTGGGCACAATGTCTGGACGTTTCCAATT
Source organism: Mycteria americana (assembly GCF_035582795.1). Taxonomy (NCBI): domain Eukaryota; kingdom Metazoa; phylum Chordata; class Aves; order Ciconiiformes; family Ciconiidae; genus Mycteria; species Mycteria americana. The sequence continues at coordinate 35,669 of NW_027445640.1, forward strand.
TGGCAGCCGGGCTCTGCCACAGAGAGATACAGAGTGTTGCCCCATTAGGAAGCAATACTTTAGCAGAGCGCGAATGTCTGTGTGGCAGCGAATGCAGTTCCAAGGGACAGTGAAAACCAGCTAGAGCTTTCAGTGCTGGCAGCTTTCCTGTGGGCGCAATCTCTGGACGTTTCCAATTTGGCAGCCGGGCTCTGCCACAGAGAGATACAGAGTGTTGCCCCATTACGAAGCAATGCTTTATCAGAGCGCGAATGTCTGTGTGGCAGCGAATGCAGTTCCAAGGGACAGTGAAAACCAGCTAGAGCTTTCAGTGCTGGCAGCTTTCCTGTGGGCGCAATCTCTGGACGTTTCCAATTTGGCAGCCGGGCTCTGCCAGAGAGAGATACAGAGTGTTGCCCCCTTACCAAGCAATGCTTTAGCAGAGCGCGAATGTCTGTGTGGCAGCGAATGCAGTTCCAAGGGACAGTGAAAACCAGGTAGAGCTTTCAGTGCTGGCAGCTTTCCTGTGGGCGCAATCTCTGGACGTTTCCAATTTGGCAGCCGGGCTCTGCCAGAGAGAGGTAAGAGTGTTGCCCCATTACGAAGCAATGCTTTATCAGTGCGCGAATGTCTGTGTGGCAGCGAATGCAGTTCCAAGGGACAGTGAAAACCAGCTAGAGCTTTCAGTGCTGGCAGCTTTCCTGTGGGCGCAATCTCTGGACGTTTCCAATTTGGCAGCCGGGCTCTGCCAGAGAGAGATACAGAGTGTTGCCCCCTTACCAAGCAATGCTTTAGCAGAGCGCGAATGTCTGTGTGGCAGCGAATGCAGTTCCAAGGGACAGTGAAAACCAGCTAGAGCTTTCAGTGCTGGCAGCTTTCCTGTGGGCGCAATCTCTGGACGTTTCCAATTTGGCAGCCGGGCTCTGCCAGAGAGAGGTAAGAGTGTTGCCCCATTACCAAGCAATGCTTTAGCAGAGCGCGAATGTCTGTGTGCAGCGAATGCAGTTCCAAGGGACAGTGAAAACCAGCTAGAGCTTTCAGTGCTGGCAGCTTTCCTGTGGGCGCAATCTCTGGACGTTTCCAATTTGGCAGCCGGGCTCTGCCAGAGAGAGATACAGAGTGTTGCCCCATTACCAAGCAATGCTTTAGCAGAGCGCGAATGTCTGTGTGGCAGCGAATGCAGTTCCAAGGGACAGTGAAAACCAGCTAGAGCTTTCAGTGCTGGCAGCTTTCCTGTGGGCGCAATCTCTGGACGTTTCCAATTTGGCAGCCGGGCTCTGCCACAGAGAGATACAGAGTGTTGCCCCATTACGAAGCAATGCTTTAGCAGAGCGCGAATGTCTGTGTGGCAGCGAATGCAGTTCCAAGGGACAGTGAAAACCAGCTAGAGCTTTCAGTGCTGGCAGCTTTCCTGTGGGCGCAATCTCTGGACGTTTCCAATTTGGCAGCCGGGCTCTGCCACAGAGAGATACAGAGTGTTGCCCCATTACGAAGCAATGCTTTAGCAGAGCGCGAATGTCTGTGTGGCAGCGAATGCAGTTCCAAGGGACAGTGAAAACCAGCTAGAGCTTTCAGTGCTGGCAGCTTTCCTGTGGGCGCAATCTCTGGACGTTTCCAATTTGGCAGCCGGGCTCTGCCAGAGAGAGATACAGAGTGTTGCCCCATTACCAAGCAATGCTTTAGCAGAGCGCGAATGTCTGTGTGGCAGCGAATGCAGTTCCAAGGGACAGTGAAAACCAGCTCTAGCTTTCAGTACTGGCAGCTTTCCTGTGGGCGCAATCTCTGGACGTTTCCAATTTGGCAGCCGGGCTCTGCCAGAGAGAGATACAGAGTGTTGCCCCATTAGGAAGCAATGCTTTAGCAGAGCGCGAATATCTGTGTGGCAGCGAATGCAGTTCCAAGGGACAGTGAAAACCAGCAAGAGCTTTCAGTGCTGGCAGCTTTCCTGTGGGCACAATGTCTGGACGTTTCCAATTTGGCAGCCGGGCTCTGCCACAGAGAGATACAGAGTGTTGCCCCATTAGGAAGCAATACTTTAGCAGAGCGCGAATGTCTGTGTGGCAGCGAATGCAGTTCCAAGGGACAGTGAAAACCAGCTAGAGCTTTCAGTGCTGGCAGCTTTCCTGTGGGCGCAATCTCTGGACGTTTCCAATTTGGCAGCCGGGCTCTGCCAGAGAGAGATACAGAGTGTTGCCCCCTTACCAAGCAATGCTTTAGCAGAGCGCGAATGTCTGTGTGGCAGCGAATGCAGTTCCAAGGGACAGTGAAAACCAGCTAGAGCTTTCAGTGCTGGCAGCTTTCCTGTGGGCGCAATCTCTGGACGTTTCCAATTTGGCAGCCGGGCTCTGCCAGAGAGAGGTAAGAGTGTTGCCCCATTACCAAGCAATGCTTTAGCAGAGCGCGAATGTCTGTGTGGCAGCGAATGCAGTTCCAAGGGACAGTGAAAACCAGCTAGAGCTTTCAGTGCTGGCAGCTTTCCTGTGGGCGCAATCTCTGGACGTTTCCAATTTGGCAGCCGGGCTCTGCCAGAGAGAGATACAGAGTGTTGCCCCCTTACCAAGCAATGCTTTAGCAGAGCGCGAATGTCTGTGTGGCAGCGAATGCAGTTCCAAGGGACAGTGAAAACCAGCTAGAGCTTTCAGTGCTGGCAGCTTTCCTGTGGGCGCAATCTCTGGACGTTTCCAATTTGGCAGCCGGGCTCTGCCAGAGAGAGATACAGAGTGTTGCCCCATTACGAAGCAATGCTTTAGCAGAGCGCGAATGTCTGTGTGGCAGCGAATGCAGTTCCAAGGGACAGTGAAAACCAGCTAGAGCTTTCAGTGCTGGCAGCTTTCCTGTGGGCGCAATCTCTGGACGTTTCCAATTTGGCAGCCGGGCTCTGCCACAGAGAGATACAGAGTGTTGCCCCATTAGGAAGCAATGCTTTAGCAGAGCGCGAATGTCTGTGTGGCAGCGAATGCAGTTCCAAGGGACAGTGAAAACCAGCTAGAGCTTTCAGTGCTGGCAGCTTTCCTGTGGGCGCAATCTCTGGACGTTTCCAATTTGGCAGCCGGGCTCTGCCAGAGAGAGATACAGAGTGTTGCCCCATTAGGAAGCAATGCTTTAGCAGAGCGCGAATGTCTGTGTGGCAGCGAATGCAGTTCCAAGGGACAGTGAAAACCAGCTAGAGCTTTCAGTGCTGGCAGCTTTCCTGTGGGCGCAATCTCTGGACGTTTCCAATTTGGCAGCCGGGCTCTGCCAGAGAGAGATACAGAATGTTGCCCCCTTACCAAGCAATGCTATGGCTGAGCGCGAATGTCTGTGTGGCAGCGAATGCACTTCCAAGGGACAGTGAAAACCAGCTAGAGCTTTCAGTGCTGGCAGCTTTCCTGTGGGCGCAATCTCTGGACGTTTCCAATTTGGCAGCCGGGCTCTGCCAGAGAGAGATACAGAGTGTTGCCCCATTAGGAAGCAATGCTTTAGCAGAGCGCGAATGTCTGTGTGGCAGCGAATGCAGTTCCAAGGGACAGTGAAAACCAGCTAGAGCTTTCAGTGCTGGCAGCTTTCCTGTGGGCGCAATCTCTGGACGTTTCCAATTTGGCAGCCGGGCTCTGCCAGAGAGAGATACAGAATGTTGCCCCATTACGAAGCAATGCTTTAGCAGAGCGCGAATGTCTGTGTGGCAGCGAATGCAGTTCCAAGGGACAGTGAAAACCAGCTAGAGCTTTCAGTGCTGGCAGCTTTCCTGTGGGTGCAATCTCTGGACGTTTCCAATTTGGCAGCCGGGCTCTGCCACAGAGAGATACAGAGTGTTGCCCCATTACGAAGCAATGCTTTAGCAGAGCGCGAATGTCTGTGTGGCAGCGAATGCAGTTCCAAGGGACAGTGAAAACCAGCTAGAGCTTTCAGTGCTGGCAGCTTTCCTGTGGGCGCAATCTCTGGACGTTTCCAATTTGGCAGCCGGGCTCTGCCAGAGAGAGATACAGAGTGTTGCCCCATTACGAAGCAATGCTTTAGCAGAGCGCGAATGTCTGTGTGGCAGCGAATGCAGTTCCAAGGGACAGTGAAAACCAGCTAGAGCTTTCAGTGCTGGCAGCTTTCCTGTGGGCGCAATCTCTGGACGTTTCCAATTTGGCAGCCGCGCTCTGCCACAGAGAGATACAGAGTGTTGCCCCATTACGAAGCAATGCTTTAGCAGAGCGCGAATGTCTGTGTGGCAGCGAATGCAGTTCCAAGGGACAGTGAAAACCAGCTAGAGCTTTCAGTGCTGGCAGCTTTCCTGTGGGCGCAATCTCTGGACGTTTCCAATTTGGCAGCCGGGCTCTGCCAGAGAGAGATACAGAGTGTTGCCCCATTAAGAAGCAATGCTTTATCAGAGCGCGAATGTCTGTGTGGCAGCGAATGCAGTTCCAAGGGACAGTGAAAACCAGCTAGAGCTTTCAGTGCTGGCAGCTTTCCTGTGGGCGCAATCTCTGGACGTTTCCAATTTGGCAGCCGGGCTCTGCCAGAGAGAGATACAGAGTGTTGCCCCATTACCAAGCAATGCTTTAGCAGAGCGCGAATGTCTGTGTGGCAGCGAATGCAGTTCCAAGGGACAGTGAAAACCAGCTAGAGCTTTCAGTGCTGGCAGCTTTCCTGTGGGCGCAATCTCTGGACGTTTCCAATTTGGCAGCCGGGCTCTGCCAGAGAGAGATACAGAGTGTTGCCCCATTACGAAGCAATGCTTTAGCAGAGCGCGAATGTCTGTGTGGCAGCGAATGCAGTTCCAAGGGACAGTGAAAACCAGCTAGAGCTTTCAGTGCTGGCAGCTTTCCTGTGGGCGCAATCTCTGGACGTTTCCAATTTGGCAGCCGGGCTCTGCCACAGAGAGATACAGAGTGTTGCCCCATTACGAAGCAATGCTTTAGCAGAGCGCGAATGTCTGTGTGGCAGCGAATGCAGTTCCAAGGGACAGTGAAAACCAGCTAGAGCTTTCAGTGCTGGCAGCTTTCCTGTGGGCGCAATCTCTGGACGTTTCCAATTTGGCAGCCGGGCTCTGCCAGAGAGAGATACAGAGTGTTGCCCCATTACGAAGCAATGCTTTAGCAGAGCGCGAATGTCTGTGTGGCAGCGAATGCAGTTCCAAGGGACAGTGAAAACCAGCTAGAGCTTTCAGTGCTGGCAGCTTTCCTGTGGGCGCAATCTCTGGACGTTTCCAATTTGGCAGCCGGGCTCTGCCAGAGAGAGATACAGAGTGTTGCCCCATTACGAAGCAATGCTTTAGCAGAGCGCGAATGTCTGTGTGGCAGCGAATGCAGTTCCAAGGGACAGTGAAAACCAGCTAGAGCTTTCAGTGCTGGCAGCTTTCCTGTGGGCGCAATCTCTGGACGTTTCCAATTTGGCAGCCGGGCTCTGCCACAGAGAGATACAGAGTGTTGCCCCATTACGAAGCAATGCTTTAGCAGAGCGCAAATGTCTGTGTGGCAGCGAATGCAGTTCCAAGGGACAGTGAAAACCAGCTAGAGCTTTCAGTGCTGGCAGCTTTCCTGTGGGCGCAATCTCTGGACGTTTCCAATTTGGCAGCCGGGCTCTGCCAGAGAGAGATACAGAGTGTTGCCCCATTACGAAGCAATGCTAAAGCAGAGCGCGAATGTCTGTGTGGCAGCGAATGCAGTTCCAAGGGACAGTGAAAACCAGCTAGAGCTTTCAGTGCTGGCAGCTTTCCTGTGGGCGCAATCTCTGGACGTTTCCAATTTGGCAGCCGGGCTCTGCCACAGAGAGATACAGAGTGTTGCCCCATTACGAAGCAATGCTTTAGCAGAGCGCGAATGTCTGTGTGGCAGCGAATGCAGTTCCAAGGGACAGTGAAAACCAGCTAGAGCTTTCAGTGCTGGCAGCTTTCCTGTGGGCGCAATCTCTGGACGTTTCCAATTTGGCAGCCGGGCTCTGCCAGAGAGAGATACAGAGTGTTGCCCCATTACCAAGCAATGCTTTAGCAGAGCGCGAATGTCTGTGTGGCAGCGAATGCAGTTCCAAGGGACAGTGAAAACCAGCTAGAGCTTTCAGTGCTGGCAGCTTTCCTGTGGGCGCAATCTCTGGACGTTTCCAATTTGGCAGCCGGGCTCTGCCAGAGAAAGATACAGTGTGTTGCCCCATTAGGAAGCAATGCTTTAGCAGAGCGCGAATGTCTGTGTGGCAGCGAATGCAGTTCCAAGGGACAGTGAAAACCAGCAAGAGCTTTCAGTGCTGGCAGCTTTCCTGTGGGCGCAATGTCTGGACGTTTCCAATTTGGCAGCCGGGCTCTGCCAGAGAGAGATACAGAGTGTTGCCCCATTACGAAGCAATGCTTTAGCAGAGCGCGAATGTCTGTGTGGCAGCGAATGCAGTTCCAAGGGACAGTGAAAACCAGCTAGAGCTTTCAGTGCTGGCAGCTTTCCTGTGGGCGCAATCTCTGGACGTTTCCAATTTGGCAGCCGGGCTCTGCCAGAGAGAGTTACAGAGTGTTGCCCCATTAGGAAGCAATGCTTTAGCAGAGCGCAAATGTCTGTGTGGCAGCGAATGCAGTTCCAAGGGACAGTGAAAACCAGCTAGAGCTTTCAGTGCTGGCAGCTTTCCTGTGGGCACAATGTCTGGACGTTTCCAATTTGGCAGCCGGGCTCTGCCACAGAGAGATACAGAGTGTTGCCCCATTAGGAAGCAATACTTTAGCAGAGCGCGAATGTCTGTGTGGCAGCGAATGCAGTTCCAAGGGACAGTGAAAACCAGCTAGAGCTTTCAGTGCTGGCAGCTTTCCTGTGGGCGCAATCTCTGGACGTTTCCAATTTGGCAGCCGGGCTCTGCCAGAGAGAGATACAGAGTGTTGCCCCATTACGAAGCAATGCTTTAGCAGAGCGCGAATGTCTGTGTGGCAGCGAATGCAGTTCCAAGGGACAGTGAAAACCAGCTAGAGCTTTCAGTGCTGGCAGCTTTCCTGTGGGCGCAATCTCTGGACGTTTCCAATTTGGCAGCCGGGCTCTGCCAGAGAGAGATACAGAGTGTTGCCCCATTACCAAGCAATGCTTTAGCAGAGCGCGAATGTCTGTGTGGCAGCGAATGCAGTTCCAAGGGACAGTGAAAACCAGCTAGAGCTTTCAGTGCTGGCAGCTTTCCTGTGGGCGCAATCTCTGGACGTTTCCAATTTGGCAGCCGGGCTCTGCCAGAGAGAGATACAGAGTGTTGCCCCATTACGAAGCAATGCTTTAGCAGAGCGCGAATGTCTGTGTGGCAGCGAATGCAGTTCCAAGGGACAGTGAAAACCAGCTAGAGCTTTCAGTGCTGGCAGCTTTCCTGTGGGCGCAATCTCTGGACGTTTCCAATTTGGCAGCCGGGCTCTGCCAGAGAGAGATACAGAGTGTTGCCCCATTACGAAGCAATGCTTTAGCAGAGCGCGAATGTCTGTGTGGCAGCGAATGCAGTTCCAAGGGACAGTGAAAACCAGCTAGAGCTTTCAGTGCTGGCAGCTTTCCTGTGGGCGCAATCTCTGGACGTTTCCAATTTGGCAGCCGGGCTCTGCCAGAGAGAGATACAGAGTGTTGCCCCATTACGAAGCAATGCTTTAGCAGAGCGCGAATGTCTGTGTGGCAGCGAATGCAGTTCCAAGGGACAGTGAAAACCAGCTAGAGCTTTCAGTGCTGGCAGCTTTCCTGTGGGCGCAATCTCTGGACGTTTCCAATTTGGCAGCCGGGCTCTGCCACAGAGAGATACAGAGTGTTGCCCCATTACGAAGCAATGCTTTAGCAGAGCGCAAATGTCTGTGTGGCAGCGAATGCAGTTCCAAGGGACAGTGAAAACCAGCTAGAGCTTTCAGTGCTGGCAGCTTTCCTGTGGGCGCAATCTCTGGACGTTTCCAATTTGGCAGCCGGGCTCTGCCAGAGAGAGATACAGAGTGTTGCCCCATTACGAAGCAATGCTAAAGCAGAGCGCGAATGTCTGTGTGGCAGCGAATGCAGTTCCAAGGGACAGTGAAAACCAGCTAGAGCTTTCAGTGCTGGCAGCTTTCCTGTGGGCGCAATCTCTGGACGTTTCCAATTTGGCAGCCGGGCTCTGCCACAGAGAGATACAGAGTGTTGCCCCATTACGAAGCAATGCTTTAGCAGAGCGCGAATGTCTGTGTGGCAGCGAATGCAGTTCCAAGGGACAGTGAAAACCAGCTAGAGCTTTCAGTGCTGGCAGCTTTCCTGTGGGCGCAATCTCTGGACGTTTCCAATTTGGCAGCCGGGCTCTGCCAGAGAGAGATACAGAGTGTTGCCCCATTACCAAGCAATGCTTTAGCAGAGCGCGAATGTCTGTGTGGCAGCGAATGCAGTTCCAAGGGACAGTGAAAACCAGCTAGAGCTTTCAGTGCTGGCAGCTTTCCTGTGGGCGCAATCTCTGGACGTTTCCAATTTGGCAGCCGGGCTCTGCCAGAGAAAGATACAGTGTGTTGCCCCATTAGGAAGCAATGCTTTAGCAGAGCGCGAATGTCTGTGTGGCAGCGAATGCAGTTCCAAGGGACAGTGAAAACCAGCAAGAGCTTTCAGTGCTGGCAGCTTTCCTGTGGGCGCAATGTCTGGACGTTTCCAATTTGGCAGCCGGGCTCTGCCAGAGAGAGATACAGAGTGTTGCCCCATTACGAAGCAATGCTTTAGCAGAGCGCGAATGTCTGTGTGGCAGCGAATGCAGTTCCAAGGGACAGTGAAAACCAGCTAGAGCTTTCAGTGCTGGCAGCTTTCCTGTGGGCGCAATCTCTGGACGTTTCCAATTTGGCAGCCGGGCTCTGCCAGAGAGAGTTACAGAGTGTTGCCCCATTAGGAAGCAATGCTTTAGCAGAGCGCAAATGTCTGTGTGGCAGCGAATGCAGTTCCAAGGGACAGTGAAAACCAGCTAGAGCTTTCAGTGCTGGCAGCTTTCCTGTGGGCACAATGTCTGGACGTTTCCAATTTGGCAGCCGGGCTCTGCCACAGAGAGATACAGAGTGTTGCCCCATTAGGAAGCAATACTTTAGCAGAGCGCGAATGTCTGTGTGGCAGCGAATGCAGTTCCAAGGGACAGTGAAAACCAGCTAGAGCTTTCAGTGCTGGCAGCTTTCCTGTGGGCGCAATCTCTGGACGTTTCCAATTTGGCAGCCGGGCTCTGCCAGAGAGAGATACAGAGTGTTGCCCCATTACGAAGCAATGCTTTAGCAGAGCGCGAATGTCTGTGTGGCAGCGAATGCAGTTCCAAGGGACAGTGAAAACCAGCTAGAGCTTTCAGTGCTGGCAGCTTTCCTGTGGGCGCAATCTCTGGACGTTTCCAATTTGGCAGCCGGGCTCTGCCAGAGAGAGATACAGAGTGTTGCCCCCTTACCAAGCAATGCTTTAGCAGAGCGCGAATGTCTGTGTGGCAGCGAATGCAGTTCCAAGGGACAGTGAAAACCAGCTAGAGCTTTCAGTGCTGGCAGCTTTCCTGTGGGCGCAATCTCTGGACGTTTCCAATTTGGCAGCCGGGCTCTGCCAGAGAGAGGTAAGAGTGTTGCCCCATTACCAAGCAATGCTTTAGCAGAGCGCGAATGTCTGTGTGGCAGCGAATGCAGTTCCAAGGGACAGTGAAAACCAGCTAGAGCTTTCAGTGCTGGCAGCTTTCCTGTGGGCGCAATCTCTGGACGTTTCCAATTTGGCAGCCGGGCTCTGCCACAGAGAGATACAGAGTGTTGCCCCATTACGAAGCAATGCTAAAGCAGAGCGCGAATGTCTGTGTGGCAGCGAATGCAGTTCCAAGGGACAGTGAAAACCAGCTAGAGCTTTCAGTGCTGGCAGCTTTCCTGTGGGCGCAATCTCTGGACGTTTCCAATTTGGCAGCCGGGCTCTGCCAGAGAGAGATACAGAGTGTTGCCCCATTACCAAGCAATGCTTTAGCAGAGCGCGAATGTCTGTGTGGCAGCGAATGCAGTTCCAAGGGACAGTGAAAACCAGCTAGAGCTTTCAGTGCTGGCAGCTTTCCTGTGGGCGCAATCTCTGGACGTTTCCAATTTGGCAGCCGGGCTCTGCCAGAGAGAGATACAGAGTGTTGCCCCATTACCAAGCAATGCTTTAGCAGAGCGCGAATGTCTGTGTGGCAGCGAATGCAGTTCCAAGGGACAGTGAAAACCAGCTCTAGCTTTCAGTACTGGCAGCTTTCCTGTGGGCGCAATCTCTGGACGTTTCCAATTTGGCAGCCGGGCTCTGCCAGAGAGAGATACAGAGTGTTGCCCCATTAGGAAGCAATGCTTTAGCAGTGCGCGAATGTCTGTGTGGCAGCGAATGCAGTTCCAAGGGACAGTGAAAACCAGCAAGAGCTTTCAGTGCTGGCAGCTTTCCTGTGGGCGCAATGTCTGGACGTTTCCAATTTGGCAGCCGGGCTCTGCCAGAGAGAGATACAGAGTGTTGCCCCATTACGAAGCAATGCTTTAGCAGAGCGCGAATGTCTGTGTGGCAGCGAATGCAGTTCCAAGGGACAGTGAAAACCAGCTAGAGCTTTCAGTGCTGGCAGCTTTCCTGTGGGCGCAATCTCTGGACGTTTCCAATTTGGCAGCCGGGCTCTGCCAGAGAGAGATACAGAGTGTTGCCCCATTAGGAAGCAATGCTTTAGCAGAGCGCAAATGTCTGTGTGGCAGCGAATGCAGTTCCAAGGGACAGTGAAAACCAGCTAGAGCTTTCAGTGCTGGCAGCTTTCCTGTGGGCACAATGTCTGGACGTTTCCAATTTGGCAGCCGGGCTCTGCCACAGAGAGATACAGAGTGTTGCCCCATTAGGAAGCAATACTTTAGCAGAGCGCGAATGTCTGTGTGGCAGCGAATGCAGTTCCAAGGGACAGTGAAAACCAGCTAGAGCTTTCAGTGCTGGCAGCTTTCCTGTGGGCGCAATCTCTGGACGTTTCCAATTTGGCAGCCGGGCTCTGCCACAGAGAGATACAGAGTGTTGCCCCATTACGAAGCAATGCTTTATCAGAGCGCGAATGTCTGTGTGGCAGCGAATGCAGTTCCAAGGGACAGTGAAAACCAGCTAGAGCTTTCAGTGCTGGCAGCTTTCCTGTGGGCGCAATCTCTGGACGTTTCCAATTTGGCAGCCGGGCTCTGCCACAGAGAGATACAGAGTGTTGCCCCCTTACCAAGCAATGCTTTAGCAGAGCGCGAATGTCTGTGTGGCAGCGAATGCAGTTCCAAGGGACAGTGAAAACCAGCTAGAGCTTTCAGTGCTGGCAGCTTTCCTGTGGGCGCAATCTCTGGACGTTTCCAATTTGGCAGCCGGGCTCTGCCAGAGAGAGGTAAGAGTGTTGCCCCATTAGGAAGCAATGCTTTAGCAGAGCGCGAATGTCTGTGTGGCAGCGAATGCAGTTCCAAGGGACAGTGAAAACCAGCTAGAGCTTTCAGTGCTGGCAGCTTTCCTGTGGGCGCAATCTCTGGACGTTTCCAATTTGGCAGCCGGGCTCTGCCAGAGAGAGATACAGAGTGTTGCCCCATTACGAAGCAATGCTTTAGCAGAGCGCGAATGTCTGTGTGGCAGCGAATGCAGTTCCAAGGGACAGTGAAAACCAGCTAGAGCTTTCAGTGCTGGCAGCTTTCCTGTGGGCGCAATCTCTGGACGTTTCCAATTTGGCAGCCGGGCTCTCCCAGAGAGAGATACAGAGTGTTGCCCCATTACGAAGCAATGCTAAAGCAGAGCGCGAATGTCTGTGTGGCAGCGAATGCAGTTCCAAGGGACAGTGAAAACCAGCAAGAGCTTTCAGTGCTGGCAGCTTTCCTGTGGGCGCAATGTCTGGACGTTTCCAATTTGGCAGCCGGGCTCTGCCAGAGAGAGATACAGAGTGTTGCCCCATTACGAAGCAATGCTTTAGCAGAGCGCGAATGTCTGTGTGGCAGCGAATGCAGTTCCAAGGGACAGTGAAAACCAGCTAGAGCTTTCAGTGCTGGCAGCTTTCCTGTGGGCGCAATCTCTGGACGTTTCCAATTTGGCAGCCGGGCTCTGCCAGAGAGAGTTACAGAGTGTTGCCCCATTAGGAAGCAATGCTTTAGCAGAGCGCAAATGTCTGTGTGGCAGCGAATGCAGTTCCAAGGGACAGTGAAAACCAGCTAGAGCTTTCAGTGCTGGCAGCTTTCCTGTGGGCACAATGTCTGGACGTTTCCAATTTGGCAGCCGGGCTCTGCCACAGAGAGATACAGAGTGTTGCCCCATTAGGAAGCAATACTTTAGCAGAGCGCGAATGTCTGTGTGGCAGCGAATGCAGTTCCAAGGGACAGTGAAAACCAGCTAGAGCTTTCAGTGCTGGCAGCTTTCCTGTGGGCGCAATCTCTGGACGTTTCCAATTTGGCAGCCGGGCTCTGCCAGAGAGAGATACAGAGTGTTGCCCCATTACGAAGCAATGCTTTAGCAGAGCGCGAATGTCTGTGTGGCAGCGAATGCAGTTCCAAGGGACAGTGAAAACCAGCTAGAGCTTTCAGTGCTGGCAGCTTTCCTGTGGGCGCAATCTCTGGACGTTTCCAATTTGGCAGCCGGGCTCTGCCACAGAGAGATACAGAGTGTTGCCCCATTACCAAGCAATGCTTTAGCAGAGCGCGAATGTCTGTGTGGCAGCGAATGCAGTTCCAAGGGACAGTGAAAACCAGCTAGAGCTTTCAGTGCTGGCAGCTTTCCTGTGGGCGCAATCTCTGGACGTTTCCAATTTGGCAGCCGGGCTCTGCCAGAGAGAGATACAGAGTGTTGCCCCATTACCAAGCAATGCTTTAGCAGAGCGCGAATGTCTGTGTGGCAGCGAATGCAGTTCCAAGGGACAGTGAAAACCAGCTCTAGCTTTCAGTACTGGCAGCTTTCCTGTGGGCGCAATCTCTGGACGTTTCCAATTTGGCAGCCGGGCTCTGCCAGAGAGAGATACAGAGTGTTGCCCCATTAGGAAGCAATGCTTTAGCAGAGCGCGAATGTCTGTGTGGCAGCGAATGCAGTTCCAAGGGACAGTGAAAACCAGCAAGAGCTTTCAGTGCTGGCAGCTTTCCTGTGGGCGCAATGTCTGGACGTTTCCAATTTGGCAGCCGGGCTCTGCCACAGAGAGATACAGAGTGTTGCCCCATTACGAAGCAATGCTTTAGCAGAGCGCGAATGTCTGTGTGGCAGCGAATGCAGTTCCAAGGGACAGTGAAAACCAGCTAGAGCTTTCAGTGCTGGCAGCTTTCCTGTGGGCGCAATCTCTGGACGTTTCCAATTTGGCAGCCGGGCTCTGCCAGAGAGAGATACAGAGTGTTGCCCCATTAGGAAGCAATGCTTTAGCAGAGCGCAAATGTCTGTGTGGCAGCGAATGCAGTTCCAAGGGACAGTGAAAACCAGCTAGAGCTTTCAGTGCTGGCAGCTTTCCTGTAGGCGCAATCTCTGGACGTTTCCAATCTGGCAGCCGGGCTCTGCCACAGAGAGATACAGAGTGTTGCCCCATTAGGAAGCAATACTTTAGCAGAGCGCGAATGTCTGTGTGGCAGCGAATGCAGTTCCAAGGGACAGTGAAAACCAGCTAGAGCTTTCAGTGCTGGCAGCTTTCCTGTGGGCGCAATCTCTGGACGTTTCCAATTTGGCAGCCGGGCTCTGCCAGAGAGAGATACAGAGTGTTGCCCCATTACGAAGCAATGCTTTATCAGAGCGCGAATGTCTGTGTGGCAGCGAATGCAGTTCCAAGGGACAGTGAAAACCAGCTAGAGCTTTCAGTGCTGGCAGCTTTCCTGTGGGCGCAATCTCTGGACGTTTCCAATTTGGCAGCCGGGCTCTGCCACAGAGAGATACAGAGTGTTGCCCCCTTACCAAGCAATGCTTTAGCAGAGCGCGAATGTCTGTGTGGCAGCGAATGCAGTTCCAAGGGACAGTGAAAACCAGCTAGAGCTTTCAGTGCTGGCAGCTTTCCTGTGGGCGCAATCTCTGGACGTTTCCAATTTGGCAGCCGGGCTCTGCCAGAGAGAGGTAAGAGTGTTGCCCCATTACGAAGCAATGCTTTAGCAGAGCGCGAATGTCTGTGTGGCAGCGAATGCAGTTCCAAGGGACAGTGAAAACCAGCTAGAGCTTTCAGTGCTGGCAGCTTTCCTGTGGGCGCAATCTCTGGACGTTTCCAATTTGGCAGCCGGGCTCTGCCAGAGAGAGATACAGAGTGTTGCCCCATTACGAAGCAATGCTTTAGCAGAGCGCGAATGTCTGTGTGGCAGCGAATGCAGTTCCAAGGGACAGTGAAAACCAGCTAGAGCTTTCAGTGCTGGCAGCTTTCCTGTGGGCGCAATCTCTGGACGTTTCCAATTTGGCAGCCGGGCTCTCCCAGAGAGAGATACAGAGTGTTGCCCCATTACGAAGCAATGCTAAAGCAGAGCGCGAATGTCTGTGTGGCAGCGAATGCAGTTCCAAGGGACAGTGAAAACCAGCTAGAGCTTTCAGTGCTGGCAGCTTTCCTGTGGGCGCAATGTCTGGACGTTTCCAATTTGGCAGCCGGGCTCTGCCAGAGAGAGATACAGAGTGTTGCCCCATTAGGAAGCAATGCTTTAGCAGAGCGCGAATGTCTGTGTGGCAGCGAATGCAGTTCCAAGGGACAGTGAAAACCAGCTCTAGCTTTCAGTGCTGGCAGCTTTCCTGTGGGCGCAATCTCTGGACGTTTCCAATTTGGCAGCCGGGCTCTGCCAGAGAGAGATACAGAGTGTTGCCCCATTAGGAAGCAATGCTTTAGCAGAGCGCGAATGTCTGTGTGGCAGCGAATGCAGTTCCAAGGGACAGTGAAAACCAGCAAGAGCTTTCAGTGCTGGCAGCTTTCCTGTGGGCGCAATGTCTGGACGTTTCCAATTTGGCAGCCGGGCTCTGCCAGAGAGAGATACAGAGTGTTGCCCCATTACGAAGCAATGCTTTAGCAGAGCGCGAATGTCTGTGTGGCAGCGAATGCAGTTCCAAGGGACAGTGAAAACCAGCTAGAGCTTTCAGTGCTGGCAGCTTTCCTGTGGGCGCAATCTCTGGACGTTTCCAATTTGGCAGCCGGGCTCTGCCAGAGAGAGTTACAGAGTGTTGCCCCATTAGGAAGCAATGCTTTAGCAGAGCGCAAATGTCTGTGTGGCAGCGAATGCAGTTCCAAGGGACAGTGAAAACCAGCTAGAGCTTTCAGTGCTGGCAGCTTTCCTGTGGGCACAATGTCTGGACGTTTCCAATTTGGCAGCCGGGCTCTGCCACAGAGAGATACAGAGTGTTGCCCCATTAGGAAGCAATACTTTAGCAGAGCGCGAATGTCTGTGTGGCAGCGAATGCAGTTCCAAGGGACAGTGAAAACCAGCTAGAGCTTTCAGTGCTGGCAGCTTTCCTGTGGGCGCAATCTCTGGACGTTTCCAATTTGGCAGCCGGGCTCTGCCACAGAGAGATACAGAGTGTTGCCCCATTACGAAGCAATGCTTTAGCAGAGCGCGAATGTCTGTGTGGCAGCGAATGCAGTTCCAAGGGACAGTGAAAACCAGCTAGAGCTTTCAGTGCTGGCAGCTTTCCTGTGGGCGCAATCTCTGGACGTTTCCAATTTGGCAGCCGGGCTCTGCCACAGAGAGATACAGAGTGTTGCCCCCTTACCAAGCAATGCTTTAGCAGAGCGCGAATGTCTGTGTGGCAGCGAATGCAGTTCCAAGGGACAGTGAAAACCAGCTAGAGCTTTCAGTGCTGGCAGCTTTCCTGTGGGCGCAATCTCTGGACGTTTCCAATTTGGCAGCCGGGCTCTGCCAGAGAGAGATACAGAGTGTTGCCCCATTACCAAGCAATGCTTTAGCAGAGCGCGAATGTCTGTGTGGCAGCGAATGCAGTTCCAAGGGACAGTGAAAACCAGCTCTAGCTTTCAGTACTGGCAGCTTTCCTGTGGGCGCAATCTCTGGACGTTTCCAATTTGGCAGCCGGGCTCTGCCAGAGAGAGATACAGAGTGTTGCCCCCTTACCAAGCAATGCTTTAGCAGAGCGCGAATGTCTGTGTGGCAGCGAATGCAGTTCCAAGGGACAGTGAAAACCAGCTCTAGCTTTCAGTACTGGCAGCTTTCCTGTGGGCGCAATCTCTGGACGTTTCCAATTTGGCAGCCGGGCTCTGCCAGAGAGAGATACAGAGTGTTGCCCCATTAGGAAGCAATGCTTTAGCAGAGCGCGAATGTCTGTGTGGCAGCGAATGCAGTTCCAAGGGACAGTGAAAACCAGCAAGAGCTTTCAGTGCTGGCAGCTTTCCTGTGGGCGCAATGTCTGGACGTTTCCAATTTGGCAGCCGGGCTCTGCCAGAGAGAGATACAGAGTGTTGCCCCATTACGAAGCAATGCTTTAGCAGAGCGCGAATGTCTGTGTGGCAGCGAATGCAGTTCCAAGGGACAGTGAAAACCAGCTAGAGCTTTCAGTGCTGGCAGCTTTCCTGTGGGCGCAATCTCTGGACGTTTCCAATTTGGCAGCCGGGCTCTGCCAGAGAGAGATACAGAGTGTTGCCCCATTAGGAAGCAATGCTTTAGCAGAGCGCAAATGTCTGTGTGGCAGCGAATGCAGTTCCAAGGGACAGTGAAAACCAGCTAGAGCTTTCAGTGCTGGCAGCTTTCCTGTACGCGCAATCTCTGGACGTTTCCAATTTGGCAGCCGGGCTCTGCCACAGAGAGATACAGAGTGTTGCCCCATTAGGAAGCAATACTTTAGCAGAGCGCGAATGTCTGTGTGGCAGCGAATGCAGTTCCAAGGGACAGTGAAAACCAGCTAGAGCTTTCAGTGCTGGCAGCTTTCCTGTGGGCGCAATCTCTGGACGTTTCCAATTTGGCAGCCGGGCTCTGCCACAGAGAGATACAGAGTGTTGCCCCATTACGAAGCAATGCTTTATCAGAGCGCGAATGTCTGTGTGGCAGCGAATGCAGTTCCAAGGGACAGTGAAAACCAGCTAGAGCTTTCAGTGCTGGCAGCTTTCCTGTGGGCGCAATCTCTGGACGTTTCCAATTTGGCAGCCGGGCTCTGCCAGAGAGAGATACAGAGTGTTGCCCCATTACCAAGCAATGCTTTAGCAGAGCGCGAATGTCTGTGTGGCAGCGAATGCAGTTCCAAGGGACAGTGAAAACCAGCTCTAGCTTTCAGTACTGGCAGCTTTCCTGTGGGCGCAATCTCTGGACGTTTCCAATTTGGCAGCCGGGCTCTGCCAGAGAGAGATACAGAGTGTTGCCCCATTACCAAGCAATGCTTTAGCAGAGCGCGAATGTCTGTGTGGCAGCGAATGCAGTTCCAAGGGACAGTGAAAACCAGCTCTAGCTTTCAGTACTGGCAGCTTTCCTGTGGGCGCAATCTCTGGACGTTTCCAATTTGGCAGCCGGGCTCTGCCAGAGAGAGATACAGAGTGTTGCCCCATTAGGAAGCAATGCTTTAGCAGAGCGCGAATGTCTGTGTGGCAGCGAATGCAGTTCCAAGGGACAGTGAAAACCAGCAAGAGCTTTCAGTGCTGGCAGCTTTCCTGTGGGCGCAATGTCTGGACGTTTCCAATTTGGCAGCCGGGCTCTGCCAGAGAGAGATACAGAGTGTTGCCCCATTACGAAGCAATGCTTTAGCAGAGCGCGAATGTCTGTGTGGCAGCGAATGCAGTTCCAAGGGACAGTGAAAACCAGCTAGAGCTTTCAGTGCTGGCAGCTTTCCTGTGGGCGCAATCTCTGGACGTTTCCAATTTGGCAGCCGGGCTCTGCCAGAGAGAGATACAGAGTGTTGCCCCATTAGGAAGCAATGCTTTAGCAGAGCGCAAATGTCTGTGTGGCAGCGAATGCAGTTCCAAGGGACAGTGAAAACCAGCTAGAGCTTTCAGTGCTGGCAGCTTTCCTGTACGCGCAATCTCTGGACGTTTCCAATTTGGCAGCCGGGCTCTGCCACAGAGAGATACAGAGTGTTGCCCCATTAGGAAGCAATACTTTAGCAGAGCGCGAATGTCTGTGTGGCAGCGAATGCAGTTCCAAGGGACAGTGAAAACCAGCTAGAGCTTTCAGTGCTGGCAGCTTTCCTGTGGGCGCAATCTCTGGACGTTTCCAATTTGGCAGCCGGGCTCTGCCACAGAGAGATACAGAGTGTTGCCCCATTACGAAGCAATGCTTTATCAGAGCGCGAATGTCTGTGTGGCAGCGAATGCAGTTCCAAGGGACAGTGAAAACCAGCTAGAGCTTTCAGTGCTGGCAGCTTTCCTGTGGGCGCAATCTCTGGACGTTTCCAATTTGGCAGCCGGGCTCTGCCAGAGAGAGGTAAGAGTGTTGCCCCATTAGGAAGCAATGCTTTAGCAGAGCGCGAATGTCTGTGTGGCAGCGAATGCAGTTCCAAGGGACAGTGAAAACCAGCTAGAGCTTTCAGTGCTGGCAGCTTTCCTGTGGGCGCAATCTCTGGACGTTTCCAATTTGGCAGCCGGGCTCTGCCAGAGAGAGATACAGAGTGTTGCCCCATTACGAAGCAATGCTTTAGCAGAGCGCGAATGTCTGTGTGGCAGCGAATGCAGTTCCAAGGGACAGTGAAAACCAGCTAGAGCTTTCAGTGCTGGCAGCTTTCCTGTGGGCGCAATCTCTGGACGTTTCCAATTTGGCAGCCGGGCTCTCCCAGAGAGAGATACAGAGTGTTGCCCCATTACGAAGCAATGCTTTAGCAGAGCGCGAATGTCTGTGTGGCAGCGAATGCAGTTCCAAGGGACAGTGAAAACCAGCTAGAGCTTTCAGTGCTGGCAGCTTTCCTGTGGGCGCAATGTCTGGACGTTTCCAATTTGGCAGCCGGGCTCTGCCAGAGAGAGATACAGAGTGTTGCCCCATTACGAAGCAATGCTTTAGCAGAGCGCGAATGTCTGTGTGGCAGCGAATGCAGTTCCAAGGGACAGTGAAAACCAGCTAGAGCTTTCAGTGCTGGCAGCTTTCCTGTGGGCGCAATCTCTGGACGTTTCCAATTTGGCAGCCGGGCTCTGCCAGAGAGAGATACAGAGTGTTGCCCCATTAGGAAGCAATGCTTTAGCAGAGCGCGAATGTCTGTGTGGCAGCGAATGCAGTTCCAAGGGACAGTGAAAACCAGCTCCAGCTTTCAGTGCTGGCAGCTTTCCTGTGGGCGCAATCTCTGGACGTTTCCAATTTGGCAGCCGGGCTCTGCCAGAGAGAGATACAGAGTGTTGCCCCATTAGGAAGCAATGCTTTAGCAGAGCGCGAATGTCTGTGTGGCAGCGAATGCAGTTCCAAGGGACAGTGAAAACCAGCAAGAGCTTTCAGTGCTGGCAGCTTTCCTGTGGGCGCAATCTCTGGACGTTTCCAATTTGGCAGCCGGGCTCTGCCAGAGAGAGATACAGAGTGTTGCCCCATTACGAAGCAATGCTTTAGCAGAGCGCGAATGTCTGTGTGGCAGCGAATGCAGTTCCAAGGGACAGTGAAAACCAGCTAGAGCTTTCAGTGCTGGCAGCTTTCCTGTGGGCGCAATCTCTGGACGTTTCCAATTTGGCAGCCGGGCTCTGCCAGAGAGAGTTACAGAGTGTTGCCCCATTAGGAAGCAATGCTTTAGCAGAGCGCAAATGTCTGTGTGGCAGCGAATGCAGTTCCAAGGGACAGTGAAAACCAGCTAGAGCTTTCAGTGCTGGCAGCTTTCCTGTGGGCACAATGTCTGGACGTTTCCAATTTGGCAGCCGGGCTCTGCCACAGAGAGATACAGAGTGTTGCCCCATTACGAAGCAATGCTTTAGCAGAGCGCGAATGTCTGTGTGGCAGCGAATGCAGTTCCAAGGGACAGTGAAAACCAGCTAGAGCTTTCAGTGCTGGCAGCTTTCCTGTGGGCGCAATCTCTGGACGTTTCCAATTTGGCAGCCGGGCTCTGCCACAGAGAGATACAGAGTGTTGCCCCATTACGAAGCAATGCTTTATCAGAGCGCGAATGTCTGTGTGGCAGCGAATGCAGTTCCAAGGGACAGTGAAAACCAGCTAGAGCTTTCAGTGCTGGCAGCTTTCCTGTGGGCGCAATCTCTGGACGTTTCCAATTTGGCAGCCGGGCTCTGCCACAGAGAGATACAGAGTGTTGCCCCCTTACCAAGCAATGCTTTAGCAGAGCGCGAATGTCTGTGTGGCAGCGAATGCAGTTCCAAGGGACAGTGAAAACCAGCTAGAGCTTTCAGTGCTGGCAGCTTTCCTGTGGGCGCAATCTCTGGACGTTTCCAATTTGGCAGCCGGGCTCTGCCAGAGAGAGGTAAGAGTGTTGCCCCATTAGGAAGCAATGCTTTAGCAGAGCGCGAATGTCTGTGTGGCAGCGAATGCAGTTCCAAGGGACAGTGAAAACCAGCTAGAGCTTTCAGTGCTGGCAGCTTTCCTGTGGGCGCAATCTCTGGACGTTTCCAATTTGGCAGCCGGGCTCTGCCAGAGAGAGATACAGAGTGTTGCCCCATTACGAAGCAATGCTTTAGCAGAGCGCGAATGTCTGTGTGGCAGCGAATGCAGTTCCAAGGGACAGTGAAAACCAGCTAGAGCTTTCAGTGCTGGCAGCTTTCCTGTGGGCGCAATGTCTGGACGTTTCCAATTTGGCAGCCGGGCTCTCCCAGAGAGAGATACAGAGTGTTGCCCCATTACGAAGCAATGCTTTAGCAGAGCGCGAATGTCTGTGTGGCAGCGAATGCAGTTCCAAGGGACAGTGAAAACCAGCTAGAGCTTTCAGTGCTGGCAGCTTTCCTGTGGGCGCAATGTCTGGACGTTTCCAATTTGGCAGCCGGGCTCTGCCAGAGAGAGATACAGAGTGTTGCCCCATTACGAAGCAATGCTTTAGCAGAGCGCGAATGTCTGTGTGGCAGCGAATGCAGTTCCAAGGGACAGTGAAAACCAGCTAGAGCTTTCAGTGCTGGCAGCTTTCCTGTGGGCGCAATCTCTGGACGTTTCCAATTTGGCAGCCGGGCTCTGCCAGAGAGAGATACAGAGTGTTGCCCCATTAGGAAGCAATGCTTTAGCAGAGCGCGAATGTCTGTGTGGCAGCGAATGCAGTTCCAAGGGACAGTGAAAACCAGCTCCAGCTTTCAGTGCTGGCAGCTTTCCTGTGGGCGCAATCTCTGGACGTTTCCAATTTGGCAGCCGGGCTCTGCCAGAGAGAGATACAGAGTGTTGCCCCATTAGGAAGCAATGCTTTAGCAGAGCGCGAATGTCTGTGTGGCAGCGAATGCAGTTCCAAGGGACAGTGAAAACCAGCAAGAGCTTTCAGTGCTGGCAGCTTTCCTGTGGGCGCAATCTCTGGACGTTTCCAATTTGGCAGCCGGGCTCTGCCAGAGAGAGATACAGAGTGTTGCCCCATTACGAAGCAATGCTTTAGCAGAGCGCGAATGTCTGTGTGGCAGCGAATGCAGTTCCAAGGGACAGTGAAAACCAGCTAGAGCTTTCAGTGCTGGCAGCTTTCCTGTGGGCGCAATCTCTGGACGTTTCCAATTTGGCAGCCGGGCTCTGCCAGAGAGAGATACAGAGTGTTGCCCCCTTACCAAGCAATGCTTTAGCAGAGCGCGAATGTCTGTGTGGCAGCGAATGCAGTTCCAAGGGACAGTGAAAACCAGCTAGAGCTTTCAGTGCTGGCAGCTTTCCTGTGGGCGCAATCTCTGGACGTTTCCAATTTGGCAGCCGGGCTCTGCCAGAGAGAGATACAGAGTGTTGCCCCATTACCAAGCAATGCTTTAGCAGAGCGCGAATGTCTGTGTGGCAGCGAATGCAGTTCCAAGGGACAGTGAAAACCAGCTCTAGCTTTCAGTACTGGCAGCTTTCCTGTGGGCGCAATCTCTGGACGTTTCCAATTTGGCAGCCGGGCTCTGCCAGAGAGAGATACAGAGTGTTGCCCCATTAGGAAGCAATGCTTTAGCAGAGCGCGAATGTCTGTGTGGCAGCGAATGCAGTTCCAAGGGACAGTGAAAACCAGCAAGAGCTTTCAGTGCTGGCAGCTTTCCTGTGGGCGCAATGTCTGGACGTTTCCAATTTGGCAGCCGGGCTCTGCCAGAGAGAGATACAGAGTGTTGCCCCATTACGAAGCAATGCTTTAGCAGAGCGCGAATGTCTGTGTGGCAGCGAATGCAGTTCCAAGGGACAGTGAAAACCAGCTAGAGCTTTCAGTGCTGGCAGCTTTCCTGTGGGCGCAATCTCTGGACGTTTCCAATTTGGCAGCCGGGCTCTGCCACAGAGAGATACAGAGTGTTGCCCCCTTACCAAGCAATGCTTTAGCAGAGCGCGAATGTCTGTGTGGCAGCGAATGCAGTTCCAAGGGACAGTGAAAACCAGCTAGAGCTTTCAGTGCTGGCAGCTTTCCTGTGGGCGCAATCTCTGGACGTTTCCAATTTGGCAGCCGGGCTCTGCCAGAGAGAGATACAGAGTGTTGCCCCATTACCAAGCAATGCTTTAGCAGAGCGCGAATGTCTGTGTGGCAGCGAATGCAGTTCCAAGGGACAGTGAAAACCAGCTCTAGCTTTCAGTACTGGCAGCTTTCCTGTGGGCGCAATCTCTGGACGTTTCCAATTTGGCAGCCGGGCTCTGCCAGAGAGAGATACAGAGTGTTGCCCCATTAGGAAGCAATGCTTTAGCAGAGCGCGAATGTCTGTGTGGCAGCGAATGCAGTTCCAAGGGACAGTGAAAACCAGCAAGAGCTTTCAGTGCTGGCAGCTTTCCTGTGGGCGCAATGTCTGGACGTTTCCAATTTGGCAGCCGGGCTCTGCCAGAGAGAGATACAGAGTGTTGCCCCATTACGAAGCAATGCTTTAGCAGAGCGCGAATGTCTGTGTGGCAGCGAATGCAGTTCCAAGGGACAGTGAAAACCAGCTAGAGCTTTCAGTGCTGGCAGCTTTCCTGTGGGCGCAATCTCTGGACGTTTCCAATTTGGCAGCCGGGCTCTGCCAGAGAGAGATACAGAGTGTTGCCCCATTAGGAAGCAATGCTTTAGCAGAGCGCAAATGTCTGTGTGGCAGCGAATGCAGTTTCAAGGGACAGTGAAAACCAGCTAGAGCTTTCAGTGCTGGCAGCTTTCCTGTACGCGCAATCTCTGGACGTTTCCAATTTGGCAGCCGGGCTCTGCCACAGAGAGATACAGAGTGTTGCCCCATTAGGAAGCAATACTTTAGCAGAGCGCGAATGTCTGTGTGGCAGCGAATGCAGTTCCAAGGGACAGTGAAAACCAGCTAGAGCTTTCAGTGCTGGCAGCTTTCCTGTGGGCGCAATCTCTGGACGTTTCCAATTTGGCAGCCGGGCTCTGCCACAGAGAGATACAGAGTGTTGCCCCATTACGAAGCAATGCT
Organism: Mycteria americana; assembly: GCF_035582795.1. Classification (NCBI taxonomy): domain Eukaryota; kingdom Metazoa; phylum Chordata; class Aves; order Ciconiiformes; family Ciconiidae; genus Mycteria; species Mycteria americana. The sequence continues at coordinate 58,859 of NW_027445640.1, forward strand.
TTATCAGAGCGCGAATGTCTGTGTGGCAGCGAATGCAGTTCCAAGGGACAGTGAAAACCAGCTAGAGCTTTCAGTGCTGGCAGCTTTCCTGTGGGCGCAATCTCTGGACGTTTCCAATTTGGCAGCCGGGCTCTGCCACAGAGAGATACAGAGTGTTGCCCCCTTACCAAGCAATGCTTTAGCAGAGCGCGAATGTCTGTGTGGCAGCGAATGCAGTTCCAAGGGACAGTGAAAACCAGCTAGAGCTTTCAGTGCTGGCAGCTTTCCTGTGGGCGCAATCTCTGGACGTTTCCAATTTGGCAGCCGGGCTCTGCCACAGAGAGATACAGAATGTTGCCCCCTTACCAAGCAATGCTATGGCTGAGCGCGAATGTCTGTGTGGCAGCGAATGCAGTTCCAAGGGACAGTGAAAACCAGCTAGAGCTTTCAGTGCTGGCAGCTTTCCTGTGGGCGCAATCTCTGGACGTTTCCAATTTGGCAGCCGGGCTCTGCCAGAGAGAGATACAGAGTGTTGCCCCATTACGAAGCAATGCTTTAGCAGAGCGCGAATGTCTGTGTGGCAGCGAATGCAGTTCCAAGGGACAGTGAAAACCAGCTAGAGCTTTCAGTGCTGGCAGCTTTCCTGTGGGCGCAATCTCTGGACGTTTCCAATTTGGCAGCCGGGCTCTCCCAGAGAGAGATACAGAGTGTTGCCCCATTACGAAGCAATGCTAAAGCAGAGCGCGAATGTCTGTGTGGCAGCGAATGCAGTTCCAAGGGACAGTGAAAACCAGCTAGAGCTTTCAGTGCTGGCAGCTTTCCTGTGGGCGCAATGTCTGGACGTTTCCAATTTAGCAGCCGGGCTCTGCCAGAGAGAGATACAGAGTGTTGCCCCATTACGAAGCAATGCTTTAGCAGAGCGCGAATGTCTGTGTGGCAGCGAATGCAGTTCCAAGGGACAGTGAAAACCAGCTAGAGCTTTCAGTGCTGGCAGCTTTCCTGTGGGCGCAATCTCTGGACGTTTCCAATTTGGCAGCCGGGCTCTGCCAGAGAGAGATACAGAGTGTTGCCCCATTAGGAAGCAATGCTTTAGCAGAGCGCGAATGTCTGTGTGGCAGCGAATGCAGTTCCAAGGGACAGTGAAAACCAGCTCTAGCTTTCAGTGCTGGCAGCTTTCCTGTGGGCGCAATCTCTGGACGTTTCCAATTTGGCAGCCGGGCTCTGCCAGAGAGAGATACAGAGTGTTGCCCCATTAGGAAGCAATGCTTTAGCAGAGCGCGAATGTCTGTGTGGCAGCGAATGCAGTTCCAAGGGACAGTGAAAACCAGCAAGAGCTTTCAGTGCTGGCAGCTTTCCTGTGGGCGCAATGTCTGGACGTTTCCAATTTGGCAGCCGGGCTCTGCCAGAGAGAGATACAGAGTGTTGCCCCATTACGAAGCAATGCTTTAGCAGAGCGCGAATGTCTGTGTGGCAGCGAATGCAGTTCCAAGGGACAGTGAAAACCAGCTAGAGCTTTCAGTGCTGGCAGCTTTCCTGTGGGCGCAATCTCTGGACGTTTCCAATTTGGCAGCCGGGCTCTGCCAGAGAGAGTTACAGAGTGTTGCCCCATTAGGAAGCAATGCTTTAGCAGAGCGCAAATGTCTGTGTGGCAGCGAATGCAGTTCCAAGGGACAGTGAAAACCAGCTAGAGCTTTCAGTGCTGGCAGCTTTCCTGTGGGCGCAATCTCTGGACGTTTCCAATTTGGCAGCCGGGCTCTGCCAGAGAGAGATACAGAGTGTTGCCCCATTACGAAGCAATGCTTTAGCAGAGCGCGAATGTCTGTGTGGCAGCGAATGCAGTTCCAAGGGACAGTGAAAACCAGCTAGAGCTTTCAGTGCTGGCAGCTTTCCTGTGGGCGCAATCTCTGGACGTTTCCAATTTGGCAGCCGGGCTCTGCCACAGAGAGATACAGAGTGTTGCCCCATTACGAAGCAATGCTTTAGCAGAGCGCGAATGTCTGTGTGGCAGCGAATGCAGTTCCAAGGGACAGTGAAAACCAGCTAGAGCTTTCAGTGCTGGCAGCTTTCCTGTGGGCGCAATCTCTGGACGTTTCCAATTTGGCAGCCGGGCTCTGCCAGAGAGAGATACAGAGTGTTGCCCCTTTACGAAGCAATGCTTTAGCAGAGCGCGAATGTCTGTGTGGCAGCGAATGCAGTTCCAAGGGACAGTGAAAACCAGCTCTAGCTTTCAGTGCTGGCAGCTTTCCTGTGGGCGCAATCTCTGGACGTTTCCAATTTGGCAGCCGGGCTCTGCCAGAGAGAGATACAGAGTGTTGCCCCATTAGGAAGCAATGCTTTAGCAGAGCGCGAATGTCTGTGTGGCAGCGAATGCAGTTCCAAGGGACAGTGAAAACCAGCAAGAGCTTTCAGTGCTGGCAGCTTTCCTGTGGGCGCAATCTCTGGACGTTTCCAATTTGGCAGCCGGGCTCTGCCAGAGAGAGATACAGAGTGTTGCCCCATTACGAAGCAATGCTTTAGCAGAGCGCGAATGTCTGTGTGGCAGCGAATGCAGTTCCAAGGGACAGTGAAAACCAGCTAGAGCTTTCAGTGCTGGCAGCTTTCCTGTGGGCGCAATCTCTGGACGTTTCCAATTTGGCAGCCGGGCTCTGCCAGAGAGAGTTACAGAGTGTTGCCCCCTTACCAAGCAATGCTTTAGCAGAGCGCAAATGTCTGTGTGGCAGCGAATGCAGTTCCAAGGGACAGTGAAAACCAGCTAGAGCTTTCAGTGCTGGCAGCTTTCCTGTGGGCACAATGTCTGGGCGTTTCCAATTTGGCAGCCGGGCTCTGCCAGAGAGAGATACAGAGTGTTGCCCAATTACCAAGTTAAGCTTTAGCAGAGCGCGAATGTCTGTGTGGCAGCGAATGCAGTTCCAAGGGACAGTGAAAACCAGCTAGAGCTTTCAGTGCTGGCAGCTTTCCTGTGGGCGCAATCTCTGCACGTTTCCAATTTGGCAGCCGGGCTCTGCCAGAGAGAGGTAAGAGTGTTGCCCCATTACCAAGCAATGCTTTAGCAGAGCGCGAATGTCTGTGTGGCAGCGAATGCAGTTCCAAGGGACAGTGAAAACCAGCTAGAGCTTTCAGTGCTGGCAGCTTTCCTGTGGGCGCAATCTCTGGACGTTTCCAATTTGGCAGCCGGGCTCTGCCAGAGAGAGATACAGAGTGTTGCCCCATTACGAAGCAATGCTTTAGCAGAGCGCGAATGTCTGTGTGGCAGCGAATGCAGTTCCAAGGGACAGTGAAAACCAGCTAGAGCTTTCAGTGCTGGCAGCTTTCCTGTGGGCGCAATCTCTGGACGTTTCCAATTTGGCAGCCGGGCTCTGCCAGAGAGAGATACAGAGTGTTGCCCCATTACGAAGCAATGCTTTAGCAGAGCGCGAATGTCTGTGTGGCAGCGAATGCAGTTCCAAGGGACAGTGAAAACCAGCTAGAGCTTTCAGTGCTGGCAGCTTTCCTGTGGGCGCAATGTCTGGACGTTTCCAATTTGGCAGCCGGGCTCTGCCAGAGAAAGATACAGAGTGTTGCCCCATTACGAAGCAATGCTTTAGCAGAGCGCGAATGTCTGTGTGGCAGCGAATGCAGTTCCAAGGGACAGTGAAAACCAGCTAGAGCTTTCAGTGCTGGCAGCTTTCCTGTGGGCGCAATGTCTGGACGTTTCCAATATGGCAGCCGGGCTCTGCCACAGAGAGATACAGAGTGTTGCCCCATTACGAAGCAATGCTTTAGCAGAGCGCGAATGTCTGTGTGGCAGCGAATGCAGTTCCAAGGGACAGTGAAAACCAGCTAGAGCTTTCAGTGCTGGCAGCTTTCCTGTGGGCGCAATCTCTGGACGTTTCCAATTTGGCAGCCGGGCTCTGCCAGAGAGAGATACAGAGTGTTGCCCCATTACGAAGCAATGCTTTAGCAGAGCGCGAATGTCTGTGTGGCAGTGAATGCAGTTCCAAGGGACAGTGAAAACCAGCTAGAGCTTTCAGTGCTGGCAGCTTTCCTGTGGGCGCAATCTCTGGACGTTTCCAATTTGGCAGCCGGGCTCTGCCAGAGAGAGATACAGAGTGTTGCCCCATTACGAAGCAATGCTTTAGCAGAGCGCGAATGTCTGTGTGGCAGCGAATGCAGTTCCAAGGGACAGTGAAAACCAGCTAGAGCTTTCAGTGCTGGCAGCTTTCCTGTGGGCGCAATCTCTGGACGTTTCCAATTTGGCAGCCGGGCTCTGCCAGAGAGAGTTACAGAGTGTTGCCCCATTAGGAAGCAATGCTTTAGCAGAGCGCAAATGTCTGTGTGGCAGCGAATGCAGTTCCAAGGGACAGTGAAAACCAGCTAGAGCTTTCAGTGCTGGCAGCTTTCCTGTGGGCGCAATCTCTGGACGTTTCCAATTTGGCAGCCGGACTCTGCCAGAGAGAGATACAGAGTGTTGCCCCATTACGAAGCAATGCTTTAGCAGAGCGCGAATGTCTGTGTGGCAGCGAATGCAGTTCCAAGGGACAGTGAAAACCAGCTAGAGCTTTCAGTGCTGGCAGCTTTCCTGTGGGCGCAATCTCTGGACGTTTCCAATTTGGCAGCCGGGCTCTGCCAGAGAGAGATACAGAGTGTTGCCCCATTACGAAGCAATGCTTTAGCAGAGCGCGAATGTCTGTGTGGCAGCGAATGCAGTTCCAAGGGACAGTGAAAACCAGCTAGAGCTTTCAGTGCTGGCAGCTTTCCTGTGGGCGCAATCTCTGGACGTTTCCAATTTGGCAGCCGGGCTCTGCCAGAGAGAGATACAGAGTGTTGCCCCTTTACGAAGCAATGCTTTAGCAGAGCGCGAATGTCTGTGTGGCAGCGAATGCAGTTCCAAGGGACAGTGAAAACCAGCTCTAGCTTTCAGTGCTGGCAGCTTTCCTGTGGGCGCAATCTCTGGACGTTTCCAATTTGGCAGCCGGGCTCTGCCAGAGAGAGATACAGAGTGTTGCCCCATTAGGAAGCAATGCTTTAGCAGAGCGCGAATGTCTGTGTGGCAGCGAATGCAGTTCCAAGGGACAGTGAAAACCAGCAAGAGCTTTCAGTGCTGGCAGCTTTCCTGTGGGCGCAATCTCTGGACGTTTCCAATTTGGCAGCCGGGCTCTGCCAGAGAGAGATACAGAGTGTTGCCCCATTACGAAGCAATGCTTTAGCAGAGCGCGAATGTCTGTGTGGCAGCGAATGCAGTTCCAAGGGACAGTGAAAACCAGCTAGAGCTTTCAGTGCTGGCAGCTTTCCTGTGGGCGCAATCTCTGGACGTTTCCAATTTGGCAGCCGGGCTCTGCCAGAGAGAGTTACAGAGTGTTGCCCCCTTACCAAGCAATGCTTTAGCAGAGCGCAAATGTCTGTGTGGCAGCGAATGCAGTTCCAAGGGACAGTGAAAACCAGCTAGAGCTTTCAGTGCTGGCAGCTTTCCTGTGGGCACAATGTCTGGGCGTTTCCAATTTGGCAGCCGGGCTCTGCCAGAGAGAGATACAGAGTGTTGCCCAATTACCAAGTTAAGCTTTAGCAGAGCGCGAATGTCTGTGTGGCAGCGAATGCAGTTCCAAGGGACAGTGAAAACCAGCTAGAGCTTTCAGTGCTGGCAGCTTTCCTGTGGGCGCAATCTCTGGACGTTTCCAATTTGGCAGCCGGGCTCTGCCAGAGAGAGGTAAGAGTGTTGCCCCATTACCAAGCAATGCTTTAGCAGAGCGCGAATGTCTGTGTGGCAGCGAATGCAGTTCCAAGGGACAGTGAAAACCAGCTAGAGCTTTCAGTGCTGGCAGCTTTCCTGTGGGCGCAATCTCTGGACGTTTCCAATTTGGCAGCCGGGCTCTGCCAGAGAGAGATACAGAGTGTTGCCCCATTACGAAGCAATGCTTTAGCAGAGCGCGAATGTCTGTGTGGCAGCGAATGCAGTTCCAAGGGACAGTGAAAACCAGCTAGAGCTTTCAGTGCTGGCAGCTTTCCTGTGGGCGCAATCTCTGGACGTTTCCAATTTGGCAGCCGGGCTCTGCCAGAGAGAGATACAGAGTGTTGCCCCATTACGAAGCAATGCTTTAGCAGAGCGCGAATGTCTGTGTGGCAGCGAATGCAGTTCCAAGGGACAGTGAAAACCAGCTAGAGCTTTCAGTGCTGGCAGCTTTCCTGTGGGCGCAATGTCTGGACGTTTCCAATTTGGCAGCCGGGCTCTGCCAGAGAAAGATACAGAGTGTTGCCCCATTACGAAGCAATGCTTTAGCAGAGCGCGAATGTCTGTGTGGCAGCGAATGCAGTTCCAAGGGACAGTGAAAACCAGCTAGAGCTTTCAGTGCTGGCAGCTTTCCTGTGGGCGCAATGTCTGGACGTTTCCAATTTGGCAGCCGGGCTCTGCCACAGAGAGATACAGAGTGTTGCCCCATTACGAAGCAATGCTTTAGCAGAGCGCGAATGTCTGTGTGGCAGCGAATGCAGTTCCAAGGGACAGTGAAAACCAGCTAGAGCTTTCAGTGCTGGCAGCTTTCCTGTGGGCGCAATCTCTGGACGTTTCCAATTTGGCAGCCGGGCTCTGCCAGAGAGAGATACAGAGTGTTGCCCCATTACGAAGCAATGCTTTAGCAGAGCGCGAATGTCTGTGTGGCAGTGAATGCAGTTCCAAGGGACAGTGAAAACCAGCTAGAGCTTTCAGTGCTGGCAGCTTTCCTGTGGGCGCAATCTCTGGACGTTTCCAATTTGGCAGCCGGGCTCTGCCAGAGAGAGATACAGAGTGTTGCCCCATTACGAAGCAATGCTTTAGCAGAGCGCGAATGTCTGTGTGGCAGCGAATGCAGTTCCAAGGGACAGTGAAAACCAGCTAGAGCTTTCAGTGCTGGCAGCTTTCCTGTGGGCGCAATGTCTGGACGTTTCCAATTTGGCAGCCGGGCTCTGCCAGAGAAAGATACAGAGTGTTGCCCCATTACGAAGCAATGCTTTAGCAGAGCGCGAATGTCTGTGTGGCAGCGAATGCAGTTCCAAGGGACAGTGAAAACCAGCTCTAGCTTTCAGTGCTGGCAGCTTTCCTGTGGGCGCAAACTCTGGACGTTTCCAATTTGGCAGCCGGGCTCTGCCAGAGAGAGATACAGAGTGTTGCCCCATTACGAAGCAATGCTTTAGCAGAGCGCGAATGTCTGTGTGGCAGCGAATGCAGTTCCAAGGGACAGTGAAAACCAGCTAGAGCTTTCAGTGCTGGCAGCTTTCCTGTGGGCGCAATCTCTGGACGTTTCCAATTTGGCAGCCGGGCTCTGCCACAGAGAGATACAGAGTGTTGCCCCATTACCAAGCAATGCTTTAGCAGAGCGCGAATGTCTGTGTGGCAGCGAATGCAGTTCCAAGGGACAGTGAAAACCAGCTAGAGCTTTCAGTGCTGGCAGCTTTCCTGTGGGCGCAATCTCTGGACGTTTCCAATTTGGCAGCCGGGCTCTGCCACAGAGAGATACAGAGTGTTGCCCCCTTACCAAGCAATGCTTTAGCAGAGCGCGAATGTCTGTGTGGCAGCGAATGCAGTTCCAAGGGACAGTGAAAACCAGCTAGAGCTTTCAGTGCTGGCAGCTTTCCTGTGGGCGCAATGTCTGGACGTTTCCAATTTGGCAGCCGGGCTCTGCCAGAGAGAGATACAGAGTGTTGCCCCATTACGAAGCAATGCTTTAGCAGAGCGCGAATGTCTGTGTGGCAGCGAATGCAGTTCCAAGGGACAGTGAAAACCAGCTAGAGCTTTCAGTGCTGGCAGCTTTCCTGTGGGCGCAATCTCTGGACGTTTCCAATTTGGCAGCCGGGCTCTGCCACAGAGAGATACAGAGTGTTGCCCCATTACGAAGCAATGCTTTAGCAGAGCGCGAATGTCTGTGTGGCAGCGAATGCAGTTCCAAGGGACAGTGAAAACCAGCTACAGCTTTCAGTGCTGGCAGCTTTCCTGTGGGCGCAATCTCTGGACGTTTCCAATTTGGCAGCCGGGCTCTGCCACAGAGAGATACAGAGTGTTGCCCCATTACGAAGCAATGCTTTAGCAGAGCGCGAATGTCTGTGTGGCAGCGAATGCAGTTCCAAGGGACAGTGAAAACCAGCTAGAGCTTTCAGTGCTGGCAGCTTTCCTGTGGGCGCAATCTCTGGACGTTTCCAATTTGGCAGCCGGGCTCTGCCAGAGAGAGATACAGAGTGTTGCCCCATTACGAAGCAATGCTTTAGCAGAGCGCGAATGTCTGTGTGGCAGCGAATGCAGTTCCAAGGGACAGTGAAAACCAGCTAGAGCTTTCAGTGCTGGCAGCTTTCCTGTGGGCGCAATGTCTGGACGTTTCCAATTTGGCAGCCGGGCTCTGCCACAGAGAGATACAGAGTGTTGCCCCATTACGAAGCAATGCTTTAGCAGAGCGCGAATGTCTGTGTGGCAGCGAATGCAGTTCCAAGGGACAGTGAAAACCAGCTAGAGCTTTCAGTGCTGGCAGCTTTCCTGTGGGCGCAATCTCTGGACGTTTCCAATCTGGCAGCCGGGCTCTGCCAGAGAGAGATACAGAGTGTTGCCCCATTACGAAGCAATGCTTTAGCAGAGCGCGAATGTCTGTGTGGCAGCGAATGCAGTTCCAAGGGACAGTGAAAACCAGCTAGAGCTTTCAGTGCTGGCAGCTTTCCTGTGGGCGCAAACTCTGGACGTTTCCAATTTGGCAGCCGGGCTCTGCCAGAGAGAGATACAGAGTGTTGCCCCATTACGAAGCAATGCTTTAGCAGAGCGCGAATGTCTGTGTGGCAGCGAATGCAGTTCCAAGGGACAGTGAAAACCAGCTAGAGCTTTCAGTGCTGGCAGCTTTCCTGTGGGCGCAATCTCTGGACGTTTCCAATTTGGCAGCCGGGCTCTGCCACAGAGAGATACAGAGTGTTGCCCCATTACCAAGCAATGCTTTAGCAGAGCGCGAATGTCTGTGTGGCAGCGAATGCAGTTCCAAGGGACAGTGAAAACCAGCTAGAGCTTTCAGTGCTGGCAGCTTTCCTGTGGGCGCAATCTCTGGACGTTTCCAATTTGGCAGCCGGGCTCTGCCACAGAGAGATACAGAGTGTTGCCCCCTTACCAAGCAATGCTTTAGCAGAGCGCGAATGTCTGTGTGGCAGCGAATGCAGTTCCAAGGGACAGTGAAAACCAGCTAGAGCTTTCAGTGCTGGCAGCTTTCCTGTGGGCGCAATGTCTGGACGTTTCCAATTTGGCAGCCGGGCTCTGCCAGAGAGAGATACAGAGTGTTGCCCCATTACCAAGCAATGCTTTAGCAGAGCGCGAATGTCTGTGTGGCAGCGAATGCAGTTCCAAGGGACAGTGAAAACCAGCTAGAGCTTTCAGTGCTGGCAGCTTTCCTGTGGGCGCAATCTCTGGACGTTTCCAATTTGGCAGCCGGGCTCTGCCACAGAGAGAGATACAGAGTGTTGCCCCATTACGAAGCAATGCTTTAGCAGAGCGCGAATGTCTGTGTGGCAGCGAATGCAGTTCCAAGGGACAGTGAAAACCAGCTAGAGCTTTCAGTGCTGGCAGCTTTCCTGTGGGCGCAATCTCTGGACGTTTCCAATTTGGCAGCCGGGCTCTGCCACAGAGAGATACAGAGTGTTGCCCCATTACGAAGCAATGCTTTAGCAGAGCGCGAATGTCTGTGTGGCAGCGAATGCAGTTCCAAGGGACAGTGAAAACCAGCTAGAGCTTTCAGTGCTGGCAGCTTTCCTGTGGGCGCAATCTCTGGACGTTTCCAATTTGGCAGCCGGGCTCTGCCACAGAGAGATACAGAGTGTTGCCCCATTACGAAGCAATGCTTTAGCAGAGCGCGAATGTCTGTGTGGCAGCGAATGCAGTTCCAAGGGACAGTGAAAACCAGCTAGAGCTTTCAGTGCTGGCAGCTTTCCTGTGGGCGCAATGTCTGGACGTTTCCAATCTGGCAGCCGGGCTCTGCCAGAGAGAGATACAGAGTGTTGCCCCATTACGAAGCAATGCTTTAGCAGAGCGCGAATGTCTGTGTGGCAGCGAATGCAGTTCCAAGGGACAGTGAAAACCAGCTAGAGCTTTCAGTGCTGGCAGCTTTCCTGTGGGCGCAATGTCTGGACGTTTCCAATTTGGCAGCCGGGCTCTGCCAGAGAGAGATACAGAGTGTTGCCCCATTACGAAGCAATGCTTTAGCAGAGCGCGAATGTCTGTGTGGCAGCGAATGCAGTTCCAAGGGACAGTGAAAACCAGCTAGAGCTTTCAGTGCTGGCAGCTTTCCTGTGGGCGCAATCTCTGGACGTTTCCAATTTGGCAGCCGGGCTCTGCCACAGAGAGATACAGAGTGTTGCCCCATTACCAAGCAATGCTTTAGCAGAGCGCGAATGTCTGTGTGGCAGCGAATGCAGTTCCAAGGGACAGTGAAAACCAGCTAGAGCTTTCAGTGCTGGCAGCTTTCCTGTGGGCGCAATCTCTGGACGTTTCCAATTTGGCAGCCGGGCTCTGCCACAGAGAGATACAGAGTGTTGCCCCCTTACCAAGCAATGCTTTAGCAGAGCGCGAATGTCTGTGTGGCAGCGAATGCAGTTCCAAGGGACAGTGAAAACCAGCTAGAGCTTTCAGTGCTGGCAGCTTTCCTGTGGGCGCAATGTCTGGACGTTTCCAATTTGGTAGCCGGGCTCTGCCAGAGAGAGATACAGAGTGTTGCCCCATTACCAAGCAATGCTTTAGCAGAGCGCGAATGTCTGTGTGGCAGCGAATGCAGTTCCAAGGGACAGTGAAAACCAGCTAGAGCTTTCAGTGCTGGCAGCTTTCCTGTGGGCGCAATCTCTGGACGTTTCCAATTTGGCAGCCGGGCTCTGCCACAGAGAGAGATACAGAGTGTTGCCCCATTACGAAGCAATGCTTTAGCAGAGCGCGAATGTCTGTGTGGCAGCGAATGCAGTTCCAAGGGACAGTGAAAACCAGCTAGAGCTTTCAGTGCTGGCAGCTTTCCTGTGGGCGCAATCTCTGGACGTTTCCAATTTGGCAGCCGGGCTCTGCCAGAGAGAGATACAGAGTGTTGCCCCATTACGAAGCAATGCTTTAGCAGAGCGCGAATGTCTGTGTGGCAGCGAATGCAGTTCCAAGGGACAGTGAAAACCAGCTAGAGCTTTCAGTGCTGGCAGCTTTCCTGTGGGCGCAATCTCTGGACGTTTCCAATTTGGCAGCCGGGCTCTGCCACAGAGAGATACAGAGTGTTGCCCCATTACGAAGCAATGCTTTAGCAGAGTGCGAATGTCTGTGTGGCAGCGAATGCAGTTCCAAGGGACAGTGAAAACCAGCTAGAGCTTTCAGTGCTGGCAGCTTTCCTGTGGGCGCAATCTCTGGACGTTTCCAATTTGGCAGCCGGGCTCTGCCACAGAGAGATACAGAGTGTTGCCCCCTTACCAAGCAATGCTTTAGCAGAGCGCGAATGTCTGTGTGGCAGCGAATGCAGTTCCAAGGGACAGTGAAAACCAGCTAGAGCTTTCAGTGCTGGCAGCTTTCCTGTGGGCGCAATCTCTGGACGTTTCCAATCTGGCAGCCGGGCTCTGCCACAGAGAGATACAGAGTGTTGCCCCATTACCAAGCAATGCTTTAGCAGAGCGCGAATGTCTGTGTGGCAGCGAATGCAGTTCCAAGGGACAGTGAAAACCAGCTAGAGCTTTCAGTGCTGGCAGCTTTCCTGTGGGCGCAATCTCTGGACGTTTCCAATTTGGCAGCCGGGCTCTGCCACAGAGAGATACAGAGTGTTGCCCCATTACCAAGCAATGCTTTAGCAGAGCGCGAATGTCTGTGTGGCAGCGAATGCAGTTCCAAGGGACAGTGAAAACCAGCTAGAGCTTTCAGTGCTGGCAGCTTTCCTGTGGGCGCAATCTCTGGACGTTTCCAATTTGGCAGCCGGGCTCTGCCACAGAGAGATACAGAGTGTTGCCCCCTTACCAAGCAATGCTTTAGCAGAGCGCGAATGTCTGTGTGGCAGCGAATGCAGTTCCAAGGGACAGTGAAAACCAGCTCTAGCTTTCAGTGCTGGCAGCTTTCCTGTGGGCGCAATCTCTGGACGTTTCCAATTTGGCAGCCGGGCTCTGCCAGAGAGAGATACAGAGTGTTGCCCCATTACGAAGCAATGCTTTAGCAGAGCGCGAATGTCTGTGTGGCAGCGAATGCAGTTCCAAGGGACAGTGAAAACCAGCTAGAGCTTTCAGTGCTGGCAGCTTTCCTGTGGGCGCAATCTCTGGACGTTTCCAATTTGGCAGCCGGGCTCTGCCACAGAGAGAGATACAGAGTGTTGCCCCATTACGAAGCAATGCTTTAGCAGAGCGCGAATGTCTGTGTGGCAGCGAATGCAGTTCCAAGGGACAGTGAAAACCAGCTAGAGCTTTCAGTGCTGGCAGCTTTCCTGTGGGCGCAATCTCTGGACGTTTCCAATTTGGCAGCCGGGCTCTGCCAGAGAGAGATACAGAGTGTTGCCCCATTACGAAGCAATGCTTTAGCAGAGCGCGAATGTCTGTGTGGCAGCGAATGCAGTTCCAAGGGACAGTGAAAACCAGCTAGAGCTTTCAGTGCTGGCAGCTTTCCTGTGGGCGCAATCTCTGGACGTTTCCAATTTGGCAGCCGGGCTCTGCCAGAGAGAGATACAGAGTGTTGCCCCATTACGAAGCAATGCTTTAGCAGAGCGCGAATGTCTGTGTGGCAGCGAATGCAGTTCCAAGGGACAGTGAAAACCAGCTACAGCTTTCAGTGCTGGCAGCTTTCCTGTGGGCGCAATCTCTGGACGTTTCCAATTTGGCAGCCGGGCTCTGCCAGAGAGAGATACAGAGTGTTGCCCCGTTACGAAGCAATGCTTTAGCAGAGCGCGAATGTCTGTGTGGCAGCGAATGCAGTTCCAAGGGACAGTGAAAACCAGCTAGAGCTTTCAGTGCTGGCAGCTTTCCTGTGGGCGCAATCTCTGGACGTTTCCAATTTGGCAGCCGGGCTCTGCCAGAGAGAGATACAGAGTGTTGCCCCATTACGAAGCAATGCTTTAGCAGAGCGCGAATGTCTGTGTGGCAGCGAATGCAGTTCCAAGGGACAGTGAAAACCAGCTAGAGCTTTCAGTGCTGGCAGCTTTCCTGTGGGCGCAATCTCTGGACGTTTCCAATTTGGCAGCCGGGCTCTGCCAGAGAGAGATACAGAGTGTTGCCCCATTACCAAGCAATGCTTTAGCAGAGCGCGAATGTCTGTGTGGCAGCGAATGCAGTTCCAAGGGACAGTGAAAACCAGCTAGAGCTTTCAGTGCTGGCAGCTTTCCTGTGGGCGCAATCTCTGGACGTTTCCAATTTGGCAGCCGGGCTCTGCCAGAGAGAGATACAGAGTGTTGCCCCATTACCAAGCAATGCTTTAGCAGAGCGCGAATGTCTGTGTGGCAGCGAATGCAGTTCCAAGGGACAGTGAAAACCAGCTAGAGCTTTCAGTGCTGGCAGCTTTCCTGTGGGCGCAATCTCTGGACGTTTCCAATTTGGCAGCCGGGCTCTGCCAGAGAGAGATACAGAGTGTTGCCCCATTACCAAGCAATGCTTTAGCAGAGCGCGAATGTCTGTGTGGCAGCGAATGCAGTTCCAAGGGACAGTGAAAACCAGCTAGAGCTTTCAGTGCTGGCAGCTTTCCTGTGGGCGCAATCTCTGGACGTTTCCAATTTGGCAGCCGGGCTCTGCCAGAGAGAGATACAGAGTGTTGCCCCATTACGAAGCAATGCTTTAGCAGAGCGCGAATGTCTGTGTGGCAGCGAATGCAGTTCCAAGGGACAGTGAAAACCAGCTAGAGCTTTCAGTGCTGGCAGCTTTCCTGTGGGCGCAATCTCTGGACGTTTCCAATTTGGCAGCCGGGCTCTGCCAGAGAGAGATACAGAGTGTTGCCCCATTACGAAGCAATGCTAAAGCAGAGCGCGAATGTCTGTGTGGCAGCGAATGCAGTTCCAAGGGACAGTGAAAACCAGCTAGAGCTTTCAGTGCTGGCAGCTTTCCTGTGGGCGCAATCTCTGGACGTTTCCAATTTGGCAGCCGGGCTCTGCCAGAGAGAGATACAGAGTGTTGCCCCATTACGAAGCAATGCTTTAGCAGAGCGCGAATGTCTGTGTGGCAGCGAATGCAGTTCCAAGGGACAGTGAAAACCAGCTAGAGCTTTCAGTGCTGGCAGCTTTCCTGTGGGCGCAATCTCTGGACGTTTCCAATTTGGCAGCCGGGCTCTGCCACAGAGAGATACAGAGTGTTGCCCCATTACGAAGCAATGCTTTAGCAGAGCGCAAATGTCTGTGTGGCAGCGAATGCAGTTCCAAGGGACAGTGAAAACCAGCTAGAGCTTTCAGTGCTGGCAGCTTTCCTGTGGGCGCAATCTCTGGACGTTTCCAATTTGGCAGCCGGGCTCTGCCAGAGAGAGATACAGAGTGTTGCCCCATTACGAAGCAATGCTAAAGCAGAGCGCGAATGTCTGTGTGGCAGCGAATGCAGTTCCAAGGGACAGTGAAAACCAGCTAGAGCTTTCAGTGCTGGCAGCTTTCCTGTGGGCGCAATCTCTGGACGTTTCCAATTTGGCAGCCGGGCTCTGCCACAGAGAGATACAGAGTGTTGCCCCATTACGAAGCAATGCTTTAGCAGAGCGCGAATGTCTGTGTGGCAGCGAATGCAGTTCCAAGGGACAGTGAAAACCAGCTAGAGCTTTCAGTGCTGGCAGCTTTCCTGTGGGCGCAATCTCTGGACGTTTCCAATTTGGCAGCCGGGCTCTGCCAGAGAGAGATACAGAGTGTTGCCCCATTACCAAGCAATGCTTTAGCAGAGCGCGAATGTCTGTGTGGCAGCGAATGCAGTTCCAAGGGACAGTGAAAACCAGCTAGAGCTTTCAGTGCTGGCAGCTTTCCTGTGGGCGCAATCTCTGGACGTTTCCAATTTGGCAGCCGGGCTCTGCCAGAGAAAGATACAGTGTGTTGCCCCATTAGGAAGCAATGCTTTAGCAGAGCGCGAATGTCTGTGTGGCAGCGAATGCAGTTCCAAGGGACAGTGAAAACCAGCAAGAGCTTTCAGTGCTGGCAGCTTTCCTGTGGGCGCAATGTCTGGACGTTTCCAATTTGGCAGCCGGGCTCTGCCAGAGAGAGATACAGAGTTTTGCCCCATTACGAAGCAATGCTTTAGCAGAGCGCGAATGTCTGTGTGGCAGCGAATGCAGTTCCAAGGGACAGTGAAAACCAGCTAGAGCTTTCAGTGCTGGCAGCTTTCCTGTGGGCGCAATCTCTGGACGTTTCCAATTTGGCAGCCGGGCTCTGCCAGAGAGAGTTACAGAGTGTTGCCCCATTAGGAAGCAATGCTTTAGCAGAGCGCAAATGTCTGTGTGGCAGCGAATGCAGTTCCAAGGGACAGTGAAAACCAGCTAGAGCTTTCAGTGCTGGCAGCTTTCCTGTGGGCACAATGTCTGGACGTTTCCAATTTGGCAGCCGGGCTCTGCCACAGAGAGATACAGAGTGTTGCCCCATTAGGAAGCAATACTTTAGCAGAGCGCGAATGTCTGTGTGGCAGCGAATGCAGTTCCAAGGGACAGTGAAAACCAGCTAGAGCTTTCAGTGCTGGCAGCTTTCCTGTGGGCGCAATCTCTGGACGTTTCCAATTTGGCAGCCGGGCTCTGCCACAGAGAGATACAGAGTGTTGCCCCATTACGAAGCAATGCTTTAGCAGAGCGCGAATGTCTGTGTGGCAGCGAATGCAGTTCCAAGGGACAGTGAAAACCAGCTAGAGCTTTCAGTGCTGGCAGCTTTCCTGTGGGCGCAATCTCTGGACGTTTCCAATTTGGCAGCCGGGCTCTGCCAGAGAGAGATACAGAGTGTTGCCCCCTTACCAAGCAATGCTTTAGCAGAGCGCGAATGTCTGTGTGGCAGCGAATGCAGTTCCAAGGGACAGTGAAAACCAGCTAGAGCTTTCAGTGCTGGCAGCTTTCCTGTGGGCGCAATCTCTGGACGTTTCCAATTTGGCAGCCGGGCTCTGCCAGAGAGAGGTAAGAGTGTTGCCCCATTACCAAGCAATGCTTTAGCAGAGCGCGAATGTCTGTGTGGCAGCGAATGCAGTTCCAAGGGACAGTGAAAACCAGCTAGAGCTTTCAGTGCTGGCAGCTTTCCTGTGGGCGCAATCTCTGGACGTTTCCAATTTGGCAGCCGGGCTCTGCCACAGAGAGATACAGAGTGTTGCCCCATTACGAAGCAATGCTTTAGCAGAGCGCGAATGTCTGTGTGGCAGCGAATGCAGTTCCAAGGGACAGTGAAAACCAGCTAGAGCTTTCAGTGCTGGCAGCTTTCCTGTGGGCGCAATCTCTGGACGTTTCCAATTTGGCAGCCGGGCTCTGCCAGAGAGAGATACAGAGTGTTGCCCCATTACCAAGCAATGCTTTAGCAGAGCGCGAATGTCTGTGTGGCAGCGAATGCAGTTCCAAGGGACAGTGAAAACCAGCTAGAGCTTTCAGTGCTGGCAGCTTTCCTGTGGGCGCAATCTCTGGACGTTTCCAATTTGGCAGCCGGGCTCTGCCAGAGAGAGATACAGAGTGTTGCCCCATTACCAGGCAATGCTTTAGCAGAGCGCGAATGTCTGTGTGGCAGCGAATGCAGTTCCAAGGGACAGTGAAAACCAGCTCTAGCTTTCAGTACTGGCAGCTTTCCTGTGGGCGCAATCTCTGGACGTTTCCAATTTGGCAGCCGGGCTCTGCCAGAGAGAGATACAGAGTGTTGCCCCATTACCAAGCAATGCTTTAGCAGAGCGCGAATGTCTGTGTGGCAGCGAATGCAGTTCCAAGGGACAGTGAAAACCAGCAAGAGCTTTCAGTGCTGGCAGCTTTCCTGTGGGCGCAATGTCTGGACGTTTCCAATTTGGCAGCCGGGCTCTGCCAGAGAGAGATACAGAGTGTTGCCCCATTACGAAGCAATGCTTTAGCAGAGCGCGAATGTCTGTGTGGCAGCGAATGCAGTTCCAAGGGACAGTGAAAACCAGCTAGAGCTTTCAGTGCTGGCAGCTTTCCTGTGGGCGCAATCTCTGGACGTTTCCAATTTGGCAGCCGGGCTCTGCCAGAGAGAGATACAGAGTGTTGCCCCATTAGGAAGCAATGCTTTAGCAGAGCGCAAATGTCTGTGTGGCAGCGAATGCAGTTCCAAGGGACAGTGAAAACCAGCTAGAGCTTTCAGTGCTGGCAGCTTTCCTGTGGGCGCAATCTCTGGACGTTTCCAATTTGGCAGCCGGGCTCTGCCAGAGAGAGATACAGAGTGTTGCCCCATTAGGAAGCAATACTTTAGCAGAGCGCGAATGTCTGTGTGGCAGCGAATGCAGTTCCAAGGGACAGTGAAAACCAGCTAGAGCTTTCAGTGCTGGCAGCTTTCCTGTGGGCGCAATCTCTGGACGTTTCCAATTTGGCAGCCGGGCTCTGCCACAGAGAGATACAGAGTGTTGCCCCATTACGAAGCAATGCTTTATCAGAGCGCGAATGTCTGTGTGGCAGCGAATGCAGTTCCAAGGGACAGTGAAAACCAGCTAGAGCTTTCAGTGCTGGCAGCTTTCCTGTGGGCGCAATCTCTGGACGTTTCCAATTTGGCAGCCGGGCTCTGCCACAGAGAGATACAGAGTGTTGCCCCCTTACCAAGCAATGCTTTAGCAGAGCGCGAATGTCTGTGTAGCAGCGAATGCAGTTCCAAGGGACAGTGAAAACCAGCTAGAGCTTTCAGTGCTGGCAGCTTTCCTGTGGGCGCAATCTCTGGACGTTTCCAATTTGGCAGCCGGGCTCTGCCAGAGAGAGGTAAGAGTGTTGCCCCATTAGGAAGCAATGCTTTAGCAGAGCGCGAATGTCTGTGTGGCAGCGAATGCAGTTCCAAGGGACAGTGAAAACCAGCTAGAGCTTTCAGTGCTGGCAGCTTTCCTGTGGGCGCAATCTCTGGACGTTTCCAATTTGGCAGCCGGGCTCTGCCAGAGAGAGATACAGAGTGTTGCCCCATTACGAAGCAATGCTTTAGCAGAGCGCGAATGTCTGTGTGGCAGCGAATGCAGTTCCAAGGGACAGTGAAAACCAGCTAGAGCTTTCAGTGCTGGCAGCTTTCCTGTGGGCGCAATCTCTGGACGTTTCCAATTTGGCAGCCGGGCTCTCCCAGAGAGAGATACAGAGTGTTGCCCCATTACGAAGCAATGCTAAAGCAGAGCGCGAATGTCTGTGTGGCAGCGAATGCAGTTCCAAGGGACAGTGAAAACCAGCTAGAGCTTTCAGTGCTGGCAGCTTTCCTGTGGGCGCAATGTCTGGACGTTTCCAATTTGGCAGCCGGGCTCTGCCAGAGAGAGATACAGAGTGTTGCCCCATTACCAAGCAATGCTTTAGCAGAGCGCGAATGTCTGTGTGGCAGCGAATGCAGTTCCAAGGGACAGTGAAAACCAGCTAGAGCTTTCAGTGCTGGCAGCTTTCCTGTGGGCGCAATCTCTGGACGTTTCCAATTTGGCAGCCGGGCTCTGCCAGAGAGAGATACAGAGTGTTGCCCCATTAGGAAGCAATGCTTTAGCAGAGCGCGAATGTCTGTGTGGCAGCGAATGCAGTTCCAAGGGACAGTGAAAACCAGCTCTAGCTTTCAGTGCTGGCAGCTTTCCTGTGGGCGCAATCTCTGGACGTTTCCAATTTGGCAGCCGGGCTCTGCCAGAGAGAGATACAGAGTGTTGCCCCATTAGGAAGCAATGCTTTAGCAGAGCGCGAATGTCTGTGTGGCAGCGAATGCAGTTCCAAGGGACAGTGAAAACCAGCTACAGCTTTCAGTGCTGGCAGCTTTCCTGTGGGCGCAATCTCTGGACGTTTCCAATTTGGCAGCCGGGCTCTGCCAGAGAGAGATACAGAGTGTTGCCCCATTACGAAGCAATGCTTTAGCAGAGCGCGAATGTCTGTGTGGCAGCGAATGCAGTTCCAAGGGACAGTGAAAACCAGCTAGAGCTTTCAGTGCTGGCAGCTTTCCTGTGGGCGCAATCTCTGGACGTTTCCAATTTGGCAGCCGGGCTCTGCCAGAGAGAGATACAGAGTGTTGCCCCATTACCAAGCAATGCTTTAGCAGAGCGCGAATGTCTGTGTGGCAGCGAATGCAGTTCCAAGGGACAGTGAAAACCAGCTAGAGCTTTCAGTGCTGGCAGCTTTCCTGTGGGCGCAATCTCTGGACGTTTCCAATTTGGCAGCCGGGCTCTGCCAGAGAGAGATACAGAGTGTTGCCCCATTACCAAGCAATGCTTTAGCAGAGCGCGAATGTCTGTGTGGCAGCGAATGCAGTTCCAAGGGACAGTGAAAACCAGCTAGAGCTTTCAGTGC
Organism: Mycteria americana; assembly: GCF_035582795.1. NCBI lineage: Eukaryota > Metazoa > Chordata > Aves > Ciconiiformes > Ciconiidae > Mycteria > Mycteria americana. The sequence continues at coordinate 78,162 of NW_027445640.1, forward strand.
TGGCAGCTTTCCTGTGGGCGCAATCTCTGGACGTTTCCAATTTGGCAGCCGGGCTCTGCCAGAGAGAGATACAGAGTGTTGCCCCATTACGAAGCAATGCTTTAGCAGAGCGCGAATGTCTGTGTGGCAGCGAATGCAGTTCCAAGGGACAGTGAAAACCAGCTAGAGCTTTCAGTGCTGGCAGCTTTCCTGTGGGCGCAATCTCTGGACGTTTCCAATTTGGCAGCCGGGCTCTGCCAGAGAGAGATACAGAGTGTTGCCCCATTACGAAGCAATGCTTTAGCAGAGCGCGAATGTCTGTGTGGCAGCGAATGCAGTTCCAAGGGACAGTGAAAACCAGCTAGAGCTTTCAGTGCTGGCAGCTTTCCTGTGGGCGCAATCTCTGGACGTTTCCAATTTGGCAGCCGGGCTCTGCCAGAGAGAGATACAGAGTGTTGCCCCATTACGAAGCAATGCTTTAGCAGAGCGCGAATGTCTGTGTGGCAGCGAATGCAGTTCCAAGGGACAGTGAAAACCAGCTAGAGCTTTCAGTGCTGGCAGCTTTCCTGTGGGCGCAATCTCTGGACGTTTCCAATTTGGCAGCCGGGCTCTGCCACAGAGAGATACAGAGTGTTGCCCCATTACGAAGCAATGCTTTAGCAGAGCGCAAATGTCTGTGTGGCAGCGAATGCAGTTCCAAGGGACAGTGAAAACCAGCTAGAGCTTTCAGTGCTGGCAGCTTTCCTGTGGGCGCAATCTCTGGACGTTTCCAATTTGGCAGCCGGGCTCTGCCAGAGAGAGATACAGAGTGTTGCCCCATTACGAAGCAATGCTAAAGCAGAGCGCGAATGTCTGTGTGGCAGCGAATGCAGTTCCAAGGGACAGTGAAAACCAGCTAGAGCTTTCAGTGCTGGCAGCTTTCCTGTGGGCGCAATCTCTGGACGTTTCCAATTTGGCAGCCGGGCTCTGCCACAGAGAGATACAGAGTGTTGCCCCATTACGAAGCAATGCTTTAGCAGAGCGCGAATGTCTGTGTGGCAGCGAATGCAGTTCCAAGGGACAGTGAAAACCAGCTAGAGCTTTCAGTGCTGGCAGCTTTCCTGTGGGCGCAATCTCTGGACGTTTCCAATTTGGCAGCCGGGCTCTGCCAGAGAGAGATACAGAGTGTTGCCCCATTACCAAGCAATGCTTTAGCAGAGCGCGAATGTCTGTGTGGCAGCGAATGCAGTTCCAAGGGACAGTGAAAACCAGCTAGAGCTTTCAGTGCTGGCAGCTTTCCTGTGGGCGCAATCTCTGGACGTTTCCAATTTGGCAGCCGGGCTCTGCCAGAGAGAGATACAGAGTGTTGCCCCATTACCAAGCAATGCTTTAGCAGAGCGCGAATGTCTGTGTGGCAGCGAATGCAGTTCCAAGGGACAGTGAAAACCAGCTAGAGCTTTCAGTGCTGGCAGCTTTCCTGTGGGCGCAATCTCTGGACGTTTCCAATTTGGCAGCCGGGCTCTGCCAGAGAGAGATACAGAGTGTTGCCCCATTACGAAGCAATGCTTTAGCAGAGCGCGAATGTCTGTGTGGCAGCGAATGCAGTTCCAAGGGACAGTGAAAACCAGCTCTAGCTTTCAGTGCTGGCAGCTTTCCTGTGGGCGCAATCTCTGGACGTTTCCAATTTGGCAGCCGGGCTCTGCCAGAGAGAGATACAGAGTGTTGCCCCATTAGGAAGCAATGCTTTAGCAGAGCGCGAATGTCTGTGTGGCAGCGAATGCAGTTCCAAGGGACAGTGAAAACCAGCAAGAGCTTTCAGTGCTGGCAGCTTTCCTGTGGGCGCAATCTCTGGACGTTTCCAATTTGGCAGCCGGGCTCTGCCAGAGAGAGATACAGAGTGTTGCCCCATTACGAAGCAATGCTTTAGCAGAGCGCGAATGTCTGTGTGGCAGCGAATGCAGTTCCAAGGGACAGTGAAAACCAGCTAGAGCTTTCAGTGCTGGCAGCTTTCCTGTGGGCGCAATCTCTGGACGTTTCCAATTTGGCAGCCGGGCTCTGCCAGAGAGAGATACAGAGTGTTGCCCCATTACCAAGCAATGCTTTAGCAGAGCGCGAATGTCTGTGTGGCAGCGAATGCAGTTCCAAGGGACAGTGAAAACCAGCTAGAGCTTTCAGTGCTGGCAGCTTTCCTGTGGGCGCAATCTCTGGACGTTTCCAATTTGGCAGCCGGGCTCTGCCAGAGAGAGATACAGAGTGTTGCCCCATTAGGAAGCAATGCTTTAGCAGAGCGCGAATGTCTGTGTGGCAGCGAATGCAGTTCCAAGGGACAGTGAAAACCAGCTCTAGCTTTCAGTACTGGCAGCTTTCCTGTGGGCGCAATCTCTGGACGTTTCCAATTTGGCAGCCGGGCTCTGCCAGAGAGAGATACAGAGTGTTGCCCCATTAGGAAGCAATGCTTTAGCAGAGCGCGAATGTCTGTGTGGCAGCGAATGCAGTTCCAAGGGACAGTGAAAACCAGCTACAGCTTTCAGTGCTGGCAGCTTTCCTGTGGGCGCAATGTCTGGACGTTTCCAATTTGGCAGCCGGGCTCTGCCACAGAGAGATACAGAGTGTTGCCCCATTACGAAGCAATGCTTTAGCAGAGCGCGAATGTCTGTGTGGCAGCGAATGCAGTTCCAAGGGACAGTGAAAACCAGCTAGAGCTTTCAGTGCTGGCAGCTTTCCTGTGGGCGCAATCTCTGGACGTTTCCAATTTGGCAGCCGGGCTCTGCCAGAGAGAGATACAGAGTGTTGCCCCATTAGGAAGCAATGCTTTAGCAGAGCGCAAATGTCTGTGTGGCAGCGAATGCAGTTCCAAGGGACAGTGAAAACCAGCTAGAGCTTTCAGTGCTGGCAGCTTTCCTGTAGGCGCAATCTCTGGACGTTTCCAATCTGGCAGCCGGGCTCTGCCACAGAGAGATACAGAGTGTTGCCCCATTAGGAAGCAATACTTTAGCAGAGCGCGAATGTCTGTGTGGCAGCGAATGCAGTTCCAAGGGACAGTGAAAACCAGCTAGAGCTTTCAGTGCTGGCAGCTTTCCTGTGGGCGCAATCTCTGGACGTTTCCAATTTGGCAGCCGGGCTCTGCCAGAGAGAGATACAGAGTGTTGCCCCATTACGAAGCAATGCTTTATCAGAGCGCGAATGTCTGTGTGGCAGCGAATGCAGTTCCAAGGGACAGTGAAAACCAGCTAGAGCTTTCAGTGCTGGCAGCTTTCCTGTGGGCGCAATCTCTGGACGTTTCCAATTTGGCAGCCGGGCTCTGCCACAGAGAGATACAGAGTGTTGCCCCCTTACCAAGCAATGCTTTAGCAGAGCGCGAATGTCTGTGTGGCAGCGAATGCAGTTCCAAGGGACAGTGAAAACCAGCTAGAGCTTTCAGTGCTGGCAGCTTTCCTGTGGGCGCAATCTCTGGACGTTTCCAATTTGGCAGCCGGGCTCTGCCAGAGAGAGGTAAGAGTGTTGCCCCATTACGAAGCAATGCTTTAGCAGAGCGCGAATGTCTGTGTGGCAGCGAATGCAGTTCCAAGGGACAGTGAAAACCAGCTAGAGCTTTCAGTGCTGGCAGCTTTCCTGTGGGCGCAATCTCTGGACGTTTCCAATTTGGCAGCCGGGCTCTGCCAGAGAGAGATACAGAGTGTTGCCCCATTACGAAGCAATGCTTTAGCAGAGCGCGAATGTCTGTGTGGCAGCGAATGCAGTTCCAAGGGACAGTGAAAACCAGCTAGAGCTTTCAGTGCTGGCAGCTTTCCTGTGGGCGCAATCTCTGGACGTTTCCAATTTGGCAGCCGGGCTCTGCCAGAGAGAGATACAGAGTGTTGCCCCATTACGAAGCAATGCTTTAGCAGAGCGCGAATGTCTGTGTGGCAGCGAATGCAGTTCCAAGGGACAGTGAAAACCAGCTAGAGCTTTCAGTGCTGGCAGCTTTCCTGTGGGCGCAATCTCTGGACGTTTCCAATTTGGCAGCCGGGCTCTGCCAGAGAGAGATACAGAGTGTTGCCCCATTACGAAGCAATGCTTTAGCAGAGCGCGAATGTCTGTGTGGCAGCGAATGCAGTTCCAAGGGACAGTGAAAACCAGCTAGAGCTTTCAGTGCTGGCAGCTTTCCTGTGGGCGCAATCTCTGGACGTTTCCAATTTGGCAGCCGGGCTCTGCCAGAGAGAGATACAGAGTGTTGCCCCATTACGAAGCAATGCTTTAGCAGAGCGCGAATGTCTGTGTGGCAGCGAATGCAGTTCCAAGGGACAGTGAAAACCAGCTCTAGCTTTCAGTGCTGGCAGCTTTCCTGTGGGCGCAATCTCTGGACGTTTCCAATTTGGCAGCCGGGCTCTGCCAGAGAGAGATACAGAGTGTTGCCCCATTAGGAAGCAATGCTTTAGCAGAGCGCGAATGTCTGTGTGGCAGCGAATGCAGTTCCAAGGGACAGTGAAAACCAGCAAGAGCTTTCAGTGCTGGCAGCTTTCCTGTGGGCGCAATGTCTGGACGTTTCCAATTTGGCAGCCGGGCTCTGCCAGAGAGAGATACAGAGTGTTGCCCCATTACGAAGCAATGCTTTAGCAGAGCGCGAATGTCTGTGTGGCAGCGAATGCAGTTCCAAGGGACAGTGAAAACCAGCTAGAGCTTTCAGTGCTGGCAGCTTTCCTGTGGGCGCAATCTCTGGACGTTTCCAATTTGGCAGCCGGGCTCTGCCAGAGAGAGTTACAGAGTGTTGCCCCATTAGGAAGCAATGCTTTAGCAGAGCGCAAATGTCTGTGTGGCAGCGAATGCAGTTCCAAGGGACAGTGAAAACCAGCTAGAGCTTTCAGTGCTGGCAGCTTTCCTGTGGGCACAATGTCTGGACGTTTCCAATTTGGCAGCCGGGCTCTGCCACAGAGAGATACAGAGTGTTGCCCCATTAGGAAGCAATACTTTAGCAGAGCGCGAATGTCTGTGTGGCAGCGAATGCAGTTCCAAGGGACAGTGAAAACCAGCTAGAGCTTTCAGTGCTGGCAGCTTTCCTGTGGGCGCAATCTCTGGACGTTTCCAATTTGGCAGCCGGGCTCTGCCACAGAGAGATACAGAGTGTTGCCCCATTACGAAGCAATGCTTTAGCAGAGCGCGAATGTCTGTGTGGCAGCGAATGCAGTTCCAAGGGACAGTGAAAACCAGCTAGAGCTTTCAGTGCTGGCAGCTTTCCTGTGGGCGCAATCTCTGGACGTTTCCAATTTGGCAGCCGGGCTCTGCCACAGAGAGATACAGAGTGTTGCCCCCTTACCAAGCAATGCTTTAGCAGAGCGCGAATGTCTGTGTGGCAGCGAATGCAGTTCCAAGGGACAGTGAAAACCAGCTACAGCTTTCAGTGCTGGCAGCTTTCCTGTGGGCGCAATCTCTGGACGTTTCCAATTTGGCAGCCGGGCTCTGCCAGAGAGAGATACAGAGTGTTGCCCCATTACCAAGCAATGCTTTAGCAGAGCGCGAATGTCTGTGTGGCAGCGAATGCAGTTCCAAGGGACAGTGAAAACCAGCTCTAGCTTTCAGTACTGGCAGCTTTCCTGTGGGCGCAATCTCTGGACGTTTCCAATTTGGCAGCCGGGCTCTGCCAGAGAGAGATACAGAGTGTTGCCCCATTACCAAGCAATGCTTTAGCAGAGCGCGAATGTCTGTGTGGCAGCGAATGCAGTTCCAAGGGACAGTGAAAACCAGCTCTAGCTTTCAGTACTGGCAGCTTTCCTGTGGGCGCAATCTCTGGACGTTTCCAATTTGGCAGCCGGGCTCTGCCAGAGAGAGATACAGAGTGTTGCCCCATTAGGAAGCAATGCTTTAGCAGAGCGCGAATGTCTGTGTGGCAGCGAATGCAGTTCCAAGGGACAGTGAAAACCAGCAAGAGCTTTCAGTGCTGGCAGCTTTCCTGTGGGCGCAATGTCTGGACGTTTCCAATTTGGCAGCCGGGCTCTGCCAGAGAGAGATACAGAGTGTTGCCCCATTACGAAGCAATGCTTTAGCAGAGCGCGAATGTCTGTGTGGCAGCGAATGCAGTTCCAAGGGACAGTGAAAACCAGCTAGAGCTTTCAGTGCTGGCAGCTTTCCTGTGGGCGCAATCTCTGGACGTTTCCAATTTGGCAGCCGGGCTCTGCCAGAGAGAGATACAGAGTGTTGCCCCATTAGGAAGCAATGCTTTAGCAGAGCGCAAATGTCTGTGTGGCAGCGAATGCAGTTCCAAGGGACAGTGAAAACCAGCTAGAGCTTTCAGTGCTGGCAGCTTTCCTGTACGCGCAATCTCTGGACGTTTCCAATTTGGCAGCCGGGCTCTGCCACAGAGAGATACAGAGTGTTGCCCCATTAGGAAGCAATACTTTAGCAGAGCGCGAATGTCTGTGTGGCAGCGAATGCAGTTCCAAGGGACAGTGAAAACCAGCTAGAGCTTTCAGTGCTGGCAGCTTTCCTGTGGGCGCAATCTCTGGACGTTTCCAATTTGGCAGCCGGGCTCTGCCACAGAGAGATACAGAGTGTTGCCCCATTACGAAGCAATGCTTTAGCAGAGCGCGAATGTCTGTGTGGCAGCGAATGCAGTTCCAAGGGACAGTGAAAACCAGCTAGAGCTTTCAGTGCTGGCAGCTTTCCTGTGGGCGCAATCTCTGGACGTTTCCAATTTGGCAGCCGGGCTCTGCCACAGAGAGATACAGAGTGTTGCCCCCTTACCAAGCAATGCTTTAGCAGAGCGCGAATGTCTGTGTGGCAGCGAATGCAGTTCCAAGGGACAGTGAAAACCAGCTAGAGCTTTCAGTGCTGGCAGCTTTCCTGTGGGCGCAATCTCTGGACGTTTCCAATTTGGCAGCCGGGCTCTGCCAGAGAGAGGTAAGAGTGTTGCCCCATTAGGAAGCAATGCTTTAGCAGAGCGCGAATGTCTGTGTGGCAGCGAATGCAGTTCCAAGGGACAGTGAAAACCAGCTAGAGCTTTCAGTGCTGGCAGCTTTCCTGTGGGCGCAATCTCTGGACGTTTCCAATTTGGCAGCCGGGCTCTGCCAGAGAGAGATACAGAGTGTTGCCCCATTACGAAGCAATGCTTTAGCAGAGCGCGAATGTCTGTGTGGCAGCGAATGCAGTTCCAAGGGACAGTGAAAACCAGCTAGAGCTTTCAGTGCTGGCAGCTTTCCTGTGGGCGCAATCTCTGGACGTTTCCAATTTGGCAGCCGGGCTCTCCCAGAGAGAGATACAGAGTGTTGCCCCATTACGAAGCAATGCTTTAGCAGAGCGCGAATGTCTGTGTGGCAGCGAATGCAGTTCCAAGGGACAGTGAAAACCAGCTAGAGCTTTCAGTGCTGGCAGCTTTCCTGTGGGCGCAATGTCTGGACGTTTCCAATTTGGCAGCCGGGCTCTGCCAGAGAGAGATACAGAGTGTTGCCCCATTACGAAGCAATGCTTTAGCAGAGCGCGAATGTCTGTGTGGCAGCGAATGCAGTTCCAAGGGACAGTGAAAACCAGCTAGAGCTTTCAGTGCTGGCAGCTTTCCTGTGGGCGCAATCTCTGGACGTTTCCAATTTGGCAGCCGGGCTCTGCCAGAGAGAGATACAGAGTGTTGCCCCATTAGGAAGCAATGCTTTAGCAGAGCGCGAATGTCTGTGTGGCAGCGAATGCAGTTCCAAGGGACAGTGAAAACCAGCTCCAGCTTTCAGTGCTGGCAGCTTTCCTGTGGGCGCAATCTCTGGACGTTTCCAATTTGGCAGCCGGGCTCTGCCAGAGAGAGATACAGAGTGTTGCCCCATTAGGAAGCAATGCTTTAGCAGAGCGCGAATGTCTGTGTGGCAGCGAATGCAGTTCCAAGGGACAGTGAAAACCAGCAAGAGCTTTCAGTGCTGGCAGCTTTCCTGTGGGCGCAATCTCTGGACGTTTCCAATTTGGCAGCCGGGCTCTGCCAGAGAGAGATACAGAGTGTTGCCCCATTACGAAGCAATGCTTTAGCAGAGCGCGAATGTCTGTGTGGCAGCGAATGCAGTTCCAAGGGACAGTGAAAACCAGCTAGAGCTTTCAGTGCTGGCAGCTTTCCTGTGGGCGCAATCTCTGGACGTTTCCAATTTGGCAGCCGGGCTCTGCCAGAGAGAGTTACAGAGTGTTGCCCCATTAGGAAGCAATGCTTTAGCAGAGCGCAAATGTCTGTGTGGCAGCGAATGCAGTTCCAAGGGACAGTGAAAACCAGCTAGAGCTTTCAGTGCTGGCAGCTTTCCTGTGGGCACAATGTCTGGACGTTTCCAATTTGGCAGCCGGGCTCTGCCACAGAGAGATACAGAGTGTTGCCCCATTACGAAGCAATGCTTTAGCAGAGCGCGAATGTCTGTGTGGCAGCGAATGCAGTTCCAAGGGACAGTGAAAACCAGCTAGAGCTTTCAGTGCTGGCAGCTTTCCTGTGGGCGCAATCTCTGGACGTTTCCAATTTGGCAGCCGGGCTCTGCCACAGAGAGATACAGAGTGTTGCCCCCTTACCAAGCAATGCTTTAGCAGAGCGCGAATGTCTGTGTGGCAGCGAATGCAGTTCCAAGGGACAGTGAAAACCAGCTAGAGCTTTCAGTGCTGGCAGCTTTCCTGTGGGCGCAATCTCTGGACGTTTCCAATTTGGCAGCCGGGCTCTGCCAGAGAGAGATACAGAGTGTTGCCCCATTACCAAGCAATGCTTTAGCAGAGCGCGAATGTCTGTGTGGCAGCGAATGCAGTTCCAAGGGACAGTGAAAACCAGCTCTAGCTTTGAGTACTGGCAGCTTTCCTGTGGGCGCAATCTCTGGACGTTTCCAATTTGGCAGCCGGGCTCTGCCAGAGAGAGATACAGAGTGTTGCCCCATTAGGAAGCAATGCTTTAGCAGAGCGCGAATGTCTGTGTGGCAGCGAATGCAGTTCCAAGGGACAGTGAAAACCAGCAAGAGCTTTCAGTGCTGGCAGCTTTCCTGTGGGCGCAATGTCTGGACGTTTCCAATTTGGCAGCCGGGCTCTGCCAGAGAGAGATACAGAGTGTTGCCCCATTACGAAGCAATGCTTTAGCAGAGCGCGAATGTCTGTGTGGCAGCGAATGCAGTTCCAAGGGACAGTGAAAACCAGCTAGAGCTTTCAGTGCTGGCAGCTTTCCTGTGGGCGCAATCTCTGGACGTTTCCAATTTGGCAGCCGGGCTCTGCCAGAGAGAGATACAGAGTGTTGCCCCATTAGGAAGCAATGCTTTAGCAGAGCGCAAATGTCTGTGTGGCAGCGAATGCAGTTCCAAGGGACAGTGAAAACCAGCTAGAGCTTTCAGTGCTGGCAGCTTTCCTGTACGCGCAATCTCTGGACGTTTCCAATTTGGCAGCCGGGCTCTGCCACAGAGAGATACAGAGTGTTGCCCCATTAGGAAGCAATACTTTAGCAGAGCGCGAATGTCTGTGTGGCAGCGAATGCAGTTCCAAGGGACAGTGAAAACCAGCTAGAGCTTTCAGTGCTGGCAGCTTTCCTGTGGGCGCAATCTCTGGACGTTTCCAATTTGGCAGCCGGGCTCTGCCACAGAGAGATACAGAGTGTTGCCCCATTACGAAGCAATGCTTTATCAGAGCGCGAATGTCTGTGTGGCAGCGAATGCAGTTCCAAGGGACAGTGAAAACCAGCTAGAGCTTTCAGTGCTGGCAGCTTTCCTGTGGGCGCAATCTCTGGACGTTTCCAATTTGGCAGCCGGGCTCTGCCACAGAGAGATACAGAGTGTTGCCCCCTTACCAAGCAATGCTTTAGCAGAGCGCGAATGTCTGTGTGGCAGCGAATGCAGTTCCAAGGGACAGTGAAAACCAGCTAGAGCTTTCAGTGCTGGCAGCTTTCCTGTGGGCGCAATCTCTGGACGTTTCCAATTTGGCAGCCGGGCTCTGCCACAGAGAGATACAGAATGTTGCCCCATTAGGAAGCAATGCTTTAGCAGAGCGCGAATGTCTGTGTGGCAGCGAATGCAGTTCCAAGGGACAGTGAAAACCAGCAAGAGCTTTCAGTGCTGGCAGCTTTCCTGTGGGCGCAATCTCTGGACGTTTCCAATTTGGCAGCCGGGCTCTGCCAGAGAGAGATACAGAGTGTTGCCCCATTAGGAAGCAATGCTTTAGCAGAGCGCGAATGTCTGTGTGGCAGCGAATGCAGTTCCAAGGGACAGTGAAAACCAGCTAGAGCTTTCAGTGCTGGCAGCTTTCCTGTGGGCGCAATCTCTGGACGTTTCCAATTTGGCAGCCGGGCTCTCCCAGAGAGAGATACAGAGTGTTGCCCCATTACGAAGCAATGCTAAAGCAGAGCGCGAATGTCTGTGTGGCAGCGAATGCAGTTCCAAGGGACAGTGAAAACCAGCTAGAGCTTTCAGTGCTGGCAGCTTTCCTGTGGGCGCAATGTCTGGACGTTTCCAATTTAGCAGCCGGGCTCTGCCAGAGAGAGATACAGAGTGTTGCCCCATTACGAAGCAATGCTTTAGCAGAGCGCAAATGTCTGTGTGGCAGCGAATGCAGTTCCAAGGGACAGTGAAAACCAGCTAGAGCTTTCAGTGCTGGCAGCTTTCCTGTGGGCGCAATCTCTGGACGTTTCCAATTTGGCAGCCGGGCTCTGCCAGAGAGAGATACAGAGTGTTGCCCCATTAGGAAGCAATGCTTTAGCAGAGCGCGAATGTCTGTGTGGCAGCGAATGCAGTTCCAAGGGACAGTGAAAACCAGCTCTAGCTTTCAGTGCTGGCAGCTTTCCTGTGGGCGCAATCTCTGGACGTTTCCAATTTGGCAGCCGGGCTCTGCCAGAGAGAGATACAGAGTGTTGCCCCATTAGGAAGCAATGCTTTAGCAGAGCGCGAATGTCTGTGTGGCAGCGAATGCAGTTCCAAGGGACAGTGAAAACCAGCAAGAGCTTTCAGTGCTGGCAGCTTTCCTGTGGGCGCAATGTCTGGACGTTTCCAATTTGGCAGCCGGGCTCTGCCAGAGAGAGATACAGAGTGTTGCCCCATTACGAAGCAATGCTTTAGCAGAGCGCGAATGTCTGTGTGGCAGCGAATGCAGTTCCAAGGGACAGTGAAAACCAGCTAGAGCTTTCAGTGCTGGCAGCTTTCCTGTGGGCGCAATCTCTGGACGTTTCCAATTTGGCAGCCGGGCTCTGCCAGAGAGAGTTACAGAGTGTTGCCCCATTAGGAAGCAATGCTTTAGCAGAGCGCGAATGTCTGTGTGGCAGCGAATGCAGTTCCAAGGGACAGTGAAAACCAGCTCTAGCTTTCAGTGCTGGCAGCTTTCCTGTGGGCGCAATCTCTGGACGTTTCCAATTTGGCAGCCGGGCTCTGCCAGAGAGAGATACAGAGTGTTGCCCCATTAGGAAGCAATGCTTTAGCAGAGCGCGAATGTCTGTGTGGCAGCGAATGCAGTTCCAAGGGACAGTGAAAACCAGCAAGAGCTTTCAGTGCTGGCAGCTTTCCTGTGGGCGCAATGTCTGGACGTTTCCAATTTGGCAGCCGGGCTCTGCCAGAGAGAGATACAGAGTGTTGCCCCATTACGAAGCAATGCTTTAGCAGAGCGCGAATGTCTGTGTGGCAGCGAATGCAGTTCCAAGGGACAGTGAAAACCAGCTAGAGCTTTCAGTGCTGGCAGCTTTCCTGTGGGCGCAATCTCTGGACGTTTCCAATTTGGCAGCCGGGCTCTGCCAGAGAGAGTTACAGAGTGTTGCCCCATTAGGAAGCAATGCTTTAGCAGAGCGCAAATGTCTGTGTGGCAGCGAATGCAGTTCCAAGGGACAGTGAAAACCAGCTAGAGCTTTCAGTGCTGGCAGCTTTCCTGTGGGCACAATGTCTGGACGTTTCCAATTTGGCAGCCGGGCTCTGCCAGAGAGAGATACAGAGTGTTGCCCCATTACGAAGCAATGCTTTAGCAGAGCGCGAATGTCTGTGTGGCAGCGAATGCAGTTCCAAGGGACAGTGAAAACCAGCTAGAGCTTTCAGTGCTGGCAGCTTTCCTGTGGGCGCAATCTCTGGACGTTTCCAATTTGGCAGCCGGGCTCTGCCAGAGAGAGATACAGAGTGTTGCCCCCTTACCAAGCAATGCTTTAGCAGAGCGCGAATGTCTGTGTGGCAGCGAATGCAGTTCCAAGGGACAGTGAAAACCAGCTAGAGCTTTCAGTGCTGGCAGCTTTCCTGTGGGCGCAATCTCTGGACGTTTCCAATTTGGCAGCCGGGCTCTGCCAGAGAGAGATACAGAGTGTTGCCCCATTACGAAGCAATGCTAAAGCAGAGCGCGAATGTCTGTGTGGCAGCGAATGCAGTTCCAAGGGACAGTGAAAACCAGCTAGAGCTTTCAGTGCTGGCAGCTTTCCTGTGGGCGCAATCTCTGGACGTTTCCAATTTGGCAGCCGGGCTCTGCCAGAGAGAGATACAGAGTGTTGCCCCATTACGAAGCAATGCTTTAGCAGAGCGCGAATGTCTGTGTGGCAGCGAATGCAGTTCCAAGGGACAGTGAAAACCAGCTAGAGCTTTCAGTGCTGGCAGCTTTCCTGTGGGCGCAATCTCTGGACGTTTCCAATTTGGCAGCCGGGCTCTGCCAGAGAGAGATACAGAGTGTTGCCCCATTAGGAAGCAATGCTTTAGCAGAGCGCGAATGTCTGTGTGGCAGCGAATGCAGTTCCAAGGGACAGTGAAAACCAGCTAGAGCTTTCAGTGCTGGCAGCTTTCCTGTGGGCGCAATCTCTGGACGTTTCCAATTTGGCAGCCGGGCTCTGCCAGAGAAAGATACAGAGTGTTGCCCCATTACGAAGCAATGCTTTAGCAGAGCGCGAATGTCTGTGTGGCAGCGAATGCAGTTCCAAGGGACAGTGAAAACCAGCTAGAGCTTTCAGTGCTGGCAGCTTTCCTGTGGGCGCAATGTCTGGACGTTTCCAATTTGGCAGCCGGGCTCTGCCAGAGAGAGATACAGAGTGTTGCCCCATTACGAAGCAATGCTTTAGCAGAGCGCGAATGTCTGTGTGGCAGCGAATGCAGTTCCAAGGGACAGTGAAAACCAGCTCTAGCTTTCAGTGCTGGCAGCTTTCCTGTGGGCGCAAACTCTGGACGTTTCCAATTTGGCAGCCGGGCTCTGCCAGAGAGAGATACAGAGTGTTGCCCCATTACGAAGCAATGCTTTAGCAGAGCGCGAATGTCTGTGTGGCAGCGAATGCAGTTCCAAGGGACAGTGAAAACCAGCTAGAGCTTTCAGTGCTGGCAGCTTTCCTGTGGGCGCAATCTCTGGACGTTTCCAATTTGGCAGCCGGGCTCTGCCAGAGAGAGATACAGAGTGTTGCCCCATTACCAAGCAATGCTTTAGCAGAGCGCGAATGTCTGTGTGGCAGCGAATGCAGTTCCAAGGGACAGTGAAAACCAGCTAGAGCTTTCAGTGCTGGCAGCTTTCCTGTGGGCGCAATCTCTGGACGTTTCCAATTTGGCAGCCGGGCTCTGCCACAGAGAGATACAGAGTGTTGCCCCCTTACCAAGCAATGCTTTAGCAGAGCGCGAATGTCTGTGTGGCAGCGAATGCAGTTCCAAGGGACAGTGAAAACCAGCTACAGCTTTCAGTGCTGGCAGCTTTCCTGTGGGCGCAATGTCTGGACGTTTCCAATTTGGCAGCCGGGCTCTGCCACAGAGAGATACAGAGTGTTGCCCCATTACGAAGCAATGCTTTAGCAGAGCGCGAATGTCTGTGTGGCAGCGAATGCAGTTCCAAGGGACAGTGAAAACCAGCTAGAGCTTTCAGTGCTGGCAGCTTTCCTGTGGGCGCAATCTCTGGACGTTTCCAATTTGGCAGCCGGGCTCTGCCAGAGAGAGATACAGAGTGTTGCCCCTTTACGAAGCAATGCTTTAGCAGAGCGCGAATGTCTGTGTGGCAGCGAATGCAGTTCCAAGGGACAGTGAAAACCAGCTCTAGCTTTCAGTGCTGGCAGCTTTCCTGTGGGCGCAATCTCTGGACGTTTCCAATTTGGCAGCCGGGCTCTGCCAGAGAGAGATACAGAGTGTTGCCCCATTAGGAAGCAATGCTTTAGCAGAGCGCGAATGTCTGTGTGGCAGCGAATGCAGTTCCAAGGGACAGTGAAAACCAGCAAGAGCTTTCAGTGCTGGCAGCTTTCCTGTGGGCGCAATGTCTGGACGTTTCCAATTTGGCAGCCGGGCTCTGCCAGAGAGAGATACAGAGTGTTGCCCCATTACGAAGCAATGCTTTAGCAGAGCGCGAATGTCTGTGTGGCAGCGAATGCAGTTCCAAGGGACAGTGAAAACCAGCTAGAGCTTTCAGTGCTGGCAGCTTTCCTGTGGGCGCAATCTCTGGACGTTTCCAATTTGGCAGCCGGGCTCTGCCAGAGAGAGTTACAGAGTGTTGCCCCATTAGGAAGCAATGCTTTAGCAGAGCGCAAATGTCTGTGTGGCAGCGAATGCAGTTCCAAGGGACAGTGAAAACCAGCTAGAGCTTTCAGTGCTGGCAGCTTTCCTGTGGGCACAATGTCTGGGCGTTTCCAATTTGGCAGCCGGGCTCTGCCAGAGAGAGATACAGAGTGTTGCCCAATTACCAAGTTAAGCTTTAGCAGAGCGCGAATGTCTGTGTGGCAGCGAATGCAGTTCCAAGGGACAGTGAAAACCAGCTAGAGCTTTCAGTGCTGGCAGCTTTCCTGTGGGCGCAATCTCTGGACGTTTCCAATTTGGCAGCCGGGCTCTGCCAGAGAGAGGTAAGAGTGTTGCCCCATTACCAAGCAATGCTTTAGCAGAGCGCGAATGTCTGTGTGGCAGCGAATGCAGTTCCAAGGGACAGTGAAAACCAGCTAGAGCTTTCAGTGCTGGCAGCTTTCCTGTGGGCGCAATCTCTGGACGTTTCCAATTTGGCAGCCGGGCTCTGCCAGAGAGAGATACAGAGTGTTGCCCCATTACGAAGCAATGCTTTAGCAGAGCGCGAATGTCTGTGTGGCAGCGAATGCAGTTCCAAGGGACAGTGAAAACCAGCTAGAGCTTTCAGTGCTGGCAGCTTTCCTGTGGGCGCAATCTCTGGACGTTTCCAATTTGGCAGCCGGGCTCTGCCAGAGAGAGATACAGAGTGTTGCCCCATTACGAAGCAATGCTTTAGCAGAGCGCGAATGTCTGTGTGGCAGCGAATGCAGTTCCAAGGGACAGTGAAAACCAGCTAGAGCTTTCAGTGCTGGCAGCTTTCCTGTGGGCGCAATGTCTGGACGTTTCCAATTTGGCAGCCGGGCTCTGCCAGAGAAAGATACAGAGTGTTGCCCCATTACGAAGCAATGCTTTAGCAGAGCGCAAATGTCTGTGTGGCAGCGAATGCAGTTCCAAGGGACAGTGAAAACCAGCTAGAGCTTTCAGTGCTGGCAGCTTTCCTGTGGGCGCAATGTCTGGACGTTTCCAATATGGCAGCCGGGCTCTGCCACAGAGAGATACAGAGTGTTGCCCCATTACGAAGCAATGCTTTAGCAGAGCGCGAATGTCTGTGTGGCAGCGAATGCAGTTCCAAGGGACAGTGAAAACCAGCTAGAGCTTTCAGTGCTGGCAGCTTTCCTGTGGGCGCAATCTCTGGACGTTTCCAATTTGGCAGCCGGGCTCTGCCAGAGAGAGATACAGAGTGTTGCCCCATTACGAAGCAATGCTTTAGCAGAGCGCGAATGTCTGTGTGGCAGAGAATGCAGTTCCAAGGGACAGTGAAAACCAGCTAGAGCTTTCAGTGCTGGCAGCTTTCCTGTGGGCGCAATCTCTGGACGTTTCCAATTTGGCAGCCGGGCTCTGCCAGAGAGAGATACAGAGTGTTGCCCCATTACGAAGCAATGCTTTAGCAGAGCGCGAATGTCTGTGTGGCAGCGAATGCAGTTCCAAGGGACAGTGAAAACCAGCTAGAGCTTTCAGTGCTGGCAGCTTTCCTGTGGGCGCAATGTCTGGACGTTTCCAATTTGGCAGCCGGGCTCTGCCAGAGAAAGATACAGAGTGTTGCCCCATTACGAAGCAATGCTTTAGCAGAGCGCGAATGTCTGTGTGGCAGCGAATGCAGTTCCAAGGGACAGTGAAAACCAGCTAGAGCTTTCAGTGCTGGCAGCTTTCCTGTGGGCGCAATGTCTGGACGTTTCCAATATGGCAGCCGGGCTCTGCCACAGAGAGATACAGAGTGTTGCCCCATTACGAAGCAATGCTTTAGCAGAGCGCGAATGTCTGTGTGGCAGCGAATGCAGTTCCAAGGGACAGTGAAAACCAGCTCTAGCTTTCAGTGCTGGCAGCTTTCCTGTGGGCGCAAACTCTGGACGTTTCCAATTTGGCAGCCGGGCTCTGCCAGAGAGAGATACAGAGTGTTGCCCCATTAGGAAGCAATGCTTTAGCAGAGCGCGAATGTCTGTGTGGCAGCGAATGCAGTTCCAAGGGACAGTGAAAACCAGCTAGAGCTTTCAGTTCTGGCAGCTTTCCTGTGGGCGCAATCTCTGGACGTTTCCAATTTGGCAGCCGGCCTCTGCCAGAGAGAGATACAGAGTGTTGCCCCATTACCAAGCAATGCTTTAGCAGAGCGCGAATGTCTGTGTGGCAGCGAATGCAGTTCCAAGGGACAGTGAAAACCAGCTAGAGCTTTCAGTGCTGGCAGCTTTCCTGTGGGCGCAATCTCTGGACGTTTCCAATTTGGCAGCCGGGCTCTGCCACAGAGAGATACAGAGTGTTGCCCCCTTACCAAGCAATGCTTTAGCAGAGCGCGAATGTCTGTGTGGCAGCGAATGCAGTTCCAAGGGACAGTGAAAACCAGCTAGAGCTTTCAGTGCTGGCAGCTTTCCTGTGGGCGCAATGTCTGGACGTTTCCAATTTGGCAGCCGGGCTCTGCCAGAGAGAGATACAGAGTGTTGCCCCATTACCAAGCAATGCTTTAGCAGAGCGCGAATGTCTGTGTGGCAGCGAATGCAGTTCCAAGGGACAGTGAAAACCAGCTAGAGCTTTCAGTGCTGGCAGCTTTCCTGTGGGCGCAATCTCTGGACGTTTCCAATTTGGCAGCCGGGCTCTGCCACAGAGAGAGATACAGAGTGTTGCCCCATTACGAAGCAATGCTTTAGCAGAGCGCGAATGTCTGTGTGGCAGCGAATGCAGTTCCAAGGGACAGTGAAAACCAGCTAGAGCTTTCAGTGCTGGCAGCTTTCCTGTGGGCGCAATCTCTGGACGTTTCCAATTTGGCAGCCGGGCTCTGCCAGAGAGAGATACAGAGTGTTGCCCCATTACGAAGCAATGCTTTAGCAGAGCGCGAATGTCTGTGTGGCAGCGAATGCAGTTCCAAGGGACAGTGAAAACCAGCTAGAGCTTTCAGTGCTGGCAGCTTTCCTGTGGGCGCAATCTCTGGACGTTTCCAATTTGGCAGCCGGGCTCTGCCACAGAGAGATACAGAGTGTTGCCCCATTACGAAGCAATGCTTTAGCAGAGCGCGAATGTCTGTGTGGCAGCGAATGCAGTTCCAAGGGACAGTGAAAACCAGCTAGAGCTTTCAGTGCTGGCAGCTTTCCTGTGGGCGCAATCTCTGGACGTTTCCAATCTGGCAGCCGGGCTCTGCCAGAGAGAGATACAGAGTGTTGCCCCATTACGAAGCAATGCTTTAGCAGAGCGCGAATGTCTGTGTGGCAGCGAATGCAGTTCCAAGGGACAGTGAAAACCAGCTAGAGCTTTCAGTGCTGGCAGCTTTCCTGTGGGCGCAATCTCTGGACGTTTCCAATTTGGCAGCCGGGCTCTGCCACAGAGAGATACAGAGTGTTGCCCCCTTACCAAGCAATGCTTTAGCAGAGCGCGAATGTCTGTGTGGCAGCGAATGCAGTTCCAAGGGACAGTGAAAACCAGCTAGAGCTTTCAGTGCTGGCAGCTTTCCTGTGGGCGCAATCTCTGGACGTTTCCAATTTGGCAGCCGGGCTCTGCCAGAGAGAGATACAGAGTGTTGCCCCATTACGAAGCAATGCTTTAGCAGAGCGCGAATGTCTGTGTGGCAGCGAATGCAGTTCCAAGGGACAGTGAAAACCAGCTAGAGCTTTCAGTGCTGGCAGCTTTCCTGTGGGCGCAATCTCTGGACGTTTCCAATTTCACTGCCGGGCTCTGCCAGAGAGAGATACAGAGTGTTGCCCCATTACGAAGCAATGCTTTAGCAGAGCGCGAATGTCTGTGTGGCAGCGAATGCAGTTCCAAGGGACAGTGAAAACCAGCTAGAGCTTTCAGTGCTGGCAGCTTTCCTGTGGGCGCAATCTCTGGACGTTTCCAATTTGGCAGCCGGGCTCTGCCAGAGAGAGATACAGAATGTTGCCCCATTACGAAGCAATGCTTTAGCAGAGCGCGAATGTCTGTGTGGCAGCGAATGCAGTTCCAAGGGACAGTGAAAACCAGCTAGAGCTTTCAGTGCTGGCAGCTTTCCTGTAGGCGCAATCTCTGGACGTTTCCAATTTGGCAGCCGGGCTCTGCCAGAGAGAGATACAGAGTGTTGCCCCATTACGAAGCAATGCTTTAGCAGAGCGCGAATGTCTGTGTGGCAGCGAATGCAGTTCCAAGGGACAGTGAAAACCAGCTAGAGCTTTCAGTGCTGGCAGCTTTCCTGTGGGCGCAATCTCTGGACGTTTCCAATTTGGCAGCCGGGCTCTGCCACAGAGAGATACAGAATGTTGCCCCATTACGAAGCAATGCTTTAGCAGAGCGCGAATGTCTGTGTGGCAGCGAATGCAGTTCCAAGGGACAGTGAAAACCAGCTAGAGCTTTCAGTGCTGGCAGCTTTCCTGTGGGCGCAATCTCTGGACGTTTCCAATTTGGCAGCCGGGCTCTGCCACAGAGAGATACAGAGTGTTGCCCCATTACCAAGCAATGCTTTAGCAGAGCGCGAATGTCTGTGTGGCAGCGAATGCAGTTCCAAGGGACAGTGAAAACCAGCTAGAGCTTTCAGTGCTGGCAGCTTTCCTGTGGGCGCAATGTCTGGACGTTTCCAATTTGGCAGCCGGGCTCTGCCACAGAGAGATACAGAATGTTGCCCCATTACGAAGCAATGCTTTAGCAGAGCGCAAATGTCTGTGTGGCAGCGAATGCAGTTCCAAGGGACAGTGAAAACCAGCTAGAGCTTTCAGTGCTGGCAGCTTTCCTGTGGGCGCAATGTCTGGACGTTTCCAATTTGGCAGCCGGGCTCTGCCACAGAGAGATACAGAGTGTTGCCCCATTACGAAGCAATGCTTTAGCAGAGCGCGAATGTCTGTGTGGCAGCGAATGCAGTTCCAAGGGACAGTGAAAACCAGCTAGAGCTTTCAGTGCTGGCAGCTTTCCTGTGGGCGCAATCTCTGGACGTTTCCAATTTGGCAGCCGGGCTCTGCCACAGAGAGATACAGAGTGTTGCCCCATTACGAAGCAATGCTTTAGCAGAGCGCGAATGTCTGTGTGGCAGCGAATGCAGTTCCAAGGGACAGTGAAAACCAGCTAGAGCTTTCAGTGCTGGCAGCTTTCCTGTGGGCGCAATCTCTGGACGTTTCCAATTTGGCAGCCGGGCTCTCCCAGAGAGAGATACAGAGTGTTGCCCCATTACGAAGCAATGCTTTAGCAGAGCGCGAATGTCTGTGTGGCAGCGAATGCAGTTCCAAGGGACAGTGAAAACCAGCTAGAGCTTTCAGTGCTGGCAGCTTTCCTGTGGGCGCAATCTCTGGACGTTTCCAATTTGGCAGCCGGGCTCTGCCAGAGAGAGATACAGAGTGTTGCCCCATTACCAAGCAATGCTTTAGCAGAGCGCGAATGTCTGTGTGGCAGCGAATGCAGTTCCAAGGGACAGTGAAAACCAGCTAGAGCTTTCAGTGCTGGCAGCTTTCCTGTGGGCGCAATCTCTGGACGTTTCCAATTTGGCAGCCGGGCTCTGCCAGAGAGAGATACAGAGTGTTGCCCCATTACGAAGCAATGCTTTAGCAGAGCGCGAATGTCTGTGTGGCAGCGAATGCAGTTCCAAGGGACAGTGAAAACCAGCTAGAGCTTTCAGTGCTGGCAGCTTTCCTGTGGGCGCAATCTCTGGACGTTTCCAATTTGGCAGCCGGGCTCTGCCACAGAGAGATACAGAGTGTTGCCCCATTACGAAGCAATGCTTTAGCAGAGCGCGAATGTCTGTGTGGCAGCGAATGCAGTTCCAAGGGACAGTGAAAACCAGCTAGAGCTTTCAGTGCTGGCAGCTTTCCTGTGGGCGCAATCTCTGGACGTTTCCAATTTGGCAGCCGGGCTCTGCCAGAGAGAGATACAGAGTGTTGCCCCATTACGAAGCAATGCTTTAGCAGAGCGCGAATGTCTGTGTGGCAGCGAATGCAGTTCCAAGGGACAGTGAAAACCAGCTAGAGCTTTCAGTGCTGGCAGCTTTCCTGTGGGCGCAATCTCTGGACGTTTCCAATTTGGCAGCCGGGCTCTGCCACAGAGAGATACAGAGTGTTGCCCCATTACCAAGCAATGCTTTAGCAGAGCGCGAATGTCTGTGTGGCAGCGAATGCAGTTCCAAGGGACAGTGAAAACCAGCTAGAGCTTTCAGTGCTGGCAGCTTTCCTGTGGGCGCAATCTCTGGACGTTTCCAATTTGGCAGCCGGGCTCTGCCAGAGAGAGATACAGAGTGTTGCCCCATTACGAAGCAATGCTTTAGCAGAGCGCGAATGTCTGTGTGGCAGCGAATGCAGTTCCAAGGGACAGTGAAAACCAGCTAGAGCTTTCAGTGCTGGCAGCTTTCCTGTGGGCGCAATCTCTGGACGTTTCCAATTTGGCAGCCGGGCTCTGCCAGAGAGAGATACAGAGTGTTGCCCCATTACGAAGCAATGCTTTAGCAGAGCGCGAATGTCTGTGTGGCAGCGAATGCAGTTCCAAGGGACAGTGAAAACCAGCTAGAGCTTTCAGTGCTGGCAGCTTTCCTGTGGGCGCAATCTCTGGACGTTTCCAATTTGGCAGCCGGGCTCTGCCAGAGAGAGATACAGAGTGTTGCCCCATTACCAAGCAATGCTTTAGCAGAGCGCGAATGTCTGTGTGGCAGCGAATGCAGTTCCAAGGGACAGTGAAAACCAGCTAGAGCTTTCAGTGCTGGCAGCTTTCCTGTGGGCGCAATCTCTGGACGTTTCCAATTTGGCAGCCGGGCTCTGCCAGAGAGAGATACAGAGTGTTGCCCCATTACCAAGCAATGCTTTAGCAGAGCGCGAATGTCTGTGTGGCAGCGAATGCAGTTCCAAGGGACAGTGAAAACCAGCTAGAGCTTTCAGTGCTGGCAGCTTTCCTGTGGGCGCAATCTCTGGACGTTTCCAATTTGGCAGCCGGGCTCTGCCAGAGAGAGATACAGAGTGTTGCCCCATTACGAAGCAATGCTTTAGCAGAGCGCGAATGTCTGTGTGGCAGCGAATGCAGTTCCAAGGGACAGTGAAAACCAGCTAGAGCTTTCAGTGCTGGCAGCTTTCCTGTAGGCGCAATCTCTGGACGTTTCCAATTTGGCAGCCGGGCTCTGCCAGAGAGAGATACAGAGTGTTGCCCCATTACGAAGCAATGCTTTAGCAGAGCGCGAATGTCTGTGTGGCAGCGAATGCAGTTCCAAGGGACAGTGAAAACCAGCTAGAGCTTTCAGTGCTGGCAGCTTTCCTGTGGGCGCAATCTCTGGACGTTTCCAATTTGGCAGCCGGGCTCTGCCAGAGAGAGATACAGAATGTTGCCCCATTACGAAGCAATGCTTTAGCAGAGCGCGAATGTCTGTGTGGCAGCGAATGCAGTTCCAAGGGACAGTGAAAACCAGCTAGAGCTTTCAGTGCTGGCAGCTTTCCTGTGGGCGCAATCTCTGGACGTTTCCAATTTGGCAGCCGGGCTCTGCCACAGAGAGATACAGAGTGTTGCCCCATTACCAAGCAATGCTTTAGCAGAGCGCGAATGTCTGTGTGGCAGCGAATGCAGTTCCAAGGGACAGTGAAAACCAGCTAGAGCTTTCAGTGCTGGCAGCTTTCCTGTGGGCGCAATCTCTGGACGTTTCCAATTTGGCAGCCGGGCTCTGCCACAGAGAGATACAGAGTGTTGCCCCATTACGAAGCAATGCTTTAGCAGAGCGCGAATGTCTGTGTGGCAGCGAATGCAGTTCCAAGGGACAGTGAAAACCAGCTAGAGCTTTCAGTGCTGGCAGCTTTCCTGTGGGCGCAATCTCTGGACGTTTCCAATTTGGCAGCCGGGCTCTGCCACAGAGAGATACAGAGTGTTGCCCCATTACCAAGCAATGCTTTAGCAGAGCGCGAATGTCTGTGTGGCAGCGAATGCAGTTCCAAGGGACAGTGAAAACCAGCTACAGCTTTCAGTGCTGGCAGCTTTCCTGTGGGCGCAATCTCTGGACGTTTCCAATTTGGCAGCCGGGCTCTGCCAGAGAGAGATACAGAGTGTTGCCCCATTACGAAGCAATGCTTTAGCAGAGCGTGAATGTCTGTGTGGCAGCGAATGCAGTTCCAAGGGACAGTGAAAACCAGCTAGAGCTTTCAGTGCTGGCAGCTTTCCTGTGGGCGCAATCTCTGGACGTTTCCAATTTGGCAGCCGGGCTCTGCCAGAGAGAGATACAGAGTGTTGCCCCATTACCAAGCAATGCTTTAGCAGAGCGCGAATGTCTGTGTGGCAGCGAATGCACTTCCAAGGGACAGTGAAAACCAGCTAGAGCTTTCAGTGCTGGCAGCTTTCCTGTGGGCGCAATCTCTGGACGTTTCCAATTTGGCAGCCGGGCTCTGCCAGAGAGAGATACAGAGTGTTGCCCCATTACGAAGCAATGCTTTAGCAGAGCGCGAATGTCTGTGTGGCAGCGAATGCAGTTCCAAGGGACAGTGAAAACCAGCTAGAGCTTTCAGTGCTGGCAGCTTTCCTGTGGGCGCAATCTCTGGACGTTTCCAATTTGGCAGCCGGGCTCTGCCAGAGAGAGATACAGAGTGTTGCCCCATTACCAAGCAATGCTTTAGCAGAGCGCGAATGTCTGTGTGGCAGCGAATGCAGTTCCAAGGGACAGTGAAAACCAGCTAGAGCTTTCAGTGCTGGCAGCTTTCCTGTGGGCGCAATCTCTGGACGTTTCCAATTTGGCAGCCGGGCTCTGCCAGAGAGAGATACAGAGTGTTGCCCCATTACGAAGCAATGCTTTAGCAGAGCGCGAATGTCTGTGTGGCAGCGAATGCAGTTCCAAGGGACAGTGAAAACCAGCTAGAGCTTTCAGTGCTGGCAGCTTTCCTGTGGGCGCAATCTCTGGACGTTTCCAATTTGGCAGCCGGGCTCTGCCACAGAGAGATACAGAGTGTTGCCCCATTACCAAGCAATGCTTTAGCAGAGCGCGAATGTCTGTGTGGCAGCGAATGCAGTTCCAAGGGACAGTGAAAACCAGCTAGAGCTTTCAGTGCTGGCAGCTTTCCTGTGGGCGCAATCTCTGGACGTTTCCAATTTGGCAGCCGGGCTCTGCCAGAGAGAGATACAGAGTGTTGCCCCATTACGAAGCAATGCTTTAGCAGAGCGCGAATGTCTGTGTGGCAGCGAATGCAGTTCCAAGGGACAGTGAAAACCAGCTAGAGCTTTCAGTGCTGGCAGCTTTCCTGTGGGCGCAATCTCTGGACGTTTCCAATTTGGCAGCCGGGCTCTGCCACAGAGAGATACAGAGTGTTGCCCCATTACGAAGCAATGCTTTAGCAGAGCGCGAATGTCTGTGTGGCAGCGAATGCAGTTCCAAGGGACAGTGAAAACCAGCTAGAGCTTTCAGTGCTGGCAGCTTTCCTGTGGGCGCAATCTCTGGACGTTTCCAATTTGGCAGCCGGGCTCTGCCAGAGAGAGATACAGAGTGTTGCCCCATTACCAAGCAATGCTTTAGCAGAGCGCGAATGTCTGTGTGGCAGCGAATGCAGTTCCAAGGGACAGTGAAAACCAGCTAGAGCTTTCAGTGCTGGCAGCTTTCCTGTGGGCGCAATCTCTGGACGTTTCCAATTTGGCAGCCGGGCTCTGCCAGAGAGAGATACAGAGTGTTGCCCCATTACCAAGCAATGCTTTAGCAGAGCGCGAATGTCTGTGTGGCAGCGAATGCAGTTCCAAGGGACAGTGAAAACCAGCTAGAGCTTTCAGTGCTGGCAGCTTTCCTGTGGGCGCAATCTCTGGACGTTTCCAATTTGGCAGCCGGGCTCTGCCACAGAGAGATACAGAGTGTTGCCCCATTACCAAGCAATGCTTTAGCAGAGCGCGAATGTCTGTGTGGCAGCGAATGCAGTTCCAAGGGACAGTGAAAACCAGCTAGAGCTTTCAGTGCTGGCAGCTTTCCTGTGGGCGCAATCTCTGGACGTTTCCAATTTGGCAGCCGGGCTCTGCCACAGAGAGATACAGAATGTTGCCCCATTACGAAGCAATGCTTTAGCAGAGCGCAAATGTCTGTGTGGCAGCGAATGCAGTTCCAAGGGACAGTGAAAACCAGCTAGAGCTTTCAGTGCTGGCAGCTTTCCTGTGGGCGCAATGTCTGGACGTTTCCAATTTGGCAGCCGGGCTCTGCCACAGAGAGATACAGAGTGTTGCCCCATTACGAAGCAATGCTTTAGCAGAGCGCGAATGTCTGTGTGGCAGCGAATGCAGTTCCAAGGGACAGTGAAAACCAGCTCTAGCTTTCAGTGCTGGCAGCTTTCCTGTGGGCGCAATCTCTGGACGTTTCCAATTTGGCAGCCGGGCTCTGCCAGAGAGAGATACAGAGTGTTGCCCCATTACGAAGCAATGCTTTAGCAGAGCGCGAATGTCTGTGTGGCAGCGAATGCAGTTCCAAGGGACAGTGAAAACCAGCTAGAGCTTTCAGTGCTGGCAGCTTTCCTGTGGGCGCAATCTCTGGACGTTTCCAATTTGGCAGCCGGGCTCTGCCACAGAGAGATACAGAGTGTTGCCCCATTACGAAGCAATGCTTTAGCAGAGCGCAAATGTCTGTGTGGCAGCGAATGCAGTTCCAAGGGACAGTGAAAACCAGCTAGAGCTTTCAGTGCTGGCAGCTTTCCTGTGGGCGCAATCTCTGGACGTTTCCAATTTGGCAGCCGGGCTCTGCCAGAGAGAGATACAGAGTGTTGCCCCATTACGAAGCAATGCTTTAGCAGAGCGCGAATGTCTGTGTGGCAGCGAATGCAGTTCCAAGGGACAGTGAAAACCAGCTAGAGCTTTCAGTGCTGGCAGCTTTCCTGTGGGCGCAATCTCTGGACGTTTCCAATTTGGCAGCCGGGCTCTGCCACAGAGAGATACAGAGTGTTGCCCCATTACCAAGCAATGCTTTAGCAGAGCGCGAATGTCTGTGTGGCAGCGAATGCAGTTCCAAGGGACAGTGAAAACCAGCTAGAGCTTTCAGTGCTGGCAGCTTTCCTGTGGGCGCAATCTCTGGACGTTTCCAATTTGGCAGCCGGGCTCTGCCACAGAGAGATACAGAGTGTTGCCCCATTACGAAGCAATGCTTTAGCAGAGCGCGAATGTCTGTGTGGCAGCGAATGCAGTTCCAAGGGACAGTGAAAACCAGCTACAGCTTTCAGTGCTGGCAGCTTTCCTGTGGGCGCAATCTCTGGACGTTTCCAATTTGGCAGCCGGGCTCTGCCAGAGAGAGATACAGAGTGTTGCCCCATTACGAAGCAATGCTTTAGCAGAGCGCGAATGTCTGTGTGGCAGCGAATGCAGTTCCAAGGGACAGTGAAAACCAGCTAGAGCTTTCAGTGCTGGCAGCTTTCCTGTGGGCGCAATCTCTGGACGTTTCCAATTTGGCAGCCGGGCTCTGCCAGAGAGAGATACAGAGTGTTGCCCCATTACCAAGCAATGCTTTAGCAGAGCGCGAATGTCTGTGTGGCAGCGAATGCAGTTCCAAGGGACAGTGAAAACCAGCTAGAGCTTTCAGTGCTGGCAGCTTTCCTGTGGGCGCAATCTCTGGACGTTTCCAATTTGGCAGCCGGGCTCTGCCAGAGAGAGATACAGAGTGTTGCCCCATTACGAAGCAATGCTTTAGCAGAGCGCGAATGTCTGTGTGGCAGCGAATGCAGTTCCAAGGGACAGTGAAAACCAGCTAGAGCTTTCAGTGCTGGCAGCTTTCCTGTGGGCGCAATCTCTGGACGTTTCCAATTTGGCAGCCGGGCTCTGCCAGAGAGAGATACAGAGTGTTGCCCCATTACGAAGCAATGCTTTAGCAGAGCGCGAATGTCTGTGTGGCAGCGAATGCAGTTCCAAGGGACAGTGAAAACCAGCTAGAGCTTTCAGTGCTGGCAGCTTTCCTGTGGGCGCAATCTCTGGACGTTTCCAATTTGGCAGCCGGGCTCTGCCAGAGAGAGATACAGAGTGTTGCCCCATTACCAAGCAATGCTTTAGCAGAGCGCGAATGTCTGTGTGGCAGCGAATGCAGTTCCAAGGGACAGTGAAAACCAGCTAGAGCTTTCAGTGCTGGCAGCTTTCCTGTGGGCGCAATCTCTGGACGTTTCCAATTTGGCAGCCGGGCTCTGCCAGAGAGAGATACAGAGTGTTGCCCCATTACGAAGCAATGCTTTAGCAGAGCGCGAATGTCTGTGTGGCAGCGAATGCAGTTCCAAGGGACAGTGAAAACCAGCTAGAGCTTTCAGTGCTGGCAGCTTTCCTGTGGGCGCAATCTCTGGACGTTTCCAATTTGGCAGCCGGGCTCTGCCACAGAGAGATACAGAGTGTTGCCCCATTACCAAGCAATGCTTTAGCAGAGCGCGAATGTCTGTGTGGCAGCGAATGCAGTTCCAAGGGACAGTGAAAACCAGCTAGAGCTTTCAGTGCTGGCAGCTTTCCTGTGGGCGCAATCTCTGGACGTTTCCAATTTGGCAGCCGGGCTCTGCCAGAGAGAGATACAGAGTGTTGCCCCATTACCAAGCAATGCTTTAGCAGAGCGCGAATGTCTGTGTGGCAGCGAATGCAGTTCCAAGGGACAGTGAAAACCAGCTAGAGCTTTCAGTGCTGGCAGCTTTCCTGTGGGCGCAATCTCTGGACGTTTCCAATTTGGCAGCCGGGCTCTGCCAGAGAGAGATACAGAGTGTTGCCCCCTTACGAAGCAATGCTTTAGCAGAGCGCGAATGTCTGTGTGGCAGCGAATGCAGTTCCAAGGGACAGTGAAAACCAGCTAGAGCTTTCAGTGCTGGCAGCTTTCCTGTGGGCGCAATCTCTGGACGTTTCCAATTTGGCAGCCGGGCTCTGCCAGAGAGAGATACAGAGTGTTGCCCCATTACCAAGCAATGCTTTAGCAGAGCGCGAATGTCTGTGTGGCAGCGAATGCAGTTCCAAGGGACAGTGAAAACCAGCAAGAGCTTTCAGTGCTGGCAGCTTTCCTGTGGGCGCAATCTCTGGACGTTTCCAATTTGGCAGCCGGGCTCTGCCACAGAGAGATACAGAGTGTTGCCCCATTACGAAGCAATGCTTTAGCAGAGCGCGAATGTCTGTGTGGCAGCGAATGCAGTTCCAAGGGACAGTGAAAACCAGCTAGAGCTTTCAGTGCTGGCAGCTTTCCTGTGGGCGCAATCTCTGGACGTTTCCAATTTGGCAGCCGGGCTCTGCCAGAGAGAGATACAGAGTGTTGCCCCATTACCAAGCAATGCTTTAGCAGAGCGCGAATGTCTGTGTGGCAGCGAATGCAGTTCCAAGGGACAGTGAAAACCAGCTAGAGCTTTCAGTGCTGGCAGCTTTCCTGTGGGCGCAATCTCTGGACGTTTCCAATTTGGCAGCCGGGCTCTGCCAGAGAGAGATACAGAGTGTTGCCCCATTACGAAGCAATGCTTTAGCAGAGCGCGAATGTCTGTGTGGCAGCGAATGCAGTTCCAAGGGACAGTGAAAACCAGCTAGAGCTTTCAGTGCTGGCAGCTTTCCTGTGGGCGCAATCTCTGGACGTTTCCAATTTGGCAGCCGGGCTCTGCCAGAGAGAGATACAGAGTGTTGCCCCATTAGGAAGCAATGCTTTAGCAGAGCGCGAATGTCTGTGTGGCAGCGAATGCAGTTCCAAGGGACAGTGAAAACCAGCTAGAGCTTTCAGTGCTGGCAGCTTTCCTGTGGGCGCAATCTCTGGACGTTTCCAATTTGGCAGCCGGGCTCTGCCAGAGAGAGATACAGAGTGTTGCCCCATTACGAAGCAATGCTTTAGCAGAGCGCGAATGTCTGTGTGGCAGCGAATGCAGTTCCAAGGGACAGTGAAAACCAGCTAGAGCTTTCAGTGCTGGCAGCTTTCCTGTGGGCGCAATCTCTGGACGTTTCCAATTTGGCAGCCGGGCTCTGCCAGAGAGAGATACAGAGTGTTGCCCCATTACGAAGCAATGCTTTAGCAGAGCGCGAATGTCTGTGTGGCAGCGAATGCAGTTCCAAGGGACAGTGAAAACCAGCTCTAGCTTTCAGTGCTGGCAGCTTTCCTGTGGGCGCAAACTCTGGACGTTTCCAATTTGGCAGCCGGGCTCTGCCAGAGAGAGATACAGAGTGTTGCCCCATTACGAAGCAATGCTTTAGCAGAGCGCGAATGTCTGTGTGGCAGCGAATGCAGTTCCAAGGGACAGTGAAAACCAGCTAGAGCTTTCAGTGCTGGCAGCTTTCCTGTGGGCGCAATCTCTGGACGTTTCCAATTTGGCAGCCGGGCTCTGCCACAGAGAGATACAGAGTGTTGCCCCATTACCAAGCAATGCTTTAGCAGAGCGCGAATGTCTGTGTGGCAGCGAATGCAGTTCCAAGGGACAGTGAAAACCAGCTAGAGCTTTCAGTGCTGGCAGCTTTCCTGTGGGCGCAATCTCTGGACTTTTCCAATTTGGCAGCCGGGCTCTGCCACAGAGAGATACAGAGTGTTGCCCCCTTACCAAGCAATGCTTTAGCAGAGCGCGAATGTCTGTGTGGCAGCGAATGCAGTTCCAAGGGACAGTGAAAACCAGCTAGAGCTTTCAGTGCTGGCAGCTTTCCTGTGGGCGCAGTGTCTGGACGTTTCCAATTTGGCAGCCGGGCTCTGCCACAGAGAGATACAGAGTGTTGCCCCATTACGAAGCAATGCTTTAGCAGAGCGCGAATGTCTGTGTGGCAGCGAATGCAGTTCCAAGGGACAGTGAAAACCAGCTAGAGCTTTCAGTGCTGGCAGCTTTCCTGTGGGCGCAATCTCTGGACGTTTCCAATTTGGCAGCCGGGCTCTGCCAGAGAGAGATACAGAGTGTTGCCCCATTACCAAGCAATGCTTTAGCAGAGCGCGAATGTCTGTGTGGCAGCGAATGCAGTTCCAAGGGACAGTGAAAACCAGCTAGAGCTTTCAGTGCTGGCAGCTTTCCTGTGGGCGCAATCTCTGGACGTTTCCAATTTGGCAGCCGGGCTCTGCCAGAGAGAGATACAGAGTGTTGCCCCATTACGAAGCAATGCTTTAGCAGAGCGCGAATGTCTGTGTGGCAGCGAATGCAGTTCCAAGGGACAGTGAAAACCAGCAAGAGCTTTCAGTGCTGGCAGCTTTCCTGTGGGCGCAATGTCTGGACGTTTCCAATTTGGCAGCCGGGCTCTGCCAGAGAGAGATACAGAGTGTTGCCCCATTACGAAGCAATGCTTTAGCAGAGCGCGAATGTCTGTGTGGCAGCGAATGCAGTTCCAAGGGACAGTGAAAACCAGCTAGAGCTTTCAGTGCTGGCAGCTTTCCTGTGGGCGCAATCTCTGGACGTTTCCAATTTGGCAGCCGGGCTCTGCCAGAGAGAGATACAGAGTGTTGCCCCATTACCAAGCAATGCTTTAGCAGAGCGCGAATGTCTGTGTGGCAGCGAATGCAGTTCCAAGGGACAGTGAAAACCAGCTAGAGCTTTCAGTGCTGGCAGCTTTCCTGTGGGCGCAATCTCTGGACGTTTCCAATTTGGCAGCCGGGCTCTGCCAGAGAGAGATACAGAGTGTTGCCCCATTACCAAGCAATGCTTTAGCAGAGCGCGAATGTCTGTGTGGCAGCGAATGCAGTTCCAAGGGACAGTGAAAACCAGCTAGAGCTTTCAGTGCTGGCAGCTTTCCTGTGGGCGCAATCTCTGGACGTTTCCAATTTGGCAGCCGGGCTCTGCCAGAGAGAGATACAGAGTGTTGCCCCATTACGAAGCAATGCTTTAGCAGAGCGCGAATGTCTGTGTGGCAGCGAATGCAGTTCCAAGGGACAGTGAAAACCAGCTAGAGCTTTCAGTGCTGGCAGCTTTCCTGTGGGCGCAATCTCTGGACGTTTCCAATTTGGCAGCCGGGCTCTGCCACAGAGAGATACAGAGTGTTGCCCCATTACGAAGCAATGCTTTAGCAGAGCGCGAATGTCTGTGTGGCAGCGAATGCAGTTCCAAGGGACAGTGAAAACCAGCTAGAGCTTTCAGTGCTGGCAGCTTTCCTGTGGGCGCAATGTCTGGACGTTTCCAATTTGGCAGCCGGGCTCTGCCACAGAGAGATACAGAGTGTTGCCCCATTACGAAGCAATGCTTTAGCAGAGCGCGAATGTCTGTGTGGCAGCGAATGCAGTTCCAAGGGACAGTGAAAACCAGCTAGAGCTTTCAGTGCTGGCAGCTTTCCTGTGGGCGCAATCTCTGGACGTTTCCAATTTGGCAGCCGGGCTCTGCCAGAGAGAGATACAGAGTGTTGCCCCATTACCAAGCAATGCTTTAGCAGAGCGCGAATGTCTGTGTGGCAGCGAATGCAGTTCCAAGGGACAGTGAAAACCAGCTAGAGCTTTCAGTGCTGGCAGCTTTCCTGTGGGCGCAATCTCTGGACGTTTCCAATTTGGCAGCCGGGCTCTGCCAGAGAGAGATACAGAGTGTTGCCCCATTACCAAGCAATGCTTTAGCAGAGCGCGAATGTCTGTGTGGCAGCGAATGCAGTTCCAAGGGACAGTGAAAACCAGCTAGAGCTTTCAGTGCTGGCAGCTTTCCTGTGGGCGCAATCTCTGGACGTTTCCAATTTGGCAGCCGGGCTCTGCCAGAGAGAGATACAGAGTGTTGCCCCATTACGAAGCAATGCTTTAGCAGAGCGCGAATGTCTGTGTGGCAGCGAATGCAGTTCCAAGGGACAGTGAAAACCAGCTAGAGCTTTCAGTGCTGGCAGCTTTCCTGTGGGCGCAATCTCTGGACGTTTCCAATTTGGCAGCCGGGCTCTGCCACAGAGAGATACAGAGTGTTGCCCCATTACGAAGCAATGCTTTAGCAGAGCGCGAATGTCTGTGTGGCAGCGAATGCAGTTCCAAGGGACAGTGAAAACCAGCTAGAGCTTTCAGTGCTGGCAGCTTTCCTGTGGGCGCAATCTCTGGACGTTTCCAATTTGGCAGCCGGGCTCTGCCACAGAGAGATACAGAGTGTTGCCCCATTACGAAGCAATGCTTTAGCAGAGCGCGAATGTCTGTGTGGCAGCGAATGCAGTTCCAAGGGACAGTGAAAACCAGCTACAGCTTTCAGTGCTGGCAGCTTTCCTGTGGGCGCAATCTCTGGACGTTTCCAATTTGGCAGCCGGGCTCTGCCAGAGAGAGATACAGAGTGTTGCCCCATTACGAAGCAATGCTTTAGCAGAGCGCGAATGTCTGTGTGGCAGCGAATGCAGTTCCAAGGGACAGTGAAAACCAGCTAGAGCTTTCAGTGCTGGCAGCTTTCCTGTGGGCGCAATCTCTGGACGTTTCCAATTTGGCAGCCGGGCTCTGCCAGAGAGAGATACAGAGTGTTGCCCCATTAGGAAGCAATGCTTTAGCAGAGCGCGAATGTCTGTGTGGCAGCGAATGCAGTTCCAAGGGACAGTGAAAACCAGCTAGAGCTTTCAGTGCTGGCAGCTTTCCTGTGGGCGCAATCTCTGGACGTTTCCAATTTGGCAGCCGGGCTCTGCCAGAGAGAGATACAGAGTGTTGCCCCATTACGAAGCAATGCTTTAGCAGAGCGCGAATGTCTGTGTGGCAGCGAATGCAGTTCCAAGGGACAGTGAAAACCAGCTAGAGCTTTCAGTGCTGGCAGCTTTCCTGTGGGCGCAATCTCTGGACGTTTCCAATTTGGCAGCCGGGCTCTGCCAGAGAGAGATACAGAGTGTTGCCCCCTTACGAAGCAATGCTTTAGCAGAGCGCGAATGTCTGTGTGGCAGCGAATGCAGTTCCAAGGGACAGTGAAAACCAGCTAGAGCTTTCAGTGCTGGCAGCTTTCCTGTGGGCGCAATCTCTGGACGTTTCCAATTTGGCAGCCGGGCTCTGCCACAGAGAGATACAGAGTGTTGCCCCATTACCAAGCAATGCTTTAGCAGAGCGCGAATGTCTGTGTGGCAGCGAATGCAGTTCCAAGGGACAGTGAAAACCAGCAAGAGCTTTCAGTGCTGGCAGCTTTCCTGTGGGCGCAATCTCTGGACGTTTCCAATTTGGCAGCCGGGCTCTGCCACAGAGAGATACAGAGTGTTGCCCCATTACGAAGCAATGCTTTAGCAGAGCGCGAATGTCTGTGTGGCAGCGAATGCAGTTCCAAGGGACAGTGAAAACCAGCTAGAGCTTTCAGTGCTGGCAGCTTTCCTGTGGGCGCAATCTCTGGACGTTTCCAATTTGGCAGCCGGGCTCTGCCAGAGAGAGATACAGAGTGTTGCCCCATTACGAAGCAATGCTTTAGCAGAGCGCGAATGTCTGTGTGGCAGCGAATGCAGTTCCAAGGGACAGTGAAAACCAGCTAGAGCTTTCAGTGCTGGCAGCTTTCCTGTGGGCGCAATCTCTGGACGTTTCCAATTTGGCAGCCGGGCTCTGCCAGAGAGAGATACAGAGTGTTGCCCCCTTACCAAGCAATGCTTTAGCAGAGCGCGAATGTCTGTGTGGCAGCGAATGCAGTTCCAAGGGACAGTGAAAACCAGCTAGAGCTTTCAGTGCTGGCAGCTTTCCTGTGGGCGCAATCTCTGGACGTTTCCAATTTGGCAGCCGGGCTCTGCCAGAGAGAGATACAGAGTGTTGCCCCATTACGAAGCAATGCTTTAGCAGAGCGCGAATGTCTGTGTGGCAGCGAATGCAGTTCCAAGGGACAGTGAAAACCAGCTAGAGCTTTCAGTGCTGGCAGCTTTCCTGTGGGCGCAATCTCTGGACGTTTCCAATTTGGCAGCCGGGCTCTGCCAGAGAGAGATACAGAGTGTTGCCCCATTACCAAGCAATGCTTTAGCAGAGCGCGAATGTCTGTGTGGCAGCGAATGCAGTTCCAAGGGACAGTGAAAACCAGCTAGAGCTTTCAGTGCTGGCAGCTTTCCTGTGGGCGCAATCTCTGGACGTTTCCAATTTGGCAGCCGGGCTCTGCCAGAGAGAGATACAGAGTGTTGCCCCATTACGAAGCAATGCTTTAGCAGAGCGCGAATGTCTGTGTGGCAGCGAATGCAGTTCCAAGGGACAGTGAAAACCAGCTCTAGCTTTCAGTGCTGGCAGCTTTCCTGTGGGCGCAAACTCTGGACGTTTCCAATTTGGCAGCCGGGCTCTGCCAGAGAGAGATACAGAGTGTTGCCCCATTACGAAGCAATGCTTTAGCAGAGCGCGAATGTCTGTGTGGCAGCGAATGCAGTTCCAAGGGACAGTGAAAACCAGCTAGAGCTTTCAGTGCTGGCAGCTTTCCTGTGGGCGCAATCTCTGGACGTTTCCAATTTGGCAGCCGGGCTCTGCCACAGAGAGATACAGAGTGTTGCCCCATTACCAAGCAATGCTTTAGCAGAGCGCGAATGTCTGTGTGGCAGCGAATGCAGTTCCAAGGGACAGTGAAAACCAGCTAGAGCTTTCAGTGCTGGCAGCTTTCCTGTGGGCGCAATCTCTGGACTTTTCCAATTTGGCAGCCGGGCTCTGCCACAGAGAGATACAGAGTGTTGCCCCCTTACCAAGCAATGCTTTAGCAGAGCGCGAATGTCTGTGTGGCAGCGAATGCAGTTCCAAGGGACAGTGAAAACCAGCTAGAGCTTTCAGTGCTGGCAGCTTTCCTGTGGGCGCAGTGTCTGGACGTTTCCAATTTGGCAGCCGGGCTCTGCCACAGAGAGATACAGAGTGTTGCCCCATTACGAAGCAATGCTTTAGCAGAGCGCGAATGTCTGTGTGGCAGCGAATGCAGTTCCAAGGGACAGTGAAAACCAGCTAGAGCTTTCAGTGCTGGCAGCTTTCCTGTGGGCGCAATCTCTGGACGTTTCCAATTTGGCAGCCGGGCTCTGCCAGAGAGAGATACAGAGTGTTGCCCCATTACGAAGCAATGCTTTAGCAGAGCGCGAATGTCTGTGTGGCAGCGAATGCAGTTCCAAGGGACAGTGAAAACCAGCTACAGCTTTCAGTGCTGGCAGCTTTCCTGTGGGCGCAATCTCTGGACGTTTCCAATTTGGCAGCCGGGCTCTGCCAGAGAGAGATACAGAGTGTTGCCCCATTACGAAGCAATGCTTTAGCAGAGCGCGAATGTCTGTGTGGCAGCGAATGCAGTTCCAAGGGACAGTGAAAACCAGCTAGAGCTTTCAGTGCTGGCAGCTTTCCTGTGGGCGCAATCTCTGGACGTTTCCAATTTGGCAGCCGGGCTCTGCCACAGAGAGATACAGAGTGTTGCCCCATTACCAAGCAATGCTTTAGCAGAGCGCGAATGTCTGTGTGGCAGCGAATGCAGTTCCAAGGGACAGTGAAAACCAGCTAGAGCTTTCAGTGCTGGCAGCTTTCCTGTGGGCGCAATCTCTGGACGTTTCCAATTTGGCAGCCGGGCTCTGCCACAGAGAGATACAGAGTGTTGCCCCATTACGAAGCAATGCTTTAGCAGAGCGCGAATGTCTGTGTGGCAGCGAATGCAGTTCCAAGGGACAGTGAAAACCAGCTACAGCTTTCAGTGCTGGCAGCTTTCCTGTGGGCGCAATCTCTGGACGTTTCCAATTTGGCAGCCGGGCTCTGCCACAGAGAGATACAGAGTGTTGCCCCATTACGAAGCAATGCTTTAGCAGAGCGCGAATGTCTGTGTGGCAGCGAATGCAGTTCCAAGGGACAGTGAAAACCAGCTACAGCTTTCAGTGCTGGCAGCTTTCCTGTGGGCGCAATCTCTGGACGTTTCCAATTTGGCAGCCGGGCTCTGCCAGAGAGAGATACAGAGTGTTGCCCCATTACGAAGCAATGCTTTAGCAGAGCGCGAATGTCTGTGTGGCAGCGAATGCAGTTCCAAGGGACAGTGAAAACCAGCTAGAGCTTTCAGTGCTGGCAGCTTTCCTGTGGGCGCAATCTCTGGACGTTTCCAATTTGGCAGCCGGGCTCTGCCAGAGAGAGATACAGAGTGTTGCCCCATTAGGAAGCAATGCTTTAGCAGAGCGCGAATGTCTGTGTGGCAGCGAATGCAGTTCCAAGGGACAGTGAAAACCAGCTAGAGCTTTCAGTGCTGGCAGCTTTCCTGTGGGCGCAATCTCTGGACGTTTCCAATTTGGCAGCCGGGCTCTGCCAGAGAGAGATACAGAGTGTTGCCCCATTACCAAGCAATGCTTTAGCAGAGCGCGAATGTCTGTGTGGCAGCGAATGCAGTTCCAAGGGACAGTGAAAACCAGCTAGAGCTTTCAGTGCTGGCAGCTTTCCTGTGGGCGCAATCTCTGGACGTTTCCAATTTGGCAGCCGGGCTCTGCCAGAGAGAGATACAGAGTGTTGCCCCCTTACGAAGCAATGCTTTAGCAGAGCGCGAATGTCTGTGTGGCAGCGAATGCAGTTCCAAGGGACAGTGAAAACCAGCTAGAGCTTTCAGTGCTGGCAGCTTTCCTGTGGGCGCAATCTCTGGACGTTTCCAATTTGGCAGCCGGGCTCTGCCACAGAGAGATACAGAGTGTTGCCCCATTACCAAGCAATGCTTTAGCAGAGCGCGAATGTCTGTGTGGCAGCGAATGCAGTTCCAAGGGACAGTGAAAACCAGCAAGAGCTTTCAGTGCTGGCAGCTTTCCTGTGGGCGCAATCTCTGGACGTTTCCAATTTGGCAGCCGGGCTCTGCCACAGAGAGATACAGAGTGTTGCCCCATTACGAAGCAATGCTTTAGCAGAGCGCGAATGTCTGTGTGGCAGCGAATGCAGTTCCAAGGGACAGTGAAAACCAGCTAGAGCTTTCAGTGCTGGCAGCTTTCCTGTGGGCGCAAACTCTGGACGTTTCCAATTTGGCAGCCGGGCTCTGCCAGAGAGAGATACAGAGTGTTGCCCCATTACGAAGCAATGCTTTAGCAGAGCGCGAATGTCTGTGTGGCAGCGAATGCAGTTCCAAGGGACAGTGAAAACCAGCTAGAGCTTTCAGTGCTGGCAGCTTTCCTGTGGGCGCAATCTCTGGACGTTTCCAATTTGGCAGCCGGGCTCTGCCAGAGAGAGATACAGAGTGTTGCCCCATTACCAAGCAATGCTTTAGCAGAGCGCGAATGTCTGTGTGGCAGCGAATGCAGTTCCAAGGGACAGTGAAAACCAGCTAGAGCTTTCAGTGCTGGCAGCTTTCCTGTGGGCGCAATCTCTGGACGTTTCCAATTTGGCAGCCGGGCTCTGCCAGAGAGAGATACAGAGTGTTGCCCCATTACGAAGCAATGCTTTAGCAGAGCGCGAATGTCTGTGTGGCAGCGAATGCAGTTCCAAGGGACAGTGAAAACCAGCTAGAGCTTTCAGTGCTGGCAGCTTTCCTGTGGGCGCAATCTCTGGACGTTTCCAATTTGGCAGCCGGGCTCTGCCAGAGAGAGATACAGAGTGTTGCCCCATTACCAAGCAATGCTTTAGCAGAGCGCGAATGTCTGTGTGGCAGCGAATGCAGTTCCAAGGGACAGTGAAAACCAGCTAGAGCTTTCAGTGCTGGCAGCTTTCCTGTGGGCGCAATCTCTGGACGTTTCCAATTTGGCAGCCGGGCTCTGCCAGAGAGAGATACAGAGTGTTGCCCCATTACGAAGCAATGCTTTAGCAGAGCGCGAATGTCTGTGTGGCAGCGAATGCAGTTCCAAGGGACAGTGAAAACCAGCTCTAGCTTTCAGTGCTGGCAGCTTTCCTGTGGGCGCAAACTCTGGACGTTTCCAATTTGGCAGCCGGGCTCTGCCAGAGAGAGATACAGAGTGTTGCCCCATTACGAAGCAATGCTTTAGCAGAGCGCGAATGTCTGTGTGGCAGCGAATGCAGTTCCAAGGGACAGTGAAAACCAGCTAGAGCTTTCAGTGCTGGCAGCTTTCCTGTGGGCGCAATCTCTGGACGTTTCCAATTTGGCAGCCGGGCTCTGCCACAGAGAGATACAGAGTGTTGCCCCATTACCAAGCAATGCTTTAGCAGAGCGCGAATGTCTGTGTGGCAGCGAATGCAGTTCCAAGGGACAGTGAAAACCAGCTAGAGCTTTCAGTGCTGGCAGCTTTCCTGTGGGCGCAATCTCTGGACTTTTCCAATTTGGCAGCCGGGCTCTGCCACAGAGAGATACAGAGTGTTGCCCCCTTACCAAGCAATGCTTTAGCAGAGCGCGAATGTCTGTGTGGCAGCGAATGCAGTTCCAAGGGACAGTGAAAACCAGCTAGAGCTTTCAGTGCTGGCAGCTTTCCTGTGGGCGCAGTGTCTGGACGTTTCCAATTTGGCAGCCGGGCTCTGCCACAGAGAGATACAGAGTGTTGCCCCATTACGAAGCAATGCTTTAGCAGAGCGCGAATGTCTGTGTGGCAGCGAATGCAGTTCCAAGGGACAGTGAAAACCAGCTAGAGCTTTCAGTGCTGGCAGCTTTCCTGTGGGCGCAATCTCTGGACGTTTCCAATTTGGCAGCCGGGCTCTGCCAGAGAGAGATACAGAGTGTTGCCCCATTACGAAGCAATGCTTTAGCAGAGCGCGAATGTCTGTGTGGCAGCGAATGCAGTTCCAAGGGACAGTGAAAACCAGCTACAGCTTTCAGTGCTGGCAGCTTTCCTGTGGGCGCAATCTCTGGACGTTTCCAATTTGGCAGCCGGGCTCTGCCAGAGAGAGATACAGAGTGTTGCCCCATTAGGAAGCAATGCTTTAGCAGAGCGCGAATGTCTGTGTGGCAGCGAATGCAGTTCCAAGGGACAGTGAAAACCAGCAAGAGCTTTCAGTGCTGGCAGCTTTCCTGTGGGCGCAATGTCTGGACGTTTCCAATTTGGCAGCCGGGCTCTGCCAGAGAGAGATACAGAGTGTTGCCCCATTACGAAGCAATGCTTTAGCAGAGCGCGAATGTCTGTGTGGCAGCGAATGCAGTTCCAAGGGACAGTGAAAACCAGCTAGAGCTTTCAGTGCTGGCAGCTTTCCTGTGGGCGCAATCTCTGGACGTTTCCAATTTGGCAGCCGGGCTCTGCCAGAGAGAGATACAGAGTGTTGCCCCATTACGAAGCAATGCTTTAGCAGAGCGCGAATGTCTGTGTGGCAGCGAATGCAGTTCCAAGGGACAGTGAAAACCAGCTAGAGCTTTCAGTGCTGGCAGCTTTCCTGTGGGCGCAATCTCTGGACGTTTCCAATTTGGCAGCCGGGCTCTGCCAGAGAGAGATACAGAGTGTTGCCCCATTACGAAGCAATGCTAAAGCAGAGCGCGAATGTCTGTGTGGCAGCGAATGCAGTTCCAAGGGACAGTGAAAACCAGCTAGAGCTTTCAGTGCTGGCAGCTTTCCTGTGGGCGCAATCTCTGGACGTTTCCAATTTGGCAGCCGGGCTCTGCCACAGAGAGATACAGAGTGTTGCCCCATTACGAAGCAATGCTTTAGCAGAGCGCGAATGTCTGTGTGGCAGCGAATGCAGTTCCAAGGGACAGTGAAAACCAGCTAGAGCTTTCAGTGCTGGCAGCTTTCCTGTGGGCGCAATCTCTGGACGTTTCCAATTTGGCAGCCGGGCTCTGCCAGAGAGAGATACAGAGTGTTGCCCCATTACGAAGCAATGCTTTAGCAGAGCGCGAATGTCTGTGTGGCAGCGAATGCAGTTCCAAGGGACAGTGAAAACCAGCTACAGCTTTCAGTGCTGGCAGCTTTCCTGTGGGCGCAATCTCTGGACGTTTCCAATTTGGCAGCCGGGCTCTGCCAGAGAGAGATACAGAGTGTTGCCCCATTAGGAAGCAATGCTTTAGCAGAGCGCGAATGTCTGTGTGGCAGCGAATGCAGTTCCAAGGGACAGTGAAAACCAGCAAGAGCTTTCAGTGCTGGCAGCTTTCCTGTGGGCGCAATGTCTGGACGTTTCCAATTTGGCAGCCGGGCTCTGCCAGAGAGAGATACAGAGTGTTGCCCCATTACGAAGCAATGCTTTAGCAGAGCGCGAATGTCTGTGTGGCAGCGAATGCAGTTCCAAGGGACAGTGAAAACCAGCTAGAGCTTTCAGTGCTGGCAGCTTTCCTGTGGGCGCAATCTCTGGACGTTTCCAATTTGGCAGCCGGGCTCTGCCAGAGAGAGATACAGAGTGTTGCCCCATTACGAAGCAATGCTTTAGCAGAGCGCGAATGTCTGTGTGGCAGCGAATGCAGTTCCAAGGGACAGTGAAAACCAGCTAGAGCTTTCAGTGCTGGCAGCTTTCCTGTGGGCGCAATCTCTGGACGTTTCCAATTTGGCAGCCGGGCTCTCCCAGAGAGAGATACAGAGTGTTGCCCCATTACGAAGCAATGCTAAAGCAGAGCGCGAATGTCAGTGTGGCAGCGAATGCAGTTCCAAGGGACAGTGAAAACCAGCTAGAGCTTTCAGTGCTGGCAGCTTTCCTGTGGGCGCAATCTCTGGACGTTTCCAATTTGGCAGCCGGGCTCTGCCACAGAGAGATACAGAGTGTTGCCCCATTAGGAAGCAATGCTTTAGCAGAGCGCAAATGTCTATGTGGCAGCGAATGCAGTTCCAAGGGACAGTGAAAACCAGCTAGAGCTTTCAGTGCTGGCAGCTTTCCTGTGGGCACAATGTCTGGACGTTTCCAATTTGGCAGCCGGGCTCTGCCAGAGAGAGATACAGAGTGTTGCCCAATTACCAAGTTAAGCTTTAGCAGAGCGCGAATGTCTGTGTGGCAGCGAATGCAGTTCCAAGGGACAGTGAAAACCAGCTAGAGCTTTCAGTGCTGGCAGCTTTCCTGTGGGCGCAATCTCTGGACGTTTCCAATTTGGCAGCCGGGCTCTGCCAGAGAGAGGTAAGAGTGTTGCCCCATTACGAAGCAATGCTTTAGCAGAGCGCGAATGTCTGTGTGGCAGCGAATGCAGTTCCAAGGGACAGTGAAAACCAGCTAGAGCTTTCAGTGCTGGCAGCTTTCCTGTGGGCGCAATCTCTGGACGTTTCCAATTTGTCAGCCGGGCTCTGCCAGAGAGAGATACAGAGTGTTGCCCCATTACGAAGCAATGCTTTAGCAGAGCGCGAATGTCTGTGTGGCAGCGAATGCAGTTCCAAGGGACAGTGAAAACCAGCTAGAGCTTTCAGTGCTGGCAGCTTTCCTGTGGGCGCAATCTCTGGACGTTTCCAATTTGGCAGCCGGGCTCTGCCAGAGAGAGATACAGAGTGTTGCCCCATTACGAAGCAATGCTTTAGCAGAGCGCGAATGTCTGTGTGGCAGCGAATGCAGTTCCAAGGGACAGTGAAAACCAGCTAGAGCTTTCAGTGCTGGCAGCTTTCCTGTGGGCGCAATGTCTGGACGTTTCCAATATGGCAGCCGGGCTCTGCCACAGAGAGATACAGAGTGTTGCCCCATTACGAAGCAATGCTTTAGCAGAGCGCGAATGTCTGTGTGGCAGCGAATGCAGTTCCAAGGGACAGTGAAAACCAGCTAGAGCTTTCAGTGCTGGCAGCTTTCCTGTGGGCGCAATCTCTGGACGTTTCCAATTTGGCAGCCGGGCTCTGCCACAGAGAGATACAGAGTGTTGCCCCATTACCAAGCAATGCTTTAGCAGAGCGCGAATGTCTGTGTGGCAGCGAATGCAGTTCCAAGGGACAGTGAAAACCAGCTAGAGCTTTCAGTGCTGGCAGCTTTCCTGTGGGCGCAATCTCTGGACGTTTCCAATTTGGCAGCCGGGCTCTGCCACAGAGAGATACAGAGTGTTGCCCCATTACCAAGCAATGCTTTAGCAGAGCGCGAATGTCTGTGTGGCAGCGAATGCAGTTCCAAGGGACAGTGAAAACCAGCTAGAGCTTTCAGTGCTGGCAGCTTTCCTGTGGGCGCAATCTCTGGACGTTTCCAATTTGGCAGCCGGGCTCTGCCACAGAGAGATACAGAGTGTTGCCCCATTACCAAGCAATGCTTTAGCAGAGCGCGAATGTCTGTGTGGCAGCGAATGCAGTTCCAATGGACAGTGAAAACCAGCTAGAGCTTTCAGTGCTGGCAGCTTTCCTGTGGGCGCAATCTCTGGACGTTTCCAATTTGGCAGCCGGGCTCTGCCACAGAGAGATACAGAGTGTTGCCCCATTACGAAGCAATGCTTTAGCAGAGCGCGAATGTCTGTGTGGCAGCGAATGCAGTTCCAAGGGACAGTGAAAACCAGCTACAGCTTTCAGTGCTGGCAGCTTTCCTGTGGGCGCAATCTCTGGACGTTTCCAATTTGGCAGCCGGGCTCTGCCAGAGAGAGATACAGAGTGTTGCCCCATTACGAAGCAATGCTTTAGCAGAGCGCGAATGTCTGTGTGGCAGCGAATGCAGTTCCAAGGGACAGTGAAAACCAGCTAGAGCTTTCAGTGCTGGCAGCTTTCCTGTGGGCGCAATCTCTGGACGTTTCCAATTTGGCAGCCGGGCTCTGCCAGAGAGAGATACAGAGTGTTGCCCCATTACCAAGCAATGCTTTAGCAGAGCGCGAATGTCTGTGTGGCAGCGAATGCAGTTCCAAGGGACAGTGAAAACCAGCTAGAGCTTTCAGTGCTGGCAGCTTTCCTGTGGGCGCAATCTCTGGACGTTTCCAATTTGGCAGCCGGGCTCTGCCAGAGAGAGATACAGAGTGTTGCCCCATTACGAAGCAATGCTTTAGCAGAGCGCGAATGTCTGTGTGGCAGCGAATGCAGTTCCAAGGGACAGTGAAAACCAGCTAGAGCTTTCAGTGCTGGCAGCTTTCCTGTGGGCGCAATCTCTGGACGTTTCCAATTTGGCAGCCGGGCTCTGCCAGAGAGAGATACAGAGTGTTGCCCCCTTACGAAGCAATGCTTTAGCAGAGCGCGAATGTCTGTGTGGCAGCGAATGCAGTTCCAAGGGACAGTGAAAACCAGCTAGAGCTTTCAGTGCTGGCAGCTTTCCTGTGGGCGCAATCTCTGGACGTTTCCAATTTGGCAGCCGGGCTCTGCCAGAGAGAGATACAGAGTGTTGCCCCATTACCAAGCAATGCTTTAGCAGAGCGCGAATGTCTGTGTGGCAGCGAATGCAGTTCCAAGGGACAGTGAAAACCAGCAAGAGCTTTCAGTGCTGGCAGCTTTCCTGTGGGCGCAATCTCTGGACGTTTCCAATTTGGCAGCCGGGCTCTGCCACAGAGAGATACAGAGTGTTGCCCCATTACGAAGCAATGCTTTAGCAGAGCGCGAATGTCTGTGTGGCAGCGAATGCAGTTCCAAGGGACAGTGAAAACCAGCTAGAGCTTTCAGTGCTGGCAGCTTTCCTGTGGGCGCAATCTCTGGACGTTTCCAATTTGGCAGCCGGGCTCTGCCAGAGAGAGATACAGAGTGTTGCCCCATTACGAAGCAATGCTTTAGCAGAGCGCGAATGTCTGTGTGGCAGCGAATGCAGTTCCAAGGGACAGTGAAAACCAGCTAGAGCTTTCAGTGCTGGCAGCTTTCCTGTGGGCGCAATCTCTGGACGTTTCCAATTTGGCAGCCGGGCTCTGCCAGAGAGAGATACAGAGTGTTGCCCCATTACCAAGCAATGCTTTAGCAGAGCGCGAATGTCTGTGTGGCAGCGAATGCAGTTCCAAGGGACAGTGAAAACCAGCTAGAGCTTTCAGTGCTGGCAGCTTTCCTGTGGGCGCAATCTCTGGACGTTTCCAATTTGGCAGCCGGGCTCTGCCAGAGAGAGATACAGAGTGTTGCCCCATTACGAAGCAATGCTTTAGCAGAGCGCGAATGTCTGTGTGGCAGCGAATGCAGTTCCAAGGGACAGTGAAAACCAGCTAGAGCTTTCAGTGCTGGCAGCTTTCCTGTGGGCGCAATCTCTGGACGTTTCCAATTTGGCAGCCGGGCTCTGCCAGAGAGAGATACAGAGTGTTGCCCCATTACGAAGCAATGCTTTAGCAGAGCGCGAATGTCTGTGTGGCAGCGAATGCAGTTCCAAGGGACAGTGAAAACCAGCTAGAGCTTTCAGTGCTGGCAGCTTTCCTGTGGGCGCAATCTCTGGACGTTTCCAATTTGGCAGCCGGGCTCTGCCAGAGAGAGATACAGAGTGTTGCCCCATTACGAAGCAATGCTTTAGCAGAGCGCGAATGTCTGTGTGGCAGCGAATGCAGTTCCAAGGGACAGTGAAAACCAGCTCTAGCTTTCAGTGCTGGCAGCTTTCCTGTGGGCGCAAACTCTGGACGTTTCCAATTTGGCAGCCGGGCTCTGCCAGAGAGAGATACAGAGTGTTGCCCCATTACGAAGCAATGCTTTAGCAGAGCGCGAATGTCTGTGTGGCAGCGAATGCAGTTCCAAGGGACAGTGAAAACCAGCTAGAGCTTTCAGTGCTGGCAGCTTTCCTGTGGGCGCAATCTCTGGACGTTTCCAATTTGGCAGCCGGGCTCTGCCACAGAGAGATACAGAGTGTTGCCCCATTACCAAGCAATGCTTTAGCAGAGCGCGAATGTCTGTGTGGCAGCGAATGCAGTTCCAAGGGACAGTGAAAACCAGCTAGAGCTTTCAGTGCTGGCAGCTTTCCTGTGGGCGCAATCTCTGGACTTTTCCAATTTGGCAGCCGGGCTCTGCCACAGAGAGATACAGAGTGTTGCCCCCTTACCAAGCAATGCTTTAGCAGAGCGCGAATGTCTGTGTGGCAGCGAATGCAGTTCCAAGGGACAGTGAAAACCAGCTAGAGCTTTCAGTGCTGGCAGCTTTCCTGTGGGCGCAGTGTCTGGACGTTTCCAATTTGGCAGCCGGGCTCTGCCACAGAGAGATACAGAGTGTTGCCCCATTACGAAGCAATGCTTTAGCAGAGCGCGAATGTCTGTGTGGCAGCGAATGCAGTTCCAAGGGACAGTGAAAACCAGCTAGAGCTTTCAGTGCTGGCAGCTTTCCTGTGGGCGCAATCTCTGGACGTTTCCAATTTGGCAGCCGGGCTCTGCCAGAGAGAGATACAGAGTGTTGCCCCATTAGGAAGCAATGCTTTAGCAGAGCGCGAATGTCTGTGTGGCAGCGAATGCAGTTCCAAGGGACAGTGAAAACCAGCTACAGCTTTCAGTGCTGGCAGCTTTCCTGTGGGCGCAATGTCTGGACGTTTCCAATTTGGCAGCCGGGCTCTGCCAGAGAGAGATACAGAGTGTTGCCCCATTACGAAGCAATGCTTTAGCAGAG
Organism: Mycteria americana; assembly: GCF_035582795.1. Classification (NCBI taxonomy): domain Eukaryota; kingdom Metazoa; phylum Chordata; class Aves; order Ciconiiformes; family Ciconiidae; genus Mycteria; species Mycteria americana. The sequence continues at coordinate 122,414 of NW_027445640.1, forward strand.
CGCGAATGTCTGTGTGGCAGCGAATGCAGTTCCAAGGGACAGTGAAAACCAGCTAGAGCTTTCAGTGCTGGCAGCTTTCCTGTGGGCGCAATCTCTGGACGTTTCCAATTTGGCAGCCGGGCTCTGCCAGAGAGAGATACAGAGTGTTGCCCCATTACCAAGCAATGCTTTAGCAGAGCGCGAATGTCTGTGTGGCAGCGAATGCAGTTCCAAGGGACAGTGAAAACCAGCTAGAGCTTTCAGTGCTGGCAGCTTTCCTGTGGGCGCAATCTCTGGACGTTTCCAATTTGGCAGCCGGGCTCTGCCAGAGAGAGATACAGAGTGTTGCCCCATTACGAAGCAATGCTTTAGCAGAGCGCGAATGTCTGTGTGGCAGCGAATGCAGTTCCAAGGGACAGTGAAAACCAGCTAGAGCTTTCAGTGCTGGCAGCTTTCCTGTGGGCGCAATCTCTGGACGTTTCCAATTTGGCAGCCGGGCTCTGCCAGAGAGAGATACAGAGTGTTGCCCCCTTACGAAGCAATGCTTTAGCAGAGCGCGAATGTCTGTGTGGCAGCGAATGCAGTTCCAAGGGACAGTGAAAACCAGCTAGAGCTTTCAGTGCTGGCAGCTTTCCTGTGGGCGCAATCTCTGGACGTTTCCAATTTGGCAGCCGGGCTCTGCCAGAGAGAGATACAGAGTGTTGCCCCATTACCAAGCAATGCTTTAGCAGAGCGCGAATGTCTGTGTGGCAGCGAATGCAGTTCCAAGGGACAGTGAAAACCAGCAAGAGCTTTCAGTGCTGGCAGCTTTCCTGTGGGCGCAATCTCTGGACGTTTCCAATTTGGCAGCCGGGCTCTGCCACAGAGAGATACAGAGTGTTGCCCCATTACGAAGCAATGCTTTAGCAGAGCGCGAATGTCTGTGTGGCAGCGAATGCAGTTCCAAGGGACAGTGAAAACCAGCTAGAGCTTTCAGTGCTGGCAGCTTTCCTGTGGGCGCAATCTCTGGACGTTTCCAATTTGGCAGCCGGGCTCTGCCAGAGAGAGATACAGAGTGTTGCCCCATTACGAAGCAATGCTTTAGCAGAGCGCGAATGTCTGTGTGGCAGCGAATGCAGTTCCAAGGGACAGTGAAAACCAGCTAGAGCTTTCAGTGCTGGCAGCTTTCCTGTGGGCGCAATCTCTGGACGTTTCCAATTTGGCAGCCGGGCTCTGCCAGAGAGAGATACAGAGTGTTGCCCCATTACCAAGCAATGCTTTAGCAGAGCGCGAATGTCTGTGTGGCAGCGAATGCAGTTCCAAGGGACAGTGAAAACCAGCTAGAGCTTTCAGTGCTGGCAGCTTTCCTGTGGGCGCAATCTCTGGACGTTTCCAATTTGGCAGCCGGGCTCTGCCAGAGAGAGATACAGAGTGTTGCCCCATTACGAAGCAATGCTTTAGCAGAGCGCGAATGTCTGTGTGGCAGCGAATGCAGTTCCAAGGGACAGTGAAAACCAGCTAGAGCTTTCAGTGCTGGCAGCTTTCCTGTGGGCGCAATCTCTGGACGTTTCCAATTTGGCAGCCGGGCTCTGCCAGAGAGAGATACAGAGTGTTGCCCCATTACGAAGCAATGCTTTAGCAGAGCGCGAATGTCTGTGTGGCAGCGAATGCAGTTCCAAGGGACAGTGAAAACCAGCTAGAGCTTTCAGTGCTGGCAGCTTTCCTGTGGGCGCAATCTCTGGACGTTTCCAATTTGGCAGCCGGGCTCTGCCAGAGAGAGATACAGAGTGTTGCCCCATTACGAAGCAATGCTTTAGCAGAGCGCGAATGTCTGTGTGGCAGCGAATGCAGTTCCAAGGGACAGTGAAAACCAGCTCTAGCTTTCAGTGCTGGCAGCTTTCCTGTGGGCGCAAACTCTGGACGTTTCCAATTTGGCAGCCGGGCTCTGCCAGAGAGAGATACAGAGTGTTGCCCCATTACGAAGCAATGCTTTAGCAGAGCGCGAATGTCTGTGTGGCAGCGAATGCAGTTCCAAGGGACAGTGAAAACCAGCTAGAGCTTTCAGTGCTGGCAGCTTTCCTGTGGGCGCAATCTCTGGACGTTTCCAATTTGGCAGCCGGGCTCTGCCACAGAGAGATACAGAGTGTTGCCCCATTACCAAGCAATGCTTTAGCAGAGCGCGAATGTCTGTGTGGCAGCGAATGCAGTTCCAAGGGACAGTGAAAACCAGCTAGAGCTTTCAGTGCTGGCAGCTTTCCTGTGGGCGCAATCTCTGGACTTTTCCAATTTGGCAGCCGGGCTCTGCCACAGAGAGATACAGAGTGTTGCCCCCTTACCAAGCAATGCTTTAGCAGAGCGCGAATGTCTGTGTGGCAGCGAATGCAGTTCCAAGGGACAGTGAAAACCAGCTAGAGCTTTCAGTGCTGGCAGCTTTCCTGTGGGCGCAGTGTCTGGACGTTTCCAATTTGGCAGCCGGGCTCTGCCACAGAGAGATACAGAGTGTTGCCCCATTACGAAGCAATGCTTTAGCAGAGCGCGAATGTCTGTGTGGCAGCGAATGCAGTTCCAAGGGACAGTGAAAACCAGCTAGAGCTTTCAGTGCTGGCAGCTTTCCTGTGGGCGCAATCTCTGGACGTTTCCAATTTGGCAGCCGGGCTCTGCCAGAGAGAGATACAGAGTGTTGCCCCATTAGGAAGCAATGCTTTAGCAGAGCGCGAATGTCTGTGTGGCAGCGAATGCAGTTCCAAGGGACAGTGAAAACCAGCTACAGCTTTCAGTGCTGGCAGCTTTCCTGTGGGCGCAATGTCTGGACGTTTCCAATTTGGCAGCCGGGCTCTGCCAGAGAGAGATACAGAGTGTTGCCCCATTACGAAGCAATGCTTTAGCAGAGCGCGAATGTCTGTGTGGCAGCGAATGCAGTTCCAAGGGACAGTGAAAACCAGCTAGAGCTTTCAGTGCTGGCAGCTTTCCTGTGGGCGCAATCTCTGGACGTTTCCAATTTGGCAGCCGGGCTCTGCCAGAGAGAGATACAGAGTGTTGCCCCATTACGAAGCAATGCTTTAGCAGAGCGCGAATGTCTGTGTGGCAGCGAATGCAGTTCCAAGGGACAGTGAAAACCAGCTAGAGCTTTCAGTGCTGGCAGCTTTCCTGTGGGCGCAATCTCTGGACGTTTCCAATTTGGCAGCCGGGCTCTCCCAGAGAGAGATACAGAGTGTTGCCCCATTACGAAGCAATGCTAAAGCAGAGCGCGAATGTCTGTGTGGCAGCGAATGCAGTTCCAAGGGACAGTGAAAACCAGCTAGAGCTTTCAGTGCTGGCAGCTTTCCTGTGGGCGCAATCTCTGGACGTTTCCAATTTGGCAGCCGGGCTCTGCCACAGAGAGATACAGAGTGTTGCCCCATTAGGAAGCAATGCTTTAGCAGAGCGCAAATGTCTGTGTGGCAGCGAATGCAGTTCCAAGGGACAGTGAAAACCAGCTAGAGCTTTCAGTGCTGGCAGCTTTCCTGTGGGCACAATGTCTGGACGTTTCCAATTTGGCAGCCGGGCTCTGCCAGAGAGAGATACAGAGTGTTGCCCAATTACCAAGTTAAGCTTTAGCAGAGCGCGAATGTCTGTGTGGCAGCGAATGCAGTTCCAAGGGACAGTGAAAACCAGCTAGAGCTTTCAGTGCTGGCAGCTTTCCTGTGGGCGCAATCTCTGGACGTTTCCAATTTGGCAGCCGGGCTCTGCCAGAGAGAGGTAAGAGTGTTGCCCCATTACCAAGCAATGCTTTAGCAGAGCGCGAATGTCTGTGTGGCAGCGAATGCAGTTCCAAGGGACAGTGAAAACCAGCTAGAGCTTTCAGTGCTGGCAGCTTTCCTGTGGGCGCAATCTCTGGACGTTTCCAATTTGGCAGCCGGGCTCTGCCAGAGAGAGATACAGAGTGTTGCCCCATTACGAAGCAATGCTTTAGCAGAGCGCGAATGTCTGTGTGGCAGCGAATGCAGTTCCAAGGGACAGTGAAAACCAGCTAGAGCTTTCAGTGCTGGCAGCTTTCCTGTGGGCGCAATCTCTGGACGTTTCCAATTTGGCAGCCGGGCTCTGCCAGAGAGAGATACAGAGTGTTGCCCCATTACGAAGCAATGCTTTAGCAGAGCGCGAATGTCTGTGTGGCAGCGAATGCAGTTCCAAGGGACAGTGAAAACCAGCTAGAGCTTTCAGTGCTGGCAGCTTTCCTGTGGGCGCAATGTCTGGACGTTTCCAATTTGGCAGCCGGGCTCTGCCAGAGAGAGATACAGAGTGTTGCCCCATTACGAAGCAATGCTTTAGCAGAGCGCGAATGTCTGTGTGGCAGCGAATGCAGTTCCAAGGGACAGTGAAAACCAGCTAGAGCTTTCAGTGCTGGCAGCTTTCCTGTGGGCGCAATGTCTGGACGTTTCCAATATGGCAGCCGGGCTCTGCCACAGAGAGATACAGAGTGTTGCCCCATTACGAAGCAATGCTTTAGCAGAGCGCGAATGTCTGTGTGGCAGCGAATGCAGTTCCAAGGGACAGTGAAAACCAGCTAGAGCTTTCAGTGCTGGCAGCTTTCCTGTGGGCGCAATCTCTGGACGTTTCCAATTTGGCAGCCGGGCTCTGCCAGAGAGAGATACAGAGTGTTGCCCCATTACGAAGCAATGCTTTAGCAGAGCGCGAATGTCTGTGTGGCAGCGAATGCAGTTCCAAGGGACAGTGAAAACCAGCTAGAGCTTTCAGTGCTGGCAGCTTTCCTGTGGGCGCAATGTCTGGACGTTTCCAATTTGGCAGCCGGGCTCTGCCAGAGAGAGATACAGAGTGTTGCCCAATTACCAAGTTAAGCTTTAGCAGAGCGCGAATGTCTGTGTGGCAGCGAATGCAGTTCCAAGGGACAGTGAAAACCAGCTAGAGCTTTCAGTGCTGGCAGCTTTCCTGTGGGCGCAATCTCTGGACGTTTCCAATTTGGCAGCCGCGCTCTGCCACAGAGAGATACAGAGTGTTGCCCCATTACGAAGCAATGCTTTAGCAGAGCGCGAATGTCTGTGTGGCAGCGAATGCAGTTCCAAGGGACAGTGAAAACCAGCTAGAGCTTTCAGTGCTGGCAGCTTTCCTGTGGGCGCAATCTCTGGACGTTTCCAATTTGGCAGCCGGGCTCTGCCAGAGAGAGATACAGAGTGTTGCCCCATTACGAAGCAATGCTTTAGCAGAGCGCGAATGTCTGTGTGGCAGCGAATGCAGTTCCAAGGGACAGTGAAAACCAGCTAGAGCTTTCAGTGCTGGCAGCTTTCCTGTGGGCGCAATGTCTGGACGTTTCCAATTTGGCAGCCGGGCTCTGCCAGAGAAAGATACAGAGTGTTGCCCCATTACGAAGCAATGCTTTAGCAGAGCGCGAATGTCTGTGTGGCAGCGAATGCAGTTCCAAGGGACAGTGAAAACCAGCTCTAGCTTTCAGTGCTGGCAGCTTTCCTGTGGGCGCAATGTCTGGACGTTTCCAATATGGCAGCCGGGCTCTGCCACAGAGAGATACAGAGTGTTGCCCCATTACGAAGCAATGCTTTAGCAGAGCGCGAATGTCTGTGTGGCAGCGAATGCAGTTCCAAGGGACAGTGAAAACCAGCTAGAGCTTTCAGTGCTGGCAGCTTTCCTGTGGGCGCAATGTCTGGACGTTTCCAATATGGCAGCCGGGCTCTGCCACAGAGAGATACAGAGTGTTGCCCCATTACGAAGCAATGCTTTAGCAGAGCGCGAATGTCTGTGTGGCAGCGAATGCAGTTCCAAGGGACAGTGAAAACCAGCTAGAGCTTTCAGTGCTGGCAGCTTTCCTGTGGGCGCAATCTCTGGACGTTTCCAATTTGGCAGCCGGGCTCTGCCACAGAGAGATACAGAGTGTTGCCCCATTACCAAGCAATGCTTTAGCAGAGCGCGAATGTCTGTGTGGCAGCGAATGCAGTTCCAAGGGACAGTGAAAACCAGCTAGAGCTTTCAGTGCTGGCAGCTTTCCTGTGGGCGCAATCTCTGGACGTTTCCAATTTGGCAGCCGGGCTCTGCCACAGAGAGATACAGAGTGTTGCCCCATTACGAAGCAATGCTTTAGCAGAGCGCGAATGTCTGTGTGGCAGCGAATGCAGTTCCAAGGGACAGTGAAAACCAGCTAGAGCTTTCAGTGCTGGCAGCTTTCCTGTGGGCGCAATCTCTGGACGTTTCCAATTTGGCAGCCGGGCTCTGCCAGAGAGAGATACAGAGTGTTGCCCCATTACGAAGCAATGCTTTAGCAGAGCGCGAATGTCTGTGTGGCAGCGAATGCAGTTCCAAGGGACAGTGAAAACCAGCTAGAGCTTTCAGTGCTGGCAGCTTTCCTGTGGGCGCAATCTCTGGACGTTTCCAATTTGGCAGCCGGGCTCTGCCACAGAGAGATACAGAGTGTTGCCCCATTACGAAGCAATGCTTTAGCAGAGCGCGAATGTCTGTGTGGCAGCGAATGCAGTTCCAAGGGACAGTGAAAACCAGCTAGAGCTTTCAGTGCTGGCAGCTTTCCTGTGGGCGCAATCTCTGGACGTTTCCAATTTGGCAGCCGGGCTCTGCCAGAGAGAGATACAGAGTGTTGCCCCATTACGAAGCAATGCTTTAGCAGAGCGCGAATGTCTGTGTGGCAGCGAATGCAGTTCCAAGGGACAGTGAAAACCAGCTAGAGCTTTCAGTGCTGGCAGCTTTCCTGTGGGCGCAATCTCTGGACGTTTCCAATTTGGCAGCCGGGCTCTGCCAGAGAGAGATACAGAGTGTTGCCCCATTACCAAGCAATGCTTTAGCAGAGCGCGAATGTCTGTGTGGCAGCGAATGCAGTTCCAAGGGACAGTGAAAACCAGCTAGAGCTTTCAGTGCTGGCAGCTTTCCTGTGGGCGCAATCTCTGGACGTTTCCAATTTGGCAGCCGGGCTCTGCCAGAGAGAGATACAGAGTGTTGCCCCATTACGAAGCAATGCTTTAGCAGAGCGCGAATGTCTGTGTGGCAGCGAATGCAGTTCCAAGGGACAGTGAAAACCAGCTAGAGCTTTCAGTGCTGGCAGCTTTCCTGTGGGCGCAATCTCTGGACGTTTCCAATTTGGCAGCCGGGCTCTGCCAGAGAGAGATACAGAGTGTTGCCCCCTTACGAAGCAATGCTTTAGCAGAGCGCGAATGTCTGTGTGGCAGCGAATGCAGTTCCAAGGGACAGTGAAAACCAGCTAGAGCTTTCAGTGCTGGCAGCTTTCCTGTGGGCGCAATCTCTGGACGTTTCCAATTTGGCAGCCGGGCTCTGCCAGAGAGAGATACAGAGTGTTGCCCCATTACCAAGCAATGCTTTAGCAGAGCGCGAATGTCTGTGTGGCAGCGAATGCAGTTCCAAGGGACAGTGAAAACCAGCAAGAGCTTTCAGTGCTGGCAGCTTTCCTGTGGGCGCAATCTCTGGACGTTTCCAATTTGGCAGCCGGGCTCTGCCACAGAGAGATACAGAGTGTTGCCCCATTACGAAGCAATGCTTTAGCAGAGCGCGAATGTCTGTGTGGCAGCGAATGCAGTTCCAAGGGACAGTGAAAACCAGCTAGAGCTTTCAGTGCTGGCAGCTTTCCTGTGGGCGCAATCTCTGGACGTTTCCAATTTGGCAGCCGGGCTCTGCCAGAGAGAGATACAGAGTGTTGCCCCATTACGAAGCAATGCTTTAGCAGAGCGCGAATGTCTGTGTGGCAGCGAATGCAGTTCCAAGGGACAGTGAAAACCAGCTAGAGCTTTCAGTGCTGGCAGCTTTCCTGTGGGCGCAATCTCTGGACGTTTCCAATTTGGCAGCCGGGCTCTGCCAGAGAGAGATACAGAGTGTTGCCCCATTACCAAGCAATGCTTTAGCAGAGCGCGAATGTCTGTGTGGCAGCGAATGCAGTTCCAAGGGACAGTGAAAACCAGCTAGAGCTTTCAGTGCTGGCAGCTTTCCTGTGGGCGCAATCTCTGGACGTTTCCAATTTGGCAGCCGGGCTCTGCCAGAGAGAGATACAGAGTGTTGCCCCATTACGAAGCAATGCTTTAGCAGAGCGCGAATGTCTGTGTGGCAGCGAATGCAGTTCCAAGGGACAGTGAAAACCAGCTAGAGCTTTCAGTGCTGGCAGCTTTCCTGTGGGCGCAATCTCTGGACGTTTCCAATTTGGCAGCCGGGCTCTGCCAGAGAGAGATACAGAGTGTTGCCCCATTACGAAGCAATGCTTTAGCAGAGCGCGAATGTCTGTGTGGCAGCGAATGCAGTTCCAAGGGACAGTGAAAACCAGCTAGAGCTTTCAGTGCTGGCAGCTTTCCTGTGGGCGCAATCTCTGGACGTTTCCAATTTGGCAGCCGGGCTCTGCCAGAGAGAGATACAGAGTGTTGCCCCATTACGAAGCAATGCTTTAGCAGAGCGCGAATGTCTGTGTGGCAGCGAATGCAGTTCCAAGGGACAGTGAAAACCAGCTCTAGCTTTCAGTGCTGGCAGCTTTCCTGTGGGCGCAAACTCTGGACGTTTCCAATTTGGCAGCCGGGCTCTGCCAGAGAGAGATACAGAGTGTTGCCCCATTACGAAGCAATGCTTTAGCAGAGCGCGAATGTCTGTGTGGCAGCGAATGCAGTTCCAAGGGACAGTGAAAACCAGCTAGAGCTTTCAGTGCTGGCAGCTTTCCTGTGGGCGCAATCTCTGGACGTTTCCAATTTGGCAGCCGGGCTCTGCCACAGAGAGATACAGAGTGTTGCCCCATTACCAAGCAATGCTTTAGCAGAGCGCGAATGTCTGTGTGGCAGCGAATGCAGTTCCAAGGGACAGTGAAAACCAGCTAGAGCTTTCAGTGCTGGCAGCTTTCCTGTGGGCGCAATCTCTGGACTTTTCCAATTTGGCAGCCGGGCTCTGCCACAGAGAGATACAGAGTGTTGCCCCATTACGAAGCAATGCTTTAGCAGAGCGCGAATGTCTGTGTGGCAGCGAATGCAGTTCCAAGGGACAGTGAAAACCAGCTAGAGCTTTCAGTGCTGGCAGCTTTCCTGTGGGCGCAGTGTCTGGACGTTTCCAATTTGGCAGCCGGGCTCTGCCACAGAGAGATACAGAGTGTTGCCCCATTACGAAGCAATGCTTTAGCAGAGCGCGAATGTCTGTGTGGCAGCGAATGCAGTTCCAAGGGACAGTGAAAACCAGCTAGAGCTTTCAGTGCTGGCAGCTTTCCTGTGGGCGCAATCTCTGGACGTTTCCAATTTGGCAGCCGGGCTCTGCCAGAGAGAGATACAGAGTGTTGCCCCATTACGAAGCAATGCTTTAGCAGAGCGCGAATGTCTGTGTGGCAGCGAATGCAGTTCCAAGGGACAGTGAAAACCAGCTAGAGCTTTCAGTGCTGGCAGCTTTCCTGTGGGCGCAATCTCTGGACGTTTCCAATTTGGCAGCCGGGCTCTGCCAGAGAGAGATACAGAGTGTTGCCCCCTTACGAAGCAATGCTTTAGCAGAGCGCGAATGTCTGTGTGGCAGCGAATGCAGTTCCAAGGGACAGTGAAAACCAGCTAGAGCTTTCAGTGCTGGCAGCTTTCCTGTGGGCGCAATCTCTGGACGTTTCCAATTTGGCAGCCGGGCTCTGCCAGAGAGAGATACAGAGTGTTGCCCCATTACCAAGCAATGCTTTAGCAGAGCGCGAATGTCTGTGTGGCAGCGAATGCAGTTCCAAGGGACAGTGAAAACCAGCAAGAGCTTTCAGTGCTGGCAGCTTTCCTGTGGGCGCAATCTCTGGACGTTTCCAATTTGGCAGCCGGGCTCTGCCACAGAGAGATACAGAGTGTTGCCCCATTACGAAGCAATGCTTTAGCAGAGCGCGAATGTCTGTGTGGCAGCGAATGCAGTTCCAAGGGACAGTGAAAACCAGCTAGAGCTTTCAGTGCTGGCAGCTTTCCTGTGGGCGCAATCTCTGGACGTTTCCAATTTGGCAGCCGGGCTCTGCCAGAGAGAGATACAGAGTGTTGCCCCATTACGAAGCAATGCTTTAGCAGAGCGCGAATGTCTGTGTGGCAGCGAATGCAGTTCCAAGGGACAGTGAAAACCAGCTAGAGCTTTCAGTGCTGGCAGCTTTCCTGTGGGCGCAATCTCTGGACGTTTCCAATTTGGCAGCCGGGCTCTGCCAGAGAGAGATACAGAGTGTTGCCCCATTACCAAGCAATGCTTTAGCAGAGCGCGAATGTCTGTGTGGCAGCGAATGCAGTTCCAAGGGACAGTGAAAACCAGCTAGAGCTTTCAGTGCTGGCAGCTTTCCTGTGGGCGCAATCTCTGGACGTTTCCAATTTGGCAGCCGGGCTCTGCCAGAGAGAGATACAGAGTGTTGCCCCATTACGAAGCAATGCTTTAGCAGAGCGCGAATGTCTGTGTGGCAGCGAATGCAGTTCCAAGGGACAGTGAAAACCAGCTAGAGCTTTCAGTGCTGGCAGCTTTCCTGTGGGCGCAATCTCTGGACGTTTCCAATTTGGCAGCCGGGCTCTGCCAGAGAGAGATACAGAGTGTTGCCCCATTACGAAGCAATGCTTTAGCAGAGCGCGAATGTCTGTGTGGCAGCGAATGCAGTTCCAAGGGACAGTGAAAACCAGCTAGAGCTTTCAGTGCTGGCAGCTTTCCTGTGGGCGCAATCTCTGGACGTTTCCAATTTGGCAGCCGGGCTCTGCCAGAGAGAGATACAGAGTGTTGCCCCATTACGAAGCAATGCTTTAGCAGAGCGCGAATGTCTGTGTGGCAGCGAATGCAGTTCCAAGGGACAGTGAAAACCAGCTCTAGCTTTCAGTGCTGGCAGCTTTCCTGTGGGCGCAAACTCTGGACGTTTCCAATTTGGCAGCCGGGCTCTGCCAGAGAGAGATACAGAGTGTTGCCCCATTACGAAGCAATGCTTTAGCAGAGCGCGAATGTCTGTGTGGCAGCGAATGCAGTTCCAAGGGACAGTGAAAACCAGCTAGAGCTTTCAGTGCTGGCAGCTTTCCTGTGGGCGCAATCTCTGGACGTTTCCAATTTGGCAGCCGGGCTCTGCCACAGAGAGATACAGAGTGTTGCCCCATTACCAAGCAATGCTTTAGCAGAGCGCGAATGTCTGTGTGGCAGCGAATGCAGTTCCAAGGGACAGTGAAAACCAGCTAGAGCTTTCAGTGCTGGCAGCTTTCCTGTGGGCGCAATCTCTGGACTTTTCCAATTTGGCAGCCGGGCTCTGCCACAGAGAGATACAGAGTGTTGCCCCATTACGAAGCAATGCTTTAGCAGAGCGCGAATGTCTGTGTGGCAGCGAATGCAGTTCCAAGGGACAGTGAAAACCAGCTAGAGCTTTCAGTGCTGGCAGCTTTCCTGTGGGCGCAGTGTCTGGACGTTTCCAATTTGGCAGCCGGGCTCTGCCACAGAGAGATACAGAGTGTTGCCCCATTACGAAGCAATGCTTTAGCAGAGCGCGAATGTCTGTGTGGCAGCGAATGCAGTTCCAAGGGACAGTGAAAACCAGCTAGAGCTTTCAGTGCTGGCAGCTTTCCTGTGGGCGCAATCTCTGGACGTTTCCAATTTGGCAGCCGGGCTCTGCCAGAGAGAGATACAGAGTGTTGCCCCATTAGGAAGCAATGCTTTAGCAGAGCGCGAATGTCTGTGTGGCAGCGAATGCAGTTCCAAGGGACAGTGAAAACCAGCTACAGCTTTCAGTGCTGGCAGCTTTCCTGTGGGCGCAATCTCTGGACGTTTCCAATTTGGCAGCCGGGCTCTGCCAGAGAGAGATACAGAGTGTTGCCCCATTACGAAGCAATGCTTTAGCAGAGCGCGAATGTCTGTGTGGCAGCGAATGCAGTTCCAAGGGACAGTGAAAACCAGCTAGAGCTTTCAGTGCTGGCAGCTTTCCTGTGGGCGCAATCTCTGGACGTTTCCAATTTGGCAGCCGGGCTCTGCCAGAGAGAGATACAGAGTGTTGCCCCATTACGAAGCAATGCTTTAGCAGAGCGCGAATGTCTGTGTGGCAGCGAATGCAGTTCCAAGGGACAGTGAAAACCAGCTAGAGCTTTCAGTGCTGGCAGCTTTCCTGTGGGCGCAATCTCTGGACGTTTCCAATTTGGCAGCCGGGCTCTCCCAGAGAGAGATACAGAGTGTTGCCCCATTACGAAGCAATGCTAAAGCAGAGCGCGAATGTCTGTGTGGCAGCGAATGCAGTTCCAAGGGACAGTGAAAACCAGCTAGAGCTTTCAGTGCTGGCAGCTTTCCTGTGGGCGCAATCTCTGGACGTTTCCAATTTGGCAGCCGGGCTCTGCCACAGAGAGATACAGAGTGTTGCCCCATTAGGAAGCAATGCTTTAGCAGAGCGCAAATGTCTGTGTGGCAGCGAATGCAGTTCCAAGGGACAGTGAAAACCAGCTAGAGCTTTCAGTGCTGGCAGCTTTCCTGTGGGCACAATGTCTGGACGTTTCCAATTTGGCAGCCGGGCTCTGCCAGAGAGAGATACAGAGTGTTGCCCAATTACCAAGTTAAGCTTTAGCAGAGCGCGAATGTCTGTGTGGCAGCGAATGCAGTTCCAAGGGACAGTGAAAACCAGCTAGAGCTTTCAGTGCTGGCAGCTTTCCTGTGGGCGCAATCTCTGGACGTTTCCAATTTGGCAGCCGGGCTCTGCCAGAGAGAGGTAAGAGTGTTGCCCCATTACCAAGCAATGCTTTAGCAGAGCGCGAATGTCTGTGTGGCAGCGAATGCAGTTCCAAGGGACAGTGAAAACCAGCTAGAGCTTTCAGTGCTGGCAGCTTTCCTGTGGGCGCAATCTCTGGACGTTTCCAATTTGGCAGCCGGGCTCTGCCAGAGAGAGATACAGAGTGTTGCCCCATTACGAAGCAATGCTTTAGCAGAGCGCGAATGTCTGTGTGGCAGCGAATGCAGTTCCAAGGGACAGTGAAAACCAGCTAGAGCTTTCAGTGCTGGCAGCTTTCCTGTGGGCGCAATCTCTGGACGTTTCCAATTTGGCAGCCGGGCTCTGCCAGAGAGAGATACAGAGTGTTGCCCCATTAGGAAGCAATGCTTTAGCAGAGCGCGAATGTCTGTGTGGCAGCGAATGCAGTTCCAAGGGACAGTGAAAACCAGCTAGAGCTTTCAGTGCTGGCAGCTTTCCTGTGGGCGCAATGTCTGGACGTTTCCAATTTGGCAGCCGGGCTCTGCCAGAGAAAGATACAGAGTGTTGCCCCATTACGAAGCAATGCTTTAGCAGAGCGCGAATGTCTGTGTGGCAGCGAATGCAGTTCCAAGGGACAGTGAAAACCAGCTAGAGCTTTCAGTGCTGGCAGCTTTCCTGTGGGCGCAATGTCTGGACGTTTCCAATATGGCAGCCGGGCTCTGCCAGAGAGAGATACAGAGTGTTGCCCCATTAGGAAGCAATGCTTTAGCAGAGCGCGAATGTCTGTGTGGCAGCGAATGCAGTTCCAAGGGACAGTGAAAACCAGCTAGAGCTTTCAGTGCTGGCAGCTTTCCTGTGGGCGCAATCTCTGGACGTTTCCAATTTGGCAGCCGGGCTCTGCCAGAGAGAGATACAGAGTGTTGCCCCATTACGAAGCAATGCTTTAGCAGAGCGCGAATGTCTGTGTGGCAGCGAATGCAGTTCCAAGGGACAGTGAAAACCAGCTAGAGCTTTCAGTGCTGGCAGCTTTCCTGTGGGCGCAATCTCTGGACGTTTCCAATTTGGCAGCCGGGCTCTGCCAGAGAGAGATACAGAGTGTTGCCCCATTACGAAGCAATGCTTTAGCAGAGAGCGAATGTCTGTGTGGCAGCGAATGCAGTTCCAAGGGACAGTGAAAACCAGCTAGAGCTTTCAGTGCTGGCAGCTTTCCTGTGGGCGCAATGTCTGGACGTTTCCAATTTGGCAGCCGGGCTCTGCCAGAGAGAGATACAGAGTGTTGCCCAATTACCAAGTTAAGCTTTAGCAGAGCGCGAATGTCTGTGTGGCAGCGAATGCAGTTCCAAGGGACAGTGAAAACCAGCTAGAGCTTTCAGTGCTGGCAGCTTTCCTGTGGGCGCAATCTCTGGACGTTTCCAATTTGGCAGCCGGGCTCTGCCAGAGAGAGATACAGAGTGTTGCCCCATTACGAAGCAATGCTTTAGCAGAGCGCGAATGTCTGTGTGGCAGCGAATGCAGTTCCAAGGGACAGTGAAAACCAGCTAGAGCTTTCAGTGCTGGCAGCTTTCCTGTGGGCGCAATCTCTGGACGTTTCCAATTTGGCAGCCGGGCTCTGCCAGAGAGAGATACAGAGTGTTGCCCCATTACGAAGCAATGCTTTAGCAGAGCGCGAATGTCTGTGTGGCAGCGAATGCAGTTCCAAGGGACAGTGAAAACCAGCTAGAGCTTTCAGTGCTGGCAGCTTTCCTGTGGGCGCAATGTCTGGACGTTTCCAATTTGGCAGCCGGGCTCTGCCAGAGAAAGATACAGAGTGTTGCCCCATTACGAAGCAATGCTTTAGCAGAGCGCGAATGTCTGTGTGGCAGCGAATGCAGTTCCAAGGGACAGTGAAAACCAGCTAGAGCTTTCAGTGCTGGCAGCTTTCCTGTGGGCGCAATGTCTGGACGTTTCCAATATGGCAGCCGGGCTCTGCCACAGAGAGATACAGAGTGTTGCCCCATTACGAAGCAATGCTTTAGCAGAGCGCGAATGTCTGTGTGGCAGCGAATGCAGTTCCAAGGGACAGTGAAAACCAGCTAGAGCTTTCAGTGCTGGCAGCTTTCCTGTGGGCGCAATCTCTGGACGTTTCCAATTTGGCAGCCGGGCTCTGCCAGAGAGAGATACAGAGTGTTGCCCCATTACGAAGCAATGCTTTAGCAGAGCGCGAATGTCTGTGTGGCAGCGAATGCAGTTCCAAGGGACAGTGAAAACCAGCTAGAGCTTTCAGTGCTGGCAGCTTTCCTGTGGGCGCAATCTCTGGACGTTTCCAATTTGGCAGCCGGGCTCTGCCACAGAGAGATACAGAGTGTTGCCCCATTACGAAGCAATGCTTTAGCAGAGCGCGAATGTCTGTGTGGCAGCGAATGCAGTTCCAAGGGACAGTGAAAACCAGCTAGAGCTTTCAGTGCTGGCAGCTTTCCTGTGGGCGCAATCTCTGGACGTTTCCAATTTGGCAGCCGGGCTCTGCCAGAGAGAGATACAGAGTGTTGCCCCATTACCAAGCAATGCTTTAGCAGAGCGCGAATGTCTGTGTGGCAGCGAATGCAGTTCCAAGGGACAGTGAAAACCAGCTAGAGCTTTCAGTGCTGGCAGCTTTCCTGTGGGCGCAATCTCTGGACGTTTCCAATTTGGCAGCCGGGCTCTGCCACAGAGAGATACAGAGTGTTGCCCCCTTACCAAGCAATGCTTTAGCAGAGCGCGAATGTCTGTGTGGCAGCGAATGCAGTTCCAAGGGACAGTGAAAACCAGCTAGAGCTTTCAGTGCTGGCAGCTTTCCTGTGGGCGCAATCTCTGGACGTTTCCAATTTGGCAGCCGGGCTCTCCCAGAGAGAGATACAGAGTGTTGCCCCATTACGAAGCAATGCTAAAGCAGAGCGCGAATGTCTGTGTGGCAGCGAATGCAGTTCCAAGGGACAGTGAAAACCAGCTAGAGCTTTCAGTGCTGGCAGCTTTCCTGTGGGCGCAATCTCTGGACGTTTCCAATTTGGCAGCCGGGCTCTGCCAGAGAGAGATACAGAGTGTTGCCCCATTACGAAGCAATGCTTTAGCACAGCGCGAATGTCTGTGTGGCAGCGAATGCAGTTCCAAGGGACAGTGAAAACCAGCTAGAGCTTTCAGTGCTGGCAGCTTTCCTGTGGGCGCAATCTCTGGACGTTTCCAATTTGGCAGCCGGGCTCTGCCAGAGAGAGATACAGAGTGTTGCCCCATTACGAAGCAATGCTTTAGCAGAGCGCGAATGTCTGTGTGGCAGCGAATGCAGTTCCAAGGGACAGTGAAAACCAGCAAGAGCTTTCAGTGCTGGCAGCTTTCCTGTGGGCGCAATGTCTGGACGTTTCCAATTTGGCAGCCGGGCTCTGCCAGAGAGAGATACAGAGTGTTGCCCCATTACGAAGCAATGCTTTAGCAGAGCGCGAATGTCTGTGTGGCAGCGAATGCAGTTCCAAGGGACAGTGAAAACCAGCTCTAGCTTTCAGTGCTGGCAGCTTTCCTGTGGGCGCAAACTCTGGACGTTTCCAATTTGGCAGCCGGGCTCTGCCAGAGAGAGATACAGAGTGTTGCCCCATTACGAAGCAATGCTTTAGCAGAGCGCGAATGTCTGTGTGGCAGCGAATGCAGTTCCAAGGGACAGTGAAAACCAGCTAGAGCTTTCAGTGCTGGCAGCTTTCCTGTGGGCGCAATCTCTGGACGTTTCCAATTTGGCAGCCGGGCTCTGCCACAGAGAGATACAGAGTGTTGCCCCATTACCAAGCAATGCTTTAGCAGAGCGCGAATGTCTGTGTGGCAGCGAATGCAGTTCCAAGGGACAGTGAAAACCAGCTAGAGCTTTCAGTGCTGGCAGCTTTCCTGTGGGCGCAATCTCTGGACGTTTCCAATTTGGCAGCCGGGCTCTGCCACAGAGAGATACAGAGTGTTGCCCCCTTACCAAGCAATGCTTTAGCAGAGCGCGAATGTCTGTGTGGCAGCGAATGCAGTTCCAAGGGACAGTGAAAACCAGCTAGAGCTTTCAGTGCTGGCAGCTTTCCTGTGGGCGCAGTGTCTGGACGTTTCCAATTTGGCAGCCGGGCTCTGCCACAGAGAGATACAGAGTGTTGCCCCATTACGAAGCAATGCTTTAGCAGAGCGCGAATGTCTGTGTGGCAGCGAATGCAGCTCCAAGGGACAGTGAAAACCAGCTAGAGCTTTCAGTGCTGGCAGCTTTCCTGTGGGCGCAATCTCTGGACGTTTCCAATTTGGCAGCCGGGCTCTGCCAGAGAGAGATACAGAGTGTTGCCCCATTACGAAGCAATGCTTTAGCAGAGAGCGAATGTCTGTGTGGCAGCGAATGCAGTTCCAAGGGACAGTGAAAACCAGCTACAGCTTTCAGTGCTGGCAGCTTTCCTGTGGGCGCAATCTCTGGACGTTTCCAATTTGGCAGCCGGGCTCTGCCAGAGAGAGATACAGAGTGTTGCCCCATTAGGAAGCAATGCTTTAGCAGAGCGCGAATGTCTGTGTGGCAGCGAATGCAGTTCCAAGGGACAGTGAAAACCAGCTAGAGCTTTCAGTGCTGGCAGCTTTCCTGTGGGCGCAATCTCTGGACGTTTCCAATTTGGCAGCCGGGCTCTGCCAGAGAGAGATACAGAGTGTTGCCCCATTACGAAGCAATGCTTTAGCAGAGCGCGAATGTCTGTGTGGCAGCGAATGCAGTTCCAAGGGACAGTGAAAACCAGCTAGAGCTTTCAGTGCTGGCAGCTTTCCTGTGGGCGCAATCTCTGGACGTTTCCAATTTGGCAGCCGGGCTCTGCCAGAGAGAGATACAGAGTGTTGCCCCATTACGAAGCAATGCTTTAGCAGAGCGCGAATGTCTGTGTGACAGCGAATGCAGTTCCAAGGGACAGTGAAAACCAGCTAGAGCTTTCAGTGCTGGCAGCTTTCCTGTGGGCGCAATCTCTGGACGTTTCCAATTTGGCAGCCGGGCTCTCCCAGAGAGAGATACAAAGTGTTGCCCCATTACGAAGCAATGCTAAAGCAGAGCGCGAATGTCTGTGTGGCAGCGAATGCAGTTCCAAGGGACAGTGAAAACCAGCTAGAGCTTTCAGTGCTGGCAGCTTTCCTGTGGGCGCAATCTCTGGACGTTTCCAATTTGGCAGCCGGGCTCTGCCACAGAGAGATACAGAGTGTTGCCCCATTACGAAGCAATGCTTTAGCAGAGCGCGAATGTCTGTGTGGCAGCGAATGCAGTTCCAAGGGACAGTGAAAACCAGCTCTAGCTTTCAGTGCTGGCAGCTTTCCTGTGGGCGCAAACTCTGGACGTTTCCAATTTGGCAGCCGGGCTCTGCCAGAGAGAGATACAGAGTGTTGCCCCATTACGAAGCAATGCTTTAGCAGAGCGCGAATGTCTGTGTGGCAGCGAATGCAGTTCCAAGGGACAGTGAAAACCAGCTAGAGCTTTCAGTGCTGGCAGCTTTCCTGTGGGCGCAATCTCTGGACGTTTCCAATTTGGCAGCCGGGCTCTGCCACAGAGAGATACAGAGTGTTGCCCCATTACCAAGCAATGCTTTAGCAGAGCGCGAATGTCTGTGTGGCAGCGAATGCAGTTCCAAGGGACAGTGAAAACCAGCTAGAGCTTTCAGTGCTGGCAGCTTTCCTGTGGGCGCAATCTCTGGACGTTTCCAATTTGGCAGCCGGGCTCTGCCACAGAGAGATACAGAGTGTTGCCCCCTTACCAAGCAATGCTTTAGCAGAGCGCGAATGTCTGTGTGGCAGCGAATGCAGTTCCAAGGGACAGTGAAAACCAGCTAGAGCTTTCAGTGCTGGCAGCTTTCCTGTGGGCGCAGTGTCTGGACGTTTCCAATTTGGCAGCCGGGCTCTGCCACAGAGAGATACAGAGTGTTGCCCCATTACGAAGCAATGCTTTAGCAGAGCGCGAATGTCTGTGTGGCAGCGAATGCAGCTCCAAGGGACAGTGAAAACCAGCTAGAGCTTTCAGTGCTGGCAGCTTTCCTGTGGGCGCAATCTCTGGACGTTTCCAATTTGGCAGCCGGGCTCTGCCAGAGAGAGATACAGAGTGTTGCCCCATTACGAAGCAATGCTTTAGCAGAGCGCGAATGTCTGTGTGGCAGCGAATGCAGTTCCAAGGGACAGTGAAAACCAGCTACATCTTTCAGTGCTGGCAGCTTTCCTGTGGGCGCAATCTCTGGACGTTTCCAATTTGGCAGCCGGGCTCTGCCAGAGAGAGATACAGAGTGTTGCCCCATTAGGAAGCAATGCTTTAGCAGAGCGCGAATGTCTGTGTGGCAGCGAATGCAGTTCCAAGGGACAGTGAAAACCAGCAAGAGCTTTCAGTGCTGGCAGCTTTCCTGTGGGCGCAATGTCTGGACGTTTCCAATTTGGCAGCCGGGCTCTGCCAGAGAGAGATACAGAGTGTTGCCCCATTACGAAGCAATGCTTTAGCAGAGCGCGAATGTCTGTGTGGCAGCGAATGCAGTTCCAAGGGACAGTGAAAACCAGCTAGAGCTTTCAGTGCTGGCAGCTTTCCTGTGGGCGCAATCTCTGGACGTTTCCAATTTGGCAGCCGGGCTCTGCCAGAGAGAGATACAGAGTGTTGCCCCATTACGAAGCAATGCTTTAGCAGAGCGCGAATGTCTGTGTGACAGCGAATGCAGTTCCAAGGGACAGTGAAAACCAGCTAGAGCTTTCAGTGCTGGCAGCTTTCCTGTGGGCGCAATCTCTGGACGTTTCCAATTTGGCAGCCGGGCTCTCCCAGAGAGAGATACAGAGTGTTGCCCCATTACGAAGCAATGCTAAAGCAGAGCGCGAATGTCTGTGTGGCAGCGAATGCAGTTCCAAGGGACAGTGAAAACCAGCTAGAGCTTTCAGTGCTGGCAGCTTTCCTGTGGGCGCAATCTCTGGACGTTTCCAATTTGGCAGCCGGGCTCTGCCACAGAGAGATACAGAGTGTTGCCCCATTAGGAAGCAATGCTTTAGCAGAGCGCAAATGTCTGTGTGGCAGCGAATGCAGTTCCAAGGGACAGTGAAAACCAGCTAGAGCTTTCAGTGCTGGCAGCTTTCCTGTGGGCACAATGTCTGGACGTTTCCAATTTGGCAGCCGGGCTCTGCCAGAGAGAGATACAGAGTGTTGCCCAATTACCAAGTTAAGCTTTAGCAGAGCGCGAATGTCTGTGTGGCAGCGAATGCAGTTCCAAGGGACAGTGAAAACCAGCTAGAGCTTTCAGTGCTGGCAGCTTTCCTGTGGGCGCAATCTCTGGACGTTTCCAATTTGGCAGCCGGGCTCTGCCAGAGAGAGATACAGAGTGTTGCCCCATTAGGAAGCAATGCTTTAGCAGAGCGCGAATGTCTGTGTGGCAGCGAATGCAGTTCCAAGGGACAGTGAAAACCAGCTAGAGCTTTCAGTGCTGGCAGCTTTCCTGTGGGCGCAATCTCTGGACGTTTCCAATTTGGCAGCCGGGCTCTGCCAGAGAAAGATACAGAGTGTTGCCCCATTACGAAGCAATGCTTTAGCAGAGCGCGAATGTCTGTGTGGCAGCGAATGCAGTTCCAAGGGACAGTGAAAACCAGCAAGAGCTTTCAGTGCTGGCAGCTTTCCTGTGGGCGCAATGTCTGGACGTTTCCAATATGGCAGCCGGGCTCTGCCACAGAGAGATACAGAGTGTTGCCCCATTACGAAGCAATGCTTTAGCAGAGCGCGAATGTCTGTGTGGCAGCGAATGCAGTTCCAAGGGACAGTGAAAACCAGCTAGAGCTTTCAGTGCTGGCAGCTTTCCTGTGGGCGCAATCTCTGGACGTTTCCAATTTGGCAGCCGGGCTCTGCCAGAGAGAGATACAGAGTGTTGCCCCATTACGAAGCAATGCTTTAGCAGAGCGCGAATGTCTGTGTGGCAGCGAATGCAGTTCCAAGGGACAGTGAAAACCAGCTAGAGCTTTCAGTGCTGGCAGCTTTCCTGTGGGCGCAATCTCTGGACGTTTCCAATTTGGCAGCCGGGCTCTGCCAGAGAGAGATACAGAGTGTTGCCCAATTACCAAGTTAAGCTTTAGCAGAGCGCGAATGTCTGTGTGGCAGCGAATGCAGTTCCAAGGGACAGTGAAAACCAGCTAGAGCTTTCAGTGCTGGCAGCTTTCCTGTGGGCGCAATCTCTGGACGTTTCCAATTTGGCAGCCGGGCTCTGCCAGAGAGAGGTAAGAGTGTTGCCCCATTACCAAGCAATGCTTTAGCAGAGCGCGAATGTCTGTGTGGCAGCGAATGCAGTTCCAAGGGACAGTAAAAACCAGCTAGAGCTTTCAGTGCTGGCAGCTTTCCTGTGGGCGCAATCTCTGGACGTTTCCAATTTGGCAGCCGGGCTCTGCCAGAGAGAGATACAGAGTGTTGCCCCATTACGAAGCAATGCTTTAGCAGAGCGCGAATGTCTGTGTGGCAGCGAATGCAGTTCCAAGGGACAGTGAAAACCAGCTAGAGCTTTCAGTGCTGGCAGCTTTCCTGTGGGCGCAATCTCTGGACGTTTCCAATTTGGCAGCCGGGCTCTGCCAGAGAGAGATACAGAGTGTTGCCCCATTACGAAGCAATGCTTTAGCAGAGCGCGAATGTCTGTGTGGCAGCGAATGCAGTTCCAAGGGACAGTGAAAACCAGCTAGAGCTTTCAGTGCTGGCAGCTTTCCTGTGGGCGCAATGTCTGGACGTTTCCAATTTGGCAGCCGGGCTCTGCCAGAGAAAGATACAGAGTGTTGCCCCATTACGAAGCAATGCTTTAGCAGAGCGCGAATGTCTGTGTGGCAGCGAATGCAGTTCCAAGGGACAGTGAAAACCAGCTAGAGCTTTCAGTGCTGGCAGCTTTCCTGTGGGCGCAATGTCTGGACGTTTCCAATATGGCAGCCGGGCTCTGCCACAGAGAGATACAGAGTGTTGCCCCATTACGAAGCAATGCTTTAGCAGAGCGCGAATGTCTGTGTGGCAGCGAATGCAGTTCCAAGGGACAGTGAAAACCAGCTAGAGCTTTCAGTGCTGGCAGCTTTCCTGTGGGCGCAATCTCTGGACGTTTCCAATTTGGCAGCCGGGCTCTGCCAGAGAGAGATACAGAGTGTTGCCCCATTACGAAGCAATGCTTTAGCAGAGCGCGAATGTCTGTGTGGCAGCGAATGCAGTTCCAAGGGACAGTGAAAACCAGCTAGAGCTTTCAGTGCTGGCAGCTTTCCTGTGGGCGCAATCTCTGGACGTTTCCAATTTGGCAGCCGGGCTCTGCCACAGAGAGATACAGAGTGTTGCCCCATTAGGAAGCAATGCTTTAGCAGAGCGCAAATGTCTGTGTGGCAGCGAATGCAGTTCCAAGGGACAGTGAAAACCAGCTAGAGCTTTCAGTGCTGGCAGCTTTCCTGTGGGCACAATGTCTGGACGTTTCCAATTTGGCAGCCGGGCTCTGCCAGAGAGAGATACAGAGTGTTGCCCAATTACCAAGTTAAGCTTTAGCAGAGCGCGAATGTCTGTGTGGCAGCGAATGCAGTTCCAAGGGACAGTGAAAACCAGCTAGAGCTTTCAGTGCTGGCAGCTTTCCTGTGGGCGCAATCTCTGGACGTTTCCAATTTGGCAGCCGGGCTCTGCCAGAGAGAGGTAAGAGTGTTGCCCCATTACCAAGCAATGCTTTAGCAGAGCGCGAATGTCTGTGTGGCAGCGAATGCAGTTCCAAGGGACAGTGAAAACCAGCTAGAGCTTTCAGTGCTGGCAGCTTTCCTGTGGGCGCAATCTCTGGACGTTTCCAATTTGGCAGCCGGGCTCTGCCAGAGAGAGATACAGAGTGTTGCCCCATTACGAAGCAATGCTTTAGCAGAGCGCGAATGTCTGTGTGGCAGCGAATGCAGTTCCAAGGGACAGTGAAAACCAGCTAGAGCTTTCAGTGCTGGCAGCTTTCCTGTGGGCGCAATCTCTGGACGTTTCCAATTTGGCAGCCGGGCTCTGCCAGAGAGAGATACAGAGTGTTGCCCCATTACGAAGCAATGCTTTAGCAGAGCGCGAATGTCTGTGTGGCAGCGAATGCAGTTCCAAGGGACAGTGAAAACCAGCTAGAGCTTTCAGTGCTGGCAGCTTTCCTGTGGGCGCAATGTCTGGACGTTTCCAATTTGGCAGCCGGGCTCTGCCAGAGAAAGATACAGAGTGTTGCCCCATTACGAAGCAATGCTTTAGCAGAGCGCGAATGTCTGTGTGGCAGCGAATGCAGTTCCAAGGGACAGTGAAAACCAGCTAGAGCTTTCAGTGCTGGCAGCTTTCCTGTGGGCGCAATGTCTGGACGTTTCCAATATGGCAGCCGGGCTCTGCCACAGAGAGATACAGAGTGTTGCCCCATTACGAAGCAATGCTTTAGCAGAGCGCGAATGTCTGTGTGGCAGCGAATGCAGTTCCAAGGGACAGTGAAAACCAGCTAGAGCTTTCAGTGCTGGCAGCTTTCCTGTGGGCGCAATCTCTGGACGTTTCCAATTTGGCAGCCGGGCTCTGCCAGAGAGAGATACAGAGTGTTGCCCCATTACGAAGCAATGCTTTAGCAGAGAGCGAATGTCTGTGTGGCAGCGAATGCAGTTCCAAGGGACAGTGAAAACCAGCTAGAGCTTTCAGTGCTGGCAGCTTTCCTGTGGGCGCAATGTCTGGACGTTTCCAATTTGGCAGCCGGGCTCTGCCAGAGAGAGATACAGAGTGTTGCCCAATTACCAAGTTAAGCTTTAGCAGAGCGCGAATGTCTGTGTGGCAGCGAATGCAGTTCCAAGGGACAGTGAAAACCAGCTAGAGCTTTCAGTGCTGGCAGCTTTCCTGTGGGCGCAATCTCTGGACGTTTCCAATTTGGCAGCCGGGCTCTGCCAGAGAGAGGTAAGAGTGTTGCCCCATTACCAAGCAATGCTTTAGCAGAGCGCGAATGTCTGTGTGGCAGCGAATGCAGTTCCAAGGGACAGTGAAAACCAGCTAGAGCTTTCAGTGCTGGCAGCTTTCCTGTGGGCGCAATCTCTGGACGTTTCCAATTTGGCAGCCGGGCTCTGCCAGAGAGAGATACAGAGTGTTGCCCCATTACGAAGCAATGCTTTAGCAGAGCGCGAATGTCTGTGTGGCAGCGAATGCAGTTCCAAGGGACAGTGAAAACCAGCTAGAGCTTTCAGTGCTGGCAGCTTTCCTGTGGGCGCAATCTCTGGACGTTTCCAATTTGGCAGCCGGGCTCTGCCAGAGAGAGATACAGAGTGTTGCCCCATTACGAAGCAATGCTTTAGCAGAGCGCGAATGTCTGTGTGGCAGCGAATGCAGTTCCAAGGGACAGTGAAAACCAGCTAGAGCTTTCAGTGCTGGCAGCTTTCCTGTGGGCGCAATGTCTGGACGTTTCCAATTTGGCAGCCGGGCTCTGCCAGAGAAAGATACAGAGTGTTGCCCCATTACGAAGCAATGCTTTAGCAGAGCGCGAATGTCTGTGTGGCAGCGAATGCAGTTCCAAGGGACAGTGAAAACCAGCTAGAGCTTTCAGTGCTGGCAGCTTTCCTGTGGGCGCAATGTCTGGACGTTTCCAATATGGCAGCCGGGCTCTGCCACAGAGAGATACAGAGTGTTGCCCCATTACGAAGCAATGCTTTAGCAGAGCGCGAATGTCTGTGTGGCAGCGAATGCAGTTCCAAGGGACAGTGAAAACCAGCTAGAGCTTTCAGTGCTGGCAGCTTTGCTGTGGGCGCAATCTCTGGACGTTTCCAATTTGGCAGCCGGGCTCTGCCAGAGAGAGATACAGAGTGTTGCCCCATTACGAAGCAATGCTTTAGCAGAGCGCGAATGTCTGTGTGGCAGCGAATGCAGTTCCAAGGGACAGTGAAAACCAGCTAGAGCTTTCAGTGCTGGCAGCTTTCCTGTGGGCGCAATCTCTGGACGTTTCCAATTTGGCAGCCGGGCTCTGCCAGAGAGAGATACAGAGTGTTGCCCCATTACGAAGCAATGCTTTAGCAGAGCGCGAATGTCTGTGTGGCAGCGAATGCAGTTCCAAGGGACAGTGAAAACCAGCTAGAGCTTTCAGTGCTGGCAGCTTTCCTGTGGGCGCAATCTCTGGACGTTTCCAATTTGGCAGCCGGGCTCTGCCAGAGAAAGATACAGAGTGTTGCCCCATTACGAAGCAATGCTTTAGCAGAGCGCGAATGTCTGTGTGGCAGCGAATGCAGTTCCAAGGGACAGTGAAAACCAGCTAGAGCTTTCAGTGCTGGCAGCTTTCCTGTGGGCGCAATGTCTGGACGTTTCCAATATGGCAGCCGGGCTCTGCCACAGAGAGATACAGAGTGTTGCCCCATTACGAAGCAATGCTTTAGCAGAGCGCGAATGTCTGTGTGGCAGCGAATGCAGTTCCAAGGGACAGTGAAAACCAGCTCTAGCTTTCAGTGCTGGCAGCTTTCCTGTGGGCGCAAACTCTGGACGTTTCCAATTTGGCAGCCGGGCTCTGCCAGAGAGAGATACAGAGTGTTGCCCCATTACGAAGCAATGCTTTAGCAGAGCGCGAATGTCTGTGTGGCAGCGAATGCAGTTCCAAGGGACAGTGAAAACCAGCTAGAGCTTTCAGTGCTGGCAGCTTTCCTGTGGGCGCAATCTCTGGACGTTTCCAATTTGGCAGCCGGGCTCTGCCACAGAGAGATACAGAGTGTTGCCCCATTACGAAGCAATGCTTTAGCAGAGCGCGAATGTCTGTGTGGCAGCGAATGCAGTTCCAAGGGACAGTGAAAACCAGCTAGAGCTTTCAGTGCTGGCAGCTTTCCTGTGGGCGCAATCTCTGGACGTTTCCAATTTGGCAGCCGGGCTCTGCCACAGAGAGATACAGAGTGTTGCCCCCTTACCAAGCAATGCTTTAGCAGAGCGCGAATGTCTGTGTGGCAGCGAATGCAGTTCCAAGGGACAGTGAAAACCAGCTAGAGCTTTCAGTGCTGGCAGCTTTCCTGTGGGCGCAATGTCTGGACGTTTCCAATTTGGCAGCCGGGCTCTGCCAGAGAGAGATACAGAGTGTTGCCCCATTACCAAGCAATGCTTTAGCAGAGCGCGAATGTCTGTGTGGCAGCGAATGCAGTTCCAAGGGACAGTGAAAACCAGCTAGAGCTTTCAGTGCTGGCAGCTTTCCTGTGGGCGCAATCTCTGGACGTTTCCAATTTGGCAGCCGGGCTCTGCCACAGAGAGATACAGAGTGTTGCCCCATTACGAAGCAATGCTTTAGCAGAGCGCGAATGTCTGTGTGGCAGCGAATGCAGTTCCAAGGGACAGTGAAAACCAGCTAGAGCTTTCAGTGCTGGCAGCTTTCCTGTGGGCGCAATCTCTGGACGTTTCCAATTTGGCAGCCGGGCTCTGCCAGAGAGAGATACAGAGTGTTGCCCCATTACGAAGCAATGCTTTAGCAGAGCGCGAATGTCTGTGTGGCAGCGAATGCAGTTCCAAGGGACAGTGAAAACCAGCTAGAGCTTTCAGTGCTGGCAGCTTTCCTGTGGGCGCAATCTCTGGACGTTTCCAATTTGGCAGCCGGGCTCTGCCACAGAGAGATACAGAGTGTTGCCCCATTACGAAGCAATGCTTTAGCAGAGCGCGAATGTCTGTGTGGCAGCGAATGCAGTTCCAAGGGACAGTGAAAACCAGCTAGAGCTTTCAGTGCTGGCAGCTTTCCTGTGGGCGCAATCTCTGGACGTTTCCAATTTGGCAGCCGGGCTCTGCCAGAGAGAGATACAGAGTGTTGCCCCATTACGAAGCAATGCTTTAGCAGAGCGCGAATGTCTGTGTGGCAGCGAATGCAGTTCCAAGGGACAGTGAAAACCAGCTAGAGCTTTCAGTGCTGGCAGCTTTCCTGTGGGCGCAATCTCTGGACGTTTCCAATTTGGCAGCCGGGCTCTGCCAGAGAGAGATACAGAGTGTTGCCCCATTACGAAGCAATGCTTTAGCAGAGCGCGAATGTCTGTGTGGCAGCGAATGCAGTTCCAAGGGACAGTGAAAACCAGCTAGAGCTTTCAGTGCTGGCAGCTTTCCTGTGGGCGCAATCTCTGGACGTTTCCAATTTGGCAGCCGGGCTCTGCCACAGAGAGATACAGAGTGTTGCCCCCTTACCAAGCAATGCTTTAGCAGAGCGCGAATGTCTGTGTGGCAGCGAATGCAGTTCCAAGGGACAGTGAAAACCAGCTAGAGCTTTCAGTGCTGGCAGCTTTCCTGTGGGCGCAATCTCTGGACGTTTCCAATTTGGCAGCCGGGCTCTGCCAGAGAGAGATACAGAGTGTTGCCCCATTACGAAGCAATGCTTTAGCAGAGCGCGAATGTCTGTGTGGCAGCGAATGCAGTTCCAAGGGACAGTGAAAACCAGCTAGAGCTTTCAGTGCTGGCAGCTTTCCTGTGGGCGCAATCTCTGGACGTTTCCAATTTCACTGCCGGGCTCTGCCAGAGAGAGATACAGAGTGTTGCCCCATTACGAAGCAATGCTTTAGCAGAGCGCGAATGTCTGTGTGGCAGCGAATGCAGTTCCAAGGGACAGTGAAAACCAGCTAGAGCTTTCAGTGCTGGCAGCTTTCCTGTGGGCGCAATCTCTGGACGTTTCCAATTTCACTGCCGGGCTCTGCCAGAGAGAGATACAGAGTGTTGCCCCATTACGAAGCAATGCTTTAGCAGAGCGCGAATGTCTGTGTGGCAGCGAATGCAGTTCCAAGGGACAGTGAAAACCAGCTAGAGCTTTCAGTGCTGGCAGCTTTCCTGTGGGCGCAATCTCTGGACGTTTCCAATTTGGCAGCCGGGCTCTGCCAGAGAGAGATACAGAGTGTTGCCCCATTACGAAGCAATGCTTTAGCAGAGCGCGAATGTCTGTGTGGCAGCGAATGCAGTTCCAAGGGACAGTGAAAACCAGCTAGAGCTTTCAGTGCTGGCAGCTTTCCTGTGGGCGCAATCTCTGGACGTTTCCAATTTGGCAGCCGGGCTCTGCCAGAGAGAGATACAGAGTGTTGCCCCATTACGAAGCAATGCTTTAGCAGAGCGCGAATGTCTGTGTGGCAGCGAATGCAGTTCCAAGGGACAGTGAAAACCAGCTAGAGCTTTCAGTGCTGGCAGCTTTCCTGTGGGCGCAATCTCTGGACGTTTCCAATTTGGCAGCCGGGCTCTGCCACAGAGAGATACAGAATGTTGCCCCATTACGAAGCAATGCTTTAGCAGAGCGCGAATGTCTGTGTGGCAGCGAATGCAGTTCCAAGGGACAGTGAAAACCAGCTAGAGCTTTCAGTGCTGGCAGCTTTCCTGTGGGCGCAATCTCTGGACGTTTCCAATTTGGCAGCCGGGCTCTGCCACAGAGAGATACAGAGTGTTGCCCCATTACCAAGCAATGCTTTAGCAGAGCGCGAATGTCTGTGTGGCAGCGAATGCAGTTCCAAGGGACAGTGAAAACCAGCTAGAGCTTTCAGTGCTGGCAGCTTTCCTGTGGGCGCAATCTCTGGACGTTTCCAATTTGGCAGCCGGGCTCTGCCACAGAGAGATACAGAATGTTGCCCCATTACCAAGCAATGCTTTAGCAGAGCGCGAATGTCTGTGTGGCAGCGAATGCAGTTCCAAGGGACAGTGAAAACCAGCTAGAGCTTTCAGTGCTGGCAGCTTTCCTGTGGGCGCAATCTCTGGACGTTTCCAATTTGGCAGCCGGGCTCTGCCACAGAGAGATACAGAGTGTTGCCCCCTTACCAAGCAATGCTTTAGCAGAGCGCGAATGTCTGTGTGGCAGCGAATGCAGTTCCAAGGGACAGTGAAAACCAGCTAGAGCTTTCAGTGCTGGCAGCTTTCCTGTGGGCGCAATCTCTGGACGTTTCCAATTTGGCAGCCGGGCTCTGCCAGAGAGAGATACAGAGTGTTGCCCCATTACGAAGCAATGCTTTAGCAGAGCGCGAATGTCTGTGTGGCAGCGAATGCAGTTCCAAGGGACAGTGAAAACCAGCTAGAGCTTTCAGTGCTGGCAGCTTTCCTGTGGGCGCAATCTCTGGACGTTTCCAATTTGGCAGCCGGGCTCTGCCACAGAGAGATACAGAGTGTTGCCCCATTACGAAGCAATGCTTTAGCAGAGCGCGAATGTCTGTGTGGCAGCGAATGCAGTTCCAAGGGACAGTGAAAACCAGCTACAGCTTTCAGTGCTGGCAGCTTTCCTGTGGGCGCAATCTCTGGACGTTTCCAATTTGGCAGCCGGGCTCTGCCACAGAGAGATACAGAGTGTTGCCCCATTACGAAGCAATGCTTTAGCAGAGCGCGAATGTCTGTGTGGCAGCGAATGCAGTTCCAAGGGACAGTGAAAACCAGCTAGAGCTTTCAGTGCTGGCAGCTTTCCTGTGGGCGCAATCTCTGGACGTTTCCAATTTGGCAGCCGGGCTCTGCCAGAGAGAGATACAGAGTGTTGCCCCATTACCAAGCAATGCTTTAGCAGAGCGCGAATGTCTGTGTGGCAGCGAATGCAGTTCCAAGGGACAGTGAAAACCAGCTAGAGCTTTCAGTGCTGGCAGCTTTCCTGTGGGCGCAATCTCTGGACGTTTCCAATTTGGCAGCCGGGCTCTGCCAGAGAGAGATACAGAGTGTTGCCCCATTACCAAGCAATGCTTTAGCAGAGCGCGAATGTCTGTGTGGCAGCGAATGCAGTTCCAAGGGACAGTGAAAACCAGCTAGAGCTTTCAGTGCTGGCAGCTTTCCTGTGGGCGCAATCTCTGGACGTTTCCAATTTGGCAGCCGGGCTCTGCCAGAGAGAGATACAGAGTGTTGCCCCATTACGAAGCAATGCTTTAGCAGAGCGCGAATGTCTGTGTGGCAGCGAATGCAGTTCCAAGGGACAGTGAAAACCAGCTAGAGCTTTCAGTGCTGGCAGCTTTCCTGTGGGCGCAATCTCTGGACGTTTCCAATTTGGCAGCCGGGCTCTGCCACAGAGAGATACAGAATGTTGCCCCATTACGAAGCAATGCTTTAGCAGAGCGCGAATGTCTGTGTGGCAGCGAATGCAGTTCCAAGGGACAGTGAAAACCAGCTAGAGCTTTCAGTGCTGGCAGCTTTCCTGTGGGCGCAATCTCTGGACGTTTCCAATTTGGCAGCCGGGCTCTGCCACAGAGAGATACAGAGTGTTGCCCCATTACCAAGCAATGCTTTAGCAGAGCGCGAATGTCTGTGTGGCAGCGAATGCAGTTCCAAGGGACAGTGAAAACCAGCTACAGCTTTCAGTGCTGGCAGCTTTCCTGTGGGCGCAATCTCTGGACGTTTCCAATTTGGCAGCCGGGCTCTGCCACAGAGAGATACAGAATGTTGCCCCATTACCAAGCAATGCTTTAGCAGAGCGCGAATGTCTGTGTGGCAGCGAATGCAGTTCCAAGGGACAGTGAAAACCAGCTACAGCTTTCAGTGCTGGCAGCTTTCCTGTGGGCGCAATCTCTGGACGTTTCCAATTTGGCAGCCGGGCTCTGCCACAGAGAGATACAGAGTGTTGCCCCCTTACCAAGCAATGCTTTAGCAGAGCGCGAATGTCTGTGTGGCAGCGAATGCAGTTCCAAGGGACAGTGAAAACCAGCTAGAGCTTTCAGTGCTGGCAGCTTTCCTGTGGGCGCAATCTCTGGACGTTTCCAATTTGGCAGCCGGGCTCTGCCAGAGAGAGATACAGAGTGTTGCCCCATTACCAAGCAATGCTTTAGCAGAGCGCGAATGTCTGTGTGGCAGCGAATGCAGTTCCAAGGGACAGTGAAAACCAGCTAGAGCTTTCAGTGCTGGCAGCTTTCCTGTGGGCGCAATCTCTGGACGTTTCCAATTTGGCAGCCGGGCTCTGCCACAGAGAGATACAGAGTGTTGCCCCATTACGAAGCAATGCTTTAGCAGAGCGCGAATGTCTGTGTGGCAGCGAATGCAGTTCCAAGGGACAGTGAAAACCAGCTACAGCTTTCAGTGCTGGCAGCTTTCCTGTGGGCGCAATCTCTGGACGTTTCCAATTTGGCAGCCGGGCTCTGCCAGAGAGAGATACAGAGTGTTGCCCCATTACGAAGCAATGCTTTAGCAGAGCGCGAATGTCTGTGTGGCAGCGAATGCAGTTCCAAGGGACAGTGAAAACCAGCTAGAGCTTTCAGTGCTGGCAGCTTTCCTGTGGGCGCAATCTCTGGACGTTTCCAATTTGGCAGCCGGGCTCTGCCACAGAGAGATACAGAGTGTTGCCCCATTACCAAGCAATGCTTTAGCAGAGCGCGAATGTCTGTGTGGCAGCGAATGCAGTTCCAAGGGACAGTGAAAACCAGCTAGAGCTTTCAGTGCTGGCAGCTTTCCTGTGGGCGCAATCTCTGGACGTTTCCAATTTGGCAGCCGGGCTCTGCCAGAGAGAGATACAGAGTGTTGCCCCATTACGAAGCAATGCTTTAGCAGAGCGCGAATGTCTGTGTGGCAGCGAATGCAGTTCCAAGGGACAGTGAAAACCAGCTAGAGCTTTCAGTGCTGGCAGCTTTCCTGTGGGCGCAATCTCTGGACGTTTCCAATTTGGCAGCCGGGCTCTGCCAGAGAGAGATACAGAGTGTTGCCCCATTACCAAGCAATGCTTTAGCAGAGCGCGAATGTCTGTGTGGCAGCGAATGCAGTTCCAAGGGACAGTGAAAACCAGCTAGAGCTTTCAGTGCTGGCAGCTTTCCTGTGGGCGCAATCTCTGGACGTTTCCAATTTGGCAGCCGGGCTCTGCCAGAGAGAGATACAGAGTGTTGCCCCATTACGAAGCAATGCTTTAGCAGAGCGCGAATGTCTGTGTGGCAGCGAATGCAGTTCCAAGGGACAGTGAAAACCAGCTAGAGCTTTCAGTGCTGGCAGCTTTCCTGTGGGTGCAATCTCTGGACGTTTCCAATTTGGCAGCCGGGCTCTGCCACAGAGAGATACAGAGTGTTGCCCCATTACCAAGCAATGCTTTAGCAGAGCGCGAATGTCTGTGTGGCAGCGAATGCAGTTCCAAGGGACAGTGAAAACCAGCTAGAGCTTTCAGTGCTGGCAGATTTCCTGTGGGCGCAATCTCTGGACGTTTCCAATTTGGCAGCCGGGCTCTGCCAGAGAGAGATACAGAGTGTTGCCCCATTACGAAGCAATGCTTTAGCAGAGCGCGAATGTCTGTGTGGCAGCGAATGCAGTTCCAAGGGACAGTGAAAACCAGCTAGAGCTTTCAGTGCTGGCAGCTTTCCTGTGGGCGCAATCTCTGGACGTTTCCAATTTGGCAGCCGGGCTCTGCCAGAGAGAGATACAGAGTGTTGCCCCATTACGAAGCAATGCTTTAGCAGAGCGCGAATGTCTGTGTGGCAGCGAATGCAGTTCCAAGGGACAGTGAAAACCAGCTAGAGCTTTCAGTGCTGGCAGCTTTCCTGTGGGCGCAATCTCTGGACGTTTCCAATTTGGCAGCCGGGCTCTGCCAGAGAGAGATACAGAGTGTTGCCCCATTACGAAGCAATGCTTTAGCAGAGCGCGAATGTCTGTGTGGCAGCGAATGCAGTTCCAAGGGACAGTGAAAACCAGCTAGAGCTTTCAGTGCTGGCAGCTTTCCTGTGGGCGCAATCTCTGGACGTTTCCAATTTGGCAGCCGGGCTCTGCCAGAGAGAGATACAGAGTGTTGCCCCATTACGAAGCAATGCTTTAGCAGAGCGCGAATGTCTGTGTGGCAGCGAATGCAGTTCCAAGGGACAGTGAAAACCAGCTAGAGCTTTCAGTGCTGGCAGCTTTCCTGTGGGCGCAATCTCTGGACGTTTCCAATTTGGCAGCCGGGCTCTGCCAGAGAGAGATACAGAGTGTTGCCCCATTACGAAGCAATGCTTTAGCAGAGCGCGAATGTCTGTGTGGCAGCGAATGCAGTTCCAAGGGACAGTGAAAACCAGCTAGAGCTTTCAGTGCTGGCAGCTTTCCTGTGGGCGCAATCTCTGGACGTTTCCAATTTGGCAGCCGGGCTCTGCCACAGAGAGATACAGAATGTTGCCCCATTACGAAGCAATGCTTTAGCAGAGCGCGAATGTCTGTGTGGCAGCGAATGCAGTTCCAAGGGACAGTGAAAACCAGCTACAGCTTTCAGTGCTGGCAGCTTTCCTGTGGGCGCAATCTCTGGACGTTTCCAATTTGGCAGCCGGGCTCTGCCACAGAGAGATACAGAGTGTTGCCCCATTACCAAGCAATGCTTTAGCAGAGCGCGAATGTCTGTGTGGCAGCGAATGCAGTTCCAAGGGACAGTGAAAACCAGCTAGAGCTTTCAGTGCTGGCAGCTTTCCTGTGGGCGCAATCTCTGGACGTTTCCAATTTGGCAGCCGGGCTCTGCCACAGAGAGATAAAGAATGTTGCCCCATTACGAAGCAATGCTTTAGCAGAGCGCAAATGTCTGTGTGGCAGCGAATGCAGTTCCAAGGGACAGTGAAAACCAGCTAGAGCTTTCAGTGCTGGCAGCTTTCCTGTGGGCGCAATGTCTGGACGTTTCCAATTTGGCAGCCGGGCTCTGCCACAGAGAGATACAGAATGTTGCCCCATTACGAAGCAATGCTTTAGCAGAGCGCGAATGTCTGTGTGGCAGCGAATGCAGTTCCAAGGGACAGTGAAAACCAGCTCTAGCTTTCAGTGCTGGCAGCTTTCCTGTGGGCGCAATCTCTGGACGTTTCCAATTTGGCAGCCGGGCTCTGCCAGAGAGAGATACAGAGTGTTGCCCCATTACGAAGCAATGCTTTAGCAGAGCGCGAATGTCTGTGTGGCAGCGAATGCAGTTCCAAGGGACAGTGAAAACCAGCTAGAGCTTTCAGTGCTGGCAGCTTTCCTGTGGGCGCAATCTCTGGACGTTTCCAATTTGGCAGCCGGGCTCTGCCACAGAGAGATACAGAGTGTTGCCCCATTACCAAGCAATGCTTTAGCAGAGCGCGAATGTCTGTGTGGCAGCGAATGCAGTTCCAAGGGACAGTGAAAACCAGCTAGAGCTTTCAGTGCTGGCAGCTTTCCTGTGGGCGCAATCTCTGGACGTTTCCAATTTGGCAGCCGGGCTCTGCCACAGAGAGATACAGAGTGTTGCCCCATTACCAAGCAATGCTTTAGCAGAGCGCGAATGTCTGTGTGGCAGCGAATGCAGTTCCAAGGGACAGTGAAAACCAGCTACAGCTTTCAGTGCTGGCAGCTTTCCTGTGGGCGCAATCTCTGGACGTTTCCAATTTGGCAGCCGGGCTCTGCCACAGAGAGATACAGAGTGTTGCCCCATTACCAAGCAATGCTTTAGCAGAGCGCGAATGTCTGTGTGGCAGCGAATGCAGTTCCAAGGGACAGTGAAAACCAGCTAGAGCTTTCAGTGCTGGCAGCTTTCCTGTGGGCGCAATCTCTGGACGTTTCCAATTTGGCAGCCGGGCTCTGCCAGAGAGAGATACAGAGTGTTGCCCCATTACCAAGCAATGCTTTAGCAGAGCGCGAATGTCTGTGTGGCAGCGAATGCAGTTCCAAGGGACAGTGAAAACCAGCTCTAGCTTTCAGTGCTGGCAGCTTTCCTGTGGGCGAAATCTCTGGACGTTTCCAATTTGGCAGCCGGGCTCTGCCAGAGAGAGATACAGAGTGTTGCCCCATTACGAAGCAATGCTTTAGCAGAGCGCGAATGTCTGTGTGGCAGCGAATGCAGTTCCAAGGGACAGTGAAAACCAGCTAGAGCTTTCAGTGCTGGCAGCTTTCCTGTGGGCGCAATCTCTGGACGTTTCCAATTTGGCAGCCGGGCTCTGCCACAGAGAGATACAGAGTGTTGCCCCATTACCAAGCAATGCTTTAGCAGAGCGCGAATGTCTGTGTGGCAGCGAATGCAGTTCCAAGGGACAGTGAAAACCAGCTAGAGCTTTCAGTGCTGGCAGCTTTCCTGTGGGCGCAATCTCTGGACGTTTCCAATTTGGCAGCCGGGCTCTGCCAGAGAGAGATACAGAGTGTTGCCCCATTACCAAGCAATGCTTTAGCAGAGCGCGAATGTCTGTGTGGCAGCGAATGCAGTTCCAAGGGACAGTGAAAACCAGCTAGAGCTTTCAGTGCTGGCAGCTTTCCTGTGGGCGCAATCTCTGGACGTTTCCAATTTGGCAGCCGGGCTCTGCCACAGAGAGATACAGAGTGTTGCCCCATTACGAAGCAATGCTTTAGCAGAGCGCGAATGTCTGTGTGGCAGCGAATGCAGTTCCAAGGGACAGTGAAAACCAGCTAGAGCTTTCAGTGCTGGCAGCTTTCCTGTGGGCGCAATCTCTGGACGTTTCCAATTTGGCAGCCGGGCTCTGCCAGAGAGAGATACAGAGTGTTGCCCCATTACGAAGCAATGCTTTAGCAGAGCGCGAATGTCTGTGTGGCAGCGAATGCAGTTCCAAGGGACAGTGAAAACCAGCTAGAGCTTTCAGTGCTGGCAGCTTTCCTGTGGGCGCAATCTCTGGACGTTTCCAATTTGGCAGCCGGGCTCTGCCAGAGAGAGATACAGAGTGTTGCCCCATTACCAAGCAATGCTTTAGCAGAGCGCGAATGTCTGTGTGGCAGCGAATGCAGTTCCAAGGGACAGTGAAAACCAGCTAGAGCTTTCAGTGCTGGCAGCTTTCCTGTGGGCGCAATCTCTGGACGTTTCCAATTTGGCAGCCGGGCTCTGCCAGAGAGAGATACAGAGTGTTGCCCCATTACGAAGCAATGCTTTAGCAGAGCGCAAATGTCTGTGTGGCAGCGAATGCAGTTCCAAGGGACAGTGAAAACCAGCTAGAGCTTTCAGTGCTGGCAGCTTTCCTGTGGGCGCAATGTCTGGACGTTTCCAATTTGGCAGCCGGGCTCTGCCACAGAGAGATACAGAGTGTTGCCCCATTACGAAGCAATGCTTTAGCAGAGCGCGAATGTCTGTGTGGCAGCGAATGCAGTTCCAAGGGACAGTGAAAACCAGCTCTAGCTTTCAGTGCTGGCAGCTTTCCTGTGGGCGCAATCTCTGGACGTTTCCAATTTGGCAGCCGGGCTCTGCCAGAGAGAGATACAGAGTGTTGCCCCATTACGAAGCAATGCTTTAGCAGAGCGCGAATGTCTGTGTGGCAGCGAATGCAGTTCCAAGGGACAGTGAAAACCAGCTAGAGCTTTCAGTGCTGGCAGCTTTCCTGTGGGCGCAATCTCTGGACGTTTCCAATTTGGCAGCCGCGCTCTGCCACAGAGAGATACAGAGTGTTGCCCCATTACCAAGCAATGCTTTAGCAGAGCGCGAATGTCTGTGTGGCAGCGAATGCAGTTCCAAGGGACAGTGAAAACCAGCTAGAGCTTTCAGTGCTGGCAGCTTTCCTGTGGGCGCAATCTCTGGACGTTTCCAATTTGGCAGCCGGGCTCTGCCACAGGGAGATACAGAGTGTTGCCCCATTACGAAGCAATGCTTTAGCAGAGCGCGAATGTCTGTGTGGCAGCGAATGCAGTTCCAAGGGACAGTGAAAACCAGCTAGAGCTTTCAGTGCTGGCAGCTTTCCTGTGGGCGCAATCTCTGGACGTTTCCAATTTGGCAGCCGGGCTCTGCCAGAGAGAGATAGAGAGTGTTGCCCCATTAGGAAGCAATGCTTTAGCAGAGCGCGAATGTCTGTGTGGCAGCGAATGCAGTTCCAAGGGACAGTGAAAACCAGCTAGAGCTTTCAGTGCTGGCAGCTTTCCTGTGGGCGCAATCTCTGGACGTTTCCAATTTGGCAGCCGGGCTCTGCCAGAGAGAGATACAGAGTGTTGCCCCATTACCAAGCAATGCTTTAGCAGAGCGCGAATGTCTGTGTGGCAGCGAATGCAGTTCCAAGGGACAGTGAAAACCAGCTAGAGCTTTCAGTGCTGGCAGCTTTCCTGTGGGCGCAATCTCTGGACGTTTCCAATTTGGCAGCCGGGCTCTGCCACAGAGAGATACAGAGTGTTGCCCCATTACCAAGCAATGCTTTAGCAGAGCGCGAATGTCTGTGTGGCAGCGAATGCAGTTCCAAGGGACAGTGAAAACCAGCTAGAGCTTTCAGTGCTGGCAGCTTTCCTGTGGGCGCAATCTCTGGACGTTTCCAATTTGGCAGCCGGGCTCTGCCACAGAGAGATACAGAATGTTGCCCCATTACCAAGCAATGCTTTAGCAGAGCGCGAATGTCTGTGTGGCAGCGAATGCAGTTCCAAGGGACAGTGAAAACCAGCTAGAGCTTTCAGTGCTGGCAGCTTTCCTGTGGGCGCAATCTCTGGACGTTTCCAATTTGGCAGCCGGGCTCTGCCAGAGAGAGATACAGAGTGTTGCCCCATTACCAAGCAATGCTTTAGCAGAGCGCGAATGTCTGTGTGGCAGCGAATGCAGTTCCAAGGGACAGTGAAAACCAGCTAGAGCTTTCAGTGCTGGCAGCTTTCCTGTGGGCGCAATCTCTGGACGTTTCCAATTTGGCAGCCGGGCTCTGCCACAGAGAGATACAGAGTGTTGCCCCATTACGAAGCAATGCTTTAGCAGAGCGCGAATGTCTGTGTGGCAGCGAATGCAGTTCCAAGGGACAGTGAAAACCAGCTAGAGCTTTCAGTGCTGGCAGCTTTCCTGTGGGCGCAATCTCTGGACGTTTCCAATTTGGCAGCCGGGCTCTGCCAGAGAGAGATACAGAGTGTTGCCCCATTACCAAGCAATGCTTTAGCAGAGCGCGAATGTCTGTGTGGCAGCGAATGCAGTTCCAAGGGACAGTGAAAACCAGCTAGAGCTTTCAGTGCTGGCAGCTTTCCTGTGGGCGCAATCTCTGGACGTTTCCAATTTGGCAGCCGGGCTCTGCCACAGAGAGATACAGAGTGTTGCCCCATTACCAAGCAATGCTTTAGCAGAGCGCGAATGTCTGTGTGGCAGCGAATGCAGTTCCAAGGGACAGTGAAAACCAGCTAGAGCTTTCAGTGCTGGCAGCTTTCCTGTGGGCGCAATCTCTGGACGTTTCCAATTTGGCAGCCGGGCTCTGCCACAGAGAGATACAGAGTGTTGCCCCATTACGAAGCAATGCTTTAGCAGAGCGCGAATGTCTGTGTGGCAGCGAATGCAGTTCCAAGGGACAGTGAAAACCAGCTAGAGCTTTCAGTGCTGGCAGCTTTCCTGTGGGCGCAATCTCTGGACGTTTCCAATTTGGCAGCCGGGCTCTGCCAGAGAGAGATACAGAGTGTTGCCCCATTACGAAGCAATGCTTTAGCAGAGCGCGAATGTCTGTGTGGCAGCGAATGCAGTTCCAAGGGACAGTGAAAACCAGCTAGAGCTTTCAGTGCTGGCAGCTTTCCTGTGGGCGCAATCTCTGGACGTTTCCAATTTGGCAGCCGGGCTCTGCCAGAGAGAGATACAGAGTGTTGCCCCATTACGAAGCAATGCTTTAGCAGAGCGCGAATGTCTGTGTGGCAGCGAATGCAGTTCCAAGGGACAGTGAAAACCAGCTAGAGCTTTCAGTGCTGGCAGCTTTCCTGTGGGCGCAATCTCTGGACGTTTCCAATTTGGCAGCCGGGCTCTGCCACAGAGAGATACAGAGTGTTGCCCCATTACCAAGCAATGCTTTAGCAGAGCGCGAATGTCTGTGTGGCAGCGAATGCAGTTCCAAGGGACAGTGAAAACCAGCTAGAGCTTTCAGTGCTGGCAGCTTTCCTGTACGCGCAATCTCTGGACGTTTCCAAATTGGCAGCCGGGCTCTGCCACAGAGAGATACAGAATGTTGCCCCATTACGAAGCAATGCTTTAGCAGAGCGCAAATGTCTGTGTGGCAGCGAATGCAGTTCCAAGGGACAGTGAAAACCAGCTAGAGCTTTCAGTGCTGGCAGCTTTCCTGTGGGCGCAATGTCTGGACGTTTCCAATTTGGCAGCCGGGCTCTGCCACAGAGAGATACAGAGTGTTGCCCCATTACGAAGCAATGCTTTAGCAGAGCGCGAATGTCTGTGTGGCAGCGAATGCAGTTCCAAGGGACAGTGAAAACCAGCTCTAGCTTTCAGTGCTGGCAGCTTTCCTGTGGGCGCAATCTCTGGACGTTTCCAATTTGGCAGCCGGGCTCTGCCAGAGAGAGATACAGAGTGTTGCCCCATTACGAAGCAATGCTTTAGCAGAGCGCGAATGTCTGTGTGGCAGCGAATGCAGTTCCAAGGGACAGTGAAAACCAGCTAGAGCTTTCAGTGCTGGCAGCTTTCCTGTGGGCGCAATCTCTGGACGTTTCCAATTTGGCAGCCGCGCTCTGCCACAGAGAGATACAGAGTGTTGCCCCATTACCAAGCAATGCTTTAGCAGAGCGCGAATGTCTGTGTGGCAGCGAATGCAGTTCCAAGGGACAGTGAAAACCAGCTAGAGCTTTCAGTGCTGGCAGCTTTCCTGTGGGCGCAATCTCTGGACGTTTCCAATTTGGCAGCCGGGCTCTGCCACAGAGAGATACAGAGTGTTGCCCCATTACGAAGCAATGCTTTAGCAGAGCGCGAATGTCTGTGTGGCAGCGAATGCAGTTCCAAGGGACAGTGAAAACCAGCTAGAGCTTTCAGTGCTGGCAGCTTTCCTGTGGGCGCAATCTCTGGACGTTTCCAATTTGGCAGCCGGGCTCTGCCAGAGAGAGATACAGAGTGTTGCCCCATTACCAAGCAATGCTTTAGCAGAGCGCGAATGTCTGTGTGGCAGCGAATGCAGTTCCAAGGGACAGTGAAAACCAGCTAGAGCTTTCAGTGCTGGCAGCTTTCCTGTGGGCGCAATCTCTGGACGTTTCCAATTTGGCAGCCGGGCTCTGCCAGAGAGAGATACAGAGTGTTGCCCCATTACCAAGCAATGCTTTAGCAGAGCGCGAATGTCTGTGTGGCAGCGAATGCAGTTCCAAGGGACAGTGAAAACCAGCTAGAGCTTTCAGTGCTGGCAGCTTTCCTGTGGGCGCAATCTCTGGACGTTTCCAATTTGGCAGCCGGGCTCTGCCACAGAGAGATACAGAGTGTTGCCCCATTACGAAGCAATGCTTTAGCAGAGCGCGAATGTCTGTGTGGCAGCGAATGCAGTTCCAAGGGACAGTGAAAACCAGCTAGAGCTTTCAGTGCTGGCAGCTTTCCTGTGGGCGCAATCTCTGGACGTTTCCAATTTGGCAGCCGGGCTCTGCCACAGAGAGATACAGAGTGTTGCCCCATTACCAAGCAATGCTTTAGCAGAGCGCGAATGTCTGTGTGGCAGCGAATGCAGTTCCAAGGGACAGTGAAAACCAGCTAGAGCTTTCAGTGCTGGCAGCTTTCCTGTGGGCGCAATCTCTGGACGTTTCCAATTTGGCAGCCGGGCTCTGCCAGAGAGAGATACAGAGTGTTGCCCCATTACCAAGCAATGCTTTAGCAGAGCGCGAATGTCTGTGTGGCAGCGAATGCAGTTCCAAGGGACAGTGAAAACCAGCTAGAGCTTTCAGTGCTGGCAGCTTTCCTGTGGGCGCAATCTCTGGACGTTTCCAATTTGGCAGCCGGGCTCTGCCAGAGAGAGATACAGAGTGTTGCCCCATTACGAAGCAATGCTTTAGCAGAGCGCGAATGTCTGTGTGGCAGCGAATGCAGTTCCAAGGGACAGTGAAAACCAGCTAGAGCTTTCAGTGCTGGCAGCTTTCCTGTGGGCGCAATCTCTGGACGTTTCCAATTTGGCAGCCGGGCTCTGCCAGAGAGAGATACAGAGTGTTGCCCCATTACCAAGCAATGCTTTAGCAGAGCGCGAATGTCTGTGTGGCAGCGAATGCAGTTCCAAGGGACAGTGAAAACCAGCTAGAGCTTTCAGTGCTGGCAGCTTTCCTGTGGGCGCAATCTCTGGACGTTTCCAATTTGGCAGCCGGGCTCTGCCAGAGAGAGATACAGAGTGTTGCCCCATTACCAAGCAATGCTTTAGCAGAGCGCGAATGTCTGTGTGGCAGCGAATGCAGTTCCAAGGGACAGTGAAAACCAGCTAGAGCTTTCAGTGCTGGCAGCTTTCCTGTGGGCGCAATCTCTGGACGTTTCCAATTTGGCAGCCGGGCTCTGCCACAGAGAGATACAGAGTGTTGCCCCCTTACCAAGCAATGCTTTAGCAGAGCGCGAATGTCTGTGTGGCAGCGAATGCAGTTCCAAGGGACAGTGAAAACCAGCTAGAGCTTTCAGTGCTGGCAGCTTTCCTGTGGGCGCAATCTCTGGACGTTTCCAATTTGGCAGCCGGGCTCTGCCAGAGAGAGATACAGAGTGTTGCCCCATTACGAAGCAATGCTTTAGCAGAGCGCGAATGTCTGTGTGGCAGCGAATGCAGTTCCAAGGGACAGTGAAAACCAGCTAGAGCTTTCAGTGCTGGCAGCTTTCCTGTGGGCGCAATCTCTGGACGTTTCCAATTTCACTGCCGGGCTCTGCCAGAGACAGATACAGAGTGTTGCCCCATTACGAAGCAATGCTTTAGCAGAGCGCGAATGTCTGTGTGGCAGCGAATGCAGTTCCAAGGGACAGTGAAAACCAGCTAGAGCTTTCAGTGCTGGCAGCTTTCCTGTGGGCGCAATCTCTGGACGTTTCCAATTTGGCAGCCGGGCTCTGCCACAGAGAGATACAGAGTGTTGCCCCATTACGAAGCAATGCTTTAGCAGAGCGCGAATGTCTGTGTGGCAGCGAATGCAGTTCCAAGGGACAGTGAAAACCAGCTAGAGCTTTCAGTGCTGGCAGCTTTCCTGTGGGCGCAATCTCTGGACGTTTCCAATTTGGCAGCCGGGCTCTGCCACAGAGAGATACAGAGTGTTGCCCCATTACCAAGCAATGCTTTAGCAGAGCGCGAATGTCTGTGTGGCAGCGAATGCAGTTCCAAGGGACAGTGAAAACCAGCTAGAGCTTTCAGTGCTGGCAGCTTTCCTGTGGGCGCAATCTCTGGACGTTTCCAATTTGGCAGCCGGGCTCTGCCAGAGAGAGATACAGAGTGTTGCCCCATTACCAAGCAATGCTTTAGCAGAGCGCGAATGTCTGTGTGGCAGCGAATGCAGTTCCAAGGGACAGTGAAAACCAGCTAGAGCTTTCAGTGCTGGCAGCTTTCCTGTGGGCGCAATCTCTGGACGTTTCCAATTTGGCAGCCGGGCTCTGCCAGAGAGAGATACAGAGTGTTGCCCCATTACCAAGCAATGCTTTAGCAGAGCGCGAATGTCTGTGTGGCAGCGAATGCAGTTCCAAGGGACAGTGAAAACCAGCTAGAGCTTTCAGTGCTGGCAGCTTTCCTGTGGGCGCAATCTCTGGACGTTTCCAATTTGGCAGCCGGGCTCTGCCAGAGAGAGATACAGAGTGTTGCCCCATTACGAAGCAATGCTTTAGCAGAGCGCGAATGTCTGTGTGGCAGCGAATGCAGTTCCAAGGGACAGTGAAAACCAGCTAGAGCTTTCAGTGCTGGCAGCTTTCCTGTGGGCGCAATCTCTGGACGTTTCCAATTTGGCAGCCGGGCTCTGCCAGAGAGAGATACAGAGTGTTGCCCCCTTACCAAGCAATGCTTTAGCAGAGCGCGAATGTCTGTGTGGCAGCGAATGCAGTTCCAAGGGACAGTGAAAACCAGCTAGAGCTTTCAGTGCTGGCAGCTTTCCTGTGGGCGCAATCTCTGGACGTTTCCAATTTGGCAGCCGGGCTCTGCCAGAGAGAGATACAGAGTGTTGCCCCATTACGAAGCAATGCTTTAGCAGAGCGCGAATGTCTGTGTGGCAGCGAATGCAGTTCCAAGGGACAGTGAAAACCAGCTAGAGCTTTCAGTGCTGGCAGCTTTCCTGTGGGCGCAATCTCTGGACGTTTCCAATTTCACTGCCGGGCTCTGCCAGAGACAGATACAGAGTGTTGCCCCATTACGAAGCAATGCTTTAGCAGAGCGCGAATGTCTGTGTGGCAGCGAATGCAGTTCCAAGGGACAGTGAAAACCAGCTAGAGCTTTCAGTGCTGGCAGCTTTCCTGTGGGCGCAATCTCTGGACGTTTCCAATTTGGCAGCCGGGCTCTGCCACAGAGAGATACAGAGTGTTGCCCCATTACGAAGCAATGC
This sequence comes from Mycteria americana, assembly GCF_035582795.1. Taxonomy (NCBI): domain Eukaryota; kingdom Metazoa; phylum Chordata; class Aves; order Ciconiiformes; family Ciconiidae; genus Mycteria; species Mycteria americana. The sequence goes on from NW_027445640.1 coordinate 164,941, forward strand.
TTTAGCAGAGCGCGAATGTCTGTGTGGCAGCGAATGCAGTTCCAAGGGACAGTGAAAACCAGCTAGAGCTTTCAGTGCTGGCAGCTTTCCTGTGGGCGCAATCTCTGGACGTTTCCAATTTGGCAGCCGGGCTCTGCCACAGAGAGATACAGAGTGTTGCCCCATTACCAAGCAATGCTTTAGCAGAGCGCGAATGTCTGTGTGGCAGCGAATGCAGTTCCAAGGGACAGTGAAAACCAGCTAGAGCTTTCAGTGCTGGCAGCTTTCCTGTGGGCGCAATCTCTGGACGTTTCCAATTTGGCAGCCGGGCTCTGCCAGAGAGAGATACAGAGTGTTGCCCCATTACCAAGCAATGCTTTAGCAGAGCGCGAATGTCTGTGTGGCAGCGAATGCAGTTCCAAGGGACAGTGAAAACCAGCTAGAGCTTTCAGTGCTGGCAGCTTTCCTGTGGGCGCAATCTCTGGACGTTTCCAATTTGGCAGCCGGGCTCTGCCAGAGAGAGATACAGAGTGTTGCCCCATTACGAAGCAATGCTTTAGCAGAGCGCGAATGTCTGTGTGGCAGCGAATGCAGTTCCAAGGGACAGTGAAAACCAGCTAGAGCTTTCAGTGCTGGCAGCTTTCCTGTGGGCGCAATCTCTGGACGTTTCCAATTTGGCAGCCGGGCTCTGCCAGAGAGAGATACAGAGTGTTGCCCCATTACCAAGCAATGCTTTAGCAGAGCGCGAATGTCTGTGTGGCAGCGAATGCAGTTCCAAGGGACAGTGAAAACCAGCTAGAGCTTTCAGTGCTGGCAGCTTTCCTGTGGGCGCAATCTCTGGACGTTTCCAATTTGGCAGCCGGGCTCTGCCAGAGAGAGATACAGAGTGTTGCCCCATTACGAAGCAATGCTTTAGCAGAGCGCGAATGTCTGTGTGGCAGCGAATGCAGTTCCAAGGGACAGTGAAAACCAGCTAGAGCTTTCAGTGCTGGCAGCTTTCCTGTGGGCGCAATCTCTGGACGTTTCCAATTTGGCAGCCGGGCTCTGCCACAGAGAGATACAGAGTGTTGCCCCCTTACCAAGCAATGCTTTAGCAGAGCGCGAATGTCTGTGTGGCAGCGAATGCAGTTCCAAGGGACAGTGAAAACCAGCTAGAGCTTTCAGTGCTGGCAGCTTTCCTGTGGGCGCAATCTCTGGACGTTTCCAATTTGGCAGCCGGGCTCTGCCACAGAGAGATACAGAATGTTGCCCCATTACGAAGCAATGCTTTAGCAGAGCGCGAATGTCTGTGTGGCAGCGAATGCAGTTCCAAGGGACAGTGAAAACCAGCTACAGCTTTCAGTGCTGGCAGCTTTCCTGTGGGCGCAATCTCTGGACGTTTCCAATTTGGCAGCCGGGCTCTGCCACAGAGAGATACAGAGTGTTGCCCCATTACGAAGCAATGCTTTAGCAGAGCGCGAATGTCTGTGTGGCAGCGAATGCAGTTCCAAGGGACAGTGAAAACCAGCTAGAGCTTTCAGTGCTGGCAGCTTTCCTGTGGGCGCAATCTCTGGACGTTTCCAATTTGGCAGCCGGGCTCTGCCAGAGAGAGATAAAGAATGTTGCCCCATTACGAAGCAATGCTTTAGCAGAGCGCAAATGTCTGTGTGGCAGCGAATGCAGTTCCAAGGGACAGTGAAAACCAGCTAGAGCTTTCAGTGCTGGCAGCTTTCCTGTGGGCGCAATGTCTGGACGTTTCCAATTTGGCAGCCGGGCTCTGCCACAGAGAGATACAGAATGTTGCCCCATTACGAAGCAATGCTTTAGCAGAGCGCGAATGTCTGTGTGGCAGCGAATGCAGTTCCAAGGGACAGTGAAAACCAGCTCTAGCTTTCAGTGCTGGCAGCTTTCCTGTGGGCGCAATCTCTGGACGTTTCCAATTTGGCAGCCGGGCTCTGCCAGAGAGAGATACAGAGTGTTGCCCCATTACGAAGCAATGCTTTAGCAGAGCGCGAATGTCTGTGTGGCAGCGAATGCAGTTCCAAGGGACAGTGAAAACCAGCTAGAGCTTTCAGTGCTGGCAGCTTTCCTGTGGGCGCAATCTCTGGACGTTTCCAATTTGGCAGCCGGGCTCTGCCACAGAGAGATACAGAGTGTTGCCCCATTACCAAGCAATGCTTTAGCAGAGCGCGAATGTCTGTGTGGCAGCGAATGCAGTTCCAAGGGACAGTGAAAACCAGCTAGAGCTTTCAGTGCTGGCAGCTTTCCTGTGGGCGCAATCTCTGGACGTTTCCAATTTGGCAGCCGGGCTCTGCCACAGAGAGATACAGAGTGTTGCCCCATTACCAAGCAATGCTTTAGCAGAGCGCGAATGTCTGTGTGGCAGCGAATGCAGTTCCAAGGGACAGTGAAAACCAGCTACAGCTTTCAGTGCTGGCAGCTTTCCTGTGGGCGCAATCTCTGGACGTTTCCAATTTGGCAGCCGGGCTCTGCCAGAGAGAGATACAGAGTGTTGCCCCATTACGAAGCAATGCTTTAGCAGAGCGCGAATGTCTGTGTGGCAGCGAATGCAGTTCCAAGGGACAGTGAAAACCAGCTAGAGCTTTCAGTGCTGGCAGCTTTCCTGTGGGCGCAATCTCTGGACGTTTCCAATTTGGCAGCCGGGCTCTGCCAGAGAGAGATACAGAGTGTTGCCCCATTACCAAGCAATGCTTTAGCAGAGCGCGAATGTCTGTGTGGCAGCGAATGCAGTTCCAAGGGACAGTGAAAACCAGCTCTAGCTTTCAGTGCTGGCAGCTTTCCTGTGGGCGAAATCTCTGGACGTTTCCAATTTGGCAGCCGGGCTCTGCCAGAGAGAGATACAGAGTGTTGCCCCATTACGAAGCAATGCTTTAGCAGAGCGCGAATGTCTGTGTGGCAGCGAATGCAGTTCCAAGGGACAGTGAAAACCAGCTAGAGCTTTCAGTGCTGGCAGCTTTCCTGTGGGCGCAATCTCTGGACGTTTCCAATTTGGCAGCCGGGCTCTGCCACAGAGAGATACAGAGTGTTGCCCCATTACCAAGCAATGCTTTAGCAGAGCGCGAATGTCTGTGTGGCAGCGAATGCAGTTCCAAGGGACAGTGAAAACCAGCTAGAGCTTTCAGTGCTGGCAGCTTTCCTGTGGGCGCAATCTCTGGACGTTTCCAATTTGGCAGCCGGGCTCTGCCAGAGAGAGATACAGAGTGTTGCCCCATTACCAAGCAATGCTTTAGCAGAGCGCGAATGTCTGTGTGGCAGCGAATGCAGTTCCAAGGGACAGTGAAAACCAGCTAGAGCTTTCAGTGCTGGCAGCTTTCCTGTGGGCGCAATCTCTGGACGTTTCCAATTTGGCAGCCGGGCTCTGCCACAGAGAGATACAGAGTGTTGCCCCATTACGAAGCAATGCTTTAGCAGAGCGCGAATGTCTGTGTGGCAGCGAATGCAGTTCCAAGGGACAGTGAAAACCAGCTAGAGCTTTCAGTGCTGGCAGCTTTCCTGTGGGCGCAATCTCTGGACGTTTCCAATTTGGCAGCCGGGCTCTGCCAGAGAGAGATACAGAGTGTTGCCCCATTACGAAGCAATGCTTTAGCAGAGCGCGAATGTCTGTGTGGCAGCGAATGCAGTTCCAAGGGACAGTGAAAACCAGCTAGAGCTTTCAGTGCTGGCAGCTTTCCTGTGGGCGCAATCTCTGGACGTTTCCAATTTGGCAGCCGGGCTCTGCCAGAGAGAGATACAGAGTGTTGCCCCATTACCAAGCAATGCTTTAGCAGAGCGCGAATGTCTGTGTGGCAGCGAATGCAGTTCCAAGGGACAGTGAAAACCAGCTAGAGCTTTCAGTGCTGGCAGCTTTCCTGTGGGCGCAATCTCTGGACGTTTCCAATTTGGCAGCCGGGCTCTGCCAGAGAGAGATACAGAGTGTTGCCCCATTACGAAGCAATGCTTTAGCAGAGCGCAAATGTCTGTGTGGCAGCGAATGCAGTTCCAAGGGACAGTGAAAACCAGCTAGAGCTTTCAGTGCTGGCAGCTTTCCTGTGGGCGCAATGTCTGGACGTTTCCAATTTGGCAGCCGGGCTCTGCCACAGAGAGATACAGAGTGTTGCCCCATTACGAAGCAATGCTTTAGCAGAGCGCGAATGTCTGTGTGGCAGCGAATGCAGTTCCAAGGGACAGTGAAAACCAGCTCTAGCTTTCAGTGCTGGCAGCTTTCCTGTGGGCGCAATCTCTGGACGTTTCCAATTTGGCAGCCGGGCTCTGCCAGAGAGAGATACAGAGTGTTGCCCCATTACGAAGCAATGCTTTAGCAGAGCGCGAATGTCTGTGTGGCAGCGAATGCAGTTCCAAGGGACAGTGAAAACCAGCTAGAGCTTTCAGTGCTGGCAGCTTTCCTGTGGGCGCAATCTCTGGACGTTTCCAATTTGGCAGCCGCGCTCTGCCACAGAGAGATACAGAGTGTTGCCCCATTACCAAGCAATGCTTTAGCAGAGCGCGAATGTCTGTGTGGCAGCGAATGCAGTTCCAAGGGACAGTGAAAACCAGCTAGAGCTTTCAGTGCTGGCAGCTTTCCTGTGGGCGCAATCTCTGGACGTTTCCAATTTGGCAGCCGGGCTCTGCCAGAGAGAGATACAGAGTGTTGCCCCATTACGAAGCAATGCTTTAGCAGAGCGCGAATGTCTGTGTGGCAGCGAATGCAGTTCCAAGGGACAGTGAAAACCAGCTACAGCTTTCAGTGCTGGCAGCTTTCCTGTGGGCGCAATCTCTGGACGTTTCCAATTTGGCAGCCGGGCTCTGCCAGAGAGAGATAGAGAGTGTTGCCCCATTAGGAAGCAATGCTTTAGCAGAGCGCGAATGTCTGTGTGGCAGCGAATGCAGTTCCAAGGGACAGTGAAAACCAGCTAGAGCTTTCAGTGCTGGCAGCTTTCCTGTGGGCGCAATCTCTGGACGTTTCCAATTTGGCAGCCGGGCTCTGCCAGAGAGAGATACAGAGTGTTGCCCCATTACCAAGCAATGCTTTAGCAGAGCGCGAATGTCTGTGTGGCAGCGAATGCAGTTCCAAGGGACAGTGAAAACCAGCTAGAGCTTTCAGTGCTGGCAGCTTTCCTGTGGGCGCAATCTCTGGACGTTTCCAATTTGGCAGCCGGGCTCTGCCACAGAGAGATACAGAGTGTTGCCCCATTACGAAGCAATGCTTTAGCAGAGCGCGAATGTCTGTGTGGCAGCGAATGCAGTTCCAAGGGACAGTGAAAACCAGCTAGAGCTTTCAGTGCTGGCAGCTTTCCTGTGGGCGCAATCTCTGGACGTTTCCAATTTGGCAGCCGGGCTCTGCCACAGAGAGATACAGAGTGTTGCCCCATTACCAAGCAATGCTTTAGCAGAGCGCGAATGTCTGTGTGGCAGCGAATGCAGTTCCAAGGGACAGTGAAAACCAGCTAGAGCTTTCAGTGCTGGCAGCTTTCCTGTGGGCGCAATCTCTGGACGTTTCCAATTTGGCAGCCGGGCTCTGCCAGAGAGAGATACAGAGTGTTGCCCCATTACCAAGCAATGCTTTAGCAGAGCGCGAATGTCTGTGTGGCAGCGAATGCAGTTCCAAGGGACAGTGAAAACCAGCTAGAGCTTTCAGTGCTGGCAGCTTTCCTGTGGGCGCAATCTCTGGACGTTTCCAATTTGGCAGCCGGGCTCTGCCACAGAGAGATACAGAGTGTTGCCCCATTACGAAGCAATGCTTTAGCAGAGCGCGAATGTCTGTGTGGCAGCGAATGCAGTTCCAAGGGACAGTGAAAACCAGCTACAGCTTTCAGTGCTGGCAGCTTTCCTGTGGGCGCAATCTCTGGACGTTTCCAATTTGGCAGCCGGGCTCTGCCAGAGAGAGATACAGAGTGTTGCCCCATTACCAAGCAATGCTTTAGCAGAGCGCGAATGTCTGTGTGGCAGCGAATGCAGTTCCAAGGGACAGTGAAAACCAGCTAGAGCTTTCAGTGCTGGCAGCTTTCCTGTGGGCGCAATCTCTGGACGTTTCCAATTTGGCAGCCGGGCTCTGCCAGAGAGAGATACAGAGTGTTGCCCCATTACCAAGCAATGCTTTAGCAGAGCGCGAATGTCTGTGTGGCAGCGAATGCAGTTCCAAGGGACAGTGAAAACCAGCTAGAGCTTTCAGTGCTGGCAGCTTTCCTGTGGGCGCAATCTCTGGACGTTTCCAATTTGGCAGCCGGGCTCTGCCACAGAGAGATACAGAGTGTTGCCCCATTACGAAGCAATGCTTTAGCAGAGCGCGAATGTCTGTGTGGCAGCGAATGCAGTTCCAAGGGACAGTGAAAACCAGCTAGAGCTTTCAGTGCTGGCAGCTTTCCTGTGGGCGCAATCTCTGGACGTTTCCAATTTGGCAGCCGGGCTCTGCCAGAGAGAGATACAGAGTGTTGCCCCATTACGAAGCAATGCTTTAGCAGAGCGCGAATGTCTGTGTGGCAGCGAATGCAGTTCCAAGGGACAGTGAAAACCAGCTAGAGCTTTCAGTGCTGGCAGCTTTCCTGTGGGCGCAATCTCTGGACGTTTCCAATTTGGCAGCCGGGCTCTGCCACAGAGAGATACAGAGTGTTGCCCCATTACGAAGCAATGCTTTAGCAGAGCGCGAATGTCTGTGTGGCAGCGAATGCAGTTCCAAGGGACAGTGAAAACCAGCTAGAGCTTTCAGTGCTGGCAGCTTTCCTGTGGGCGCAATCTCTGGACGTTTCCAATTTGGCAGCCGGGCTCTGCCACAGAGAGATACAGAGTGTTGCCCCATTACCAAGCAATGCTTTAGCAGAGCGCGAATGTCTGTGTGGCAGCGAATGCAGTTCCAAGGGACAGTGAAAACCAGCTAGAGCTTTCAGTGCTGGCAGCTTTCCTGTACGCGCAATCTCTGGACGTTTCCAAATTGGCAGCCGGGCTCTGCCACAGAGAGATACAGAATGTTGCCCCATTACGAAGCAATGCTTTAGCAGAGCGCAAATGTCTGTGTGGCAGCGAATGCAGTTCCAAGGGACAGTGAAAACCAGCTAGAGCTTTCAGTGCTGGCAGCTTTCCTGTGGGCGCAATGTCTGGACGTTTCCAATTTGGCAGCCGGGCTCTGCCACAGAGAGATACAGAGTGTTGCCCCATTACGAAGCAATGCTTTAGCAGAGCGCGAATGTCTGTGTGGCAGCGAATGCAGTTCCAAGGGACAGTGAAAACCAGCTCTAGCTTTCAGTGCTGGCAGCTTTCCTGTGGGCGCAATCTCTGGACGTTTCCAATTTGGCAGCCGGGCTCTGCCAGAGAGAGATACAGAGTGTTGCCCCATTACGAAGCAATGCTTTAGCAGAGCGCGAATGTCTGTGTGGCAGCGAATGCAGTTCCAAGGGACAGTGAAAACCAGCTAGAGCTTTCAGTGCTGGCAGCTTTCCTGTGGGCGCAATCTCTGGACGTTTCCAATTTGGCAGCCGGGCTCTGCCAGAGAGAGATACAGAGTGTTGCCCCATTACCAAGCAATGCTTTAGCAGAGCGCGAATGTCTGTGTGGCAGCGAATGCAGTTCCAAGGGACAGTGAAAACCAGCTAGAGCTTTCAGTGCTGGCAGCTTTCCTGTGGGCGCAATCTCTGGACGTTTCCAATTTGGCAGCCGGGCTCTGCCACAGAGAGATACAGAGTGTTGCCCCATTACGAAGCAATGCTTTAGCAGAGCGCGAATGTCTGTGTGGCAGCGAATGCAGTTCCAAGGGACAGTGAAAACCAGCTAGAGCTTTCAGTGCTGGCAGCTTTCCTGTGGGCGCAATCTCTGGACGTTTCCAATTTGGCAGCCGGGCTCTGCCACAGAGAGATACAGAGTGTTGCCCCATTACCAAGCAATGCTTTAGCAGAGCGCGAATGTCTGTGTGGCAGCGAATGCAGTTCCAAGGGACAGTGAAAACCAGCTAGAGCTTTCAGTGCTGGCAGCTTTCCTGTGGGCGCAATCTCTGGACGTTTCCAATTTGGCAGCCGGGCTCTGCCAGAGAGAGATACAGAGTGTTGCCCCATTACCAAGCAATGCTTTAGCAGAGCGCGAATGTCTGTGTGGCAGCGAATGCAGTTCCAAGGGACAGTGAAAACCAGCTAGAGCTTTCAGTGCTGGCAGCTTTCCTGTGGGCGCAATCTCTGGACGTTTCCAATTTGGCAGCCGGGCTCTGCCAGAGAGAGATACAGAGTGTTGCCCCATTACGAAGCAATGCTTTAGCAGAGCGCGAATGTCTGTGTGGCAGCGAATGCAGTTCCAAGGGACAGTGAAAACCAGCTAGAGCTTTCAGTGCTGGCAGCTTTCCTGTGGGCGCAATCTCTGGACGTTTCCAATTTGGCAGCCGGGCTCTGCCAGAGAGAGATACAGAGTGTTGCCCCATTACCAAGCAATGCTTTAGCAGAGCGCGAATGTCTGTGTGGCAGCGAATGCAGTTCCAAGGGACAGTGAAAACCAGCTAGAGCTTTCAGTGCTGGCAGCTTTCCTGTGGGCGCAATCTCTGGACGTTTCCAATTTGGCAGCCGGGCTCTGCCAGAGAGAGATACAGAGTGTTGCCCCATTACCAAGCAATGCTTTAGCAGAGCGCGAATGTCTGTGTGGCAGCGAATGCAGTTCCAAGGGACAGTGAAAACCAGCTAGAGCTTTCAGTGCTGGCAGCTTTCCTGTGGGCGCAATCTCTGGACGTTTCCAATTTGGCAGCCGGGCTCTGCCACAGAGAGATACAGAGTGTTGCCCCCTTACCAAGCAATGCTTTAGCAGAGCGCGAATGTCTGTGTGGCAGCGAATGCAGTTCCAAGGGACAGTGAAAACCAGCTAGAGCTTTCAGTGCTGGCAGCTTTCCTGTGGGCGCAATCTCTGGACGTTTCCAATTTGGCAGCCGGGCTCTGCCAGAGAGAGATACAGAGTGTTGCCCCATTACGAAGCAATGCTTTAGCAGAGCGCGAATGTCTGTGTGGCAGCGAATGCAGTTCCAAGGGACAGTGAAAACCAGCTAGAGCTTTCAGTGCTGGCAGCTTTCCTGTGGGCGCAATCTCTGGACGTTTCCAATTTCACTGCCGGGCTCTGCCAGAGACAGATACAGAGTGTTGCCCCATTACGAAGCAATGCTTTAGCAGAGCGCGAATGTCTGTGTGGCAGCGAATGCAGTTCCAAGGGACAGTGAAAACCAGCTAGAGCTTTCAGTGCTGGCAGCTTTCCTGTGGGCGCAATCTCTGGACGTTTCCAATTTGGCAGCCGGGCTCTGCCACAGAGAGATACAGAGTGTTGCCCCATTACGAAGCAATGCTTTAGCAGAGCGCGAATGTCTGTGTGGCAGCGAATGCAGTTCCAAGGGACAGTGAAAACCAGCTAGAGCTTTCAGTGCTGGCAGCTTTCCTGTGGGCGCAATCTCTGGACGTTTCCAATTTGGCAGCCGGGCTCTGCCACAGAGAGATACAGAGTGTTGCCCCATTACCAAGCAATGCTTTAGCAGAGCGCGAATGTCTGTGTGGCAGCGAATGCAGTTCCAAGGGACAGTGAAAACCAGCTAGAGCTTTCAGTGCTGGCAGCTTTCCTGTGGGCGCAATCTCTGGACGTTTCCAATTTGGCAGCCGGGCTCTGCCAGAGAGAGATACAGAGTGTTGCCCCATTACCAAGCAATGCTTTAGCAGAGCGCGAATGTCTGTGTGGCAGCGAATGCAGTTCCAAGGGACAGTGAAAACCAGCTAGAGCTTTCAGTGCTGGCAGCTTTCCTGTGGGCGCAATCTCTGGACGTTTCCAATTTGGCAGCCGGGCTCTGCCAGAGAGAGATACAGAGTGTTGCCCCATTACCAAGCAATGCTTTAGCAGAGCGCGAATGTCTGTGTGGCAGCGAATGCAGTTCCAAGGGACAGTGAAAACCAGCTAGAGCTTTCAGTGCTGGCAGCTTTCCTGTGGGCGCAATCTCTGGACGTTTCCAATTTGGCAGCCGGGCTCTGCCAGAGAGAGATACAGAGTGTTGCCCCATTACGAAGCAATGCTTTAGCAGAGCGCGAATGTCTGTGTGGCAGCGAATGCAGTTCCAAGGGACAGTGAAAACCAGCTAGAGCTTTCAGTGCTGGCAGCTTTCCTGTGGGCGCAATCTCTGGACGTTTCCAATTTGGCAGCCGGGCTCTGCCAGAGAGAGATACAGAGTGTTGCCCCCTTACCAAGCAATGCTTTAGCAGAGCGCGAATGTCTGTGTGGCAGCGAATGCAGTTCCAAGGGACAGTGAAAACCAGCTAGAGCTTTCAGTGCTGGCAGCTTTCCTGTGGGCGCAATCTCTGGACGTTTCCAATTTGGCAGCCGGGCTCTGCCAGAGAGAGATACAGAGTGTTGCCCCATTACGAAGCAATGCTTTAGCAGAGCGCGAATGTCTGTGTGGCAGCGAATGCAGTTCCAAGGGACAGTGAAAACCAGCTAGAGCTTTCAGTGCTGGCAGCTTTCCTGTGGGCGCAATCTCTGGACGTTTCCAATTTCACTGCCGGGCTCTGCCAGAGACAGATACAGAGTGTTGCCCCATTACGAAGCAATGCTTTAGCAGAGCGCGAATGTCTGTGTGGCAGCGAATGCAGTTCCAAGGGACAGTGAAAACCAGCTAGAGCTTTCAGTGCTGGCAGCTTTCCTGTGGGCGCAATCTCTGGACGTTTCCAATTTGGCAGCCGGGCTCTGCCACAGAGAGATACAGAGTGTTGCCCCATTACGAAGCAATGCTTTAGCAGAGCGCGAATGTCTGTGTGGCAGCGAATGCAGTTCCAAGGGACAGTGAAAACCAGCTAGAGCTTTCAGTGCTGGCAGCTTTCCTGTGGGCGCAATCTCTGGACGTTTCCAATTTGGCAGCCGGGCTCTGCCACAGAGAGATACAGAGTGTTGCCCCATTACCAAGCAATGCTTTAGCAGAGCGCGAATGTCTGTGTGGCAGCGAATGCAGTTCCAAGGGACAGTGAAAACCAGCTAGAGCTTTCAGTGCTGGCAGCTTTCCTGTGGGCGCAATCTCTGGACGTTTCCAATTTGGCAGCCGGGCTCTGCCAGAGAGAGATACAGAGTGTTGCCCCATTACCAAGCAATGCTTTAGCAGAGCGCGAATGTCTGTGTGGCAGCGAATGCAGTTCCAAGGGACAGTGAAAACCAGCTAGAGCTTTCAGTGCTGGCAGCTTTCCTGTGGGCGCAATCTCTGGACGTTTCCAATTTGGCAGCCGGGCTCTGCCACAGAGAGATACAGAGTGTTGCCCCATTACCAAGCAATGCTTTAGCAGAGCGCGAATGTCTGTGTGGCAGCGAATGCAGTTCCAAGGGACAGTGAAAACCAGCTAGAGCTTTCAGTGCTGGCAGCTTTCCTGTGGGCGCAATCTCTGGACGTTTCCAATTTGGCAGCCGGGCTCTGCCAGAGAGAGATACAGAGTGTTGCCCCATTACCAAGCAATGCTTTAGCAGAGCGCGAATGTCTGTGTGGCAGCGAATGCAGTTCCAAGGGACAGTGAAAACCAGCTAGAGCTTTCAGTGCTGGCAGCTTTCCTGTGGGCGCAATCTCTGGACGTTTCCAATTTGGCAGCCGGGCTCTGCCACAGAGAGATACAGAGTGTTGCCCCCTTACCAAGCAATGCTTTAGCAGAGCGCGAATGTCTGTGTGGCAGCGAATGCAGTTCCAAGGGACAGTGAAAACCAGCTAGAGCTTTCAGTGCTGGCAGCTTTCCTGTGGGCGCAATCTCTGGACGTTTCCAATTTGGCAGCCGGGCTCTGCCAGAGAGAGATACAGAGTGTTGCCCCATTACGAAGCAATGCTTTAGCAGAGCGCGAATGTCTGTGTGGCAGCGAATGCAGTTCCAAGGGACAGTGAAAACCAGCTAGAGCTTTCAGTGCTGGCAGCTTTCCTGTGGGCGCAATCTCTGGACGTTTCCAATTTCACTGCCGGGCTCTGCCAGAGACAGATACAGAGTGTTGCCCCATTACGAAGCAATGCTTTAGCAGAGCGCGAATGTCTGTGTGGCAGCGAATGCAGTTCCAAGGGACAGTGAAAACCAGCTAGAGCTTTCAGTGCTGGCAGCTTTCCTGTACGCGCAATCTCTGGACGTTTCCAATTTGGCAGCCGGGCTCTGCCACAGAGAGATACAGAGTGTTGCCCCATTACCAAGCAATGCTTTAGCAGAGCGCGAATGTCTGTGTGGCAGCGAATGCAGTTCCAAGGGACAGTGAAAACCAGCTAGAGCTTTCAGTGCTGGCAGCTTTCCTGTGGGCGCAATCTCTGGACGTTTCCAATTTGGCAGCCGGGCTCTGCCACAGAGAGATACAGAGTGTTGCCCCATTACGAAGCAATGCTTTAGCAGAGCGCGAATGTCTGTGTGGCAGCGAATGCAGTTCCAAGGGACAGTGAAAACCAGCTAGAGCTTTCAGTGCTGGCAGCTTTCCTGTGGGCGCAATCTCTGGACGTTTCCAATTTGGCAGCCGGGCTCTGCCACAGAGAGATACAGAGTGTTGCCCCCTTACCAAGCAATGCTTTAGCAGAGCGCGAATGTCTGTGTGGCAGCGAATGCAGTTCCAAGGGACAGTGAAAACCAGCTAGAGCTTTCAGTGCTGGCAGCTTTCCTGTGGGCGCAATCTCTGGACGTTTCCAATTTGGCAGCCGGGCTCTGCCAGAGAGAGATACAGAGTGTTGCCCCATTACGAAGCAATGCTTTAGCAGAGCGCGAATGTCTGTGTGGCAGCGAATGCAGTTCCAAGGGACAGTGAAAACCAGCTAGAGCTTTCAGTGCTGGCAGCTTTCCTGTGGGCGCAATCTCTGGACGTTTCCAATTTCACTGCCGGGCTCTGCCAGAGAGAGATACAGAGTGTTGCCCCATTACGAAGCAATGCTTTAGCAGAGCGCGAATGTCTGTGTGGCAGCGAATGCAGTTCCAAGGGACAGTGAAAACCAGCTAGAAGCTTTCAGTGCTGGCAGCTTTCCTGTGGGCGCAATCTCTGGACGTTTCCAATTTGGCAGCCGGGCTCTGCCAGAGAGAGATACAGAATGTTGCCCCATTACGAAGCAATGCTTTAGCAGAGCGCGAATGTCTGTGTGGCAGCGAATGCAGTTCCAAGGGACAGTGAAAACCAGCTAGAGCTTTCAGTGCTGGCAGCTTTCCTGTAGGCGCAATCTCTGGACGTTTCCAATTTGGCAGCCGGGCTCTGCCACAGAGAGATACAGAGTGTTGCCCCATTACGAAGCAATGCTTTAGCAGAGCGCGAATGTCTGTGTGGCAGCGAATGCAGTTCCAAGGGACAGTGAAAACCAGCTAGAGCTTTCAGTGCTGGCAGCTTTCCTGTGGGCGCAATCTCTGGACGTTTCCAATTTGGCAGCCGGGCTCTGCCAGAGAGAGATACAGAGTGTTGCCCCATTACGAAGCAATGCTTTAGCAGAGCGCGAATGTCTGTGTGGCAGCGAATGCAGTTCCAAGGGACAGTGAAAACCAGCTAGAGCTTTCAGTGCTGGCAGCTTTCCTGTGGGCGCAATCTCTGGACGTTTCCAATTTCACTGCCGGGCTCTGCCAGAGAGAGATACAGAGTGTTGCCCCATTACGAAGCAATGCTTTAGCAGAGCGCGAATGTCTGTGTGGCAGCGAATGCAGTTCCAAGGGACAGTGAAAACCAGCTAGAGCTTTCAGTGCTGGCAGCTTTCCTGTGGGCGCAATCTCTGGACCTTTCCAATTTGGCAGCCGGGCTCTGCCACAGAGAGATACAGAGTGTTGCCCCATTACCAAGCAATGCTTTAGCAGAGCGCGAATGTCTGTGTGGCAGCGAATGCAGTTCCAAGGGACAGTGAAAACCAGCTAGAGCTTTCAGTGCTGGCAGCTTTCCTGTGGGCGCAATCTCTGGACGTTTCCAATTTGGCAGCCGGGCTCTGCCACAGAGAGATACAGAGTGTTGCCCCATTACGAAGCAATGCTTTAGCAGAGCGCGAATGTCTGTGTGGCAGCGAATGCAGTTCCAAGGGACAGTGAAAACCAGCTAGAGCTTTCAGTGCTGGCAGCTTTCCTGTGGGCGCAATCTCTGGACGTTTCCAATTTGGCAGCCGGGCTCTGCCACAGAGAGATACAGAGTGTTGCCCCCTTACCAAGCAATGCTTTAGCAGAGCGCGAATGTCTGTGTGGCAGCGAATGCAGTTCCAAGGGACAGTGAAAACCAGCTAGAGCTTTCAGTGCTGGCAGCTTTCCTGTGGGCGCAATCTCTGGACGTTTCCAATTTGGCAGCCGGGCTCTGCCAGAGAGAGATACAGAGTGTTGCCCCATTACGAAGCAATGCTTTAGCAGAGCGCGAATGTCTGTGTGGCAGCGAATGCAGTTCCAAGGGACAGTGAAAACCAGCTAGAGCTTTCAGTGCTGGCAGCTTTCCTGTGGGCGCAATCTCTGGACGTTTCCAATTTGGCAGCCGGGCTCTGCCAGAGAGAGATACAGAGTGTTGCCCCATTACGAAGCAATGCTTTAGCAGAGCGCGAATGTCTGTGTGGCAGCGAATGCAGTTCCAAGGGACAGTGAAAACCAGCTAGAAGCTTTCAGTGCTGGCAGCTTTCCTGTGGGCGCAATCTCTGGACGTTTCCAATTTGGCAGCCGGGCTCTGCCAGAGAGAGATACAGAGTGTTGCCCCATTACCAAGCAATGCTTTAGCAGAGCGCGAATGTCTGTGTGGCAGCGAATGCAGTTCCAAGGGACAGTGAAAACCAGCTAGAGCTTTCAGTGCTGGCAGCTTTCCTGTGGGCGCAATCTCTGGACGTTTCCAATTTGGCAGCCGGGCTCTGCCACAGAGAGATACAGAGTGTTGCCCCATTACGAAGCAATGCTTTAGCAGAGCGCGAATGTCTGTGTGGCAGCGAATGCAGTTCCAAGGGACAGTGAAAACCAGCTAGAGCTTTCAGTGCTGGCAGCTTTCCTGTGGGCGCAATCTCTGGACGTTTCCAATTTGGCAGCCGGGCTCTGCCACAGAGAGATACAGAGTGTTGCCCCATTACGAAGCAATGCTTTAGCAGAGCGCGAATGTCTGTGTGGCAGCGAATGCAGTTCCAAGGGACAGTGAAAACCAGCTAGAGCTTTCAGTGCTGGCAGCTTTCCTGTGGGCGCAATCTCTGGACGTTTCCAATTTGGCAGCCGGGCTCTGCCACAGAGAGATACAGAGTGTTGCCCCATTACGAAGCAATGCTTTAGCAGAGCGCGAATGTCTGTGTGGCAGCGAATGCAGTTCCAAGGGACAGTGAAAACCAGCTAGAGCTTTCAGTGCTGGCAGCTTTCCTGTGGGCGCAATCTCTGGACGTTTCCAATTTGGCAGCCGGGCTCTGCCACAGAGAGATACAGAGTGTTGCCCCCTTACCAAGCAATGCTTTAGCAGAGCGCGAATGTCTGTGTGGCAGCGAATGCAGTTCCAAGGGACAGTGAAAACCAGCTAGAGCTTTCAGTGCTGGCAGCTTTCCTGTGGGCGCAATCTCTGGACGTTTCCAATTTCACTGCCGGGCTCTGCCAGAGAGAGATACAGAGTGTTGCCCCATTACGAAGCAATGCTTTAGCAGAGCGCGAATGTCTGTGTGGCAGCGAATGCAGTTCCAAGGGACAGTGAAAACCAGCTAGAGCTTTCAGTGCTGGCAGCTTTCCTGTGGGCGCAATCTCTGGACGTTTCCAATTTGGCAGCCGGGCTCTGCCACAGAGAGATACAGAGTGTTGCCCCATTACCAAGCAATGCTTTAGCAGAGCGCGAATGTCTGTGTGGCAGCGAATGCAGTTCCAAGGGACAGTGAAAACCAGCTAGAGCTTTCAGTGCTGGCAGCTTTCCTGTGGGCGCAATCTCTGGACGTTTCCAATTTGGCAGCCGGGCTCTGCCACAGAGAGATACAGAGTGTTGCCCCATTACCAAGCAATGCTTTAGCAGAGCGCGAATGTCTGTGTGGCAGCGAATGCAGTTCCAAGGGACAGTGAAAACCAGCTAGAGCTTTCAGTGCTGGCAGCTTTCCTGTGGGCGCAATCTCTGGACGTTTCCAATTTGGCAGCCGGGCTCTGCCACAGAGAGATACAGAGTGTTGCCCCATTACCAAGCAATGCTTTAGCAGAGCGCGAATGTCTGTGTGGCAGCGAATGCAGTTCCAAGGGACAGTGAAAACCAGCTACAGCTTTCAGTGCTGGCAGCTTTCCTGTGGGCGCAATCTCTGGACGTTTCCAATTTGGCAGCCGGGCTCTGCCAGAGAGAGATACAGAGTGTTGCCCCATTACGAAGCAATGCTTTAGCAGAGCGCGAATGTCTGTGTGGCAGCGAATGCAGTTCCAAGGGACAGTGAAAACCAGCTAGAGCTTTCAGTGCTGGCAGCTTTCCTGTGGGCGCAATCTCTGGACGTTTCCAATTTCACTGCCGGGCTCTGCCAGAGAGAGATACAGAGTGTTGCCCCATTACCAAGCAATGCTTTAGCAGAGCGCGAATGTCTGTGTGGCAGCGAATGCAGTTCCAAGGGACAGTGAAAACCAGCTAGAGCTTTCAGTGCTGGCAGCTTTCCTGTGGGCGCAATCTCTGGACGTTTCCAATTTGGCAGCCGGGCTCTGCCACAGAGAGATACAGAGTGTTGCCCCCTTACCAAGCAATGCTTTAGCAGAGCGCGAATGTCTGTGTGGCAGCGAATGCAGTTCCAAGGGACAGTGAAAACCAGCTAGAGCTTTCAGTGCTGGCAGCTTTCCTGTGGGCGCAATCTCTGGACGTTTCCAATTTGGCAGCCGGGCTCTGCCAGAGAGAGATACAGAGTGTTGCCCCATTACGAAGCAATGCTTTAGCAGAGCGCGAATGTCTGTGTGGCAGCGAATGCAGTTCCAAGGGACAGTGAAAACCAGCTAGAGCTTTCAGTGCTGGCAGCTTTCCTGTGGGCGCAATCTCTGGACGTTTCCAATTTCACTGCCGGGCTCTGCCAGAGAGAGATACAGAGTGTTGCCCCATTACGAAGCAATGCTTTAGCAGAGCGCGAATGTCTGTGTGGCAGCGAATGCAGTTCCAAGGGACAGTGAAAACCAGCTAGAGCTTTCAGTGCTGGCAGCTTTCCTGTGGGCGCAATCTCTGGACGTTTCCAATTTGGCAGCCGGGCTCTGCCACAGAGAGATACAGAGTGTTGCCCCATTACCAAGCAATGCTTTAGCAGAGCGCGAATGTCTGTGTGGCAGCGAATGCAGTTCCAAGGGACAGTGAAAACCAGCTAGAGCTTTCAGTGCTGGCAGCTTTCCTGTGGGCGCAATCTCTGGACGTTTCCAATTTGGCAGCCGGGCTCTGCCACAGAGAGATACAGAGTGTTGCCCCATTACGAAGCAATGCTTTAGCAGAGCGCGAATGTCTGTGTGGCAGCGAATGCAGTTCCAAGGGACAGTGAAAACCAGCTAGAGCTTTCAGTGCTGGCAGCTTTCCTGTGGGCGCAATCTCTGGACGTTTCCAATTTGGCAGCCGGGCTCTGCCACAGAGAGATACAGAGTGTTGCCCCCTTACCAAGCAATGCTTTAGCAGAGCGCGAATGTCTGTGTGGCAGCGAATGCAGTTCCAAGGGACAGTGAAAACCAGCTAGAGCTTTCAGTGCTGGCAGCTTTCCTGTGGGCGCAATCTCTGGACGTTTCCAATTTGGCAGCCGGGCTCTGCCAGAGAGAGATACAGAGTGTTGCCCCATTACGAAGCAATGCTTTAGCAGAGCGCGAATGTCTGTGTGGCAGCGAATGCAGTTCCAAGGGACAGTGAAAACCAGCTAGAGCTTTCAGTGCTGGCAGCTTTCCTGTGGGCGCAATCTCTGGACGTTTCCAATTTCACTGCCGGGCTCTGCCAGAGAGAGATACAGAGTGTTGCCCCATTACGAAGCAATGCTTTAGCAGAGCGCGAATGTCTGTGTGGCAGCGAATGCAGTTCCAAGGGACAGTGAAAACCAGCTAGAAGCTTTCAGTGCTGGCAGCTTTCCTGTGGGCGCAATCTCTGGACGTTTCCAATTTGGCAGCCGGGCTCTGCCAGAGAGAGATACAGAATGTTGCCCCATTACGAAGCAATGCTTTAGCAGAGCGCGAATGTCTGTGTGGCAGCGAATGCAGTTCCAAGGGACAGTGAAAACCAGCTAGAGCTTTCAGTGCTGGCAGCTTTCCTGTAGGCGCAATCTCTGGACGTTTCCAATTTGGCAGCCGGGCTCTGCCACAGAGAGATACAGAGTGTTGCCCCATTACGAAGCAATGCTTTAGCAGAGCGCGAATGTCTGTGTGGCAGCGAATGCAGTTCCAAGGGACAGTGAAAACCAGCTAGAGCTTTCAGTGCTGGCAGCTTTCCTGTGGGCGCAATCTCTGGACGTTTCCAATTTGGCAGCCGGGCTCTGCCACAGAGAGATACAGAATGTTGCCCCATTACGAAGCAATGCTTTAGCAGAGCGCGAATGTCTGTGTGGCAGCGAATGCAGTTCCAAGGGACAGTGAAAACCAGCTAGAGCTTTCAGTGCTGGCAGCTTTCCTGTGGGCGCAATCTCTGGACGTTTCCAATTTGGCAGCCGGGCTCTGCCAGAGAGAGATACAGAGTGTTGCCCCATTACGAAGCAATGCTTTAGCAGAGCGCGAATGTCTGTGTGGCAGCGAATGCAGTTCCAAGGGACAGTGAAAACCAGCTAGAGCTTTCAGTGCTGGCAGCTTTCCTGTGGGCGCAATCTCTGGACGTTTCCAATTTGGCAGCCGGGCTCTGCCAGAGAGAGATACAGAGTGTTGCCCCATTACGAAGCAATGCTTTAGCAGAGCGCGAATGTCTGTGTGGCAGCGAATGCAGTTCCAAGGGACAGTGAAAACCAGCTAGAGCTTTCAGTGCTGGCAGCTTTCCTGTGGGCGCAATCTCTGGACGTTTCCAATTTGGCAGCCGGGCTCTGCCACAGAGAGATACAGAGTGTTGCCCCCTTACCAAGCAATGCTTTAGCAGATGGCGAATGTCTGTGTGGCAGCGAATGCAGTTCCAAGGGACAGTGAAAACCAGCTAGAGCTTTCAGTGCTGGCAGCTTTCCTGTGGGCGCAATCTCTGGACGTTTCCAATTTCACTGCCGGGCTCTGCCAGAGAGAGATACAGAGTGTTGCCCCATTACGAAGCAATGCTTTAGCAGAGCGCGAATGTCTGTGTGGCAGCGAATGCAGTTCCAAGGGACAGTGAAAACCAGCTAGAGCTTTCAGTGCTGGCAGCTTTCCTGTGGGCGCAATCTCTGGACGTTTCCAATTTGGCAGCCGGGCTCTGCCACAGAGAGATACAGAGTGTTGCCCCATTACCAAGCAATGCTTTAGCAGAGCGCGAATGTCTGTGTGGCAGCGAATGCAGTTCCAAGGGACAGTGAAAACCAGCTAGAGCTTTCAGTGCTGGCAGCTTTCCTGTGGGCGCAATCTCTGGACGTTTCCAATTTGGCAGCCGGGCTCTGCCACAGAGAGATACAGAGTGTTGCCCCATTACCAAGCAATGCTTTAGCAGAGCGCGAATGTCTGTGTGGCAGCGAATGCAGTTCCAAGGGACAGTGAAAACCAGCTAGAGCTTTCAGTGCTGGCAGCTTTCCTGTGGGCGCAATCTCTGGACGTTTCCAATTTGGCAGCCGGGCTCTGCCACAGAGAGATACAGAGTGTTGCCCCATTACCAAGCAATGCTTTAGCAGAGCGCGAATGTCTGTGTGGCAGCGAATGCAGTTCCAAGGGACAGTGAAAACCAGCTAGAGCTTTCAGTGCTGGCAGCTTTCCTGTGGGCGCAATCTCTGGACGTTTCCAATTTGGCAGCCGGGCTCTGCCACAGAGAGATACAGAGTGTTGCCCCCTTACCAAGCAATGCTTTAGCAGAGCGCGAATGTCTGTGTGGCAGCGAATGCAGTTCCAAGGGACAGTGAAAACCAGCTAGAGCTTTCAGTGCTGGCAGCTTTCCTGTGGGCGCAATCTCTGGACGTTTCCAATTTCACTGCCGGGCTCTGCCAGAGAGAGATACAGAGTGTTGCCCCATTACGAAGCAATGCTTTAGCAGAGCGCGAATGTCTGTGTGGCAGCGAATGCAGTTCCAAGGGACAGTGAAAACCAGCTAGAGCTTTCAGTGCTGGCAGCTTTCCTGTGGGCGCAATCTCTGGACGTTTCCAATTTGGCAGCCGGGCTCTGCCAGAGAGAGATACAGAGTGTTGCCCCATTACCAAGCAATGCTTTAGCAGAGCGCGAATGTCTGTGTGGCAGCGAATGCAGTTCCAAGGGACAGTGAAAACCAGCTAGAGCTTTCAGTGCTGGCAGCTTTCCTGTGGGCGCAATCTCTGGACGTTTCCAATTTGGCAGCCGGGCTCTGCCAGAGAGAGATACAGAGTGTTGCCCCATTACGAAGCAATGCTTTAGCAGAGCGCGAATGTCTGTGTGGCAGCGAATGCAGTTCCAAGGGACAGTGAAAACCAGCTAGAGCTTTCAGTGCTGGCAGCTTTCCTGTGGGCGCAATCTCTGGACGTTTCCAATTTGGCAGCCGGGCTCTGCCACAGAGAGATACAGAGTGTTGCCCCATTACCAAGCAATGCTTTAGCAGAGCGCGAATGTCTGTGTGGCAGCGAATGCAGTTCCAAGGGACAGTGAAAACCAGCTAGAGCTTTCAGTGCTGGCAGCTTTCCTGTACGCGCAATCTCTGGACGTTTCCAATTTGGCAGCCGGGCTCTGCCACAGAGAGATACAGAATGTTGCCCCATTACGAAGCAATGCTTTAGCAGAGCGCAAATGTCTGTGTGGCAGCGAATGCAGTTCCAAGGGACAGTGAAAACCAGCTAGAGCTTTCAGTGCTGGCAGCTTTCCTGTGGGCGCAATCTCTGGACGTTTCCAATTTGGCAGCCGGGCTCTGCCAGACAGAGATACAGAATGTTGCCCCATTAGGAAGCAATGCTTTAGCAGAGCGCGAATGTCTGTGTGGCAGCGAATGCAGTTCCAAGGGACAGTGAAAACCAGCTCTAGCTTTCAGTGCTGGCAGCTTTCCTGTGGGCGCAATCTCTGGACGTTTCCAATTTGGCAGCCGGGCTCTGCCAGAGAGAGATACAGAGTGTTGCCCCATTACGAAGCAATGCTTTAGCAGAGCGCGAATGTCTGTGTGGCAGCGAATGCAGTTCCAAGGGACAGTGAAAACCAGCTAGAGCTTTCAGTGCTGGCAGCTTTCCTGTGGGCGCAATCTCTGGACGTTTCCAATTTGGCAGCCGCGCTCTGCCACAGAGAGATACAGAGTGTTGCCCCATTACCAAGCAATGCTTTAGCAGAGCGCGAATGTCTGTGTGGCAGCGAATGCAGTTCCAAGGGACAGTGAAAACCAGCTAGAGCTTTCAGTGCTGGCAGCTTTCCTGTGGGCGCAATCTCTGGACGTTTCCAATTTGGCAGCCGGGCTCTGCCAGAGAGAGTTACAGAGTGTTGCCCCATTACGAAGCAATGCTTTAGCAGAGCGCGAATGTCTGTGTGGCAGCGAATGCAGTTCCAAGGGACAGTGAAAACCAGCTAGAGCTTTCAGTGCTGGCAGCTTTCCTGTGGGCGCAATCTCTGGACGTTTCCAATTTGGCAGCCGGGCTCTGCCAGAGAGAGATACAGAGTGTTGCCCCATTACGAAGCAATGCTTTAGCAGAGCGCGAATGTCTGTGTGGCAGCGAATGCAGTTCCAAGGGACAGTGAAAACCAGCTAGAGCTTTCAGTGCTGGCAGCTTTCCTGTGGGCGCAATCTCTGGACGTTTCCAATTTCACTGCCGGGCTCTGCCAGAGAGAGATACAGAGTGTTGCCCCATTACGAAGCAATGCTTTAGCAGAGCGCAAATGTCTGTGTGGCAGCGAATGCAGTTCCAAGGGACAGTGAAAACCAGCTAGAGCTTTCAGTGCTGGCAGCTTTCCTGTGGGCGCAATCTCTGGACGTTTCCAATTTGGCAGCCGGGCTCTGCCAGAGAGAGATACAGAGTGTTGCCCCATTACGAAGCAATGCTTTAGCAGAGCGCGAATGTCTGTGTGGCAGCGAATGCAGTTCCAAGGGACAGTGAAAACCAGCTAGAGCTTTCAGTGCTGGCAGCTTTCCTGTACGCGCAATCTCTGGACGTTTCCAATTTGGCAGCCGGGCTCTGCCACAGAGAGATACAGAATGTTGCCCCATTACGAAGCAATGCTTTAGCAGAGCGCAAATGTCTGTGTGGCAGCGAATGCAGTTCCAAGGGACAGTGAAAACCAGCTAGAGCTTTCAGTGCTGGCAGCTTTCCTGTGGGCGCAATCTCTGGACGTTTCCAATTTGGCAGCCGGGCTCTGCCAGACAGAGATACAGAATGTTGCCCCATTAGGAAGCAATGCTTTAGCAGAGCGCGAATGTCTGTGTGGCAGCGAATGCAGTTCCAAGGGACAGTGAAAACCAGCTCTAGCTTTCAGTGCTGGCAGCTTTCCTGTGGGCGCAATCTCTGGACGTTTCCAATTTGGCAGCCGGGCTCTGCCAGAGAGAGATACAGAGTGTTGCCCCATTACGAAGCAATGCTTTAGCAGAGCGCGAATGTCTGTGTGGCAGCGAATGCAGTTCCAAGGGACAGTGAAAACCAGCTAGAGCTTTCAGTGCTGGCAGCTTTCCTGTGGGCGCAATCTCTGGACGTTTCCAATTTGGCAGCCGCGCTCTGCCACAGAGAGATACAGAGTGTTGCCCCATTACCAAGCAATGCTTTAGCAGAGCGCGAATGTCTGTGTGGCAGCGAATGCAGTTCCAAGGGACAGTGAAAACCAGCTAGAGCTTTCAGTGCTGGCAGCTTTCCTGTGGGCGCAATCTCTGGACGTTTCCAATTTGGCAGCCGGGCTCTGCCAGAGAGAGTTACAGAGTGTTGCCCCATTACGAAGCAATGCTTTAGCAGAGCGCGAATGTCTGTGTGGCAGCGAATGCAGTTCCAAGGGACAGTGAAAACCAGCTAGAGCTTTCAGTGCTGGCAGCTTTCCTGTGGGCGCAATCTCTGGACGTTTCCAATTTGGCAGCCGGGCTCTGCCAGAGAGAGATACAGAGTGTTGCCCCATTACGAAGCAATGCTTTAGCAGAGCGCGAATGTCTGTGTGGCAGCGAATGCAGTTCCAAGGGACAGTGAAAACCAGCTAGAGCTTTCAGTGCTGGCAGCTTTCCTGTGGGCGCAATCTCTGGACGTTTCCAATTTCACTGCCGGGCTCTGCCAGAGAGAGATACAGAGTGTTGCCCCATTACGAAGCAATGCTTTAGCAGAGCGCAAATGTCTGTGTGGCAGCGAATGCAGTTCCAAGGGACAGTGAAAACCAGCTAGAGCTTTCAGTGCTGGCAGCTTTCCTGTGGGCGCAATCTCTGGACGTTTCCAATTTGGCAGCCGGGCTCTGCCAGAGAGAGATACAGAGTGTTGCCCCATTACGAAGCAATGCTTTAGCAGAGCGCGAATGTCTGTGTGGCAGCGAATGCAGTTCCAAGGGACAGTGAAAACCAGCTAGAGCTTTCAGTGCTGGCAGCTTTCCTGTGGGCGCAATCTCTGGACGTTTCCAATTTGGCAGCCGGGCTCTGCCAGAGAGAGATACAGAGTGTTGCCCCATTACGAAGCAATGCTTTAGCAGAGCGCGAATGTCTGTGTGGCAGCGAATGCAGTTCCAAGGGACAGTGAAAACCAGCTAGAGCTTTCAGTGCTGGCAGCTTTCCTGTGGGCGCAATCTCTGGACGTTTCCAATTTGGCAGCCGGGCTCTGCCAGAGAGAGATACAGAGTGTTGCCCCATTACGAAGCAATGCTTTAGCAGAGCGCGAATGTCTGTGTGGCAGCGAATGCAGTTCCAAGGGACAGTGAAAACCAGCTAGAGCTTTCAGTGCTGGCAGCTTTCCTGTGGGCGCAATCTCTGGACGTTTCCAATTTGGCAGCCGGGCTCTGCCACAGAGAGATACAGAGTGTTGCCCCATTACGAAGCAATGCTTTAGCAGAGCGCGAATGTCTGTGTGGCAGCGAATGCAGTTCCAAGGGACAGTGAAAACCAGCTAGAGCTTTCAGTGCTGGCAGCTTTCCTGTGGGCGCAATCTCTGGACGTTTCCAATTTGGCAGCCGGGCTCTGCCACAGAGAGATACAGAGTGTTGCCCCATTACCAAGCAATGCTTTAGCAGAGCGCGAATGTCTGTGTGGCAGCGAATGCAGTTCCAAGGGACAGTGAAAACCAGCTAGAGCTTTCAGTGCTGGCAGCTTTCCTGTGGGCGCAATCTCTGGACGTTTCCAATTTGGCAGCCGGGCTCTGCCACAGAGAGATACAGAATGTTGCCCCATTACCAAGCAATGCTTTAGCAGAGCGCGAATGTCTGTGTGGCAGCGAATGCAGTTCCAAGGGACAGTGAAAACCAGCTAGAGCTTTCAGTGCTGGCAGCTTTCCTGTGGGCGCAATCTCTGGACGTTTCCAATTTGGCAGCCGGGCTCTGCCACAGAGAGATACAGAGTGTTGCCCCCTTACCAAGCAATGCTTTAGCAGAGCGCGAATGTCTGTGTGGCAGCGAATGCAGTTCCAAGGGACAGTGAAAACCAGGTAGAGCTTTCAGTGCTGGCAGCTTTCCTGTGGGCGCAATCTCTGGACGTTTCCAATTTGGCAGCCGGGCTCTGCCAGAGAGAGATACAGAGTGTTGCCCCATTACGAAGCAATGCTTTAGCAGAGCGCGAATGTCTGTGTGGCAGCGAATGCAGTTCCAAGGGACAGTGAAAACCAGCTAGAGCTTTCAGTGCTGGCAGCTTTCCTGTGGGCGCAATCTCTGGACGTTTCCAATTTCACTGCCGGGCTCTGCCAGAGAGAGATACAGAGTGTTGCCCCATTACGAAGCAATGCTTTAGCAGAGCGCGAATGTCTGTGTGGCAGCGAATGCAGTTCCAAGGGACAGTGAAAACCAGCTAGAGCTTTCAGTGCTGGCAGCTTTCCTGTGGGCGCAATCTCTGGACGTTTCCAATTTGGCAGCCGGGCTCTGCCACAGAGAGATACAGAGTGTTGCCCCATTACCAAGCAATGCTTTAGCAGAGCGCGAATGTCTGTGTGGCAGCGAATGCAGTTCCAAGGGACAGTGAAAACCAGCTAGAGCTTTCAGTGCTGGCAGCTTTCCTGTGGGCGCAATCTCTGGACGTTTCCAATTTGGCAGCCGGGCTCTGCCACAGAGAGATACAGAGTGTTGCCCCATTACGAAGCAATGCTTTAGCAGAGCGCGAATGTCTGTGTGGCAGCGAATGCAGTTCCAAGGGACAGTGAAAACCAGCTAGAGCTTTCAGTGCTGGCAGCTTTCCTGTGGGCGCAATCTCTGGACGTTTCCAATTTGGCAGCCGGGCTCTGCCACAGAGAGATACAGAGTGTTGCCCCCTTACCAAGCAATGCTTTAGCAGAGCGCGAATGTCTGTGTGGCAGCGAATGCAGTTCCAAGGGACAGTGAAAACCAGCTAGAGCTTTCAGTGCTGGCAGCTTTCCTGTGGGCGCAATCTCTGGACGTTTCCAATTTGGCAGCCGGGCTCTGCCAGAGAGAGATACAGAGTGTTGCCCCATTACGAAGCAATGCTTTAGCAGAGCGCGAATGTCTGTGTGGCAGCGAATGCAGTTCCAAGGGACAGTGAAAACCAGCTAGAGCTTTCAGTGCTGGCAGCTTTCCTGTGGGCGCAATCTCTGGACGTTTCCAATTTGGCAGCCGGGCTCTGCCACAGAGAGATACAGAGTGTTGCCCCCTTACCAAGCAATGCTTTAGCAGAGCGCGAATGTCTGTGTGGCAGCGAATGCAGTTCCAAGGGACAGTGAAAACCAGCTAGAGCTTTCAGTGCTGGCAGCTGTCCTGTGGGCGCAATCTCTGGACGTTTCCAATTTGGCAGCCGGGCTCTGCCAGAGAGAGATACAGAGTGTTGCCCCATTACCAAGCAATGCTTTAGCAGAGCGCGAATGTCTGTGTGGCAGCGAATGCAGTTCCAAGGGACAGTGAAAACCAGCTAGAGCTTTCAGTGCTGGCAGCTTTCCTGTGGGCGCAATCTCTGGACGTTTCCAATTTGGCAGCCGGGCTCTGCCAGAGAGAGATACAGAGTGTTGCCCAATTGGGAAGCAAAGCTTTAGCAGAGCGCGAATGTCTGTGTGGCAGCGAATGCAGTTCCAAGGGACAGTGAAAACCAGCTAGAGCTTTCAGTGCTGGCAGCTTTCCTGTGGGCGCAATCTCTGGACGTTTCCAATTTGGCAGCCGGGCTCTGCCAGAGAGAGATACAGAATGTTGCCCCATTACGAAGCAATGCTTTAGCAGAGCGCGAATGTCTGTGTGGCAGCGAATGCAGTTCCAAGGGACAGTGAAAACCAGCTAGAGCTTTCAGTGCTGGCAGCTTTCCTGTGGGCGCAATCTCTGGACGTTTCCAATTTGGCAGCCGGGCTCTGCCACAGAGAGATACAGAATGTTGCCCCATTACGAAGCAATGCTTTAGCAGAGCGCGAATGTCTGTGTGGCAGCGAATGCAGTTCCAAGGGACAGTGAAAACCAGCTAGAGCTTTCAGTGCTGGCAGCTTTCCTGTAGGCGCAATCTCTGGACGTTTCCAATTTGGCAGCCAGGCTCTGCCAGAGAGAGATACAGAGTGTTGCCCCATTACGAAGCAATGCTTTAGCAGAGCGCGAATGTCTGTGTGGCAGCGAATGCAGTTCCAAGGGACAGTGAAAACCAGCTAGAGCTTTCAGTGCTGGCAGCTTTCCTGTGGGCGCAATCTCTGGACGTTTCCAATTTGGCAGCCGGGCTCTGCCAGAGAGAGATACAGAGTGTTGCCCCATTACGAAGCAATGCTTTAGCAGAGCGCGAATGTCTGTGTGGCAGCGAATGCAGTTCCAAGGGACAGTGAAAACCAGCTAGAGCTTTCAGTGCTGGCAGCTTTCCTGTGGGTGCAATCTCTGGACGTTTCCAATTTGGCAGCCGGGCTCTGCCAGAGAGAGATACAGAGTGTTGCCCCATTACGAAGCAATGCTTTAGCAGAGCGCGAATGTCTGTGTGGCAGCGAATGCAGTTCCAAGGGACAGTGAAAACCAGCTAGAGCTTTCAGTGCTGGCAGCTTTCCTGTGGGCGCAATCTCTGGACGTTTCCAATTTGGCAGCCGGGCTCTGCCACAGAGAGATACAGAGTGTTGCCCCATTACGAAGCAATGCTTTAGCAGAGCGCGAATGTCTGTGTGGCAGCGAATGCAGTTCCAAGGGACAGTGAAAACCAGCTAGAGCTTTCAGTGCTGGCAGCTTTCCTGTGGGCGCAATCTCTGGACGTTTCCAATTTGGCAGCCGGGCTCTGCCACAGAGAGATACAGAGTGTTGCCCCATTACCAAGCAATGCTTTAGCAGAGCGCGAATGTCTGTGTGGCAGCGAATGCAGTTCCAAGGGACAGTGAAAACCAGCTAGAGCTTTCAGTGCTGGCAGCTTTCCTGTGGGCGCAAACTCTGGACGTTTCCAATTTGGCAGCCGGGCTCTGCCATAGAGAGATACAGAATGTTGCCCCATTACGAAGCAATGCTTTAGCAGAGCGCGAATGTCTGTGTGGCAGCGAATGCAGTTCCAAGGGACAGTGAAAACCAGCTAGAGCTTTCAGTGCTGGCAGCTTTCCTGTGGGCGCAATCTCTGGACGTTTCCAATTTGGCAGCCGGGCTCTGCCACAGAGAGATACAGAGTGTTGCCCCATTACGAAGCAATGCTTTAGCAGAGCGCGAATGTCTGTGTGGCAGCGAATGCAGTTCCAAGGGACAGTGAAAACCAGCTAGAGCTTTCAGTGCTGGCAGCTTTCCTGTGGGCGCAATCTCTGGACGTTTCCAATTTGGCAGCCGGGCTCTGCCAGAGAGAGATACAGAGTGTTGCTCCATTACGAAGCAATGCTTTAGCAGAGCGCGAATGTCTGTGTGGCAGCGAATGCAGTTCCAAGGGACAGTGAAAACCAGCTAGAGCTTTCAGTGCTGGCAGCTTTCCTGTGGGCGCAATCTCTGGACGTTTCCAATTTGGCAGCCGGGCTCTGCCACAGAGAGATACAGAGTGTTGCCCCATTACCAAGCAATGCTTTAGCAGAGCGCGAATGTCTGTGTGGCAGCGAATGCAGTTCCAAGGGACAGTGAAAACCAGCTAGAGCTTTCAGTGCTGGCAGCTTTCCTGTGGGCGCAATCTCTGGACGTTTCCAATTTGGCAGCCGGGCTCTGCCACAGAGAGATACAGAATGTTGCCCCATTACAAAGCAATGCTTTAGCAGAGCGCGAATGTCTGTGTGGCAGCGAATGCAGTTCCAAGGGACAGTGAAAACCAGCTAGAGCTTTCAGTGCTGGCAGCTTTCCTGTGGGCGCAATCTCTGGACGTTTCCAATTTGACAGCCGGGCTCTGCCACAGAGAGATACAGAGTGTTGCCCCCTTACCAAGCAATGCTTTAGCAGAGCGCGAATGTCTGTGTGGCAGCGAATGCAGTTCCAAGGGACAGTGAAAACCAGCTAGAGCTTTCAGTGCTGGCAGCTTTCCTGTGGGCGCAATCTCTGGACGTTTCCAATTTGGCAGCCGGGCTCTGCCAGAGAGAGATACAGAGTGTTGCCCCCTTACCAAGCAATGCTTTAGCAGAGCGCGAATGTCTGTGTGGCAGCGAATGCAGTTCCAAGGGACAGTGAAAACCAGCTAGAGCTTTCAGTGCTGGCATCTTTCCTATGGGCGCAATCTCTGGACGTTTCCAATTTGGCAGCCGGGCTCTGCCACAGAGAGATACAGAGTGTTGCCCCATTACCAAGCAATGCTTTAGCAGAGCGCGAATGTCTGTGTGGCAGCGAATGCAGTTCCAAGGGACAGTGAAAACCAGCTAGAGCTTTCAGTGCTGGCAGCTTTCCTGTGGGCGCAATCTCTGGACGTTTCCAATTTGGCAGCCGGGCTCTGCCACAGAGAGATACAGAATGTTGCCCCATTACCAAGCAATGCTTTAGCAGAGCGCGAATGTCTGTGTGGCAGCGAATGCAGTTCCAAGGGACAGTGAAAACCAGCTAGAGCTTTCAGTGCTGGCAGCTTTCCTGTGGGCGCAATCTCTGGACGTTTCCAATTTGACAGCCGGGCTCTGCCACAGAGAGATACAGAGTGTTGCCCCCTTACCAAGCAATGCTTTAGCAGAGCGCGAATGTCTGTGTGGCAGCGAATGCAGTTCCAAGGGACAGTGAAAACCAGCTAGAGCTTTCAGTGCTGGCAGCTTTCCTGTGGGCGCAATCTCTGGACGTTTCCAATTTGGCAGCCGGGCTCTGCCAGAGAGAGATACAGAGTGTTGCCCCCTTACCAAGCAATGCTTTAGCAGAGCGCGAATGTCTGTGTGGCAGCGAATGCAGTTCCAAGGGACAGTGAAAACCAGCTAGAGCTTTCAGTGCTGGCATCTTTCCTATGGGCGCAATCTCTGGACGTTTCCAATTTGGCAGCCGGGCTCTGCCAGAGAGAGGTAAGAGTGTTGCCCCATTACCAAGCAATGCTTTAGCAGAGCGCGAATGTCTGTGTGGCAGCGAATGCAGTTCCAAGGGACAGTGAAAACCAGCTAGAGCTTTCAGTGCTGGCAGCTTTCCTGTGGGCGCAATCTCTGGACGTTTCCAATTTGGCAGCCGGGCTCTGCCAGAGAGAGATACAGAGTGTTGCCCCATTACCAAGCAATGCTTTAGCAGAGCGCGAATGTCTGTGTGGCAGCGAATGCAGTTCCAAGGGACAGTGAAAACCAGCTAGAGCTTTCAGTGCTGGCAGCTTTCCTGTGGGCGCAATCTCTGGACGTTTCCAATTTGGCAGCCGGTCTCTGCCAGAGAGAGATACAGAGTGTTGCCCCATTACGAAGCAATGCTTTAGCAGAGCGCGAATGTCTGTGTGGCAGCGAATGCAGTTCCAAGGGACAGTGAAAACCAGCTAGAGCTTTCAGTGCTGGCAGCTTTCCTGTGGGCGCAATCTCTGGACGTTTCCAATTTGGCAGCCGGGCTCTGCCACAGAGAGATACAGAGTGTTGCCCCATTACCAAGCAATGCTTTAGCAGAGCGCGAATGTCTGTGTGGCAGCGAATGCAGTTCCAAGGGACAGTGAAAACCAGCTAGAGCTTTCAGTGCTGGCAGCTTTCCTGTGGGCGCAATCTCTGGACGTTTCCAATTTGGCAGCCGGGCTCTGCCAGAGAGAGATACAGAGTGTTGCCCCATTACGAAGCAATGCTTTAGCAGAGCGCGAATGTCTGTGTGGCAGCGAATGCAGTTCCAAGGGACAGTGAAAACCAGCTAGAGCTTTCAGTGCTGGCAGCTTTCCTGTGGGCGCAATCTCTGGACGTTTCCAATTTGGCAGCCGGGCTCTGCCACAGAGAGATACAGAGTGTTGCCCCATTACCAAGCAATGCTTTAGCAGAGCGCGAATGTCTGTGTGGCAGCGAATGCAGTTCCAAGGGACAGTGAAAACCAGCTAGAGCTTTCAGTGCTGGCAGCTTTCCTGTGGGCGCAATCTCTGGACGTTTCCAATTTGGCAGCCGGGCTCTGCCAGAGAGAGATACAGAGTGTTGCCCCATTACGAAGCAATGCTTTAGCAGAGCGCGAATGTCTGTGTGGCAGCGAATGCAGTTCCAAGGGACAGTGAAAACCAGCTAGAGCTTTCAGTGCTGGCAGCTTTCCTGTGGGCGCAATCTCTGGACGTTTCCAATTTGGCAGCCGGGCTCTGCCACAGAGAGATACAGAGTGTTGCCCCATTACCAAGCAATGCTTTAGCAGAGCGCGAATGTCTGTGTGGCAGCGAATGCAGTTCCAAGGGACAGTGAAAACCAGCTAGAGCTTTCAGTGCTGGCAGCTTTCCTGTGGGCGCAATCTC
The DNA here is from genome assembly GCF_035582795.1 of Mycteria americana. Taxonomy (NCBI): domain Eukaryota; kingdom Metazoa; phylum Chordata; class Aves; order Ciconiiformes; family Ciconiidae; genus Mycteria; species Mycteria americana. The sequence goes on from NW_027445640.1 coordinate 195,664, forward strand.
TGGACGTTTCCAATTTGGCAGCCGGGCTCTGCCACAGAGAGATACAGAGTGTTGCCCCCTTACCAAGCAATGCTTTAGCAGAGCGCGAATGTCTGTGTGGCAGCGAATGCAGTTCCAAGGGACAGTGAAAACCAGCTAGAGCTTTCAGTGCTGGCAGCTTTCCTGTGGGCGCAATCTCTGGACGTTTCCAATTTCACTGCCGGGCTCTGCCAGAGAGAGATACAGAGTGTTGCCCCATTACGAAGCAATGCTTTAGCAGAGCGCGAATGTCTGTGTGGCAGCGAATGCAGTTCCAAGGGACAGTGAAAACCAGCTAGAGCTTTCAGTGCTGGCAGCTTTCCTGTGGGCGCAATCTCTGGACGTTTCCAATTTGGCAGCCGGGCTCTGCCAGAGAGAGATACAGAGTGTTGCCCCATTACCAAGCAATGCTTTAGCAGAGCGCGAATGTCTGTGTGGCAGCGAATGCAGTTCCAAGGGACAGTGAAAACCAGCTAGAGCTTTCAGTGCTGGCAGCTTTCCTGTGGGCGCAATCTCTGGACGTTTCCAATTTGGCAGCCGGGCTCTGCCAGAGAGAGATACAGAGTGTTGCCCCATTACGAAGCAATGCTTTAGCAGAGCGCGAATGTCTGTGTGGCAGCGAATGCAGTTCCAAGGGACAGTGAAAACCAGCTAGAGCTTTCAGTGCTGGCAGCTTTCCTGTGGGCGCAATCTCTGGACGTTTCCAATTTGGCAGCCGGGCTCTGCCACAGAGAGATACAGAGTGTTGCCCCATTACCAAGCAATGCTTTAGCAGAGCGCGAATGTCTGTGTGGCAGCGAATGCAGTTCCAAGGGACAGTGAAAACCAGCTAGAGCTTTCAGTGCTGGCAGCTTTCCTGTACGCGCAATCTCTGGACGTTTCCAATTTGGCAGCCGGGCTCTGCCACAGAGAGATACAGAATGTTGCCCCATTACGAAGCAATGCTTTAGCAGAGCGCAAATGTCTGTGTGGCAGCGAATGCAGTTCCAAGGGACAGTGAAAACCAGCTAGAGCTTTCAGTGCTGGCAGCTTTCCTGTGGGCGCAATCTCTGGACGTTTCCAATTTGGCAGCCGGGCTCTGCCAGACAGAGATACAGAATGTTGCCCCATTAGGAAGCAATGCTTTAGCAGAGCGCGAATGTCTGTGTGGCAGCGAATGCAGTTCCAAGGGACAGTGAAAACCAGCTCTAGCTTTCAGTGCTGGCAGCTTTCCTGTGGGCGCAATCTCTGGACGTTTCCAATTTGGCAGCCGGGCTCTGCCAGAGAGAGATACAGAGTGTTGCCCCATTACGAAGCAATGCTTTAGCAGAGCGCGAATGTCTGTGTGGCAGCGAATGCAGTTCCAAGGGACAGTGAAAACCAGCTAGAGCTTTCAGTGCTGGCAGCTTTCCTGTGGGCGCAATCTCTGGACGTTTCCAATTTGGCAGCCGCGCTCTGCCACAGAGAGATACAGAGTGTTGCCCCATTACCAAGCAATGCTTTAGCAGAGCGCGAATGTCTGTGTGGCAGCGAATGCAGTTCCAAGGGACAGTGAAAACCAGCTAGAGCTTTCAGTGCTGGCAGCTTTCCTGTGGGCGCAATCTCTGGACGTTTCCAATTTGGCAGCCGGGCTCTGCCAGAGAGAGTTACAGAGTGTTGCCCCATTACGAAGCAATGCTTTAGCAGAGCGCGAATGTCTGTGTGGCAGCGAATGCAGTTCCAAGGGACAGTGAAAACCAGCTAGAGCTTTCAGTGCTGGCAGCTTTCCTGTGGGCGCAATCTCTGGACGTTTCCAATTTGGCAGCCGGGCTCTGCCAGAGAGAGATACAGAGTGTTGCCCCATTACGAAGCAATGCTTTAGCAGAGCGCGAATGTCTGTGTGGCAGCGAATGCAGTTCCAAGGGACAGTGAAAACCAGCTAGAGCTTTCAGTGCTGGCAGCTTTCCTGTGGGCGCAATCTCTGGACGTTTCCAATTTCACTGCCGGGCTCTGCCAGAGAGAGATACAGAGTGTTGCCCCATTACGAAGCAATGCTTTAGCAGAGCGCAAATGTCTGTGTGGCAGCGAATGCAGTTCCAAGGGACAGTGAAAACCAGCTAGAGCTTTCAGTGCTGGCAGCTTTCCTGTGGGCGCAATCTCTGGACGTTTCCAATTTGGCAGCCGGGCTCTGCCAGAGAGAGATACAGAGTGTTGCCCCATTACGAAGCAATGCTTTAGCAGAGCGCGAATGTCTGTGTGGCAGCGAATGCAGTTCCAAGGGACAGTGAAAACCAGCTAGAGCTTTCAGTGCTGGCAGCTTTCCTGTGGGCGCAATCTCTGGACGTTTCCAATTTGGCAGCCGGGCTCTGCCAGAGAGAGATACAGAGTGTTGCCCCATTACGAAGCAATGCTTTAGCAGAGCGCGAATGTCTGTGTGGCAGCGAATGCAGTTCCAAGGGACAGTGAAAACCAGCTAGAGCTTTCAGTGCTGGCAGCTTTCCTGTGGGCGCAATCTCTGGACGTTTCCAATTTGGCAGCCGGGCTCTGCCAGAGAGAGATACAGAGTGTTGCCCCATTACGAAGCAATGCTTTAGCAGAGCGCGAATGTCTGTGTGGCAGCGAATGCAGTTCCAAGGGACAGTGAAAACCAGCTAGAGCTTTCAGTGCTGGCAGCTTTCCTGTGGGCGCAATCTCTGGACGTTTCCAATTTGGCAGCCGGGCTCTGCCACAGAGAGATACAGAGTGTTGCCCCATTACGAAGCAATGCTTTAGCAGAGCGCGAATGTCTGTGTGGCAGCGAATGCAGTTCCAAGGGACAGTGAAAACCAGCTAGAGCTTTCAGTGCTGGCAGCTTTCCTGTGGGCGCAATCTCTGGACGTTTCCAATTTGGCAGCCGGGCTCTGCCACAGAGAGATACAGAGTGTTGCCCCATTACCAAGCAATGCTTTAGCAGAGCGCGAATGTCTGTGTGGCAGCGAATGCAGTTCCAAGGGACAGTGAAAACCAGCTAGAGCTTTCAGTGCTGGCAGCTTTCCTGTGGGCGCAATCTCTGGACGTTTCCAATTTGGCAGCCGGGCTCTGCCACAGAGAGATACAGAATGTTGCCCCATTACCAAGCAATGCTTTAGCAGAGCGCGAATGTCTGTGTGGCAGCGAATGCAGTTCCAAGGGACAGTGAAAACCAGCTAGAGCTTTCAGTGCTGGCAGCTTTCCTGTGGGCGCAATCTCTGGACGTTTCCAATTTGGCAGCCGGGCTCTGCCACAGAGAGATACAGAGTGTTGCCCCCTTACCAAGCAATGCTTTAGCAGAGCGCGAATGTCTGTGTGGCAGCGAATGCAGTTCCAAGGGACAGTGAAAACCAGGTAGAGCTTTCAGTGCTGGCAGCTTTCCTGTGGGCGCAATCTCTGGACGTTTCCAATTTGGCAGCCGGGCTCTGCCAGAGAGAGATACAGAGTGTTGCCCCATTACGAAGCAATGCTTTAGCAGAGCGCGAATGTCTGTGTGGCAGCGAATGCAGTTCCAAGGGACAGTGAAAACCAGCTAGAGCTTTCAGTGCTGGCAGCTTTCCTGTGGGCGCAATCTCTGGACGTTTCCAATTTCACTGCCGGGCTCTGCCAGAGAGAGATACAGAGTGTTGCCCCATTACGAAGCAATGCTTTAGCAGAGCGCGAATGTCTGTGTGGCAGCGAATGCAGTTCCAAGGGACAGTGAAAACCAGCTAGAGCTTTCAGTGCTGGCAGCTTTCCTGTGGGCGCAATCTCTGGACGTTTCCAATTTGGCAGCCGGGCTCTGCCACAGAGAGATACAGAGTGTTGCCCCATTACCAAGCAATGCTTTAGCAGAGCGCGAATGTCTGTGTGGCAGCGAATGCAGTTCCAAGGGACAGTGAAAACCAGCTAGAGCTTTCAGTGCTGGCAGCTTTCCTGTGGGCGCAATCTCTGGACGTTTCCAATTTGGCAGCCGGGCTCTGCCACAGAGAGATACAGAGTGTTGCCCCATTACGAAGCAATGCTTTAGCAGAGCGCGAATGTCTGTGTGGCAGCGAATGCAGTTCCAAGGGACAGTGAAAACCAGCTAGAGCTTTCAGTGCTGGCAGCTTTCCTGTGGGCGCAATCTCTGGACGTTTCCAATTTGGCAGCCGGGCTCTGCCACAGAGAGATACAGAGTGTTGCCCCCTTACCAAGCAATGCTTTAGCAGAGCGCGAATGTCTGTGTGGCAGCGAATGCAGTTCCAAGGGACAGTGAAAACCAGCTAGAGCTTTCAGTGCTGGCAGCTTTCCTGTGGGCGCAATCTCTGGACGTTTCCAATTTGGCAGCCGGGCTCTGCCAGAGAGAGATACAGAGTGTTGCCCCATTACGAAGCAATGCTTTAGCAGAGCGCGAATGTCTGTGTGGCAGCGAATGCAGTTCCAAGGGACAGTGAAAACCAGCTAGAGCTTTCAGTGCTGGCAGCTTTCCTGTGGGCGCAATCTCTGGACGTTTCCAATTTGGCAGCCGGGCTCTGCCACAGAGAGATACAGAGTGTTGCCCCCTTACCAAGCAATGCTTTAGCAGAGCGCGAATGTCTGTGTGGCAGCGAATGCAGTTCCAAGGGACAGTGAAAACCAGCTAGAGCTTTCAGTGCTGGCAGCTGTCCTGTGGGCGCAATCTCTGGACGTTTCCAATTTGGCAGCCGGGCTCTGCCAGAGAGAGATACAGAGTGTTGCCCCATTACCAAGCAATGCTTTAGCAGAGCGCGAATGTCTGTGTGGCAGCGAATGCAGTTCCAAGGGACAGTGAAAACCAGCTAGAGCTTTCAGTGCTGGCAGCTTTCCTGTGGGCGCAATCTCTGGACGTTTCCAATTTGGCAGCCGGGCTCTGCCAGAGAGAGATACAGAGTGTTGCCCAATTGGGAAGCAAAGCTTTAGCAGAGCGCGAATGTCTGTGTGGCAGCGAATGCAGTTCCAAGGGACAGTGAAAACCAGCTAGAGCTTTCAGTGCTGGCAGCTTTCCTGTGGGCGCAATCTCTGGACGTTTCCAATTTGGCAGCCGGGCTCTGCCAGAGAGAGATACAGAATGTTGCCCCATTACGAAGCAATGCTTTAGCAGAGCGCGAATGTCTGTGTGGCAGCGAATGCAGTTCCAAGGGACAGTGAAAACCAGCTAGAGCTTTCAGTGCTGGCAGCTTTCCTGTGGGCGCAATCTCTGGACGTTTCCAATTTGGCAGCCGGGCTCTGCCACAGAGAGATACAGAATGTTGCCCCATTACGAAGCAATGCTTTAGCAGAGCGCGAATGTCTGTGTGGCAGCGAATGCAGTTCCAAGGGACAGTGAAAACCAGCTAGAGCTTTCAGTGCTGGCAGCTTTCCTGTAGGCGCAATCTCTGGACGTTTCCAATTTGGCAGCCAGGCTCTGCCAGAGAGAGATACAGAGTGTTGCCCCATTACGAAGCAATGCTTTAGCAGAGCGCGAATGTCTGTGTGGCAGCGAATGCAGTTCCAAGGGACAGTGAAAACCAGCTAGAGCTTTCAGTGCTGGCAGCTTTCCTGTGGGCGCAATCTCTGGACGTTTCCAATTTGGCAGCCGGGCTCTGCCAGAGAGAGATACAGAGTGTTGCCCCATTACGAAGCAATGCTTTAGCAGAGCGCGAATGTCTGTGTGGCAGCGAATGCAGTTCCAAGGGACAGTGAAAACCAGCTAGAGCTTTCAGTGCTGGCAGCTTTCCTGTGGGTGCAATCTCTGGACGTTTCCAATTTGGCAGCCGGGCTCTGCCAGAGAGAGATACAGAGTGTTGCCCCATTACGAAGCAATGCTTTAGCAGAGCGCGAATGTCTGTGTGGCAGCGAATGCAGTTCCAAGGGACAGTGAAAACCAGCTAGAGCTTTCAGTGCTGGCAGCTTTCCTGTGGGCGCAATCTCTGGACGTTTCCAATTTGGCAGCCGGGCTCTGCCACAGAGAGATACAGAGTGTTGCCCCATTACGAAGCAATGCTTTAGCAGAGCGCGAATGTCTGTGTGGCAGCGAATGCAGTTCCAAGGGACAGTGAAAACCAGCTAGAGCTTTCAGTGCTGGCAGCTTTCCTGTGGGCGCAATCTCTGGACGTTTCCAATTTGGCAGCCGGGCTCTGCCACAGAGAGATACAGAGTGTTGCCCCATTACCAAGCAATGCTTTAGCAGAGCGCGAATGTCTGTGTGGCAGCGAATGCAGTTCCAAGGGACAGTGAAAACCAGCTAGAGCTTTCAGTGCTGGCAGCTTTCCTGTGGGCGCAAACTCTGGACGTTTCCAATTTGGCAGCCGGGCTCTGCCATAGAGAGATACAGAATGTTGCCCCATTACGAAGCAATGCTTTAGCAGAGCGCGAATGTCTGTGTGGCAGCGAATGCAGTTCCAAGGGACAGTGAAAACCAGCTAGAGCTTTCAGTGCTGGCAGCTTTCCTGTGGGCGCAATCTCTGGACGTTTCCAATTTTGCAGCCGGGCTCTGCCACAGAGAGATACAGAGTGTTGCCCCATTACGAAGCAATGCTTTAGCAGAGCGCGAATGTCTGTGTGGCAGCGAATGCAGTTCCAAGGGACAGTGAAAACCAGCTAGAGCTTTCAGTGCTGGCAGCTTTCCTGTGGGCGCAATCTCTGGACGTTTCCAATTTGGCAGCCGGGCTCTGCCAGAGAGAGATACAGAGTGTTGCTCCATTACGAAGCAATGCTTTAGCAGAGCGCGAATGTCTGTGTGGCAGCGAATGCAGTTCCAAGGGACAGTGAAAACCAGCTAGAGCTTTCAGTGCTGGCAGCTTTCCTGTGGGCGCAATCTCTGGACGTTTCCAATTTGGCAGCCGGGCTCTGCCACAGAGAGATACAGAGTGTTGCCCCATTACCAAGCAATGCTTTAGCAGAGCGCGAATGTCTGTGTGGCAGCGAATGCAGTTCCAAGGGACAGTGAAAACCAGCTAGAGCTTTCAGTGCTGGCAGCTTTCCTGTGGGCGCAATCTCTGGACGTTTCCAATTTGGCAGCCGGGCTCTGCCACAGAGAGATACAGAATGTTGCCCCATTACAAAGCAATGCTTTAGCAGAGCGCGAATGTCTGTGTGGCAGCGAATGCAGTTCCAAGGGACAGTGAAAACCAGCTAGAGCTTTCAGTGCTGGCAGCTTTCCTGTGGGCGCAATCTCTGGACGTTTCCAATTTGACAGCCGGGCTCTGCCACAGAGAGATACAGAGTGTTGCCCCCTTACCAAGCAATGCTTTAGCAGAGCGCGAATGTCTGTGTGGCAGCGAATGCAGTTCCAAGGGACAGTGAAAACCAGCTAGAGCTTTCAGTGCTGGCAGCTTTCCTGTGGGCGCAATCTCTGGACGTTTCCAATTTGGCAGCCGGGCTCTGCCAGAGAGAGATACAGAGTGTTGCCCCCTTACCAAGCAATGCTTTAGCAGAGCGCGAATGTCTGTGTGGCAGCGAATGCAGTTCCAAGGGACAGTGAAAACCAGCTAGAGCTTTCAGTGCTGGCATCTTTCCTATGGGCGCAATCTCTGGACGTTTCCAATTTGGCAGCCGGGCTCTGCCACAGAGAGATACAGAGTGTTGCCCCATTACCAAGCAATGCTTTAGCAGAGCGCGAATGTCTGTGTGGCAGCGAATGCAGTTCCAAGGGACAGTGAAAACCAGCTAGAGCTTTCAGTGCTGGCAGCTTTCCTGTGGGCGCAATCTCTGGACGTTTCCAATTTGGCAGCCGGGCTCTGCCACAGAGAGATACAGAATGTTGCCCCATTACCAAGCAATGCTTTAGCAGAGCGCGAATGTCTGTGTGGCAGCGAATGCAGTTCCAAGGGACAGTGAAAACCAGCTAGAGCTTTCAGTGCTGGCAGCTTTCCTGTGGGCGCAATCTCTGGACGTTTCCAATTTGACAGCCGGGCTCTGCCACAGAGAGATACAGAGTGTTGCCCCCTTACCAAGCAATGCTTTAGCAGAGCGCGAATGTCTGTGTGGCAGCGAATGCAGTTCCAAGGGACAGTGAAAACCAGCTAGAGCTTTCAGTGCTGGCAGCTTTCCTGTGGGCGCAATCTCTGGACGTTTCCAATTTGGCAGCCGGGCTCTGCCAGAGAGAGATACAGAGTGTTGCCCCCTTACCAAGCAATGCTTTAGCAGAGCGCGAATGTCTGTGTGGCAGCGAATGCAGTTCCAAGGGACAGTGAAAACCAGCTAGAGCTTTCAGTGCTGGCATCTTTCCTATGGGCGCAATCTCTGGACGTTTCCAATTTGGCAGCCGGGCTCTGCCAGAGAGAGGTAAGAGTGTTGCCCCATTACCAAGCAATGCTTTAGCAGAGCGCGAATGTCTGTGTGGCAGCGAATGCAGTTCCAAGGGACAGTGAAAACCAGCTAGAGCTTTCAGTGCTGGCAGCTTTCCTGTGGGCGCAATCTCTGGACGTTTCCAATTTGGCAGCCGGGCTCTGCCAGAGAGAGATACAGAGTGTTGCCCCATTACGAAGCAATGCTTTAGCAGAGCGCGAATGTCTGTGTGGCAGCGAATGCAGTTCCAAGGGACAGTGAAAACCAGCTAGAGCTTTCAGTGCTGGCAGCTTTCCTGTGGGCGCAATCTCTGGACGTTTCCAATTTGGCAGCCGGTCTCTGCCAGAGAGAGATACAGAGTGTTGCCCCATTACGAAGCAATGCTTTAGCAGAGCGCGAATGTCTGTGTGGCAGCGAATGCAGTTCCAAGGGACAGTGAAAACCAGCTAGAGCTTTCAGTGCTGGCAGCTTTCCTGTGGGCGCAATCTCTGGACGTTTCCAATTTGGCAGCCGGGCTCTGCCAGAGAGAGATACAGAGTGTTGCCCCATTACCAAGCAATGCTTTAGCAGAGCGCGAATGTCTGTGTGGCAGCGAATGCAGTTCCAAGGGACAGTGAAAACCAGCTAGAGCTTTCAGTGCTGGCAGCTTTCCTGTGGGCGCAATGTCTGGACGTTTCCAATTTGGCAGCCGGGCTCTGCCAGAGAGAGATACAGAGTGTTGCCCCATTACGAAGCAATGCTTTAGCAGAGCGCGAATGTCTGTGTGGCAGCGAATGCAGTTCCAAGGGACAGTGAAAACCAGCTAGAGCTTTCAGTGCTGGCAGCTTTCCTGTGGGCGCAATCTCTGGACGTTTCCAATTTGGCAGCCGGGCTCTGCCACAGAGAGATACAGAGTGTTGCCCCATTACCAAGCAATGCTTTAGCAGAGCGCGAATGTCTGTGTGGCAGCGAATGCAGTTCCAAGGGACAGTGAAAACCAGCTAGAGCTTTCAGTGCTGGCAGCTTTCCTGTGGGCGCAATCTCTGGACGTTTCCAATTTGGCAGCCGGGCTCTGCCAGAGAGAGATACAGAGTGTTGCCCCATTACGAAGCAATGCTTTAGCAGAGCGCGAATGTCTGTGTGGCAGCGAATGCAGTTCCAAGGGACAGTGAAAACCAGCTAGAGCTTTCAGTGCTGGCAGCTTTCCTGTGGGCGCAATCTCTGGACGTTTCCAATTTGGCAGCCGGGCTCTGCCACAGAGAGATACAGAGTGTTGCCCCATTACCAAGCAATGCTTTAGCAGAGCGCGAATGTCTGTGTGGCAGCGAATGCAGTTCCAAGGGACAGTGAAAACCAGCTAGAGCTTTCAGTGCTGGCAGCTTTCCTGTGGGCGCAATGTCTGGACGTTTCCAATTTGGCAGCCGGTCTCTGCCAGAGAGAGATACAGAGTGTTGCCCCATTACCAAGCAATGCTTTAGCAGAGCGCGAATGTCTGTGTGGCAGCGAATGCAGTTCCAAGGGACAGTGAAAACCAGCTAGAGCTTTCAGTGCTGGCAGCTTTCCTGTGGGCGCAATCTCTGGACGTTTCCAATTTGGCAGCCGGGCTCTGCCAGAGAGAGATACAGTGTTGCCCCATTACGAAGCAATGCTTTAGCAGAGCGCGAATGTCTGTGTGGCAGCGAATGCAGTTCCAAGGGACAGTGAAAACCAGCTAGAGCTTTCAGTGCTGGCAGCTTTCCTGTGGGCGCAATCTCTGGACGTTTCCAATTTGGCAGCCGGGCTCTGCCAGAGAGAGATACAGAGTGTTGCCCCATTACGAAGCAATGCTTTAGCAGAGCGCGAATGTCTGTGTGGCAGCGAATGCAGTTCCAAGGGACAGTGAAAACCAGCTAGAGCTTTCAGTGCTGGCAGCTTTCCTGTGGGCGCAATCTCTGGACGTTTCCAATTTGGCAGCCGGGCTCTGCCAGAGAGAGATACAGAGTGTTGCCCCATTACGAAGCAATGCTTTAGCAGAGCGCGAATGTCTGTGTGGCAGCGAATGCAGTTCCAAGGGACAGTGAAAACCAGCTAGAGCTTTCAGTGCTGGCAGCTTTCCTGTGGGCGCAATCTCTGGACGTTTCCAATTTGGCAGCCGGGCTCTGCCACAGAGAGATACAGAGTGTTGCCCCCTTACCAAGCAATGCTTTAGCAGAGCGCGAATGTCTGTGTGGCAGCGAATGCAGTTCCAAGGGACAGTGAAAACCAGCTAGAGCTTTCAGTGCTGGCAGCTTTCCTGTGGGCGCAATCTCTGGACGTTTCCAATTTGGCAGCCGGGCTCTGCCAGAGAGAGATACAGAGTGTTGCCCCATTACGAAGCAATGCTTTAGCAGAGCGCGAATGTCTGTGTGGCAGCGAATGCAGTTCCAAGGGACAGTGAAAACCAGCTAGAGCTTTCAGTGCTGGCAGCTTTCCTGTGGGCGCAATCTCTGGACGTTTCCAATTTGGCAGCCGGGCTCTGCCAGAGAGAGATACAGAGTGTTGCCCCATTACGAAGCAATGCTTTAGCAGAGCGCGAATGTCTGTGTGGCAGCGAATGCAGTTCCAAGGGACAGTGAAAACCAGCTAGAGTTTTCAGTGCTGGCAGCTTTCCTGTGGGCGCAATCTCTGGACGTTTCCAATTTGGCAGCCGGGCTCTGCCAGAGAGAGATACAGAATGTTGCCCCATTACGAAGCAATGCTTTAGCAGAGCGCGAATGTCTGTGTGGCAGCGAATGCAGTTCCAAGGGACAGTGAAAACCAGCTAGAGCTTTCAGTGCTGGCAGCTTTCCTGTGGGCGCAATCTCTGGACGTTTCCAATTTGGCAGCCGGGCTCTGCCACAGAGAGATACAGAGTGTTGCCCCATTAGGAAGCAATGCTTTAGCAGAGCGCGAATGTCTGTGTGGCAGCGAATGCAGTTCCAAGGGACAGTGAAAACCAGCTAGAGCTTTCAGTGCTGGCAGCTTTCCTGTGGGCGCAATCTCTGGACGTTTCCAATTTGGCAGCCGGGCTCTGCCAGAGAGAGATACAGAGTGTTGCCCCATTACGAAGCAATGCTTTAGCAGAGCGCGAATGTCTGTGTGGCAGCGAATGCAGTTCCAAGGGACAGTGAAAACCAGCTAGAGCTTTCAGTGCTGGCAGCTTTCCTGTGGGCGCAATCTCTGGACGTTTCCAATTTGGCAGCCGGGCTCTGCCACAGAGAGATACAGAGTGTTGCCCCCTTACCAAGCAATGCTTTAGCAGAGCGCGAATGTCTGTGTGGCAGCGAATGCAGTTCCAAGGGACAGTGAAAACCAGCTAGAGCTTTCAGTGCTGGCAGCTTTCCTGTGGGCGCAATCTCTGGACGTTTCCAATTTGGCAGCCGGGCTCTGCCAGAGAGAGATACAGAGTGTTGCCCCCTTACCAAGCAATGCTTTAGCAGAGCGCGAATGTCTGTGTGGCAGCGAATGCAGTTCCAAGGGACAGTGAAAACCAGCTAGAGCTTTCAGTGCTGGCAGCTTTCCTGTGGGCGCAATCTCTGGACGTTTCCAATTTCACTGCCGGGCTCTGCCACAGAGAGATACAGAGTGTTGCCCCATTACGAAGCAATGCTTTAGCAGAGCGCGAATGTCTGTGTGGCAGCGAATGCAGTTCCAAGGGACAGTGAAAACCAGCTAGAGCTTTCAGTGCTGGCAGCTTTCCTGTGGGCGCAATCTCTGGACGTTTCCAATTTGGCAGCCGGGCTCTGCCACAGAGAGATACAGAATGTTGCCCCATTACGAAGCAATGCTTTAGCAGAGCGCGAATGTCTGTGTGGCAGCGAATGCAGTTCCAAGGGACAGTGAAAACCAGCTAGAGCTTTCAGTGCTGGCAGCTTTCCTGTGGGCGCAATCTCTGGACGTTTCCAATTTGGCAGCCGGGCTCTGCCACAGAGAGATACAGAGTGTTGCCCCATTACCAAGCAATGCTTTAGCAGAGCGCGAATGTCTGTGTGGCAGCGAATGCAGTTCCAAGGGACAGTGAAAACCAGCTAGAGCTTTCAGTGCTGGCAGCTTTCCTGTGGGCGCAATCTCTGGACGTTTCCAATTTGGCAGCCGGGCTCTGCCAGAGAGAGATACAGAGTGTTGCCCCATTACGAAGCAATGCTTTAGCAGAGCGCGAATGTCTGTGTGGCAGCGAATGCAGTTCCAAGGGACAGTGAAAACCAGCTAGAGCTTTCAGTGCTGGCAGCTTTCCTGTGGGCGCAATCTCTGGACGTTTCCAATTTGGCAGCCGGGCTCTGCCACAGAGAGATACAGAGTGTTGCCCCATTACGAAGCAATGCTTTAGCAGAGCGCGAATGTCTGTGTGGCAGCGAATGCAGTTCCAAGGGACAGTGAAAACCAGCTAGAGCTTTCAGTGCTGGCAGCTTTCCTGTGGGCGCAATCTCTGGACGTTTCCAATTTGGCAGCCGGGCTCTGCCAGAGAGAGATACAGAGTGTTGCCCCCTTACCAAGCAATGCTTTAGCAGAGCGCGAATGTCTGTGTGGCAGCGAATGCAGTTCCAAGGGACAGTGAAAACCAGCTACAGCTTTCAGTGCTGGCAGCTTTCCTGTGGGCGCAATCTCTGGACGTTTCCAATTTGGCAGCCGGGCTCTGCCAGAGAGAGATACAGAGTATTGCCCCATTACGAAGCAATGCTTTAGCAGAGCGCGAATGTCTGTGTGGCAGCGAATGCAGTTCCAAGGGACAGTGAAAACCAGCTAGAGCTTTCAGTGCTGGCAGCTTTCCTGTGGGCGCAATCTCTGGACGTTTCCAATTTGGCAGCCGGGCTCTGCCAGAGAGAGATACAGAGTGTTGCCCCATTACGAAGCAATGCTTTAGCAGAGCGCGAATGTCTGTGTGGCAGCGAATGCAGTTCCAAGGGACAGTGAAAACCAGCTAGAGCTTTCAGTGCTGGCAGCTTTCCTGTGGGCGCAATCTCTGGACGTTTCCAATTTGGCAGCCGGGCTCTGCCACAGAGAGATACAGAATGTTGCCCCATTACGAAGCAATGCTTTAGCAGAGCGCGAATGTCTGTGTGGCAGCGAATGCAGTTCCAAGGGACAGTGAAAACCAGCTAGAGCTTTCAGTGCTGGCAGCTTTCCTGTAGGCGCAATCTCTGGACGTTTCCAATTTGGCAGCCGGGCTCTGCCAGAGAGAGATACAGAGTGTTGCCCCATTACGAAGCAATGCTTTAGCAGAGCGCGAATGTCTGTGTGGCAGCGAATGCAGTTCCAAGGGACAGTGAAAACCAGCTAGAGCTTTCAGTGCTGGCAGCTTTCCTGTGGGCGCAATGTCTGGACGTTTCCAATTTGGCAGCCGGGCTCTGCCAGAGAGAGATACAAGGTGTTGCCCCATTACGAAGCAATGCTTTAGCAGAGCGCGAATGTCTGTGTGGCAGCGAATGCAGTTCCAAGGGACAGTGAAAACCAGCTAGAGCTTTCAGTGCTGGCAGCTTTCCTGTGGGCGCAATCTCTGGACGTTTCCAATTTGGCAGCCGGGCTCTGCCAGAGAGAGATACAGAGTGTTGCCCCATTACGAAGCAATGCTTTAGCAGAGCGCGAATGTCTGTGTGGCAGCGAATGCAGTTCCAAGGGACAGTGAAAACCAGCTAGAGCTTTCAGTGCTGGCAGCTTTCCTGTGGGCGCAATCTCTGGACGTTTCCAATTTGGCAGCCGGGCTCTGCCAGAGAGAGATACAGAGTGTTGCCCCATTACGAAGCAATGCTTTAGCAGAGCGCGAATGTCTGTGTGGCAGCGAATGCAGTTCCAAGGGACAGTGAAAACCAGCTAGAGCTTTCAGTGCTGGCAGCTTTCCTGTGGGCGCAATCTCTGGACGTTTCCAATTTGGCAGCCGGGCTCTGCCAGAGAGAGATACAGAGTGTTGCCCCATTAGGAAGCAATGCTTTAGCAGAGCACGAATGTCTGTGTGGCAGCGAATGCAGTTCCAAGGGACAGTGAAAACCAGCTAGAGCTTTCAGTGCTGGCAGCTTTCCTGTGGGCGCAATCTCTGGACGTTTCCAATTTGGCAGCCGGGCTCTGCCAGAGAGAGATACAGAGTGTTGCCCCATTACGAAGCAATGCTTTAGCAGAGCGCGAATGTCTGTGTGGCAGCGAATGCAGTTCCAAGGGACAGTGAAAACCAGCTAGAGCTTTCAGTGCTGGCAGCTTTCCTGTGGGCGCAATCTCTGGACGTTTCCAATTTGGCAGCCGGGCTCTGCCACAGAGAGATACAGAATGTTGCCCCTTTACGAAGCAATGCTATAGCTGAGCACGAATGTCTGTGTGGCAGCGAATGCAGTTCCAAGGGACAGTGAAAACCAGCTAGAGCTTTCAGTGCTGGCAGCTTTCCTGTGGGCGCAATGTCTGGACGTTTCCAATTTGGCAGCCGGGCTCTGCCAGAGAGAGATACAGAGTGTTGCCCCATTAGGAAGCGATGCTTTAGCAGAGCGCGAATGTCTGTGTGGCAGCGAATGCAGTTCCAAGGGACAGTGAAAACCAGCTAGAGCTTTCAGTGCTGGCAGCTTTCCTGTGGGCGCAATCTCTGGACGTTTCCAATTTGGCAGCCGGGCTCTGCCAGAGAGAGATACAGAGTGTTGCCCCATTACGAAGCAATGCTTTAGCAGAGCGCGAATGTCTGTGTGGCAGCGAATGCAGTTCCAAGGGACAGTGAAAACCAGCTAGAGCTTTCAGTGCTGGCAGCTTTCCTGTGGGCGCAATGTCTGGACGTTTCCAATTTGGCAGCCGGGCTCTGCCAGAGAGAGATACAGAGTGTTGCCCCATTACGAAGCAATGCTTTAGCAGAGCGCGAATGTCTGTGTGGCAGCGAATGCAGTTCCAAGGGACAGTGAAAACCAGCTAGAGCTTTCAGTGCTGGCAGCTTTCCTGTGGGCGCAATCTCTGGACGTTTCCAATTTGGCAGCCGGGCTCTGCCAGAGAGAGATACAAGGTGTTGCCCCATTACGAAGCAATGCTTTAGCAGAGCGCGAATGTCTGTGTGGCAGCGAATGCAGTTCCAAGGGACAGTGAAAACCAGCTAGAGCTTTCAGTGCTGGCAGCTTTCCTGTGGGCGCAATGTCTGGACGTTTCCAATTTGGCAGCCGGGCTCTGCCAGAGAGAGATACAGAGTGTTGCCCCATTAGGAAGCAATGCTTTAGCAGAGCACGAATGTCTGTGTGGCAGCGAATGCAGTTCCAAGGGACAGTGAAAACCAGCTAGAGCTTTCAGTGCTGGCAGCTTTCCTGTGGGCGCAATGTCTGGACGTTTCCAATTTGGCAGCCGGGCTCTGCCAGAGAGAGATACAGAGTGTTGCCCCATTAGGAAGCAATGCTTTAGCAGAGCGCGAATGTCTGTGTGGCAGCGAATGCAGTTCCAAGGGACAGTGAAAACCAGCTAGAGCTTTCAGTGCTGGCAGCTTTCCTGTGGGCGCAATCTCTGGACGTTTCCAATTTGGCAGCCGGGCTCTGCCAGAGAGAGATACAGAGTGTTGCCCCATTAGGAAGCAATGCTTTAGCAGAGCGCGAATGTCTCTGTGTGGCAGCGAATGCAGTTCCAAGGGACAGTGAAAACCAGCTAGAGCTTTCAGTGCTGGCAGCTTTCCTGTGGGCGCAATGTCTGGACGTTTCCAATTTGGCAGCCGGGCTCTGCCAGAGAGAGATACAGAGTGTTGCCCCATTACGAAGCAATGCTTTAGCAGAGCGCAAATGTCTGTGTGGCAGCGAATGCAGTTCCAAGGGACAGTGAAAACCAGCTAGAGCTTTCAGTGCTGGCAGCTTTCCTGTGGGCGCAATCTCTGGACGTTTCCAATTTGGCAGCCGGGCTCTGCCACAGAGAGATACAGAATGTTGCCCCTTTACGAAGCAATGCTATAGCTGAGCACGAATGTCTGTGTGGCAGCGAATGCAGTTCCAAGGGACAGTGAAAACCAGCTAGAGCTTTCAGTGCTGGCAGCTTTCCTGTGGGCGCAATGTCTGGACGTTTCCAATTTGGCAGCCGGGCTCTGCCAGAGAGAGATACAGAGTGTTGCCCCATTACGAAGCAATGCTTTAGCAGAGCGCGAATGTCTGTGTGGCAGCGAATGCAGTTCCAAGGGACAGTGAAAACCAGCTAGAGCTTTCAGTGCTGGCAGCTTTCCTGTGGGCGCAATCTCTGGACGTTTCCAATTTGGCAGCCGGGCTCTGCCAGAGAGAGATACAGAGTGTTGCCCCATTACGAAGCAATGCTTTAGCAGAGCGCGAATGTCTGTGTGGCAGCGAATGCAGTTCCAAGGGACAGTGAAAACCAGCTAGAGCTTTCAGTGCTGGCAGCTTTCCTGTGGGCGCAATCTCTGGACGTTTCCAATTTGGCAGCCGGGCTCTGCCAGAGAGAGATACAGAGTGTTGCCCCATTACGAAGCAATGCTTTAGCAGAGCGCGAATGTCTGTGTGGCAGCGAATGCAGTTCCAAGGGACAGTGAAAACCAGCTAGAGCTTTCAGTGCTGGCAGCTTTCCTGTGGGCGCAATGTCTGGACGTTTCCAATTTGGCAGCCGGGCTCTGCCAGAGAGAGATACAGAGTGTTGCCCCATTACGAAGCAATGCTTTAGCAGAGCGCAAATGTCTGTGTGGCAGCGAATGCAGTTCCAAGGGACAGTGAAAACCAGCTAGAGCTTTCAGTGCTGGCAGCTTTCCTGTGGGCGCAATCTCTGGACGTTTCCAATTTGGCAGCCGGGCTCTGCCACAGAGAGATACAGAATGTTGCCCCTTTACGAAGCAATGCTATAGCTGAGCACGAATGTCTGTGTGGCAGCGAATGCAGTTCCAAGGGACAGTGAAAACCAGCTAGAGCTTTCAGTGCTGGCAGCTTTCCTGTGGGCGCAATCTCTGGACGTTTCCAATTTGGCAGCCGGGCTCTGCCAGAGAGAGATACAGAGTGTTGCCCCATTAGGAAGCAATGCTTTAGCAGAGCGCGAATGTCTGTGTGGCAGCGAATGCAGTTCCAAGGGACAGTGAAAACCAGCTAGAGCTTTCAGTGCTGGCAGCTTTCCTGTGGGCGCAATCTCTGGACGTTTCCAATTTGGCAGCCGGGCTCTGCCAGAGAGAGATACAGAGTGTTGCCCCATTACGAAGCAATGCTTTAGCAGAGCGCGAATGTCTGTGTGGCAGCGAATGCAGTTCCAAGGGACAGTGAAAACCAGCTACAGCTTTCAGTGCTGGCAGCTTTCCTGTGGGCGCAATCTCTGGACGTTTCCAATTTGGCAGCCGGGCTCTGCCAGAGAGAGATACAGAGTGTTGCCCCATTACCAAGCAATGCTTTAGCAGAGCGCGAATGTCTGTGTGGCAGCGAATGCAGTTCCAAGGGACAGTGAAAACCAGCTAGAGCTTTCAGTGCTGGCAGCTTTCCTGTGGGCGCAATCTCTGGACGTTTCCAATTTGGCAGCCGGGCTCTGCCAGAGAGAGATACAGAGTGTTGCCCCATTACGAAGCAATGCTTTAGCAGAGCGCGAATGTCTGTGTGGCAGCGAATGCAGTTCCAAGGGACAGTGAAAACCAGCTAGAGCTTTCAGTGCTGGCAGCTTTCCTGTGGGCGCAATCTCTGGACGTTTCCAATTTGGCAGCCGGGCTCTGCCACAGAGAGATACAGAATGTTGCCCCTTTACGAAGCAATGCTATAGCTGAGCACGAATGTCTGTGTGGCAGCGAATGCAGTTCCAAGGGACAGTGAAAACCAGCTAGAGCTTTCAGTGCTGGCAGCTTTCCTGTGGGCGCAATCTCTGGACGTTTCCAATTTGGCAGCCGGGCTCTGCCAGAGAGAGATACAGAGTGTTGCCCCATTAGGAAGCAATGCTTTAGCAGAGCGCGAATGTCTGTGTGGCAGCGAATGCAGTTCCAAGGGACAGTGAAAACCAGCTAGAGCTTTCAGTGCTGGCAGCTTTCCTGTGGGCGCAATCTCTGGACGTTTCCAATTTGGCAGCCGGGCTCTGCCACAGAGAGATACAGAGTGTTGCCCCATTACGAAGCAATGCTTTAGCAGAGCGCGAATGTCTGTGTGGCAGCGAATGCAGTTCCAAGGGACAGTGAAAACCAGCTAGAGCTTTCAGTGCTGGCAGCTTTCCTGTGGGCGCAATCTCTGGACGTTTCCAATTTGGCAGCCGGGCTCTGCCACAGAGAGATACAGAATGTTGCCCCATTACGAAGCAATGCTTTAGCAGAGCGCGAATGTCTGTGTGGCAGCGAATGCAGTTCCAAGGGACAGTGAAAACCAGCTAGAGCTTTCAGTGCTGGCAGCTTTCCTGTGGGCGCAATCTCTGGACGTTTCCAATTTGGCAGCCGGGCTCTGCCACAGAGAGATACAGAGTGTTGCCCCATTACCAAGCAATGCTTTAGCAGAGCGCGAATGTCTGTGTGGCAGCGAATGCAGTTCCAAGGGACAGTGAAAACCAGCTAGAGCTTTCAGTGCTGGCAGCTTTCCTGTGGGCGCAATCTCTGGACGTTTCCAATTTGGCAGCCGGGCTCTGCCAGAGAGAGATACAGAGTGTTGCCCCATTACGAAGCAATGCTTTAGCAGAGCGCGAATGTCTGTGTGGCAGCGAATGCAGTTCCAAGGGACAGTGAAAACCAGCTAGAGCTTTCAGTGCTGGCAGCTTTCCTGTGGGCGCAATCTCTGGACGTTTCCAATTTGGCAGCCGGGCTCTGCCAGAGAGAGATACAGAATGTTGCCCCATTACGAAGCAATGCTTTAGCAGAGCGCGAATGTCTGTGTGGCAGCGAATGCAGTTCCAAGGGACAGTGAAAACCAGCTAGAGCTTTCAGTGCTGGCAGCTTTCCTGTGGGCGCAATCTCTGGACGTTTCCAATTTGGCAGCCGGGCTCTGCCAGAGAGAGATACAGAGTGTTGCCCCATTACGAAGCAATGCTTTAGCAGAGCGCGAATGTCTGTGTGGCAGCGAATGCAGTTCCAAGGGACAGTGAAAACCAGCTAGAGCTTTCAGTGCTGGCAGCTTTCCTGTGGGCGCAATCTCTGGACGTTTCCAATTTCACTGCCGGGCTCTGCCAGAGAGAGATACAGAGTGTTGCCCCATTACGAAGCAATGCTTTAGCAGAGCGCGAATGTCTGTGTGGCAGCGAATGCAGTTCCAAGGGACAGTGAAAACCAGCTAGAGCTTTCAGTGCTGGCAGCTTTCCTGTGGGCGCAATCTCTGGACGTTTCCAATTTGGCAGCCGGGCTCTGCCAGAGAGAGATACAGAGTGTTGCCCCATTACGAAGCAATGCTTTAGCAGAGCGCGAATGTCTGTGTGGCAGCGAATGCAGTTCCAAGGGACAGTGAAAACCAGCTAGAGCTTTCAGTGCTGGCAGCTTTCCTGTGGGCGCAATCTCTGGACGTTTCCAATTTGGCAGCCGGGCTCTGCCACAGAGAGATACAGAGTGTTGCCCCATTACCAAGCAATGCTTTAGCAGAGCGCGAATGTCTGTGTGGCAGCGAATGCAGTTCCAAGGGACAGTGAAAACCAGCTAGAGCTTTCAGTGCTGGCAGCTTTCCTGTGGGCGCAAACTCTGGACGTTTCCAATTTGGCAGCCGGGCTCTGCCACAGAGAGATACAGAATGTTGCCCCATTACGAAGCAATGCTTTAGCAGAGCGCGAATGTCTGTGTGGCAGCGAATGCAGTTCCAAGGGACAGTGAAAACCAGCTAGAGCTTTCAGTGCTGGCAGCTTTCCTGTGGGCGCAATCTCTGGACGTTTCCAATTTGGCAGCCGGGCTCTGCCAGAGAGAGATACAGAGTGTTGCCCCCTTACCAAGCAATGCTTTAGCAGAGCGCGAATGTCTGTGTGGCAGCGAATGCAGTTCCAAGGGACAGTGAAAACCAGCTAGAGCTTTCAGTGCTGGCAGCTTTCCTGTGGGCGCAATCTCTGGACGTTTCCAATTTGGCAGCCGGGCTCTGCCAGAGAGAGATACAGAGTGTTGCCCCCTTACCAAGCAATGCTTTAGCAGAGCGCGAATGTCTGTGTGGCAGCGAATGCAGTTCCAAGGGACAGTGAAAACCAGCTAGAGCTTTCAGTGCTGGCAGCTTTCCTGTGGGCGCAATCTCTGGACGTTTCCAATTTGGCAGCCGGGCTCTGCCAGAGAGAGATACAGAGTGTTGCCCCATTAGGAAGCAATGCTTTAGCAGAGCGCGAATGTCTGTGTGGCAGCGAATGCAGTTCCAAGGGACAGTGAAAACCAGCTAGAGCTTTCAGTGCTGGCAGCTTTCCTGTAGGCGCAATCTCTGGACGTTTCCAATTTGGCAGCCGGGCTCTGCCACAGAGAGATACAGAGTGTTGCCCCATTAGGAAGCAATGCTTTAGCAGAGCGCGAATGTCTGTGTGGCAGCGAATGCAGTTCCAAGGGACAGTGAAAACCAGCTAGAGCTTTCAGTGCTGGCAGCTTTCCTGTGGGCGCAATCTCTGGACGTTTCCAATTTGGCAGCCGGGCTCTGCCACAGAGAGATACAGAGTGTTGCCCCATTAGGAAGCAATGCTTTAGCAGAGCGCGAATGTCTGTGTGGCAGCGAATGCAGTTCCAAGGGACAGTGAAAACCAGCTAGAGCTTTCAGTGCTGGCAGCTTTCCTGTATGCGCAATCTCTGGACGTTTCCAATTTGGCAGCCGGGCTCTGCCAGAGAGAAATACAGAGTGTTGCCCCATTACGAAGCAATGCTTTAGCAGAGCGCGAATGTCTGTGTGGCAGCGAATGCAGTTCCAAGGGACAGTGAAAACCAGCTAGAGCTTTCAGTGCTGGCAGATTTCCTGTGGGCGCAATGTCTGGACGTTTCCAATTTGGCAGCCGAGCTCTGCCAGAGAGAGATACAGAGTGTTGCCCCATTACGAAGCAATGCTTTAGCAGAGCGCGAATGTCTGTGTGGCAGCGAATGCAGTTCCAAGGGACAGTGAAAACCAGCTCTAGCTTTCAGTACTGGCAGCTTTCCTGTGGGCGCAATCTCTGGACGTTTCCAATTTGGCAGCCGGGCTCTGCCACAGAGAGATACAGAGTGTTGCCCCATTACGAAGCAATGCTTTAGCAGAGCGTGAATGTCTGTGTGGCAGCGAATGCAGTTCCAAGGGACAGTGAAAACCAGCTAGAGCTTTCAGTGCTGGCAGCTTTCCTGTGGGCGCAATCTCTGGACGTTTCCAATTTGGCAGCCGGGCTCTGCCAGAGAGAGATACAGAGTGTTGCCCCATTAGGAAGCAATGCTTTAGCAGAGCGCGAATGTCTGTGTGGCAGCGAATGCAGTTCCAAGTGACAGTGAAAACCAGCAAGAGCTTTCAGTGCTGGCAGCTTTCCTGTGGGCGCAATCTCTGGACGTTTCCAATTTGGCAGCCGGGCTCTGCCACAGAGAGATACAGAGTGTTGCCCCATTACGAAGCAATGCTTTAGCAGAGCGCGAATGTCTGTGTGGCAGCGAATGCAGTTCCAAGGGACAGTGAAAACCAGCTAGAGCTTTCAGTGCTGGCAGCTTTCCTGTGGGCGCAATCTCTGGACGTTTCCAATTTGGCAGCCGGACTCTGCCAGAGAGAGATACAGAGTGTTGCCCCATTACGAAGCAATGCTTTAGCAGAGCGCGAATGTCTGTGTGGCAGCGAATGCAGTTCCAAGGGACAGTGAAAACCAGCTAGAGCTTTCAGTGCTGGCAGCTTTCCTGTGGGCGCAATCTCTGGACGTTTCCAATTTGGCAGCCGGGCTCTGCCACAGAGAGATACAGAGTGTTGCCCCCTTACCAAGCAATGCTTTAGCAGAGCGCGAATGTCTGTGTGGCAGCGAATGCAGTTCCAAGGGACAGTGAAAACCAGCTAGAGCTTTCAGTGCTGGCAGCTTTCCTGTGGGCGCAATCTCTGGACGTTTCCAATTTGGCAGCCGGGCTCTGCCACAGAGAGATACAGAGTGTTGCCCCATTAGGAAGCAATGCTTTAGCAGAGCGCGAATGTCTGTGTGGCAGCGAATGCAGTTCCAAGGGACAGTGAAAACCAGCTAGAGCTTTCAGTGCTGGCAGCTTTCCTGTGGGCGCAATCTCTGGACGTTTCCAATTTGGCAGCCGGGCTCTGCCACAGAGAGATACAGAGTGTTGCCCCCTTACCAAGCAATGCTTTAGCAGAGCGCGAATGTCTGTGTGGCAGCGAATGCAGTTCCAAGGGACAGTGAAAACCAGCTAGAGCTTTCAGTGCTGGCAGCTTTCCTGTGGGCGCAATCTCTGGACGTTTCCAATTTGGCAGCCGGGCTCTGCCACAGAGAGATACAGAGTGTTGCCCCATTAGGAAGCAATGCTTTAGCAGAGCGCGAATGTCTGTGTGGCAGCGAATGCAGTTCCAAGGGACAGTGAAAACCAGCTAGAGCTTTCAGTGCTGGCAGCTTTCCTGTACGCGCAATCTCTGGACGTTTCCAATTTGGCAGCCGGGCTCTGCCAGAGAGAAATACAGAGTGTTGCCCCATTACGAAGCAATGCTTTAGCAGAGCGCGAATGTCTGTGTGGCAGCGAATGCAGTTCCAAGGGACAGTGAAAACCAGCTAGAGCTTTCAGTGCTGGCAGCTTTCCTGTGGGCGCAATCTCTGGACGTTTCCAATTTGGCAGCCGGGCTCTGCCACAGAGAGATAGAGTGTTGCCCCATTACGAAGCAATGCTTTAGCAGAGCGCGAATGTCTGTGTGGCAGCGAATGCAGTTCCAAGGGACAGTGAAAACCAGCTAGAGCTTTCAGTGCTGGCAGCTTTCCTGTGGGCGCAATCTCTGGACGTTTCCAATTTGGCAGCCGGGCTCTGCCACAGAGAGATACAGAGTGTTGCCCCATTACCAAGCAATGCTTTAGCAGAGCGCGAATGTCTGTGTGGCAGCGAATGCAGTTCCAAGGGACAGTGAAAACCAGCTAGAGCTTTCAGTGCTGGCAGCTTTCCTGAGGGCGCAAACTCTGGATGTTTCCAATTTGGCAGCCGGGCTCTGCCACAGAGAGATACAGAATGTTGCCCCATTACGAAGCAATGCTTTAGCAGAGCGCGAATGTCTGTGTGGCAGCGAATGCAGTTCCAAGGGACAGTGAAAACCAGCTAGAGCTTTCAGTGCTGGCAGCTTTCCTGTGGGCGCAATCTCTGGACGTTTCCAATTTGGCAGCCGGGCTCTGCCAGAGAGAGATACAGAGTGTTGCCCCATTACGAAGCAATGCTTTAGCAGAGCGCGAATGTCTGTGTGGCAGCGAATGCAGTTCCAAGGGACAGTGAAAACCAGCTAGAGCTTTCAGTGCTGGCAGCTTTCCTGTGGGCGCAATCTCTGGACGTTTCCAATTTGGCAGCGGGGCTCTGCCACAGAGAGATACAGAATGTTGCCCCATTACGAAGCAATGCTTTAGCAGAGCGCGAATGTCTGTGTGGCAGCGAATGCAGTTCCAAGGGACAGTGAAAACCAGCTAGAGCTTTCAGTGCTGGCAGCTTTCCTGTGGGCGCAATCTCTGGACGTTTCCAATTTGGCAGCCGGGCTCTGCCAGAGAGAGATACAGAGTGTTGCCCCCTTACGAAGCAATGCTTTAGCAGAGCGCGAATGTCTGTGTGGCAGCGAATGCAGTTCCAAGGGACAGTGAAAACCAGCTAGAGCTTTCAGTGCTGGCAGCTTTCCTGTGGGCGCAATCTCTGGACGTTTCCAATTTGGCAGCCGGGCTCTGCCAGAGAGAGATACAGAGTGTTGCCCCCTTACCAAGCAATGCTTTAGCAGAGCGCGAATGTCTGTGTGGCAGCGAATGCAGTTCCAAGGGACAGTGAAAACCAGCTAGAGCTTTCAGTGCTGGCAGCTTTCCTGTGGGCGCAATCTCTGGACGTTTCCAATTTGGCAGCCGGGCTCTGCCACAGAGAGATACAGAGTGTTGCCCCATTAGGAAGCAATGCTTTAGCAGAGCGCGAATGTCTGTGTGGCAGCGAATGCAGTTCCAAGGGACAGTGAAAACCAGCTAGAGCTTTCAGTGCTGGCAGCTTTCCTGTGGGCGCAATCTCTGGACGTTTCCAATTTGGCAGCCGGGCTCTGCCACAGAGAGATACAGAGTGTTGCCCCCTTACCAAGCAATGCTTTAGCAGAGCGCGAATGTCTGTGTGGCAGCGAATGCAGTTCCAAGGGACAGTGAAAACCAGCTAGAGCTTTCAGTGCTGGCAGCTTTCCTGTGGGCGCAATCTCTGGACGTTTCCAATTTGGCAGCCGGGCTCTGCCACAGAGAGATACAGAGTGTTGCCCCATTAGGAAGCAATGCTTTAGCAGAGCGCGAATGTCTGTGTGGCAGCGAATGCAGTTCCAAGGGACAGTGAAAACCAGCTAGAGCTTTCAGTGCTGGCAGCTTTCCTGTACGCGCAATCTCTGGACGTTTCCAATTTGGCCGCCGGGCTCTGCCAGAGAGAAATACAGAGTGTTGCCCCATTACGAAGCAATGCTTTAGCAGAGCGCGAATGTCTGTGTGGCAGCGAATGCAGTTCCAAGGGACAGTGAAAACCAGCTAGAGCTTTCAGTGCTGGCAGATTTCCTGTGGGCGCAATGTCTGGACGTTTCCAATTTGGCAGCCGAGCTCTGCCAGAGAGAGATACAGAGTGTTGCCCCATTACGAAGCAATGCTTTAGCAGAGCGCGAATGTCTGTGTGGCAGCGAATGCAGTTCCAAGGGACAGTGAAAACCAGCTCTAGCTTTCAGTACTGGCAGCTTTCCTGTGGGCGCAATCTCTGGACGTTTCCAATTTGGCAGCCGGGCTCTGCCACAGAGAGATACAGAGTGTTGCCCCATTACGAAGCAATGCTTTAGCAGAGCGTGAATGTCTGTGTGGCAGCGAATGCAGTTCCAAGGGACAGTGAAAACCACCTAGAGCTTTCAGTGCTGGCAGCTTTCCTGTGGGCGCAATCTCTGGACGTTTCCAATTTGGCAGCCGGGCTCTGCCAGAGAGAGATACAGAGTGTTGCCCCATTAGGAAGCAATGCTTTAGCAGAGCGCGAATGTCTGTGTGGCAGCGAATGCAGTTCCAAGTGACAGTGAAAACCAGCAAGAGCTTTCAGTGCTGGCAGCTTTCCTGTGGGCGCAATCTCTGGACGTTTCCAATTTGGCAGCCGGGCTCTGCCACAGAGAGATACAGAGTGTTGCCCCATTACGAAGCAATGCTTTAGCAGAGCGCGAATGTCTGTGTGGCAGCGAATACAGTTCCAAGGGACAGTGAAAACCAGCTAGAGCTTTCAGTGCTGGCAGCTTTCCTGTGGGCGCAATCTCTGGACGTTTCCAATTTGGCAGCCGGACTCTGCCAGAGAGAGATACAGAGTGTTGCCCCATTACGAAGCAATGCTTTAGCAGAGCGCGAATGTCTGTGTGGCAGCGAATGCAGTTCCAAGGGACAGTGAAAACCAGCTAGAGCTTTCAGTGCTGGCAGCTTTCCTGTGGGCGCAATCTCTGGACGTTTCCAATTTGGCAGCCGGGCTCTGCCAGAGAGAGATACAGAGTGTTGCCCCCTTACCAAGCAATGCTTTAGCAGAGCGCGAATGTCTGTGTGGCAGCGAATGCAGTTCCAAGGGACAGTGAAAACCAGCTAGAGCTTTCAGTGCTGGCAGCTTTCCTGTGGGCGCAATCTCTGGACGTTTCCAATTTGGCAGCCGGGCTCTGCCACAGAGAGATACAGAGTGTTGCCCCATTAGGAAGCAATGCTTTAGCAGAGCGCGAATGTCTGTGTGGCAGCGAATGCAGTTCCAAGGGACAGTGAAAACCAGCTAGAGCTTTCAGTGCTGGCAGCTTTCCTGTGGGCGCAATCTCTGGACGTTTCCAATTTGGCAGCCGGGCTCTGCCACAGAGAGATACAGAGTGTTGCCCCCTTACCAAGCAATGCTTTAGCAGAGCGCGAATGTCTGTGTGGCAGCGAATGCAGTTCCAAGGGACAGTGAAAACCAGCTAGAGCTTTCAGTGCTGGCAGCTTTCCTGTGGGCGCAATCTCTGGACGTTTCCAATTTGGCTGCCGGGCTCTGCCAGAGAGAGATACAGAGTGTTGCCCCATTACGAAGCAATGCTTTAGCAGAGCGCGAATGTCTGTGTGGCAGCGAATGCAGTTCCAAGGGACAGTGAAAACCAGCTAGAGCTTTCAGTGCTGGCAGCTTTCCTGTGGGCGCAATCTCTGGACGTTTCCAATTTGGCAGCCGGGCTCTGCCAGAGAGAGATACAGAGTGTTGCCCCATTAGGAAGCAATGCTTTAGCAGAGCGCGAATGTCTGTGTGGCAGCGAATGCAGTTCCAAGTGACAGTGAAAACCAGCAAGAGCTTTCAGTGCTGGCAGCTTTCCTGTGGGCGCAATCTCTGGACGTTTCCAATTTGGCAGCCGGGCTCTGCCACAGAGAGATACAGAGTGTTGCCCCATTACGAAGCAATGCTTTAGCAGAGCGCGAATGTCTGTGTGGCAGCGAATGCAGTTCCAAGGGACAGTGAAAACCAGCTAGAGCTTTCAGTGCTGGCAGCTTTCCTGTGGGCGCAATCTCTGGACGTTTCCAATTTGGCAGCCGGACTCTGCCAGAGAGAGATACAGAGTGTTGCCCCATTACGAAGCAATGCTTTAGCAGAGCGCGAATGTCTGTGTGGCAGCGAATGCAGTTCCAAGGGACAGTGAAAACCAGCTAGAGCTTTCAGTGCTGGCAGCTTTCCTGTGGGCGCAATCTCTGGACGTTTCCAATTTGGCAGCCGGGCTCTGCCACAGAGAGATACAGAGTGTTGCCCCCTTACCAAGCAATGCTTTAGCAGAGCGCGAATGTCTGTGTGGCAGCGAATGCAGTTCCAAGGGACAGTGAAAACCAGCTAGAGCTTTCAGTGCTGGCAGCTTTCCTGTGGGCGCAATCTCTGGACGTTTCC
This sequence comes from Mycteria americana, assembly GCF_035582795.1. Taxonomy (NCBI): domain Eukaryota; kingdom Metazoa; phylum Chordata; class Aves; order Ciconiiformes; family Ciconiidae; genus Mycteria; species Mycteria americana. The sequence continues at coordinate 222,728 of NW_027445640.1, forward strand.
AATTTGGCAGCCGGGCTCTGCCACAGAGAGATACAGAGTGTTGCCCCATTAGGAAGCAATGCTTTAGCAGAGCGCGAATGTCTGTGTGGCAGCGAATGCAGTTCCAAGGGACAGTGAAAACCAGCTAGAGCTTTCAGTGCTGGCAGCTTTCCTGTGGGCGCAATCTCTGGACGTTTCCAATTTGGCAGCCGGGCTCTGCCACAGAGAGATACAGAGTGTTGCCCCCTTACCAAGCAATGCTTTAGCAGAGCGCGAATGTCTGTGTGGCAGCGAATGCAGTTCCAAGGGACAGTGAAAACCAGCTAGAGCTTTCAGTGCTGGCAGCTTTCCTGTGGGCGCAATCTCTGGACGTTTCCAATTTGGCAGCCGGGCTCTGCCACAGAGAGATACAGAGTGTTGCCCCATTAGGAAGCAATGCTTTAGCAGAGCGCGAATGTCTGTGTGGCAGCGAATGCAGTTCCAAGGGACAGTGAAAACCAGCTAGAGCTTTCAGTGCTGGCAGCTTTCCTGTACGCGCAATCTCTGGACGTTTCCAATTTGGCAGCCGGGCTCTGCCAGAGAGAAATACAGAGTGTTGCCCCATTACGAAGCAATGCTTTAGCAGAGCGCGAATGTCTGTGTGGCAGCGAATGCAGTTCCAAGGGACAGTGAAAACCAGCTAGAGCTTTCAGTGCTGGCAGCTTTCCTGTGGGCGCAATCTCTGGACGTTTCCAATTTGGCAGCCGGGCTCTGCCACAGAGAGATAGAGTGTTGCCCCATTACGAAGCAATGCTTTAGCAGAGCGCGAATGTCTGTGTGGCAGCGAATGCAGTTCCAAGGGACAGTGAAAACCAGCTAGAGCTTTCAGTGCTGGCAGCTTTCCTGTGGGCGCAATCTCTGGACGTTTCCAATTTGGCAGCCGGGCTCTGCCACAGAGAGATACAGAGTGTTGCCCCATTACCAAGCAATGCTTTAGCAGAGCGCGAATGTCTGTGTGGCAGCGAATGCAGTTCCAAGGGACAGTGAAAACCAGCTAGAGCTTTCAGTGCTGGCAGCTTTCCTGAGGGCGCAAACTCTGGATGTTTCCAATTTGGCAGCCGGGCTCTGCCACAGAGAGATACAGAATGTTGCCCCATTACGAAGCAATGCTTTAGCAGAGCGCGAATGTCTGTGTGGCAGCGAATGCAGTTCCAAGGGACAGTGAAAACCAGCTAGAGCTTTCAGTGCTGGCAGCTTTCCTGTGGGCGCAATCTCTGGACGTTTCCAATTTGGCAGCCGGGCTCTGCCAGAGAGAGATACAGAGTGTTGCCCCATTACGAAGCAATGCTTTAGCAGAGCGCGAATGTCTGTGTGGCAGCGAATGCAGTTCCAAGGGACAGTGAAAACCAGCTAGAGCTTTCAGTGCTGGCAGCTTTCCTGTGGGCGCAATCTCTGGACGTTTCCAATTTGGCAGCGGGGCTCTGCCACAGAGAGATACAGAATGTTGCCCCATTACGAAGCAATGCTTTAGCAGAGCGCGAATGTCTGTGTGGCAGCGAATGCAGTTCCAAGGGACAGTGAAAACCAGCTAGAGCTTTCAGTGCTGGCAGCTTTCCTGTGGGCGCAATCTCTGGACGTTTCCAATTTGGCAGCCGGGCTCTGCCAGAGAGAGATACAGAGTGTTGCCCCCTTACGAAGCAATGCTTTAGCAGAGCGCGAATGTCTGTGTGGCAGCGAATGCAGTTCCAAGGGACAGTGAAAACCAGCTAGAGCTTTCAGTGCTGGCAGCTTTCCTGTGGGCGCAATCTCTGGACGTTTCCAATTTGGCAGCCGGGCTCTGCCAGAGAGAGATACAGAGTGTTGCCCCCTTACCAAGCAATGCTTTAGCAGAGCGCGAATGTCTGTGTGGCAGCGAATGCAGTTCCAAGGGACAGTGAAAACCAGCTAGAGCTTTCAGTGCTGGCAGCTTTCCTGTGGGCGCAATCTCTGGACGTTTCCAATTTGGCAGCCGGGCTCTGCCACAGAGAGATACAGAGTGTTGCCCCATTAGGAAGCAATGCTTTAGCAGAGCGCGAATGTCTGTGTGGCAGCGAATGCAGTTCCAAGGGACAGTGAAAACCAGCTAGAGCTTTCAGTGCTGGCAGCTTTCCTGTGGGCGCAATCTCTGGACGTTTCCAATTTGGCAGCCGGGCTCTGCCACAGAGAGATACAGAGTGTTGCCCCCTTACCAAGCAATGCTTTAGCAGAGCGCGAATGTCTGTGTGGCAGCGAATGCAGTTCCAAGGGACAGTGAAAACCAGCTAGAGCTTTCAGTGCTGGCAGCTTTCCTGTGGGCGCAATCTCTGGACGTTTCCAATTTGGCAGCCGGGCTCTGCCACAGAGAGATACAGAGTGTTGCCCCATTAGGAAGCAATGCTTTAGCAGAGCGCGAATGTCTGTGTGGCAGCGAATGCAGTTCCAAGGGACAGTGAAAACCAGCTAGAGCTTTCAGTGCTGGCAGCTTTCCTGTACGCGCAATCTCTGGACGTTTCCAATTTGGCCGCCGGGCTCTGCCAGAGAGAAATACAGAGTGTTGCCCCATTACGAAGCAATGCTTTAGCAGAGCGCGAATGTCTGTGTGGCAGCGAATGCAGTTCCAAGGGACAGTGAAAACCAGCTAGAGCTTTCAGTGCTGGCAGATTTCCTGTGGGCGCAATGTCTGGACGTTTCCAATTTGGCAGCCGAGCTCTGCCAGAGAGAGATACAGAGTGTTGCCCCATTACGAAGCAATGCTTTAGCAGAGCGCGAATGTCTGTGTGGCAGCGAATGCAGTTCCAAGGGACAGTGAAAACCAGCTCTAGCTTTCAGTACTGGCAGCTTTCCTGTGGGCGCAATCTCTGGACGTTTCCAATTTGGCAGCCGGGCTCTGCCACAGAGAGATACAGAGTGTTGCCCCATTACGAAGCAATGCTTTAGCAGAGCGTGAATGTCTGTGTGGCAGCGAATGCAGTTCCAAGGGACAGTGAAAACCACCTAGAGCTTTCAGTGCTGGCAGCTTTCCTGTGGGCGCAATCTCTGGACGTTTCCAATTTGGCAGCCGGGCTCTGCCAGAGAGAGATACAGAGTGTTGCCCCATTAGGAAGCAATGCTTTAGCAGAGCGCGAATGTCTGTGTGGCAGCGAATGCAGTTCCAAGTGACAGTGAAAACCAGCAAGAGCTTTCAGTGCTGGCAGCTTTCCTGTGGGCGCAATCTCTGGACGTTTCCAATTTGGCAGCCGGGCTCTGCCACAGAGAGATACAGAGTGTTGCCCCATTACGAAGCAATGCTTTAGCAGAGCGCGAATGTCTGTGTGGCAGCGAATACAGTTCCAAGGGACAGTGAAAACCAGCTAGAGCTTTCAGTGCTGGCAGCTTTCCTGTGGGCGCAATCTCTGGACGTTTCCAATTTGGCAGCCGGACTCTGCCAGAGAGAGATACAGAGTGTTGCCCCATTACGAAGCAATGCTTTAGCAGAGCGCGAATGTCTGTGTGGCAGCGAATGCAGTTCCAAGGGACAGTGAAAACCAGCTAGAGCTTTCAGTGCTGGCAGCTTTCCTGTGGGCGCAATCTCTGGACGTTTCCAATTTGGCAGCCGGGCTCTGCCAGAGAGAGATACAGAGTGTTGCCCCCTTACCAAGCAATGCTTTAGCAGAGCGCGAATGTCTGTGTGGCAGCGAATGCAGTTCCAAGGGACAGTGAAAACCAGCTAGAGCTTTCAGTGCTGGCAGCTTTCCTGTGGGCGCAATCTCTGGACGTTTCCAATTTGGCAGCCGGGCTCTGCCACAGAGAGATACAGAGTGTTGCCCCATTAGGAAGCAATGCTTTAGCAGAGCGCGAATGTCTGTGTGGCAGCGAATGCAGTTCCAAGGGACAGTGAAAACCAGCTAGAGCTTTCAGTGCTGGCAGCTTTCCTGTGGGCGCAATCTCTGGACGTTTCCAATTTGGCAGCCGGGCTCTGCCACAGAGAGATACAGAGTGTTGCCCCCTTACCAAGCAATGCTTTAGCAGAGCGCGAATGTCTGTGTGGCAGCGAATGCAGTTCCAAGGGACAGTGAAAACCAGCTAGAGCTTTCAGTGCTGGCAGCTTTCCTGTGGGCGCAATCTCTGGACGTTTCCAATTTGGCTGCCGGGCTCTGCCAGAGAGAGATACAGAGTGTTGCCCCATTACGAAGCAATGCTTTATCAGAGCGCGAATGTCTGTGTGGCAGCGAATGCAGTTCCAAGGGACAGTGAAAACCAGCTAGAGCTTTCAGTGCTGGCAGCTTTCCTGTACGCGCAATCTCTGGACGTTTCCAATTTGGCAGCCGGGCTCTGCCAGAGAGAAATACAGAGTGTTGCCCCATTACGAAGCAATGCTTTAGCAGAGCGCGAATGTCTGTGTGGCAGCGAATGCAGTTCCAAGGGACAGTGAAAACCAGCTAGAGCTTTCAGTGCTGGCAGCTTTCCTGTGGGCGCAATCTCTGGACGTTTCCAATTTGGCAGCCGGGCTCTGCCACAGAGAGATAGAGTGTTGCCCCATTACGAAGCAATGCTTTAGCAGAGCGCGAATGTCTGTGTGGCAGCGAATGCAGTTCCAAGGGACAGTGAAAACCAGCTAGAGCTTTCAGTGCTGGCAGCTTTCCTGTGGGCGCAATCTCTGGACGTTTCCAATTTGGCAGCCGGGCTCTGCCACAGAGAGATACAGAGTGTTGCCCCCTTACGAAGCAATGCTTTAGCAGAGCGCGAATGTCTGTGTGGCAGCGAATGCAGTTCCAAGGGACAGTGAAAACCAGCTAGAGCTTTCAGTGCTGGCAGCTTTCCTGTGGGCGCAAACTCTGGACGTTTCCAATTTGGCAGCCGGGCTCTGCCACAGAGAGATACAGAGTGTTGCCCCATTACCAAGCAATGCTTTAGCAGAGCGCGAATGTCTGTGTGGCAGCGAATGCAGTTCCAAGGGACAGTGAAAACCAGCTAGAGCTTTCAGTGCTGGCAGCTTTCCTGTGGGCGCAATCTCTGGACGTTTCCAATTTGGCAGCCGGGCTCTGCCAGAGAGAGATACAGAGTGTTGCCCCATTACGAAGCAATGCTTTAGCAGAGCGCGAATGTCTGTGTGGCAGCGAATGCAGTTCCAAGGGACAGTGAAAACCAGCTAGAGCTTTCAGTTCTGGCAGCTTTCCTGTGGGCGCAATCTCTGGACGTTTCCAATTTGGCAGCCGGGCTCTGCCAGAGAGAGATACAGAGTGTTGCCCCCTTACCAAGCAATGCTTTAGCAGAGCGCGAATGTCTGTGTGGCAGCGAATGCAGTTCCAAGGGACAGTGAAAACCAGCAAGAGCTTTCAGTGCTGGCAGCTTTCCTGTGGGCGCAATCTCTGGACGTTTCCAATTTGGCAGCCGGGCTCTGCCACAGAGAGATACAGAGTGTTGCCCCATTACGAAGCAATGCTTTAGCAGAGCGCGAATGTCTGTGTGGCAGCGAATGCAGTTCCAAGGGACAGTGAAAACCAGCTAGAGCTTTCAGTGCTGGCAGCTTTCCTGTGGGCGCAATCTCTGGACGTTTCCAATTTGGCAGCCGGACTCTGCCAGAGAGAGATACAGAGTGTTGCCCCATTACGAAGCAATGCTTTAGCAGAGCGCGAATGTCTGTGTGGCAGCGAATGCAGTTCCAAGGGACAGTGAAAACCAGCTAGAGCTTTCAGTGCTGGCAGCTTTCCTGTGGGCGCAATCTCTGGACGTTTCCAATTTGGCAGCCGGGCTCTGCCACAGAGAGATACAGAGTGTTGCCCCCTTACCAAGCAATGCTTTAGCAGAGCGCGAATGTCTGTGTGGCAGCGAATGCAGTTCCAAGGGACAGTGAAAACCAGCTAGAGCTTTCAGTGCTGGCAGCTTTCCTGTGGGCGCAATCTCTGGACGTTTCCAATTTGGCAGCCGGGCTCTGCCACAGAGAGATACAGAGTGTTGCCCCATTAGGAAGCAATGCTTTAGCAGAGCGCGAATGTCTGTGTGGCAGCGAATGCAGTTCCAAGGGACAGTGAAAACCAGCTAGAGCTTTCAGTGCTGGCAGCTTTCCTGTGGGCGCAATCTCTGGACGTTTCCAATTTGGCAGCCGGGCTCTGCCACAGAGAGATACAGAGTGTTGCCCCCTTACCAAGCAATGCTTTAGCAGAGCGCGAATGTCTGTGTGGCAGCGAATGCAGTTCCAAGGGACAGTGAAAACCAGCTAGAGCTTTCAGTGCTGGCAGCTTTCCTGTGGGCGCAATCTCTGGACGTTTCCAATTTGGCAGCCGGGCTCTGCCACAGAGAGATACAGAGTGTTGCCCCCTTACCAAGCAATGCTTTAGCAGAGCGCGAATGTCTGTGTGGCAGCGAATGCAGTTCCAAGGGACAGTGAAAACCAGCTAGAGCTTTCAGTGCTGGCAGCTTTCCTGTACGCGCAATCTCTGGACGTTTCCAATTTGGCAGCCGGGCTCTGCCAGAGAGAAATACAGAGTGTTGCCCCATTACGAAGCAATGCTTTAGCAGAGCGCGAATGTCTGTGTGGCAGCGAATGCAGTTCCAAGGGACAGTGAAAACCAGCTAGAGCTTTCAGTGCTGGCAGCTTTCCTGTGGGCGCAATCTCTGGACGTTTCCAATTTGGCAGCCGGGCTCTGCCAGAGAGAGATACAGAGTGTTGCCCCCTTACCAAGCAATGCTTTAGCAGAGCGCGAATGTCTGTGTGGCAGCGAATGCAGTTCCAAGGGACAGTGAAAACCAGCTAGAGCTTTCAGTGCTGGCAGCTTTCCTGTGGGCGCAATGTCTGGACGTTTCCAATTTGGCAGCCGGGCTCTGCCAGAGAGAGATACAGAGTGTTGCCCCCTTACCAAGCAATGCTTTAGCAGAGCGCGAATGTCTGTGTGGCAGCGAATGCAGTTCCAAGGGACAGTGAAAACCAGCTAGAGCTTTCAGTGCTGGCAGCTTTCCTGTGGGCGCAATCTCTGGACGTTTCCAATTTGGCAGCCGGGCTCTGCCAGAGAGAGATACAGAGTGTTGCCCCATTAGGAAGCAATGCTTTAGCAGAGCGCGAATGTCTGTGTGGCAGCGAATGCAGTTCCAAGGGACAGTGAAAACCAGCTAGAGCTTTCAGTGCTGGCAGCTTTCCTGTAGGCGCAATCTCTGGACGTTTCCAATTTGGCAGCCGGGCTCTGCCACAGAGAGATACAGAGTGTTGCCCCATTAGGAAGCAATGCTTTAGCAGAGCGCGAATGTCTGTGTGGCAGCGAATGCAGTTCCAAGGGACAGTGAAAACCAGCTAGAGCTTTCAGTGCTGGCAGCTTTCCTGTGGGCGCAATCTCTGGACGTTTCCAATTTGGCAGCCGGGCTCTGCCACAGAGAGATACAGAGTGTTGCCCCATTAGGAAGCAATGCTTTAGCAGAGCGCGAATGTCTGTGTGGCAGCGAATGCAGTTCCAAGGGACAGTGAAAACCAGCTAGAGCTTTCAGTGCTGGCAGCTTTCCTGTATGCGCAATCTCTGGACGTTTCCAATTTGGCAGCCGGGCTCTGCCAGAGAGAAATACAGAGTGTTGCCCCATTACGAAGCAATGCTTTAGCAGAGCGCGAATGTCTGTGTGGCAGCGAATGCAGTTCCAAGGGACAGTGAAAACCAGCTAGAGCTTTCAGTGCTGGCAGATTTCCTGTGGGCGCAATGTCTGGACGTTTCCAATTTGGCAGCCGAGCTCTGCCAGAGAGAGATACAGAGTGTTGCCCCATTACGAAGCAATGCTTTAGCAGAGCGCGAATGTCTGTGTGGCAGCGAATGCAGTTCCAAGGGACAGTGAAAACCAGCTCTAGCTTTCAGTACTGGCAGCTTTCCTGTGGGCGCAATCTCTGGACGTTTCCAATTTGGCAGCCGGGCTCTGCCACAGAGAGATACAGAGTGTTGCCCCATTACGAAGCAATGCTTTAGCAGAGCGTGAATGTCTGTGTGGCAGCGAATGCAGTTCCAAGGGACAGTGAAAACCAGCTAGAGCTTTCAGTGCTGGCAGCTTTCCTGTGGGCGCAATCTCTGGACGTTTCCAATTTGGCAGCCGGGCTCTGCCAGAGAGAGATACAGAGTGTTGCCCCATTAGGAAGCAATGCTTTAGCAGAGCGCGAATGTCTGTGTGGCAGCGAATGCAGTTCCAAGTGACAGTGAAAACCAGCAAGAGCTTTCAGTGCTGGCAGCTTTCCTGTGGGCGCAATCTCTGGACGTTTCCAATTTGGCAGCCGGGCTCTGCCACAGAGAGATACAGAGTGTTGCCCCATTACGAAGCAATGCTTTAGCAGAGCGCGAATGTCTGTGTGGCAGCGAATGCAGTTCCAAGGGACAGTGAAAACCAGCTAGAGCTTTCAGTGCTGGCAGCTTTCCTGTGGGCGCAATCTCTGGACGTTTCCAATTTGGCAGCCGGACTCTGCCAGAGAGAGATACAGAGTGTTGCCCCATTACGAAGCAATGCTTTAGCAGAGCGCGAATGTCTGTGTGGCAGCGAATGCAGTTCCAAGGGACAGTGAAAACCAGCTAGAGCTTTCAGTGCTGGCAGCTTTCCTGTGGGCGCAATCTCTGGACGTTTCCAATTTGGCAGCCGGGCTCTGCCACAGAGAGATACAGAGTGTTGCCCCCTTACCAAGCAATGCTTTAGCAGAGCGCGAATGTCTGTGTGGCAGCGAATGCAGTTCCAAGGGACAGTGAAAACCAGCTAGAGCTTTCAGTGCTGGCAGCTTTCCTGTGGGCGCAATCTCTGGACGTTTCCAATTTGGCAGCCGGGCTCTGCCACAGAGAGATACAGAGTGTTGCCCCATTAGGAAGCAATGCTTTAGCAGAGCGCGAATGTCTGTGTGGCAGCGAATGCAGTTCCAAGGGACAGTGAAAACCAGCTAGAGCTTTCAGTGCTGGCAGCTTTCCTGTGGGCGCAATCTCTGGACGTTTCCAATTTGGCAGCCGGGCTCTGCCACAGAGAGATACAGAGTGTTGCCCCCTTACCAAGCAATGCTTTAGCAGAGCGCGAATGTCTGTGTGGCAGCGAATGCAGTTCCAAGGGACAGTGAAAACCAGCTAGAGCTTTCAGTGCTGGCAGCTTTCCTGTGGGCGCAATCTCTGGACGTTTCCAATTTGGCAGCCGGGCTCTGCCACAGAGAGATACAGAGTGTTGCCCCATTAGGAAGCAATGCTTTAGCAGAGCGCGAATGTCTGTGTGGCAGCGAATGCAGTTCCAAGGGACAGTGAAAACCAGCTAGAGCTTTCAGTGCTGGCAGCTTTCCTGTACGCGCAATCTCTGGACGTTTCCAATTTGGCAGCCGGGCTCTGCCAGAGAGAAATACAGAGTGTTGCCCCATTACGAAGCAATGCTTTAGCAGAGCGCGAATGTCTGTGTGGCAGCGAATGCAGTTCCAAGGGACAGTGAAAACCAGCTAGAGCTTTCAGTGCTGGCAGCTTTCCTGTGGGCGCAATCTCTGGACGTTTCCAATTTGGCAGCCGGGCTCTGCCACAGAGAGATAGAGTGTTGCCCCATTACGAAGCAATGCTTTAGCAGAGCGCGAATGTCTGTGTGGCAGCGAATGCAGTTCCAAGGGACAGTGAAAACCAGCTAGAGCTTTCAGTGCTGGCAGCTTTCCTGTGGGCGCAATCTCTGGACGTTTCCAATTTGGCAGCCGGGCTCTGCCACAGAGAGATACAGAGTGTTGCCCCATTACCAAGCAATGCTTTAGCAGAGCGCGAATGTCTGTGTGGCAGCGAATGCAGTTCCAAGGGACAGTGAAAACCAGCTAGAGCTTTCAGTGCTGGCAGCTTTCCTGAGGGCGCAAACTCTGGATGTTTCCAATTTGGCAGCCGGGCTCTGCCACAGAGAGATACAGAATGTTGCCCCATTACGAAGCAATGCTTTAGCAGAGCGCGAATGTCTGTGTGGCAGCGAATGCAGTTCCAAGGGACAGTGAAAACCAGCTAGAGCTTTCAGTGCTGGCAGCTTTCCTGTGGGCGCAATCTCTGGACGTTTCCAATTTGGCAGCCGGGCTCTGCCACAGAGAGATACAGAATGTTGCCCCATTACGAAGCAATGCTTTAGCAGAGCGCGAATGTCTGTGTGGCAGCGAATGCAGTTCCAAGGGACAGTGAAAACCAGCTAGAGCTTTCAGTGCTGGCAGCTTTCCTGTGGGCGCAATCTCTGGACGTTTCCAATTTGGCAGCCGGGCTCTGCCAGAGAGAGATACAGAGTGTTGCCCCCTTACGAAGCAATGCTTTAGCAGAGCGCGAATGTCTGTGTGGCAGCGAATGCAGTTCCAAGGGACAGTGAAAACCAGCTAGAGCTTTCAGTGCTGGCAGCTTTCCTGTGGGCGCAATCTCTGGACGTTTCCAATTTGGCAGCCGGGCTCTGCCAGAGAGAGATACAGAGTGTTGCCCCCTTACCAAGCAATGCTTTAGCAGAGCGCGAATGTCTGTGTGGCAGCGAATGCAGTTCCAAGGGACAGTGAAAACCAGCTAGAGCTTTCAGTGCTGGCAGCTTTCCTGTGGGCGCAATCTCTGGACGTTTCCAATTTGGCAGCCGGGCTCTGCCACAGAGAGATACAGAGTGTTGCCCCATTAGGAAGCAATGCTTTAGCAGAGCGCGAATGTCTGTGTGGCAGCGAATGCAGTTCCAAGGGACAGTGAAAACCAGCTAGAGCTTTCAGTGCTGGCAGCTTTCCTGTGGGCGCAATCTCTGGACGTTTCCAATTTGGCAGCCGGGCTCTGCCACAGAGAGATACAGAGTGTTGCCCCCTTACCAAGCAATGCTTTAGCAGAGCGCGAATGTCTGTGTGGCAGCGAATGCAGTTCCAAGGGACAGTGAAAACCAGCTAGAGCTTTCAGTGCTGGCAGCTTTCCTGTGTGCGCAATCTCTGGACGTTTCCAATTTGGCAGCCGGGCTCTGCCACAGAGAGATACAGAGTGTTGCCCCATTAGGAAGCAATGCTTTAGCAGAGCGCGAATGTCTGTGTGGCAGCGAATGCAGTTCCAAGGGACAGTGAAAACCAGCTAGAGCTTTCAGTGCTGGCAGCTTTCCTGTACGCGCAATCTCTGGACGTTTCCAATTTGGCCGCCGGGCTCTGCCAGAGAGAAATACAGAGTGTTGCCCCATTACGAAGCAATGCTTTAGCAGAGCGCGAATGTCTGTGTGGCAGCGAATGCAGTTCCAAGGGACAGTGAAAACCAGCTAGAGCTTTCAGTGCTGGCAGATTTCCTGTGGGCGCAATGTCTGGACGTTTCCAATTTGGCAGCCGAGCTCTGCCAGAGAGAGATACAGAGTGTTGCCCCATTACGAAGCAATGCTTTAGCAGAGCGCGAATGTCTGTGTGGCAGCGAATGCAGTTCCAAGGGACAGTGAAAACCAGCTCTAGCTTTCAGTACTGGCAGCTTTCCTGTGGGCGCAATCTCTGGACGTTTCCAATTTGGCAGCCGGGCTCTGCCACAGAGAGATACAGAGTGTTGCCCCATTACGAAGCAATGCTTTAGCAGAGCGTGAATGTCTGTGTGGCAGCGAATGCAGTTCCAAGGGACAGTGAAAACCACCTAGAGCTTTCAGTGCTGGCAGCTTTCCTGTGGGCGCAATCTCTGGACGTTTCCAATTTGGCAGCCGGGCTCTGCCAGAGAGAGATACAGAGTGTTGCCCCATTAGGAAGCAATGCTTTAGCAGAGCGCGAATGTCTGTGTGGCAGCGAATGCAGTTCCAAGTGACAGTGAAAACCAGCAAGAGCTTTCAGTGCTGGCAGCTTTCCTGTGGGCGCAATCTCTGGACGTTTCCAATTTGGCAGCCGGGCTCTGCCACAGAGAGATACAGAGTGTTGCCCCATTACGAAGCAATGCTTTAGCAGAGCGCGAATGTCTGTGTGGCAGCGAATACAGTTCCAAGGGACAGTGAAAACCAGCTAGAGCTTTCAGTGCTGGCAGCTTTCCTGTGGGCGCAATCTCTGGACGTTTCCAATTTGGCAGCCGGACTCTGCCAGAGAGAGATACAGAGTGTTGCCCCATTACGAAGCAATGCTTTAGCAGAGCGCGAATGTCTGTGTGGCAGCGAATGCAGTTCCAAGGGACAGTGAAAACCAGCTAGAGCTTTCAGTGCTGGCAGCTTTCCTGTGGGCGCAATCTCTGGACGTTTCCAATTTGGCAGCCGGGCTCTGCCAGAGAGAGATACAGAGTGTTGCCCCCTTACCAAGCAATGCTTTAGCAGAGCGCGAATGTCTGTGTGGCAGCGAATGCAGTTCCAAGGGACAGTGAAAACCAGCTAGAGCTTTCAGTGCTGGCAGCTTTCCTGTGGGCGCAATCTCTGGACGTTTCCAATTTGGCAGCCGGGCTCTGCCACAGAGAGATACAGAGTGTTGCCCCATTAGGAAGCAATGCTTTAGCAGAGCGCGAATGTCTGTGTGGCAGCGAATGCAGTTCCAAGGGACAGTGAAAACCAGCTAGAGCTTTCAGTGCTGGCAGCTTTCCTGTGGGCGCAATCTCTGGACGTTTCCAATTTGGCAGCCGGGCTCTGCCACAGAGAGATACAGAGTGTTGCCCCCTTACCAAGCAATGCTTTAGCAGAGCGCGAATGTCTGTGTGGCAGCGAATGCAGTTCCAAGGGACAGTGAAAACCAGCTAGAGCTTTCAGTGCTGGCAGCTTTCCTGTGGGCGCAATCTCTGGACGTTTCCAATTTGGCTGCCGGGCTCTGCCAGAGAGAGATACAGAGTGTTGCCCCATTACGAAGCAATGCTTTAGCAGAGCGCGAATGTCTGTGTGGCAGCGAATGCAGTTCCAAGGGACAGTGAAAACCAGCTAGAGCTTTCAGTGCTTGCAGCTTTCCTGTACGCGCAATCTCTGGACGTTTCCAATTTGGCAGCCGGGCTCTGCCAGAGAGAAATACAGAGTGTTGCCCCATTACGAAGCAATGCTTTAGCAGAGCGCGAATGTCTGTGTGGCAGCGAATGCAGTTCCAAGGGACAGTGAAAACCAGCTAGAGCTTTCAGTGCTGGCAGCTTTCCTGTGGGCGCAATCTCTGGACGTTTCCAATTTGGCAGCCGGGCTCTGCCAGAGAGAGATACAGAGTGTTGCCCCATTACGAAGCAATGCTTTAGCAGAGCGCGAATGTCTGTGTGGCAGCGAATGCAGTTCCAAGGGACAGTGAAAACCAGCTAGAGCTTTCAGTGCTGGCAGCTTTCCTGTGGGCGCAATCTCTGGACGTTTCCAATTTGGCAGCCGGGCTCTGCCACAGAGAGATACAGAGTGTTGCCCCATTAGGAAGCAATGCTTTAGCAGAGCGCGAATGTCTGTGTGGCAGCGAATGCAGTTCCAAGGGACAGTGAAAACCAGCTAGAGCTTTCAGTGCTGGCAGCTTTCCTGTGGGCGCAAACTCTGGACGTTTCCAATTTGGCAGCCGGGCTCTGCCACAGAGAGATACAGAATGTTGCCCCATTAGGAAGCAATGCTTTAGCAGAGCGCGAATGTCTGTGTGGCAGCGAATGCAGTTCCAAGGGACAGTGAAAACCAGCTAGAGCTTTCAGTGCTGGCAGCTTTCCTGTGGGCGCAATCTCTGGACGTTTCCAATTTGGCAGCCGGGCTCTGCCAGAGAGAGATACAGAGTGTTGCCCCATTACGAAGCAATGCTTTAGCAGAGCGCGAATGTCTGTGTGGCAGCGAATGCAGTTCCAAGGGACAGTGAAAACCAGCTAGAGCTTTCAGTGCTGGCAGCTTTCCTGTGGGCGCAATCTCTGGACGTTTCCAATTTGGCAGCCGGGCTCTGCCACAGAGAGATACAGAATGTTGCCCCATTACGAAGCAATGCTTTAGCAGAGCGCGAATGTCTGTGTGGCAGCGAATGCAGTTCCAAGGGACAGTGAAAACCAGCTAGAGCTTTCAGTGCTGGCAGCTTTCCTGTGGGCGCAATCTCTGGACGTTTCCAATTTGGCAGCCGGGCTCTGCCAGAGAGAGATACAGAGTGTTGCCCCATTACGAAGCAATGCTTTAGCAGAGCGCGAATGTCTGTGTGGCAGCGAATGCAGTTCCAAGGGACAGTGAAAACCAGCTAGAGCTTTCAGTGCTGGCAGCTTTCCTGTGGGCGCAATCTCTGGACGTTTCCAATTTGGCAGCCGGGCTCTGCCAGAGAGAGATACAGAGTGTTGCCCCCTTACCAAGCAATGCTTTAGCAGAGCGCGAATGTCTGTGTGGCAGCGAATGCAGTTCCAAGGGACAGTGAAAACCAGCTAGAGCTTTCAGTGCTGGCAGCTTTCCTGTGGGCGCAATCTCTGGACGTTTCCAATTTGGCAGCCGGGCTCTGCCACAGAGAGATACAGAGTGTTGCCCCATTACCAAGCAATGCTTTAGCAGAGCGCGAATGTCTGTGTGGCAGCGAATGCAGTTCCAAGGGACAGTGAAAACCAGCTAGAGCTTTCAGTGCTGGCAGCTTTCCTGTGGGCGCAATCTCTGGACGTTTCCAATTTGGCAGCCGGGCTCTGCCAGAGAGAGATACAGAGTGTTGCCCCATTACGAAGCAATGCTTTAGCAGAGCGCGAATGTCTGTGTGGCAGCGAATGCAGTTCCAAGGGACAGTGAAAACCAGCTAGAGCTTTCAGTGCTGGCAGCTTTCCTGTGGGCGCAATCTCTGGACGTTTCCAATTTGGCAGCCGGGCTCTGCCACAGAGAGATTCAGAGTGTTGCCCCCTTACCAAGCAATGCTTTAGCAGAGCGCGAATGTCTGTGTGGCAGCGAATGCAGTTCCAAGGGACAGTGAAAACCAGCTAGAGCTTTCAGTGCTGGCAGCTTTCCTGTGGGCGCAATCTCTGGACGTTTCCAATTTGGCAGCCGGGCTCTGCCACAGAGAGATACAGAGTGTTGCCCCATTAGGAAGCAATGCTTTAGCAGAGCGCGAATGTCTGTGTGGCAGCGAATGCAGTTCCAAGGGACAGTGAAAACCAGCTAGAGCTTTCAGTGCTGGCAGCTTTCCTGTGGGCGCAATGTCTGGACGTTTCCAATTTGGCAGCCGGGCTCTGCCAGAGAGAGATACAGAGTGTTGCCCCATTAGGAAGCAATGCTTTAGCAGAGCGCGAATGTCTGTGTGGCAGCGAATGCAGTTCCAAGGGACAGTGAAAACCAGCTAGAGCTTTCAGTGCTGGCAGCTTTCCTGTGTGCGCAATCTCTGGACGTTTCCAATTTGGCAGCCGAGCTCTGCCAGAGAGAGATACAGAGTGTTGCCCCATTAGGAAGCAATGCTTTAGCAGAGCGCGAATGTCTGTGTGGCAGCGAATGCAGTTCCAAGGGACAGTGAAAACCAGCTAGAGCTTTCAGTGCTGGCAGCTTTCCTGTGGGCGCAATCTCTCGACGTTTCCAATTTGGCAGCCGGGCTCTGCCAGAGAGAGATACAGAGTGTTGCCCCATTACGAAGCAATGCTTTAGCAGAGCGCGAATGTCTGTGTGGCAGCGAATGCAGTTCCAAGGGACAGTGAAAACCAGCTAGAGCTTTCAGTGCTGGCAGCTTTCCTGTGGGCGCAATCTCTGGACGTTTCCAATTTGGCAGCCGGGCTCTGCCAGAGAGAGATACAGAGTGTTGCCCCCTTACGAAGCAATGCTTTAGCAGAGCGCGAATGTCTGTGTGGCAGCGAATGCAGTTCCAAGGGACAGTGAAAACCAGCTAGAGCTTTCAGTGCTGGCAGCTTTCCTGTGGGCGCAATCTCTGGACGTTTCCAATTTGGCAGCCGGGCTCTGCCAGAGAGAGATACAGAGTGTTGCCCCATTACGAAGCAATGCTTTAGCAGAGCGCGAATGTCTGTGTGGCAGCGAATGCAGTTCCAAGGGACAGTGAAAACCAGCTAGAGCTTTCAGTGCTGGCAGCTTTCCTGTGGGCGCAATCTCTGGACGTTTCCAATTTGGCAGCCGGGCTCTGCCACAGAGAGATAGAGTGTTGCCCCATTACGAAGCAATGCTTTAGCAGAGCGCGAATGTCTGTGTGGCAGCGAATGCAGTTCCAAGGGACAGTGAAAACCAGCTAGAGCTTTCAGTGCTGGCAGCTTTCCTGTGGGCGCAATCTCTGGACGTTTCCAATTTGGCAGCCGGGCTCTGCCACAGAGAGATACAGAGTGTTGCCCCATTACGAAGCAATGCTTTAGCAGAGCGCGAATGTCTGTGTGGCAGCGAATGCAGTTCCAAGGGACAGTGAAAACCAGCTAGAGCTTTCAGTGCTGGCAGCTTTCCTGTGGGCGCAAACTCTGGACGTTTCCAATTTGGCAGCCGGGCTCTGCCACAGAGAGATACAGAATGTTGCCCCATTACGAAGCAATGCTTTAGCAGAGCGCGAATGTCTGTGTGGCAGCGAATGCAGTTCCAAGGGACAGTGAAAACCAGCTAGAGCTTTCAGTGCTGGCAGCTTTCCTGTGGGCGCAATCTCTGGACGTTTCCAATTTGGCAGCCGGGCTCTGCCAGAGAGAGATACAGAGTGTTGCCCCCTTACCAAGCAATGCTTTAGCAGAGCGCGAATGTCTGTGTGGCAGCGAATGCAGTTCCAAGGGACAGTGAAAACCAGCTAGAGCTTTCAGTGCTGGCAGCTTTCCTGTGGGCGCAATCTCTGGACGTTTCCAATTTGGCAGCCGGGCTCTGCCAGAGAGAGATACAGAATGTTGCCCCATTACGAAGCAATGCTTTAGCAGAGCGCGAATGTCTGTGTGGCAGCGAATGCAGTTCCAAGGGACAGTGAAAACCAGCTAGAGCTTTCAGTGCTGGCAGCTTTCCTGTGGGCGCAATCTCTGGACGTTTCCAATTTGGCAGCCGGGCTCTGCCAGAGAGAGATACAGAGTGTTGCCCCATTACGAAGCAATGCTTTAGCAGAGCGCGAATGTCTGTGTGGCAGCGAATGCAGTTCCAAGGGACAGTGAAAACCAGCTAGAGCTTTCAGTGCTGGCAGCTTTCCTGTGGGCGCAATCTCTGGACGTTTCCAATTTGGCAGCCGGGCTCTGCCAGAGAGAGATACAGAGTGTTGCCCCCTTACCAAGCAATGCTTTAGCAGAGCGCGAATGTCTGTGTGGCAGCGAATGCAGTTCCAAGGGACAGTGAAAACCAGCTAGAGCTTTCAGTGCTGGCAGCTTTCCTGTGGGCGCAATCTCTGGACGTTTCCAATTTGGCAGCCGGGCTCTGCCAGAGAGAGATACAGAGTGTTGCCCCCTTACCAAGCAATGCTTTAGCAGAGCGCGAATGTCTGTGTGGCAGCGAATGCAGTTCCAAGGGACAGTGAAAACCAGCTAGAGCTTTCAGTGCTGGCAGCTTTCCTGTGGGCGCAATCTCTGGACGTTTCCAATTTGGCAGCCGGGCTCTGCCACAGAGAGATACAGAGTGTTGCCCCATTAGGAAGCAATGCTTTAGCAGAGCGCGAATGTCTGTGTGGCAGCGAATGCAGTTCCAAGGGACAGTGAAAACCAGCTAGAGCTTTCAGTGCTGGCAGCTTTCCTGTGGGCGCAATCTCTGGACGTTTCCAATTTGGCAGCCGGGCTCTGCCACAGAGAGATACAGAGTGTTGCCCCCTTACCAAGCAATGCTTTAGCAGAGCGCGAATGTCTGTGTGGCAGCGAATGCAGTTCCAAGGGACAGTGAAAACCAGCTAGAGCTTTCAGTGCTGGCAGCTTTCCTGTGGGCGCAATCTGTGGACGTTTCCAATTTGGCAGCCGGGCTCTGCCACAGAGAGATACAGAGTGTTGCCCCATTAGGAAGCAATGCTTTAGCAGAGCGCGAATGTCTGTGTGGCAGCGAATGCAGTTCCAAGGGACAGTGAAAACCAGCTAGAGCTTTCAGTGCTGGCAGCTTTCCTGTACGCGCAATCTCTGGACGTTTCCAATTTGGCAGCCGGGCTCTGCCAGAGAGAGATACAGAGTGTTGCCCCATTACGAAGCAATGCTTTAGCAGAGCGCGAATGTCTGTGTGGCAGCGAATGCAGTTCCAAGTGACAGTGAAAACCAGCTAGAGCTTTCAGTGCTGGCAGCTTTCCTGTGGGCGCAATCTCTGGACGTTTCCAATTTGGCAGCCGGGCTCTGCCACAGAGAGATACAGAGTGTTGCCCCATTAGGAAGCAATGCTTTAGCAGAGCGCGAATGTCTGTGTGGCAGCGAATACAGTTCCAAGGGACAGTGAAAACCAGCTAGAGCTTTCAGTGCTGGCAGCTTTCCTGTGGGCGCAATCTCTGGACGTTTCCAATTTGGCAGCCGGGCTCTGCCAGAGAGAGATACAGAGTGTTGCCCCATTACGAAGCAATGCTTTAGCAGAGCGCGAATGTCTGTGTGGCAGCGAATGCAGTTCCAAGGGACAGTGAAAACCAGCTAGAGCTTTCAGTGCTGGCAGCTTTCCTGTGGGCGCAATCTCTGGACGTTTCCAATTTGGCAGCCGGGCTCTGCCAGAGAGAGATACAGAGTGTTGCCCCCTTACCAAGCAATGCTTTAGCAGAGCGCGAATGTCTGTGTGGCAGCGAATGCAGTTCCAAGGGACAGTGAAAACCAGCTAGAGCTTTCAGTGCTGGCAGCTTTCCTGTGGGCGCAATCTCTGGACGTTTCCAATTTGGCAGCCGGGCTCTGCCACAGAGAGATACAGAGTGTTGCCCCATTAGGAAGCAATGCTTTAGCAGAGCGCGAATGTCTGTGTGGCAGCGAATGCAGTTCCAAGGGACAGTGAAAACCAGCTAGAGCTTTCAGTGCTGGCAGCTTTCCTGTGGGCGCAATCTCTGGACGTTTCCAATTTGGCAGCCGGGCTCTGCCACAGAGAGATACAGAGTGTTGCCCCCTTACCAAGCAATGCTTTAGCAGAGCGCGAATGTCTGTGTGGCAGCGAATGCAGTTCCAAGGGACAGTGAAAACCAGCTAGAGCTTTCAGTGCTGGCAGCTTTCCTGTGGGCGCAATCTCTGGACGTTTCCAATTTGGCAGCCGGGCTCTGCCACAGAGAGATACAGAGTGTTGCCCCATTAGGAAGCAATGCTTTAGCAGAGCGCGAATGTCTGTGTGGCAGCGAATGCAGTTCCAAGGGACAGTGAAAACCAGCTAGAGCTTTCAGTGCTGGCAGCTTTCCTGTACGCGCAATCTCTGGACGTTTCCAATTTGGCCGCCGGGCTCTGCCAGAGAGAAATACAGAGTGTTGCCCCATTACGAAGCAATGCTTTAGCAGAGCGCGAATGTCTGTGTGGCAGCGAATGCAGTTCCAAGGGACAGTGAAAACCAGCTAGAGCTTTCAGTGCTGGCAGCTTTCCTGTGGGCGCAATCTCTGGACGTTTCCAATTTGGCAGCCGGGCTCTGCCACAGAGAGATACAGAGTGTTGCCCCATTACGAAGCAATGCTTTAGCAGAGCGCGAATGTCTGTGTGGCAGCGAATGCAGTTCCAAGGGACAGTGAAAACCAGCTAGAGCTTTCAGTGCTGGCAGCTTTCCTGTGGGCGCAATCTCTGGACGTTTCCAATTTGGCAGCCGGGCTCTGCCACAGGGAGATACAGAGTGTTGCCCCATTAGGAAGCAATGCTTTAGCAGAGCGCGAATGTCTGTGTGGCAGCGAATGCAGTTCCAAGGGACAGTGAAAACCAGCTAGAGCTTTCAGTGCTGGCAGCTTTCCTGTGGGCGCAAACTCTGGACGTTTCCAATTTGGCAGCCGGGCTCTGCCACAGAGAGATACAGAATGTTGCCCCATTACGAAGCAATGCTTTAGCAGAGCGCGAATGTCTGTGTGGCAGCGAATGCAGTTCCAAGGGACAGTGAAAACCAGCTAGAGCTTTCAGTGCTGGCAGCTTTCCTGTGGGCGCAATCTCTGGACGTTTCCAATTTGGCAGCCGGGCTCTGCCAGAGAGAGATACAGAGTGTTGCCCCATTACGAAGCAATGCTTTAGCAGAGCGCGAATGTCTGTGTGGCAGCGAATGCAGTTCCAAGGGACAGTGAAAACCAGCTAGAGCTTTCAGTGCTGGCAGCTTTCCTGTGGGCGCAATCTCTGGACGTTTCCAATTTGGCAGCCGGGCTCTGCCAGAGAGAGATACAGAATGTTGCCCCATTACGAAGCAATGCTTTAGCAGAGCGCGAATGTCTGTGTGGCAGCGAATGCAGTTCCAAGGGACAGTGAAAACCAGCTAGAGCTTTCAGTGCTGGCAGCTTTCCTGTGGGCGCAATCTCTGGACGTTTCCAATTTGGCAGCCGGGCTCTGCCACAGAGAGATACAGAGTGTTGCCCCATTAGGAAGCAATGCTTTAGCAGAGCGCGAATGTCTGTGTGGCAGCGAATGCAGTTCCAAGGGACAGTGAAAACCAGCTAGAGCTTTCAGTGCTGGCAGCTTTCCTGTGGGCGCAATCTCTGGACGTTTCCAATTTGGCAGCCGGGCTCTGCCACAGAGAGATACAGAGTGTTGCCCCCTTACCAAGCAATGCTTTAGCAGAGCGCGAATGTCTGTGTGGCAGCGAATGCAGTTCCAAGGGACAGTGAAAACCAGCTAGAGCTTTCAGTGCTGGCAGCTTTCCTGTGGGCGCAATCTGTGGACGTTTCCAATTTGGCAGCCGGGCTCTGCCACAGAGAGATACAGAGTGTTGCCCCATTAGGAAGCAATGCTTTAGCAGAGCGCGAATGTCTGTGTGGCAGCGAATGCAGTTCCAAGGGACAGTGAAAACCAGCTAGAGCTTTCAGTGCTGGCAGCTTTCCTGTACGCGCAATCTCTGGACGTTTCCAATTTGGCAGCCGGGCTCTGCCAGAGAGAGATACAGAGTGTTGCCCCATTACGAAGCAATGCTTTAGCAGAGCGCGAATGTCTGTGTGGCAGCGAATGCAGTTCCAAGTGACAGTGAAAACCAGCTAGAGCTTTCAGTGCTGGCAGCTTTCCTGTGGGCGCAATCTCTGGACGTTTCCAATTTGGCAGCCGGGCTCTGCCACAGAGAGATACAGAGTGTTGCCCCATTAGGAAGCAATGCTTTAGCAGAGCGCGAATGTCTGTGTGGCAGCGAATACAGTTCCAAGGGACAGTGAAAACCAGCTAGAGCTTTCAGTGCTGGCAGCTTTCCTGTGGGCGCAATCTCTGGACGTTTCCAATTTGGCAGCCGGGCTCTGCCAGAGAGAGATACAGAGTGTTGCCCCATTACGAAGCAATGCTTTAGCAGAGCGCGAATGTCTGTGTGGCAGCGAATGCAGTTCCAAGGGACAGTGAAAACCAGCTAGAGCTTTCAGTGCTGGCAGCTTTCCTGTGGGCGCAATCTCTGGACGTTTCCAATTTGGCAGCCGGGCTCTGCCAGAGAGAGATACAGAGTGTTGCCCCCTTACCAAGCAATGCTTTAGCAGAGCGCGAATGTCTGTGTGGCAGCGAATGCAGTTCCAAGGGACAGTGAAAACCAGCTAGAGCTTTCAGTGCTGGCAGCTTTCCTGTGGGCGCAATCTCTGGACGTTTCCAATTTGGCAGCCGGGCTCTGCCACAGAGAGATACAGAGTGTTGCCCCATTAGGAAGCAATGCTTTAGCAGAGCGCGAATGTCTGTGTGGCAGCGAATGCAGTTCCAAGGGACAGTGAAAACCAGCTAGAGCTTTCAGTGCTGGCAGCTTTCCTGTGGGCGCAATCTCTGGACGTTTCCAATTTGGCAGCCGGGCTCTGCCACAGAGAGATACAGAGTGTTGCCCCCTTACCAAGCAATGCTTTAGCAGAGCGCGAATGTCTGTGTGGCAGCGAATGCAGTTCCAAGGGACAGTGAAAACCAGCTAGAGCTTTCAGTGCTGGCAGCTTTCCTGTGGGCGCAATCTCTGGACGTTTCCAATTTGGCAGCCGGGCTCTGCCACAGAGAGATACAGAGTGTTGCCCCATTAGGAAGCAATGCTTTAGCAGAGCGCGAATGTCTGTGTGGCAGCGAATGCAGTTCCAAGGGACAGTGAAAACCAGCTAGAGCTTTCAGTGCTGGCAGCTTTCCTGTACGCGCAATCTCTGGACGTTTCCAATTTGGCCGCCGGGCTCTGCCAGAGAGAAATACAGAGTGTTGCCCCATTACGAAGCAATGCTTTAGCAGAGCGCGAATGTCTGTGTGGCAGCGAATGCAGTTCCAAGGGACAGTGAAAACCAGCTAGAGCTTTCAGTGCTGGCAGCTTTCCTGTGGGCGCAATCTCTGGACGTTTCCAATTTGGCAGCCGGGCTCTGCCACAGAGAGATACAGAGTGTTGCCCCATTACGAAGCAATGCTTTAGCAGAGCGCGAATGTCTGTGTGGCAGCGAATGCAGTTCCAAGGGACAGTGAAAACCAGCTAGAGCTTTCAGTGCTGGCAGCTTTCCTGTGGGCGCAATCTCTGGACGTTTCCAATTTGGCAGCCGGGCTCTGCCACAGGGAGATACAGAGTGTTGCCCCATTAGGAAGCAATGCTTTAGCAGAGCGCGAATGTCTGTGTGGCAGCGAATGCAGTTCCAAGGGACAGTGAAAACCAGCTAGAGCTTTCAGTGCTGGCAGCTTTCCTGTGGGCGCAAACTCTGGACGTTTCCAATTTGGCAGCCGGGCTCTGCCACAGAGAGATACAGAATGTTGCCCCATTACGAAGCAATGCTTTAGCAGAGCGCGAATGTCTGTGTGGCAGCGAATGCAGTTCCAAGGGACAGTGAAAACCAGCTAGAGCTTTCAGTGCTGGCAGCTTTCCTGTGGGCGCAATCTCTGGACGTTTCCAATTTGGCAGCCGGGCTCTGCCAGAGAGAGATACAGAGTGTTGCCCCATTACGAAGCAATGCTTTAGCAGAGCGCGAATGTCTGTGTGGCAGCGAATGCAGTTCCAAGGGACAGTGAAAACCAGCTAGAGCTTTCAGTGCTGGCAGCTTTCCTGTGGGCGCAATCTCTGGACGTTTCCAATTTGGCAGCCGGGCTCTGCCAGAGAGAGATACAGAATGTTGCCCCATTACGAAGCAATGCTTTAGCAGAGCGCGAATGTCTGTGTGGCAGCGAATGCAGTTCCAAGGGACAGTGAAAACCAGCTAGAGCTTTCAGTGCTGGCAGCTTTCCTGTGGGCGCAATCTCTGGACGTTTCCAATTTGGCAGCCGGGCTCTGCCAGAGAGAGATACAGAGTGTTGCCCCATTACGAAGCAATGCTTTAGCAGAGCGCGAATGTCTGTGTGGCAGCGAATGCAGTTCCAAGGGACAGTGAAAACCAGCTAGAGCTTTCAGTGCTGGCAGCTTTCCTGTGGGCGCAATCTCTGGACGTTTCCAATTTGGCAGCCGGGCTCTGCCAGAGAGAGATACAGAGTGTTGCCCCCTTACCAAGCAATGCTTTAGCAGAGCGCGAATGTCTGTGTGGCAGCGAATGCAGTTCCAAGGGACAGTGAAAACCAGCTAGAGCTTTCAGTGCTGGCAGCTTTCCTGTGGGCGCAATCTCTGGACGTTTCCAATTTGGCAGCCGGGCTCTGCCAGAGAGAGATACAGAGTGTTGCCCCCTTACGAAGCAATGCTTTAGCAGAGCGCGAATGTCTGTGTGGCAGCGAATGCAGTTCCAAGGGACAGTGAAAACCAGCTAGAGCTTTCAGTGCTGGCAGCTTTCCTGTACGCGCAATCTCTGGACGTTTCCAATTTGGCAGCCGGGCTCTGCCACAGAGAGATTCAGAGTGTTGCCCCCTTACCAAGCAATGCTTTAGCAGAGCGCGAATGTCTGTGTGGCAGCGAATGCAGTTCCAAGGGACAGTGAAAACCAGCTAGAGCTTTCAGTGCTGGCAGCTTTCCTGTGGGCGCAATCTCTGGACGTTTCCAATTTGGCAGCCGGGCTCTGCCACAGAGAGATACAGAGTGTTGCCCCATTAGGAAGCAATGCTTTAGCAGAGCGCGAATGTCTGTGTGGCAGCGAATGCAGTTCCAAGGGACAGTGAAAACCAGCTAGAGCTTTCAGTGCTGGCAGCTTTCCTGTGGGCGCAATCTCTGGACGTTTCCAATTTGGCAGCCGGGCTCTGCCAGAGACAGATACAGAGTGTTGCCCCATTACGAAGCAATGCTTTAGCAGAGCGCGAATGTCTGTGTGGCAGCGAATGCAGTTCCAAGGGACAGTGAAAACCAGCTAGAGCTTTCAGTGCTGGCAGCTTTCCTGTGGGCGCAATCTCTGGACGTTTCCAATTTGGCAGCCGGGCTCTGCCACAGAGAGATACAGAATGTTGCCCCATTACGAAGCAATGCTTTAGCAGAGCGCGAATGTCTGTGTGGCAGCGAATGCAGTTCCAAGGGACAGTGAAAACCAGCTAGAGCTTTCAGTGCTGGCAGCTTTCCTGTGGGCGCAATCTCTGGACGTTTCCAATTTGGCAGCCGGGCTCTGCCAGAGAGAGATACAGAGTGTTGCCCCATTACGAAGCAATGCTTTAGCAGAGCGCGAATGTCTGTGTGGCAGCGAATGCAGTTCCAAGGGACAGTGAAAACCAGCTAGAGCTTTCAGTGCTGGCAGCTTTCCTGTGGGCGCAATCTCTGGACGTTTCCAATTTGGCAGCCGGGCTCTGCCAGAGAGAGATACAGAGTGTTGCCCCCTTACCAAGCAATGCTTTAGCAGAGCGCGAATGTCTGTGTGGCAGCGAATGCAGTTCCAAGGGACAGTGAAAACCAGCTAGAGCTTTCAGTGCTGGCAGCTTTCCTGTGGGCGCAATGTCTGGACGTTTCCAATTTGGCAGCCGGGCTCTGCCAGAGAGAGATACAGAGTGTTGCCCCCTTACCAAGCAATGCTTTAGCAGAGCGCGAATGTCTGTGTGGCAGCGAATGCAGTTCCAAGGGACAGTGAAAACCAGCTAGAGCTTTCAGTGCTGGCAGCTTTCCTGTGGGCGCAATCTCTGGACGTTTCCAATTTGGCAGCCGGGCTCTGCCACAGAGAGATACAGAGTGTTGCCCCATTAGGAAGCAATGCTTTAGCAGAGCGCGAATGTCTGTGTGGCAGCGAATGCAGTTCCAAGGGACAGTGAAAACCAGCTAGAGCTTTCAGTGCTGGCAGCTTTCCTGTGGGCGCAATCTCTGGACGTTTCCAATTTGGCAGCCGGGCTCTGCCACAGAGAGATACAGAGTGTTGCCCCATTAGGAAGCAATGCTTTAGCAGAGCGCGAATGTCTGTGTGGCAGCGAATGCAGTTCCAAGGGACAGTGAAAACCAGCTACAGCTTTCAGTGCTGGCAGCTTTCCTGTACGCGCAATCTCTGGACGTTTCCAATTTGGCAGCCGGGCTCTGCCACAGAGAGATACAGAGTGTTGCCCCCTTACCAAGCAATGCTTTAGCAGAGCGCGAATGTCTGTGTGGCAGCGAATGCAGTTCCAAGGGACAGTGAAAACCAGCTAGAGCTTTCAGTGCTGGCAGCTTTCCTGTGGGCGCAATCTCTGGACGTTTCCAATTTGGCAGCCGGGCTCTGCCACAGAGAGATACAGAGTGTTGCCCCATTAGGAAGCAATGCTTTAGCAGAGCGCGAATGTCTGTGTGGCAGCGAATGCAGTTCCAAGGGACAGTGAAAACCAGCTAGAGCTTTCAGTGCTGGCAGCTTTCCTGTGGGCGCAATGTCTGGACGTTTCCAATTTGGCAGCCGGGCTCTGCCAGAGAGAGATACAGAGTGTTGCCCCATTAGGAAGCAATGCTTTAGCAGAGCGCGAATGTCTGTGTGGCAGCGAATGCAGTTCCAAGGGACAGTGAAAACCAGCTAGAGCTTTCAGTGCTGGCAGCTTTCCTGTGGGCGCAATCTCTGGACGTTTCCAATTTGGCAGCCGAGCTCTGCCAGAGAGAGATACAGACTGTTGCCCCATTACGAAGCAATGCTTTAGCAGAGCGCGAATGTCTGTGTGGCAGCGAATGCAGTTCCAAGGGACAGTGAAAACCAGCTAGAGCTTTCAGTGCTGGCAGCTTTCCTGTGGGCGCAATGTCTGGACGTTTCCAATTTGGCAGCCGGGCTCTGCCAGAGAGAGATACAGAGTGTTGCCCCATTACGAAGCAATGCTTTAGCAGAGCGCGAATGTCTGTGTGGCAGCGAATGCAGTTCCAAGGGACAGTTAAAACCAGCTAGAGCTTTCAGTGCTGGCAGCTTTCCTGTGGGCGCAATCTCTGGACGTTTCCAATTTGGCAGCCGGGCTCTGCCAGAGAGAGATACAGAGTGTTGCCCCCTTACGAAGCAATGCTTTAGCAGAGCGCGAATGTCTGTGTGGCAGCGAATGCAGTTCCAAGGGACAGTGAAAACCAGCTAGAGCTTTCAGTGCTGGCAGCTTTCCTGTGGGCGCAATCTCTGGACGTTTCCAATTTGGCAGCCGGGCTCTGCCACAGAGAGATACAGAGTGTTGCCCCATTAGGAAGCAATGCTTTAGCAGAGCGCGAATGTCTGTGTGGCAGCGAATGCAGTTCCAAGGGACAGTGAAAACCAGCTAGAGCTTTCAGTGCTGGCAGCTTTCCTGTGGGCGCAATCTCTGGACGTTTCCAATTTGGCAGCCGGGCTCTGCCACAGAGAGATAGAGTGTTGCCCCATTACGAAGCAATGCTTTAGCAGAGCGCGAATGTCTGTGTGGCAGCGAATGCAGTTCCAAGGGACAGTGAAAACCAGCTAGAGCTTTCAGTGCTGGCAGCTTTCCTGTGGGCGCAATCTCTGGACGTTTCCAATTTGGCAGCCGGGCTCTGCCACAGAGAGATACAGAGTGTTGCCCCATTACCAAGCAATGCTTTAGCAGAGCGCGAATGTCTGTGTGGCAGCGAATGCAGTTCCAAGGGACAGTGAAAACCAGCTAGAGCTTTCAGTGCTGGCAGCTTTCCTGTGGGCGCAATCTCTGGACGTTTCCAATTTGGCAGCCGGGCTCTGCCACAGAGAGAGACAGAATATTGCCCCATTACGAAGCAATGCTTTAGCAGAGCGCGAATGTCTGTGTGGCAGCGAATGCAGTTCCAAGGGACAGTGAAAACCAGCTAGAGCTTTCAGTGCTGGCAGCTTTCCTGTGGGCGCAATCTCTGGACGTTTCCAATTTGGCAGCCGGGCTCTGCCACAGAGAGATACAGAGTGTTGCCCCATTAGGAAGCAATGCTTTAGCAGAGCGCGAATGTCTGTGTGGCAGCGAATGCAGTTCCAAGGGACAGTGAAAACCAGCTAGAGCTTTCAGTGCTGGCAGCTTTCCTGTACGCGCAATCTCTGGACGTTTCCAATTTGGCAGCCGGGCTCTGCCACAGAGAGATACAGAGTGTTGCCCCATTAGGAAGCAATGCTTTAGCAGAGCGCGAATGTCTGTGTGGCAGCGAATGCAGTTCCAAGGGACAGTGAAAACCAGCTAGAGCTTTCAGTGCTGGCAGCTTTCCTGTGGGCGCAATCTCTGGACGTTTCCAATTTGGCAGCCGGGCTCTGCCACAGAGAGATACAGAGTGTTGCCCCATTAGGAAGCAATGCTTTAGCAGAGCGCGAATGTCTGTGTGGCAGCGAATGCAGTTCCAAGGGACAGTGAAAACCAGCTAGAGCTTTCAGTGCTGGCAGCTTTCCTGTACGCGCAATCTCTGGACGTTTCCAATTTGGCCGCCGGGCTCTGCCAGAGAGAAATACAGAGTGTTGCCCCATTACGAAGCAATGCTTTAGCAGAGCGCGAATGTCTGTGTGGCAGCGAATGCAGTTCCAAGGGACAGTGAAAACCAGCTAGAGCTTTCAGTGCTGGCAGCTTTCCTGTGGGCGCAATCTCTGGACGTTTCCAATTTGGCAGCCGGGCTCTGCCAGAGAGAGATACAGAGTGTTGCCCCATTACGAAGCAATGCTTTAGCAGAGCGCGAATGTCTGTGTGGCAGCGAATGCAGTTCCAAGGGACAGTGAAAACCAGCTAGAGCTTTCAGTGCTGGCAGCTTTCCTGTGGGCGCAATCTCTGGACGTTTCCAATTTGGCAGCCGGGCTCTGCCACAGGGAGATACAGAGTGTTGCCCCATTAGGAAGCAATGCTTTAGCAGAGCGCGAATGTCTGTGTGGCAGCGAATGCAGTTCCAAGGGACAGTGAAAACCAGCTAGAGCTTTCAGTGCTGGCAGCTTTCCTGTGGGCGCAAACTCTGGACGTTTCCAATTTGGCAGCCGGGCTCTGCCACAGAGAGATACAGAATGTTGCCCCATTACGAAGCAATGCTTTAGCAGAGCGCGAATGTCTGTGTGGCAGCGAATGCAGTTCCAAGGGACAGTGAAAACCAGCTAGAGCTTTCAGTGCTGGCAGCTTTCCTGTGGGCGCAATCTCTGGACGTTTCCAATTTGGCAGCCGGGCTCTGCCAGAGAGAGATACAGAGTGTTGCCCCATTACGAAGCAATGCTTTAGCAGAGCGCGAATGTCTGTGTGGCAGCGAATGCAGTTCCAAGGGACAGTGAAAACCAGCTAGAGCTTTCAGTGCTGGCAGCTTTCCTGTGGGCGCAATCTCTGGACGTTTCCAATTTGGCAGCCGGGCTCTGCCAGAGAGAGATACAGAATGTTGCCCCATTACGAAGCAATGCTTTAGCAGAGCGCGAATGTCTGTGTGGCAGCGAATGCAGTTCCAAGGGACAGTGAAAACCAGCTAGAGCTTTCAGTGCTGGCAGCTTTCCTGTGGGCGCAATCTCTGGACGTTTCCAATTTGGCAGCCGGGCTCTGCCAGAGAGAGATACAGAGTGTTGCCCCATTACGAAGCAATGCTTTAGCAGAGCGCGAATGTCTGTGTGGCAGCGAATGCAGTTCCAAGGGACAGTGAAAACCAGCTAGAGCTTTCAGTGCTGGCAGCTTTCCTGTGGGCGCAATCTCTGGACGTTTCCAATTTGGCAGCCGGGCTCTGCCAGAGAGAGATACAGAGTGTTGCCCCCTTACCAAGCAATGCTTTAGCAGAGCGCGAATGTCTGTGTGGCAGCGAATGCAGTTCCAAGGGACAGTGAAAACCAGCTAGAGCTTTCAGTGCTGGCAGCTTTCCTGTGGGCGCAATCTCTGGACGTTTCCAATTTGGCAGCCGGGCTCTGCCAGAGAGAGATACAGAGTGTTGCCCCCTTACCAAGCAATGCTTTAGCAGAGCGCGAATGTCTGTGTGGCAGCGAATGCAGTTCCAAGGGACAGTGAAAACCAGCTAGAGCTTTCAGTGCTGGCAGCTTTCCTGTGGGCGCAATCTCTGGACGTTTCCAATTTGGCAGCCGGGCTCTGCCACAGAGAGATACAGAGTGTTGCCCCATTAGGAAGCAATGCTTTAGCAGAGCGCGAATGTCTGTGTGGCAGCGAATGCAGTTCCAAGGGACAGTGAAAACCAGCTAGAGCTTTCAGTGCTGGCAGCTTTCCTGTACGCGCAATCTCTGGACGTTTCCAATTTGGCAGCCGGGCTCTGCCACAGAGAGATTCAGAGTGTTGCCCCCTTACCAAGCAATGCTTTAGCAGAGCGCGAATGTCTGTGTGGCAGCGAATGCAGTTCCAAGGGACAGTGAAAACCAGCTAGAGCTTTCAGTGCTGGCAGCTTTCCTGTGGGCGCAATCTCTGGACGTTTCCAATTTGGCAGCCGGGCTCTGCCACAGAGAGATACAGAGTGTTGCCCCATTAGGAAGCAATGCTTTAGCAGAGCGCGAATGTCTGTGTGGCAGCGAATGCAGTTCCAAGGGACAGTGAAAACCAGCTAGAGCTTTCAGTGCTGGCAGCTTTCCTGTGGGCGCAATCTCTGGACGTTTCCAATTTGGCAGCCGGGCTCTGCCAGAGACAGATACAGAGTGTTGCCCCATTACGAAGCAATGCTTTAGCAGAGCGCGAATGTCTGTGTGGCAGCGAATGCAGTTCCAAGGGACAGTGAAAACCAGCTAGAGCTTTCAGTGCTGGCAGCTTTCCTGTGGGCGCAATCTCTGGACGTTTCCAATTTGGCAGCCGGGCTCTGCCACAGAGAGATACAGAATGTTGCCCCATTACGAAGCAATGCTTTAGCAGAGCGCGAATGTCTGTGTGGCAGCGAATGCAGTTCCAAGGGACAGTGAAAACCAGCTAGAGCTTTCAGTGCTGGCAGCTTTCCTGTGGGCGCAATCTCTGGACGTTTCCAATTTGGCAGCCGGGCTCTGCCAGAGAGAGATACAGAGTGTTGCCCCATTACGAAGCAATGCTTTAGCAGAGCGCGAATGTCTGTGTGGCAGCGAATGCAGTTCCAAGGGACAGTGAAAACCAGCTAGAGCTTTCAGTGCTGGCAGCTTTCCTGTGGGCGCAATCTCTGGACGTTTCCAATTTGGCAGCCGGGCTCTGCCAGAGAGAGATACAGAGTGTTGCCCCCTTACCAAGCAATGCTTTAGCAGAGCGCGAATGTCTGTGTGGCAGCGAATGCAGTTCCAAGGGACAGTGAAAACCAGCTAGAGCTTTCAGTGCTGGCAGCTTTCCTGTGGGCGCAATCTCTGGACGTTTCCAATTTGGCAGCCGGGCTCTGCCAGAGAGAGATACAGAGTGTTGCCCCCTTACCAAGCAATGCTTTAGCAGAGCGCGAATGTCTGTGTGGCAGCGAATGCAGTTCCAAGGGACAGTGAAAACCAGCTAGAGCTTTCAGTGCTGGCAGCTTTCCTGTGGGCGCAATCTCTGGACGTTTCCAATTTGGCAGCCGGGCTCTGCCACAGAGAGATACAGAGTGTTGCCCCATTAGGAAGCAATGCTTTAGCAGAGCGCGAATGTCTGTGTGGCAGCGAATGCAGTTCCAAGGGACAGTGAAAACCAGCTAGAGCTTTCAGTGCTGGCAGCTTTCCTGTGGGCGCAATCTCTGGACGTTTCCAATTTGGCAGCCGGGCTCTGCCACAGAGAGATACAGAGTGTTGCCCCATTAGGAAGCAATGCTTTAGCAGAGCGCGAATGTCTGTGTGGCAGCGAATGCAGTTCCAAGGGACAGTGAAAACCAGCTACAGCTTTCAGTGCTGGCAGCTTTCCTGTACGCGCAATCTCTGGACGTTTCCAATTTGGCAGCCGGGCTCTGCCAGAGAGAGATACAGAGTGTTGCCCCATTACGAAGCAATGCTTTAGCAGAGCGCGAATGTCTGTGTGGCAGCGAATGCAGTTCCAAGTGACAGTGAAAACCAGCAAGAGCTTTCAGTGCTGGCAGCTTTCCTGTGGGCGCAATCTCTGGACGTTTCCAATTTGGCAGCCGGGCTCTGCCAGAGAGAGATACAGAGTGTTGCCCCATTACCAAGCAATGCTTTAGCAGAGCGCGAATGTCTGTGTGGCAGCGAATGCAGTTCCAAGGGACAGTGAAAACCAGCTAGAGCTTTCAGTGCTGGCAGCTTTCCTGTGGGCGCAATCTCTGGACGTTTCCAATTTGGCAGCCGGGCTCTGCCACAGAGAGATACAGAGTGTTGCCCCATTAGGAAGCAATGCTTTAGCAGAGCGCGAATGTCTGTGTGGCAGCGAATGCAGTTCCAAGGGACAGTGAAAACCAGCTAGAGCTTTCAGTGCTGGCAGCTTTCCTGTGGGCGCAATCTCTGGACGTTTCCAATTTGGCAGCCGGGCTCTGCCACAGAGAGATACAGAGTGTTGCCCCCTTACCAAGCAATGCTTTAGCAGAGCGCGAATGTCTGTGTGGCAGCGAATGCAGTTCCAAGGGACAGTGAAAACCAGCTAGAGCTTTCAGTGCTGGCAGCTTTCCTGTGGGCGCAATCTCTGGACGTTTCCAATTTGGCAGCCGGGCTCTGCCACAGAGAGATACAGAGTGTTGCCCCATTAGGAAGCAATGCTTTAGCAGAGCGCGAATGTCTGTGTGGCAGCGAATGCAGTTCCAAGGGACAGTGAAAACCAGCTAGAGCTTTCAGTGCTGGCAGCTTTCCTGTACGCGCAATCTCTGGACGTTTCCAATTTGGCAGCCGGGCTCTGCCAGAGAGAAATACAGAGTGTTGCCCCATTACGAAGCAATGCTTTAGCAGAGCGCGAATGTCTGTGTGGCAGCGAATGCAGTTCCAAGGGACAGTGAAAACCAGCTAGAGCTTTCAGTGCTGGCAGCTTTCCTGTGGGCGCAATCTCTGGACGTTTCCAATTTGGCAGCCGGGCTCTGCCAGAGAGAGATACAGAGTGTTGCCCCATTACGAAGCAATGCTTTAGCAGAGCGCGAATGTCTGTGTGGCAGCGAATGCAGTTCCAAGGGACAGTGAAAACCAGCTAGAGCTTTCAGTGCTGGCAGCTTTCCTGTGGGCGCAATCTCTGGACGTTTCCAATTTGGCAGCCGGGCTCTGCCACAGGGAGATACAGAGTGTTGCCCCATTAGGAAGCAATGCTTTAGCAGAGCGCGAATGTCTGTGTGGCAGCGAATGCAGTTCCAAGGGACAGTGAAAACCAGCTAGAGCTTTCAGTGCTGGCAGCTTTCCTGTGGGCGCAAACTCTGGACGTTTCCAATTTGGCAGCCGGGCTCTGCCACAGAGAGATACAGAATGTTGCCCCATTACGAAGCAATGCTTTAGCAGAGCGCGAATGTCTGTGTGGCAGCGAATGCAGTTCCAAGGGACAGTGAAAACCAGCTAGAGCTTTCAGTGCTGGCAGCTTTCCTGTGGGCGCAATCTCTGGACGTTTCCAATTTGGCAGCCGGGCTCTGCCAGAGAGAGATACAGAGTGTTGCCCCATTACGAAGCAATGCTTTAGCAGAGCGCGAATGTCTGTGTGGCAGCGAATGCAGTTCCAAGGGACAGTGAAAACCAGCTAGAGCTTTCAGTGCTGGCAGCTTTCCTGTGGGCGCAATCTCTGGACGTTTCCAATTTGGCAGCCGGGCTCTGCCACAGAGAGATACAGAATGTTGCCCCATTACGAAGCAATGCTTTAGCAGAGCGCGAATGTCTGTGTGGCAGCGAATGCAGTTCCAAGGGACAGTGAAAACCAGCTAGAGCTTTCAGTGCTGGCAGCTTTCCTGTGGGCGCAATCTCTGGACGTTTCCAATTTGGCAGCCGGGCTCTGCCAGAGAGAGATACAGAGTGTTGCCCCATTACGAAGCAATGCTTTAGCAGAGCGCGAATGTCTGTGTGGCAGCGAATGCAGTTCCAAGGGACAGTGAAAACCAGCTAGAGCTTTCAGTGCTGGCAGCTTTCCTGTGGGCGCAATCTCTGGACGTTTCCAATTTGGCAGCCGGGCTCTGCCAGAGAGAGATACAGAGTGTTGCCCCCTTACCAAGCAATGCTTTAGCAGAGCGCGAATGTCTGTGTGGCAGCGAATGCAGTTCCAAGGGACAGTGAAAACCAGCTAGAGCTTTCAGTGCTGGCAGCTTTCCTGTGGGCGCAATCTCTGGACGTTTCCAATTTGGCAGCCGGGCTCTGCCAGAGAGAGATACAGAGTGTTGCCCCCTTACCAAGCAATGCTTTAGCAGAGCGCGAATGTCTGTGTGGCAGCGAATGCAGTTCCAAGGGACAGTGAAAACCAGCTAGAGCTTTCAGTGCTGGCAGCTTTCCTGTGGGCGCAATCTCTGGACGTTTCCAATTTGGCAGCCGGGCTCTGCCACAGAGAGATACAGAGTGTTGCCCCATTAGGAAGCAATGCTTTAGCAGAGCGCGAATGTCTGTGTGGCAGCGAATGCAGTTCCAAGGGACAGTGAAAACCAGCTAGAGCTTTCAGTGCTGGCAGCTTTCCTGTACGCGCAATCTCTGGACGTTTCCAATTTGGCAGCCGGGCTCTGCCACAGAGAGATTCAGAGTGTTGCCCCCTTACCAAGCAATGCTTTAGCAGAGCGCGAATGTCTGTGTGGCAGCGAATGCAGTTCCAAGGGACAGTGAAAACCAGCTAGAGCTTTCAGTGCTGGCAGCTTTCCTGTGGGCGCAATCTCTGGACGTTTCCAATTTGGCAGCCGGGCTCTGCCAGAGAGAGATACAGAGTGTTGCCCCCTTACCAAGCAATGCTTTAGCAGAGCGCGAATGTCTGTGTGGCAGCGAATGCAGTTCCAAGGGACAGTGAAAACCAGCTAGAGCTTTCAGTGCTGGCAGCTTTCCTGTGGGCGCAATCTCTGGACGTTTCCAATTTGGCAGCCGGGCTCTGCCAGAGAGAGATACAGAGTGTTGCCCCCTTACCAAGCAATGCTTTAGCAGAGCGCGAATGTCTGTGTGGCAGCGAATGCAGTTCCAAGGGACAGTGAAAACCAGCTAGAGCTTTCAGTGCTGGCAGCTTTCCTGTGGGCGCAATCTCTGGACGTTTCCAATTTGGCAGCCGGGCTCTGCCACAGAGAGATACAGAGTGTTGCCCCATTAGGAAGCAATGCTTTAGCAGAGCGCGAATGTCTGTGTGGCAGCGAATGCAGTTCCAAGGGACAGTGAAAACCAGCTAGAGCTTTCAGTGCTGGCAGCTTTCCTGTGGGCGCAATCTCTGGACGTTTCCAATTTGGCAGCCGGGCTCTGCCACAGAGAGATACAGAGTGTTGCCCCATTAGGAAGCAATGCTTTAGCAGAGCGCGAATGTCTGTGTGGCAGCGAATGCAGTTCCAAGGGACAGTGAAAACCAGCTACAGCTTTCAGTGCTGGCAGCTTTCCTGTACGCGCAATCTCTGGACGTTTCCAATTTGGCAGCCGGGCTCTGCCAGAGAGAGATACAGAGTGTTGCCCCATTACGAAGCAATGCTTTAGCAGAGCGCGAATGTCTGTGTGGCAGCGAATGCAGTTCCAAGTGACAGTGAAAACCAGCAAGAGCTTTCAGTGCTGGCAGCTTTCCTGTGGGCGCAATCTCTGGACGTTTCCAATTTGGCAGCCGGGCTCTGCCACAGAGAGATACAGAGTGTTGCCCCATTACGAAGCAATGCTTTAGCAGAGCGCGAATGTCTGTGTGGCAGCGAATACAGTTCCAAGGGACAGTGAAAACCAGCTAGAGCTTTCAGTGCTGGCAGCTTTCCTGTGGGCGCAATCTCTGGACGTTTCCAATTTGGCAGCCGGGCTCTGCCAGAGAGAGATACAGAGTGTTGCCCCATTACGAAGCAATGCTTTAGCAGAGCGCGAATGTCTGTGTGGCAGCGAATGCAGTTCCAAGGGACAGTGAAAACCAGCTAGAGCTTTCAGTGCTGGCAGCTTTCCTGTGGGCGCAATCTCTGGACGTTTCCAATTTGGCAGCCGGGCTCTGCCAGAGAGAGATACAGAGTGTTGCCCCCTTACCAAGCAATGCTTTAGCAGAGCGCGAATGTCTGTGTGGCAGCGAATGCAGTTCCAAGGGACAGTGAAAACCAGCTAGAGCTTTCAGTGCTGGCAGCTTTCCTGTGGGCGCAATCTCTGGACGTTTCCAATTTGGCAGCCGGGCTCTGCCACAGAGAGATACAGAGTGTTGCCCCATTAGGAAGCAATGCTTTAGCAGAGCGCGAATGTCTGTGTGGCAGCGAATGCAGTTCCAAGGGACAGTGAAAACCAGCTAGAGCTTTCAGTGCTGGCAGCTTTCCTGTGGGCGCAATCTCTGGACGTTTCCAATTTGGCAGCCGGGCTCTGCCACAGAGAGATACAGAGTGTTGCCCCCTTACCAAGCAATGCTTTAGCAGAGCGCGAATGTCTGTGTGGCAGCGAATGCAGTTCCAAGGGACAGTGAAAACCAGCTAGAGCTTTCAGTGCTGGCAGCTTTCCTGTGGGCGCAATCTCTGGACGTTTCCAATTTGGCAGCCGGGCTCTGCCACAGAGAGATACAGAGTGTTGCCCCATTAGGAAGCAATGCTTTAGCAGAGCGCGAATGTCTGTGTGGCAGCGAATGCAGTTCCAAGGGACAGTGAAAACCAGCTAGAGCTTTCAGTGCTGGCAGCTTTCCTGTACGCGCAATCTCTGGACGTTTCCAATTTGGCAGCCGGGCTCTGCCAGAGAGAAATACAGAGTGTTGCCCCATTACGAAGCAATGCTTTAGCAGAGCGCGAATGTCTGTGTGGCAGCGAATGCAGTTCCAAGGGACAGTGAAAACCAGCTAGA
The DNA here is from genome assembly GCF_035582795.1 of Mycteria americana. NCBI lineage: Eukaryota > Metazoa > Chordata > Aves > Ciconiiformes > Ciconiidae > Mycteria > Mycteria americana. Next base: position 258,447 of record NW_027445640.1, read on the forward strand.
GCTTTCAGTGCTGGCAGCTTTCCTGTGGGCGCAATCTCTGGACGTTTCCAATTTGGCAGCCGGGCTCTGCCAGAGAGAGATACAGAGTGTTGCCCCATTACGAAGCAATGCTTTAGCAGAGCGCGAATGTCTGTGTGGCAGCGAATGCAGTTCCAAGGGACAGTGAAAACCAGCTAGAGCTTTCAGTGCTGGCAGCTTTCCTGTGGGCGCAATCTCTGGACGTTTCCAATTTGGCAGCCGGGCTCTGCCACAGGGAGATACAGAGTGTTGCCCCATTAGGAAGCAATGCTTTAGCAGAGCGCGAATGTCTGTGTGGCAGCGAATGCAGTTCCAAGGGACAGTGAAAACCAGCTAGAGCTTTCAGTGCTGGCAGCTTTCCTGTGGGCGCAAACTCTGGACGTTTCCAATTTGGCAGCCGGGCTCTGCCACAGAGAGATACAGAATGTTGCCCCATTACGAAGCAATGCTTTAGCAGAGCGCGAATGTCTGTGTGGCAGCGAATGCAGTTCCAAGGGACAGTGAAAACCAGCTAGAGCTTTCAGTGCTGGCAGCTTTCCTGTGGGCGCAATCTCTGGACGTTTCCAATTTGGCAGCCGGGCTCTGCCAGAGAGAGATACAGAGTGTTGCCCCATTACGAAGCAATGCTTTAGCAGAGCGCGAATGTCTGTGTGGCAGCGAATGCAGTTCCAAGGGACAGTGAAAACCAGCTAGAGCTTTCAGTGCTGGCAGCTTTCCTGTGGGCGCAATCTCTGGACGTTTCCAATTTGGCAGCCGGGCTCTGCCACAGAGAGATACAGAATGTTGCCCCATTACGAAGCAATGCTTTAGCAGAGCGCGAATGTCTGTGTGGCAGCGAATGCAGTTCCAAGGGACAGTGAAAACCAGCTAGAGCTTTCAGTGCTGGCAGCTTTCCTGTGGGCGCAATCTCTGGACGTTTCCAATTTGGCAGCCGGGCTCTGCCAGAGAGAGATACAGAGTGTTGCCCCATTACGAAGCAATGCTTTAGCAGAGCGCGAATGTCTGTGTGGCAGCGAATGCAGTTCCAAGGGACAGTGAAAACCAGCTAGAGCTTTCAGTGCTGGCAGCTTTCCTGTGGGCGCAATCTCTGGACGTTTCCAATTTGGCAGCCGGGCTCTGCCAGAGAGAGATACAGAGTGTTGCCCCCTTACCAAGCAATGCTTTAGCAGAGCGCGAATGTCTGTGTGGCAGCGAATGCAGTTCCAAGGGACAGTGAAAACCAGCTAGAGCTTTCAGTGCTGGCAGCTTTCCTGTGGGCGCAATCTCTGGACGTTTCCAATTTGGCAGCCGGGCTCTGCCAGAGAGAGATACAGAGTGTTGCCCCCTTACCAAGCAATGCTTTAGCAGAGCGCGAATGTCTGTGTGGCAGCGAATGCAGTTCCAAGGGACAGTGAAAACCAGCTAGAGCTTTCAGTGCTGGCAGCTTTCCTGTGGGCGCAATCTCTGGACGTTTCCAATTTGGCAGCCGGGCTCTGCCACAGAGAGATACAGAGTGTTGCCCCATTAGGAAGCAATGCTTTAGCAGAGCGCGAATGTCTGTGTGGCAGCGAATGCAGTTCCAAGGGACAGTGAAAACCAGCTAGAGCTTTCAGTGCTGGCAGCTTTCCTGTACGCGCAATCTCTGGACGTTTCCAATTTGGCAGCCGGGCTCTGCCACAGAGAGATTCAGAGTGTTGCCCCCTTACCAAGCAATGCTTTAGCAGAGCGCGAATGTCTGTGTGGCAGCGAATGCAGTTCCAAGGGACAGTGAAAACCAGCTAGAGCTTTCAGTGCTGGCAGCTTTCCTGTGGGCGCAATCTCTGGACGTTTCCAATTTGGCAGCCGGGCTCTGCCACAGAGAGATACAGAGTGTTGCCCCATTAGGAAGCAATGCTTTAGCAGAGCGCGAATGTCTGTGTGGCAGCGAATGCAGTTCCAAGGGACAGTGAAAACCAGCTAGAGCTTTCAGTGCTGGCAGCTTTCCTGTGGGCGCAATGTCTGGACGTTTCCAATTTGGCAGCCGGGCTCTGCCAGAGAGAGATACAGAGTGTTGCCCCATTAGGAAGCAATGCTTTAGCAGAGCGCGAATGTCTGTGTGGCAGCGAATGCAGTTCCAAGGGACAGTGAAAACCAGCTAGAGCTTTCAGTGCTGGCAGCTTTCCTGTGGGCGCAATCTCTGGACGTTTCCAATTTGGCAGCCGAGCTCTGCCAGAGAGAGATACAGACTGTTGCCCCATTACGAAGCAATGCTTTAGCAGAGCGCGAATGTCTGTGTGGCAGCGAATGCAGTTCCAAGGGACAGTGAAAACCAGCTAGAGCTTTCAGTGCTGGCAGCTTTCCTGTGGGCGCAATGTCTGGACGTTTCCAATTTGGCAGCCGGGCTCTGCCAGAGAGAGATACAGAGTGTTGCCCCATTACGAAGCAATGCTTTAGCAGAGCGCGAATGTCTGTGTGGCAGCGAATGCAGTTCCAAGGGACAGTGAAAACCAGCTAGAGCTTTCAGTGCTGGCAGCTTTCCTGTGGGCGCAATCTCTGGACGTTTCCAATTTGGCAGCCGGGCTCTGCCAGAGAGAGATACAGAGTGTTGCCCCCTTACGAAGCAATGCTTTAGCAGAGCGCGAATGTCTGTGTGGCAGCGAATGCAGTTCCAAGGGACAGTGAAAACCAGCTAGAGCTTTCAGTGCTGGCAGCTTTCCTGTGGGCGCAATCTCTGGACGTTTCCAATTTGGCAGCCGGGCTCTGCCACAGAGAGATACAGAGTGTTGCCCCATTAGGAAGCAATGCTTTAGCAGAGCGCGAATGTCTGTGTGGCAGCGAATGCAGTTCCAAGGGACAGTGAAAACCAGCTAGAGCTTTCAGTGCTGGCAGCTTTCCTGTGGGCGCAATCTCTGGACGTTTCCAATTTGGCAGCCGGGCTCTGCCACAGAGAGATAGAGTGTTGCCCCATTACGAAGCAATGCTTTAGCAGAGCGCGAATGTCTGTGTGGCAGCGAATGCAGTTCCAAGGGACAGTGAAAACCAGCTAGAGCTTTCAGTGCTGGCAGCTTTCCTGTGGGCGCAATCTCTGGACGTTTCCAATTTGGCAGCCGGGCTCTGCCACAGAGAGATACAGAGTGTTGCCCCATTACCAAGCAATGCTTTAGCAGAGCGCGAATGTCTGTGTGGCAGCGAATGCAGTTCCAAGGGACAGTGAAAACCAGCTAGAGCTTTCAGTGCTGGCAGCTTTCCTGTGGGCGCAATCTCTGGACGTTTCCAATTTGGCAGCCGGGCTCTGCCACAGAGAGAGACAGAATATTGCCCCATTACGAAGCAATGCTTTAGCAGAGCGCGAATGTCTGTGTGGCAGCGAATGCAGTTCCAAGGGACAGTGAAAACCAGCTAGAGCTTTCAGTGCTGGCAGCTTTCCTGTGGGCGCAATCTCTGGACGTTTCCAATTTGGCAGCCGGGCTCTGCCACAGAGAGATACAGAGTGTTGCCCCATTAGGAAGCAATGCTTTAGCAGAGCGCGAATGTCTGTGTGGCAGCGAATGCAGTTCCAAGGGACAGTGAAAACCAGCTAGAGCTTTCAGTGCTGGCAGCTTTCCTGTACGCGCAATCTCTGGACGTTTCCAATTTGGCAGCCGGGCTCTGCCACAGAGAGATACAGAGTGTTGCCCCATTAGGAAGCAATGCTTTAGCAGAGCGCGAATGTCTGTGTGGCAGCGAATGCAGTTCCAAGGGACAGTGAAAACCAGCTAGAGCTTTCAGTGCTGGCAGCTTTCCTGTGGGCGCAATCTCTGGACGTTTCCAATTTGGCAGCCGGGCTCTGCCACAGAGAGATACAGAGTGTTGCCCCATTAGGAAGCAATGCTTTAGCAGAGCGCGAATGTCTGTGTGGCAGCGAATGCAGTTCCAAGGGACAGTGAAAACCAGCTAGAGCTTTCAGTGCTGGCAGCTTTCCTGTACGCGCAATCTCTGGACGTTTCCAATTTGGCCGCCGGGCTCTGCCAGAGAGAAATACAGAGTGTTGCCCCATTACGAAGCAATGCTTTAGCAGAGCGCGAATGTCTGTGTGGCAGCGAATGCAGTTCCAAGGGACAGTGAAAACCAGCTAGAGCTTTCAGTGCTGGCAGCTTTCCTGTGGGCGCAATCTCTGGACGTTTCCAATTTGGCAGCCGGGCTCTGCCAGAGAGAGATACAGAGTGTTGCCCCATTACGAAGCAATGCTTTAGCAGAGCGCGAATGTCTGTGTGGCAGCGAATGCAGTTCCAAGGGACAGTGAAAACCAGCTAGAGCTTTCAGTGCTGGCAGCTTTCCTGTGGGCGCAATCTCTGGACGTTTCCAATTTGGCAGCCGGGCTCTGCCACAGGGAGATACAGAGTGTTGCCCCATTAGGAAGCAATGCTTTAGCAGAGCGCGAATGTCTGTGTGGCAGCGAATGCAGTTCCAAGGGACAGTGAAAACCAGCTAGAGCTTTCAGTGCTGGCAGCTTTCCTGTGGGCGCAAACTCTGGACGTTTCCAATTTGGCAGCCGGGCTCTGCCACAGAGAGATACAGAATGTTGCCCCATTACGAAGCAATGCTTTAGCAGAGCGCGAATGTCTGTGTGGCAGCGAATGCAGTTCCAAGGGACAGTGAAAACCAGCTAGAGCTTTCAGTGCTGGCAGCTTTCCTGTGGGCGCAATCTCTGGACGTTTCCAATTTGGCAGCCGGGCTCTGCCAGAGAGAGATACAGAGTGTTGCCCCATTACGAAGCAATGCTTTAGCAGAGCGCGAATGTCTGTGTGGCAGCGAATGCAGTTCCAAGGGACAGTGAAAACCAGCTAGAGCTTTCAGTGCTGGCAGCTTTCCTGTGGGCGCAATCTCTGGACGTTTCCAATTTGGCAGCCGGGCTCTGCCAGAGAGAGATACAGAATGTTGCCCCATTACGAAGCAATGCTTTAGCAGAGCGCGAATGTCTGTGTGGCAGCGAATGCAGTTCCAAGGGACAGTGAAAACCAGCTAGAGCTTTCAGTGCTGGCAGCTTTCCTGTGGGCGCAATCTCTGGACGTTTCCAATTTGGCAGCCGGGCTCTGCCAGAGAGAGATACAGAGTGTTGCCCCATTACGAAGCAATGCTTTAGCAGAGCGCGAATGTCTGTGTGGCAGCGAATGCAGTTCCAAGGGACAGTGAAAACCAGCTAGAGCTTTCAGTGCTGGCAGCTTTCCTGTGGGCGCAATCTCTGGACGTTTCCAATTTGGCAGCCGGGCTCTGCCAGAGAGAGATACAGAGTGTTGCCCCCTTACCAAGCAATGCTTTAGCAGAGCGCGAATGTCTGTGTGGCAGCGAATGCAGTTCCAAGGGACAGTGAAAACCAGCTAGAGCTTTCAGTGCTGGCAGCTTTCCTGTGGGCGCAATCTCTGGACGTTTCCAATTTGGCAGCCGGGCTCTGCCAGAGAGAGATACAGAGTGTTGCCCCCTTACCAAGCAATGCTTTAGCAGAGCGCGAATGTCTGTGTGGCAGCGAATGCAGTTCCAAGGGACAGTGAAAACCAGCTAGAGCTTTCAGTGCTGGCAGCTTTCCTGTGGGCGCAATCTCTGGACGTTTCCAATTTGGCAGCCGGGCTCTGCCACAGAGAGATACAGAGTGTTGCCCCATTAGGAAGCAATGCTTTAGCAGAGCGCGAATGTCTGTGTGGCAGCGAATGCAGTTCCAAGGGACAGTGAAAACCAGCTAGAGCTTTCAGTGCTGGCAGCTTTCCTGTACGCGCAATCTCTGGACGTTTCCAATTTGGCAGCCGGGCTCTGCCACAGAGAGATTCAGAGTGTTGCCCCCTTACCAAGCAATGCTTTAGCAGAGCGCGAATGTCTGTGTGGCAGCGAATGCAGTTCCAAGGGACAGTGAAAACCAGCTAGAGCTTTCAGTGCTGGCAGCTTTCCTGTGGGCGCAATCTCTGGACGTTTCCAATTTGGCAGCCGGGCTCTGCCAGAGAGAGATACAGAGTGTTGCCCCCTTACCAAGCAATGCTTTAGCAGAGCGCGAATGTCTGTGTGGCAGCGAATGCAGTTCCAAGGGACAGTGAAAACCAGCTAGAGCTTTCAGTGCTGGCAGCTTTCCTGTGGGCGCAATCTCTGGACGTTTCCAATTTGGCAGCCGGGCTCTGCCAGAGAGAGATACAGAGTGTTGCCCCCTTACCAAGCAATGCTTTAGCAGAGCGCGAATGTCTGTGTGGCAGCGAATGCAGTTCCAAGGGACAGTGAAAACCAGCTAGAGCTTTCAGTGCTGGCAGCTTTCCTGTGGGCGCAATCTCTGGACGTTTCCAATTTGGCAGCCGGGCTCTGCCACAGAGAGATACAGAGTGTTGCCCCATTAGGAAGCAATGCTTTAGCAGAGCGCGAATGTCTGTGTGGCAGCGAATGCAGTTCCAAGGGACAGTGAAAACCAGCTAGAGCTTTCAGTGCTGGCAGCTTTCCTGTGGGCGCAATCTCTGGACGTTTCCAATTTGGCAGCCGGGCTCTGCCACAGAGAGATACAGAGTGTTGCCCCATTAGGAAGCAATGCTTTAGCAGAGCGCGAATGTCTGTGTGGCAGCGAATGCAGTTCCAAGGGACAGTGAAAACCAGCTAGAGCTTTCAGTGCTGGCAGCTTTCCTGTGGGCGCAATCTCTGGACGTTTCCAATTTGGCAGCCGGGCTCTGCCAGAGAGAGATACAGAGTGTTGCCCCATTACGAAGCAATGCTTTAGCAGAGCGCGAATGTCTGTGTGGCAGCGAATGCAGTTCCAAGGGACAGTGAAAACCAGCTAGAGCTTTCAGTGCTGGCAGCTTTCCTGTGGGCGCAATCTCTGGACGTTTCCAATTTGGCAGCCGGGCTCTGCCAGAGAGAGATACAGAGTGTTGCCCCCTTACCAAGCAATGCTTTAGCAGAGCGCGAATGTCTGTGTGGCAGCGAATGCAGTTCCAAGGGACAGTGAAAACCAGCTAGAGCTTTCAGTGCTGGCAGCTTTCCTGTGGGCGCAATCTCTGGACGTTTCCAATTTGGCAGCCGGGCTCTGCCACAGAGAGATACAGAGTGTTGCCCCATTAGGAAGCAATGCTTTAGCAGAGCGCGAATGTCTGTGTGGCAGCGAATGCAGTTCCAAGGGACAGTGAAAACCAGCTAGAGCTTTCAGTGCTGGCAGCTTTCCTGTGGGCGCAATCTCTGGACGTTTCCAATTTGGCAGCCGGGCTCTGCCACAGAGAGATACAGAGTGTTGCCCCCTTACCAAGCAATGCTTTAGCAGAGCGCGAATGTCTGTGTGGCAGCGAATGCAGTTCCAAGGGACAGTGAAAACCAGCTAGAGCTTTCAGTGCTGGCAGCTTTCCTGTGGGCGCAATCTCTGGACGTTTCCAATTTGGCAGCCGGGCTCTGCCACAGAGAGATACAGAGTGTTGCCCCATTAGGAAGCAATGCTTTAGCAGAGCGCGAATGTCTGTGTGGCAGCGAATGCAGTTCCAAGGGACAGTGAAAACCAGCTAGAGCTTTCAGTGCTGGCAGCTTTCCTGTACGCGCAATCTCTGGACGTTTCCAATTTGGCAGCCGGGCTCTGCCAGAGAGAAATACAGAGTGTTGCCCCATTACGAAGCAATGCTTTAGCAGAGCGCGAATGTCTGTGTGGCAGCGAATGCAGTTCCAAGGGACAGTGAAAACCAGCTAGAGCTTTCAGTGCTGGCAGCTTTCCTGTGGGCGCAATCTCTGGACGTTTCCAATTTGGCAGCCGGGCTCTGCCAGAGAGAGATACAGAGTGTTGCCCCATTACGAAGCAATGCTTTAGCAGAGCGCGAATGTCTGTGTGGCAGCGAATGCAGTTCCAAGGGACAGTGAAAACCAGCTAGAGCTTTCAGTGCTGGCAGCTTTCCTGTGGGCGCAATCTCTGGACGTTTCCAATTTGGCAGCCGGGCTCTGCCACAGGGAGATACAGAGTGTTGCCCCATTAGGAAGCAATGCTTTAGCAGAGCGCGAATGTCTGTGTGGCAGCGAATGCAGTTCCAAGGGACAGTGAAAACCAGCTAGAGCTTTCAGTGCTGGCAGCTTTCCTGTGGGCGCAAACTCTGGACGTTTCCAATTTGGCAGCCGGGCTCTGCCACAGAGAGATACAGAATGTTGCCCCATTACGAAGCAATGCTTTAGCAGAGCGCGAATGTCTGTGTGGCAGCGAATGCAGTTCCAAGGGACAGTGAAAACCAGCTAGAGCTTTCAGTGCTGGCAGCTTTCCTGTGGGCGCAATCTCTGGACGTTTCCAATTTGGCAGCCGGGCTCTGCCAGAGAGAGATACAGAGTGTTGCCCCATTACGAAGCAATGCTTTAGCAGAGCGCGAATGTCTGTGTGGCAGCGAATGCAGTTCCAAGGGACAGTGAAAACCAGCTAGAGCTTTCAGTGCTGGCAGCTTTCCTGTGGGCGCAATCTCTGGACGTTTCCAATTTGGCAGCCGGGCTCTGCCACAGAGAGATACAGAATGTTGCCCCATTACGAAGCAATGCTTTAGCAGAGCGCGAATGTCTGTGTGGCAGCGAATGCAGTTCCAAGGGACAGTGAAAACCAGCTAGAGCTTTCAGTGCTGGCAGCTTTCCTGTGGGCGCAATCTCTGGACGTTTCCAATTTGGCAGCCGGGCTCTGCCAGAGAGAGATACAGAGTGTTGCCCCCTTACCAAGCAATGCTTTAGCAGAGCGCGAATGTCTGTGTGGCAGCGAATGCAGTTCCAAGGGACAGTGAAAACCAGCTAGAGCTTTCAGTGCTGGCAGCTTTCCTGTGGGCGCAATCTCTGGACGTTTCCAATTTGGCAGCCGGGCTCTGCCAGAGAGAGATACAGAGTGTTGCCCCCTTACCAAGCAATGCTTTAGCAGAGCGCGAATGTCTGTGTGGCAGCGAATGCAGTTCCAAGGGACAGTGAAAACCAGCTAGAGCTTTCAGTGCTGGCAGCTTTCCTGTGGGCGCAATCTCTGGACGTTTCCAATTTGGCAGCCGGGCTCTGCCAGAGAGAGATACAGAGTGTTGCCCCCTTACCAAGCAATGCTTTAGCAGAGCGCGAATGTCTGTGTGGCAGCGAATGCAGTTCCAAGGGACAGTGAAAACCAGCTAGAGCTTTCAGTGCTGGCAGCTTTCCTGTGGGCGCAATCTCTGGACGTTTCCAATTTGGCAGCCGGGCTCTGCCACAGAGAGATACAGAGTGTTGCCCCATTAGGAAGCAATGCTTTAGCAGAGCGCGAATGTCTGTGTGGCAGCGAATGCAGTTCCAAGGGACAGTGAAAACCAGCTAGAGCTTTCAGTGCTGGCAGCTTTCCTGTACGCGCAATCTCTGGACGTTTCCAATTTGGCAGCCGGGCTCTGCCACAGAGAGATTCAGAGTGTTGCCCCCTTACCAAGCAATGCTTTAGCAGAGCGCGAATGTCTGTGTGGCAGCGAATGCAGTTCCAAGGGACAGTGAAAACCAGCTAGAGCTTTCAGTGCTGGCAGCTTTCCTGTGGGCGCAATCTCTGGACGTTTCCAATTTGGCAGCCGGGCTCTGCCACAGAGAGATACAGAGTGTTGCCCCATTAGGAAGCAATGCTTTAGCAGAGCGCGAATGTCTGTGTGGCAGCGAATGCAGTTCCAAGGGACAGTGAAAACCAGCTAGAGCTTTCAGTGCTGGCAGCTTTCCTGTGGGCGCAATGTCTGGACGTTTCCAATTTGGCAGCCGGGCTCTGCCAGAGAGAGATACAGAGTGTTGCCCCATTAGGAAGCAATGCTTTAGCAGAGCGCGAATGTCTGTGTGGCAGCGAATGCAGTTCCAAGGGACAGTGAAAACCAGCTAGAGCTTTCAGTGCTGGCAGCTTTCCTGTGTGCGCAATCTCTGGACGTTTCCAATTTGGCAGCCGAGCTCTGCCAGAGAGAGATACAGACTGTTGCCCCATTACGAAGCAATGCTTTAGCAGAGCGCGAATGTCTGTGTGGCAGCGAATGCAGTTCCAAGGGACAGTGAAAACCAGCTAGAGCTTTCAGTGCTGGCAGCTTTCCTGTGGGCGCAATGTCTGGACGTTTCCAATTTGGCAGCCGGGCTCTGCCAGAGAGAGATACAGAGTGTTGCCCCATTACGAAGCAATGCTTTAGCAGAGCGCGAATGTCTGTGTGGCAGCGAATGCAGTTCCAAGGGACAGTGAAAACCAGCTAGAGCTTTCAGTGCTGGCAGCTTTCCTGTGGGCGCAATCTCTGGACGTTTCCAATTTGGCAGCCGGGCTCTGCCAGAGAGAGATACAGAGTGTTGCCCCCTTACGAAGCAATGCTTTAGCAGAGCGCGAATGTCTGTGTGGCAGCGAATGCAGTTCCAAGGGACAGTGAAAACCAGCTAGAGCTTTCAGTGCTGGCAGCTTTCCTGTGGGCGCAATCTCTGGACGTTTCCAATTTGGCAGCCGGGCTCTGCCACAGAGAGATACAGAGTGTTGCCCCATTAGGAAGCAATGCTTTAGCAGAGCGCGAATGTCTGTGTGGCAGCGAATGCAGTTCCAAGGGACAGTGAAAACCAGCTAGAGCTTTCAGTGCTGGCAGCTTTCCTGTGGGCGCAATCTCTGGACGTTTCCAATTTGGCAGCCGGGCTCTGCCACAGAGAGATAGAGTGTTGCCCCATTACGAAGCAATGCTTTAGCAGAGCGCGAATGTCTGTGTGGCAGCGAATGCAGTTCCAAGGGACAGTGAAAACCAGCTAGAGCTTTCAGTGCTGGCAGCTTTCCTGTGGGCGCAATCTCTGGACGTTTCCAATTTGGCAGCCGGGCTCTGCCACAGAGAGATACAGAGTGTTGCCCCATTACCAAGCAATGCTTTAGCAGAGCGCGAATGTCTGTGTGGCAGCGAATGCAGTTCCAAGGGACAGTGAAAACCAGCTAGAGCTTTCAGTGCTGGCAGCTTTCCTGTGGGCGCAATCTCTGGACGTTTCCAATTTGGCAGCCGGGCTCTGCCACAGAGAGAGACAGAATATTGCCCCATTACGAAGCAATGCTTTAGCAGAGCGCGAATGTCTGTGTGGCAGCGAATGCAGTTCCAAGGGACAGTGAAAACCAGCTAGAGCTTTCAGTGCTGGCAGCTTTCCTGTGGGCGCAATCTCTGGACGTTTCCAATTTGGCAGCCGGGCTCTGCCACAGAGAGATACAGAGTGTTGCCCCATTAGGAAGCAATGCTTTAGCAGAGCGCGAATGTCTGTGTGGCAGCGAATGCAGTTCCAAGGGACAGTGAAAACCAGCTAGAGCTTTCAGTGCTGGCAGCTTTCCTGTACGCGCAATCTCTGGACGTTTCCAATTTGGCAGCCGGGCTCTGCCACAGAGAGATACAGAGTGTTGCCCCATTAGGAAGCAATGCTTTAGCAGAGCGCGAATGTCTGTGTGGCAGCGAATGCAGTTCCAAGGGACAGTGAAAACCAGCTAGAGCTTTCAGTGCTGGCAGATTTCCTGTGGGCGCAATCTCTGGACGTTTCCAATTTGGCAGCCGGGCTCTGCCACAGAGAGATACAGAGTGTTGCCCCATTAGGAAGCAATGCTTTAGCAGAGCGCGAATGTCTGTGTGGCAGCGAATGCAGTTCCAAGGGACAGTGAAAACCAGCTAGAGCTTTCAGTGCTGGCAGCTTTCCTGTACGCGCAATCTCTGGACGTTTCCAATTTGGCCGCCGGGCTCTGCCAGAGAGAAATACAGAGTGTTGCCCCATTACGAAGCAATGCTTTAGCAGAGCGCGAATGTCTGTGTGGCAGCGAATGCAGTTCCAAGGGACAGTGAAAACCAGCTAGAGCTTTCAGTGCTGGCAGCTTTCCTGTGGGCGCAATCTCTGGACGTTTCCAATTTGGCAGCCGGGCTCTGCCAGAGAGAGATACAGAGTGTTGCCCCATTACGAAGCAATGCTTTAGCAGAGCGCGAATGTCTGTGTGGCAGCGAATGCAGTTCCAAGGGACAGTGAAAACCAGCTAGAGCTTTCAGTGCTGGCAGCTTTCCTGTGGGCGCAATCTCTGGACGTTTCCAATTTGGCAGCCGGGCTCTGCCACAGGGAGATACAGAGTGTTGCCCCATTAGGAAGCAATGCTTTAGCAGAGCGCGAATGTCTGTGTGGCAGCGAATGCAGTTCCAAGGGACAGTGAAAACCAGCTAGAGCTTTCAGTGCTGGCAGCTTTCCTGTGGGCGCAAACTCTGGACGTTTCCAATTTGGCAGCCGGGCTCTGCCACAGAGAGATACAGAATGTTGCCCCATTACGAAGCAATGCTTTAGCAGAGCGCGAATGTCTGTGTGGCAGCGAATGCAGTTCCAAGGGACAGTGAAAACCAGCTAGAGCTTTCAGTGCTGGCAGCTTTCCTGTGGGCGCAATCTCTGGACGTTTCCAATTTGGCAGCCGGGCTCTGCCAGAGAGAGATACAGAGTGTTGCCCCATTACGAAGCAATGCTTTAGCAGAGCGCGAATGTCTGTGTGGCAGCGAATGCAGTTCCAAGGGACAGTGAAAACCAGCTAGAGCTTTCAGTGCTGGCAGCTTTCCTGTGGGCGCAATCTCTGGACGTTTCCAATTTGGCAGCCGGGCTCTGCCAGAGAGAGATACAGAATGTTGCCCCATTACGAAGCAATGCTTTAGCAGAGCGCGAATGTCTGTGTGGCAGCGAATGCAGTTCCAAGGGACAGTGAAAACCAGCTAGAGCTTTCAGTGCTGGCAGCTTTCCTGTGGGCGCAATCTCTGGACGTTTCCAATTTGGCAGCCGGGCTCTGCCAGAGAGAGATACAGAGTGTTGCCCCATTACGAAGCAATGCTTTAGCAGAGCGCGAATGTCTGTGTGGCAGCGAATGCAGTTCCAAGGGACAGTGAAAACCAGCTAGAGCTTTCAGTGCTGGCAGCTTTCCTGTGGGCGCAATCTCTGGACGTTTCCAATTTGGCAGCCGGGCTCTGCCAGAGAGAGATACAGAGTGTTGCCCCCTTACCAAGCAATGCTTTAGCAGAGCGCGAATGTCTGTGTGGCAGCGAATGCAGTTCCAAGGGACAGTGAAAACCAGCTAGAGCTTTCAGTGCTGGCAGCTTTCCTGTGGGCGCAATCTCTGGACGTTTCCAATTTGGCAGCCGGGCTCTGCCAGAGAGAGATACAGAGTGTTGCCCCCTTACCAAGCAATGCTTTAGCAGAGCGCGAATGTCTGTGTGGCAGCGAATGCAGTTCCAAGGGACAGTGAAAACCAGCTAGAGCTTTCAGTGCTAGCAGCTTTCCTGTGGGCGCAATCTCTGGACGTTTCCAATTTGGCAGCCGGGCTCTGCCACAGAGAGATACAGAGTGTTGCCCCATTAGGAAGCAATGCTTTAGCAGAGCGCGAATGTCTGTGTGGCAGCGAATGCAGTTCCAAGGGACAGTGAAAACCAGCTAGAGCTTTCAGTGCTGGCAGCTTTCCTGTACGCGCAATCTCTGGACGTTTCCAATTTGGCAGCCGGGCTCTGCCACAGAGAGATTCAGAGTGTTGCCCCCTTACCAAGCAATGCTTTAGCAGAGCGCGAATGTCTGTGTGGCAGCGAATGCAGTTCCAAGGGACAGTGAAAACCAGCTAGAGCTTTCAGTGCTGGCAGCTTTCCTGTGGGCGCAATCTCTGGACGTTTCCAATTTGGCAGCCGGGCTCTGCCACAGAGAGATACAGAGTGTTGCCCCATTAGGAAGCAATGCTTTAGCAGAGCGCGAATGTCTGTGTGGCAGCGAATGCAGTTCCAAGGGACAGTGAAAACCAGCTAGAGCTTTCAGTGCTGGCAGCTTTCCTGTGGGCGCAATCTCTGGACGTTTCCAATTTGGCAGCCGGGCTCTGCCAGAGACAGATACAGAGTGTTGCCCCATTACGAAGCAATGCTTTAGCAGAGCGCGAATGTCTGTGTGGCAGCGAATGCAGTTCCAAGGGACAGTGAAAACCAGCTAGAGCTTTCAGTGCTGGCAGCTTTCCTGTGGGCGCAATCTCTGGACGTTTCCAATTTGGCAGCCGGGCTCTGCCAGAGAGAGATACAGAGTGTTGCCCCATTACGAAGCAATGCTTTAGCAGAGCGCGAATGTCTGTGTGGCAGCGAATGCAGTTCCAAGGGACAGTGAAAACCAGCTAGAGCTTTCAGTGCTGGCAGCTTTCCTGTGGGCGCAATCTCTGGACGTTTCCAATTTGGCAGCCGGGCTCTGCCAGAGAGAGATACAGAGTGTTGCCCCCTTACCAAGCAATGCTTTAGCAGAGCGCGAATGTCTGTGTGGCAGCGAATGCAGTTCCAAGGGACAGTGAAAACCAGCTAGAGCTTTCAGTGCTGGCAGCTTTCCTGTGGGCGCAATCTCTGGACGTTTCCAATTTGGCAGCCGGGCTCTGCCACAGAGAGATACAGAGTGTTGCCCCATTAGGAAGCAATGCTTTAGCAGAGCGCGAATGTCTGTGTGGCAGCGAATGCAGTTCCAAGGGACAGTGAAAACCAGCTAGAGCTTTCAGTGCTGGCAGCTTTCCTGTGGGCGCAATCTCTGGACGTTTCCAATTTGGCAGCCGGGCTCTGCCACAGAGAGATACAGAGTGTTGCCCCATTAGGAAGCAATGCTTTAGCAGAGCGCGAATGTCTGTGTGGCAGCGAATGCAGTTCCAAGGGACAGTGAAAACCAGCTACAGCTTTCAGTGCTGGCAGCTTTCATGTACGCGCAATCTCTGGACGTTTCCAATTTGGCAGCCGGGCTCTGCCAGAGAGAGATACAGAGTGTTGCCCCATTACGAAGCAATGCTTTAGCAGAGCGCGAATGTCTGTGTGGCAGCGAATGCAGTTCCAAGTGACAGTGAAAACCAGCAAGAGCTTTCAGTGCTGGCAGCTTTCCTGTGGGCGCAATCTCTGGACGTTTCCAATTTGGCAGCCGGGCTCTGCCACAGAGAGATACAGAGTGTTGCCCCATTACGAAGCAATGCTTTAGCAGAGCGCGAATGTCTGTGTGGCAGCGAATACAGTTCCAAGGGACAGTGAAAACCAGCTAGAGCTTTCAGTGCTGGCAGCTTTCCTGTGGGCGCAATCTCTGGACGTTTCCAATTTGGCAGCCGGGCTCTGCCAGAGAGAGATACAGAGTGTTGCCCCATTACGAAGCAATGCTTTAGCAGAGCGCGAATGTCTGTGTGGCAGCGAATGCAGTTCCAAGGGACAGTGAAAACCAGCTAGAGCTTTCAGTGCTGGCAGCTTTCCTGTGGGCGCAATCTCTGGACGTTTCCAATTTGGCAGCCGGGCTCTGCCAGAGAGAGATACAGAGTGTTGCCCCCTTACCAAGCAATGCTTTAGCAGAGCGCGAATGTCTGTGTGGCAGCGAATGCAGTTCCAAGGGACAGTGAAAACCAGCTAGAGCTTTCAGTGCTGGCAGCTTTCCTGTGGGCGCAATCTCTGGACGTTTCCAATTTGGCAGCCGGGCTCTGCCACAGAGAGATACAGAGTGTTGCCCCATTAGGAAGCAATGCTTTAGCAGAGCGCGAATGTCTGTGTGGCAGCGAATGCAGTTCCAAGGGACAGTGAAAACCAGCTAGAGCTTTCAGTGCTGGCAGCTTTCCTGTGGGCGCAATCTCTGGACGTTTCCAATTTGGCAGCCGGGCTCTGCCACAGAGAGATACAGAGTGTTGCCCCCTTACCAAGCAATGCTTTAGCAGAGCGCGAATGTCTGTGTGGCAGCGAATGCAGTTCCAAGGGACAGTGAAAACCAGCTAGAGCTTTCAGTGCTGGCAGCTTTCCTGTGGGCGCAATCTCTGGACGTTTCCAATTTGGCAGCCGGGCTCTGCCACAGAGAGATACAGAGTGTTGCCCCATTAGGAAGCAATGCTTTAGCAGAGCGCGAATGTCTGTGTGGCAGCGAATGCAGTTCCAAGGGACAGTGAAAACCAGCTAGAGCTTTCAGTGCTGGCAGCTTTCCTGTACGCGCAATCTCTGGACGTTTCCAATTTGGCAGCCGGGCTCTGCCAGAGAGAAATACAGAGTGTTGCCCCATTACGAAGCAATGCTTTAGCAGAGCGCGAATGTCTGTGTGGCAGCGAATGCAGTTCCAAGGGACAGTGAAAACCAGCTAGAGCTTTCAGTGCTGGCAGCTTTCCTGTGGGCGCAATCTCTGGACGTTTCCAATTTGGCAGCCGGGCTCTGCCAGAGAGAGATACAGAGTGTTGCCCCATTACGAAGCAATGCTTTAGCAGAGCGCGAATGTCTGTGTGGCAGCGAATGCAGTTCCAAGGGACAGTGAAAACCAGCTAGAGCTTTCAGTGCTGGCAGCTTTCCTGTGGGCGCAATCTCTGGACGTTTCCAATTTGGCAGCCGGGCTCTGCCACAGGGAGATACAGAGTGTTGCCCCATTAGGAAGCAATGCTTTAGCAGAGCGCGAATGTCTGTGTGGCAGCGAATGCAGTTCCAAGGGACAGTGAAAACCAGCTAGAGCTTTCAGTGCTGGCAGCTTTCCTGTGGGCGCAAACTCTGGACGTTTCCAATTTGGCAGCCGGGCTCTGCCACAGAGAGATACAGAATGTTGCCCCATTACGAAGCAATGCTTTAGCAGAGCGCGAATGTCTGTGTGGCAGCGAATGCAGTTCCAAGGGACAGTGAAAACCAGCTAGAGCTTTCAGTGCTGGCAGCTTTCCTGTGGGCGCAATCTCTGGACGTTTCCAATTTGGCAGCCGGGCTCTGCCAGAGAGAGATACAGAGTGTTGCCCCATTACGAAGCAATGCTTTAGCAGAGCGCGAATGTCTGTGTGGCAGCGAATGCAGTTCCAAGGGACAGTGAAAACCAGCTAGAGCTTTCAGTGCTGGCAGCTTTCCTGTGGGCGCAATCTCTGGACGTTTCCAATTTGGCAGCCGGGCTCTGCCACAGAGAGATACAGAATGTTGCCCCATTACGAAGCAATGCTTTAGCAGAGCGCGAATGTCTGTGTGGCAGCGAATGCAGTTCCAAGGGACAGTGAAAACCAGCTAGAGCTTTCAGTGCTGGCAGCTTTCCTGTGGGCGCAATCTCTGGACGTTTCCAATTTGGCAGCCGGGCTCTGCCAGAGAGAGATACAGAGTGTTGCCCCATTACGAAGCAATGCTTTAGCAGAGCGCGAATGTCTGTGTGGCAGCGAATGCAGTTCCAAGGGACAGTGAAAACCAGCTAGAGCTTTCAGTGCTGGCAGCTTTCCTGTGGGCGCAATCTCTGGACGTTTCCAATTTGGCAGCCGGGCTCTGCCAGAGAGAGATACAGAGTGTTGCCCCCTTACCAAGCAATGCTTTAGCAGAGCGCGAATGTCTGTGTGGCAGCGAATGCAGTTCCAAGGGACAGTGAAAACCAGCTAGAGCTTTCAGTGCTGGCAGCTTTCCTGTGGGCGCAATCTCTGGACGTTTCCAATTTGGCAGCCGGGCTCTGCCAGAGAGAGATACAGAGTGTTGCCCCCTTACCAAGCAATGCTTTAGCAGAGCGCGAATGTCTGTGTGGCAGCGAATGCAGTTCCAAGGGACAGTGAAAACCAGCTAGAGCTTTCAGTGCTGGCAGCTTTCCTGTGGGCGCAATCTCTGGACGTTTCCAATTTGGCAGCCGGGCTCTGCCACAGAGAGATACAGAGTGTTGCCCCATTAGGAAGCAATGCTTTAGCAGAGCGCGAATGTCTGTGTGGCAGCGAATGCAGTTCCAAGGGACAGTGAAAACCAGCTAGAGCTTTCAGTGCTGGCAGCTTTCCTGTACGCGCAATCTCTGGACGTTTCCAATTTGGCAGCCGGGCTCTGCCACAGAGAGATTCAGAGTGTTGCCCCCTTACCAAGCAATGCTTTAGCAGAGCGCGAATGTCTGTGTGGCAGCGAATGCAGTTCCAAGGGACAGTGAAAACCAGCTAGAGCTTTCAGTGCTGGCAGCTTTCCTGTGGGCGCAATCTCTGGACGTTTCCAATTTGGCAGCCGGGCTCTGCCACAGAGAGATACAGAGTGTTGCCCCATTAGGAAGCAATGCTTTAGCAGAGCGCGAATGTCTGTGTGGCAGCGAATGCAGTTCCAAGGGACAGTGAAAACCAGCTAGAGCTTTCAGTGCTGGCAGCTTTCCTGTGGGCGCAATGTCTGGACGTTTCCAATTTGGCAGCCGGGCTCTGCCAGAGAGAGATACAGAGTGTTGCCCCATTAGGAAGCAATGCTTTAGCAGAGCGCGAATGTCTGTGTGGCAGCGAATGCAGTTCCAAGGGACAGTGAAAACCAGCTAGAGCTTTCAGTGCTGGCAGCTTTCCTGTGTGCGCAATCTCTGGACGTTTCCAATTTGGCAGCCGAGCTCTGCCAGAGAGAGATACAGACTGTTGCCCCATTACGAAGCAATGCTTTAGCAGAGCGCGAATGTCTGTGTGGCAGCGAATGCAGTTCCAAGGGACAGTGAAAACCAGCTAGAGCTTTCAGTGCTGGCAGCTTTCCTGTGGGCGCAATGTCTGGACGTTTCCAATTTGGCAGCCGGGCTCTGCCAGAGAGAGATACAGAGTGTTGCCCCATTACGAAGCAATGCTTTAGCAGAGCGCGAATGTCTGTGTGGCAGCGAATGCAGTTCCAAGGGACAGTGAAAACCAGCTAGAGCTTTCAGTGCTGGCAGCTTTCCTGTGGGCGCAATCTCTGGACGTTTCCAATTTGGCAGCCGGGCTCTGCCAGATAGAGATACAGAGTGTTGCCCCCTTACGAAGCAATGCTTTAGCAGAGCGCGAATGTCTGTGTGGCAGCGAATGCAGTTCCAAGGGACAGTGAAAACCAGCTAGAGCTTTCAGTGCTGGCAGCTTTCCTGTGGGCGCAATCTCTGGACGTTTCCAATTTGGCAGCCGGGCTCTGCCACAGAGAGATACAGAGTGTTGCCCCATTAGGAAGCAATGCTTTAGCAGAGCGCGAATGTCTGTGTGGCAGCGAATGCAGTTCCAAGGGACAGTGAAAACCAGCTAGAGCTTTCAGTGCTGGCAGCTTTCCTGTGGGCGCAATCTCTGGACGTTTCCAATTTGGCAGCCGGGCTCTGCCACAGAGAGATAGAGTGTTGCCCCATTACGAAGCAATGCTTTAGCAGAGCGCGAATGTCTGTGTGGCAGCGAATGCAGTTCCAAGGGACAGTGAAAACCAGCTAGAGCTTTCAGTGCTGGCAGCTTTCCTGTGGGCGCAATCTCTGGACGTTTCCAATTTGGCAGCCGGGCTCTGCCACAGAGAGATACAGAGTGTTGCCCCATTACCAAGCAATGCTTTAGCAGAGCGCGAATGTCTGTGTGGCAGCGAATGCAGTTCCAAGGGACAGTGAAAACCAGCTAGAGCTTTCAGTGCTGGCAGCTTTCCTGTGGGCGCAATCTCTGGACGTTTCCAATTTGGCAGCCGGGCTCTGCCACAGAGAGAGACAGAATATTGCCCCATTACGAAGCAATGCTTTAGCAGAGCGCGAATGTCTGTGTGGCAGCGAATGCAGTTCCAAGGGACAGTGAAAACCAGCTAGAGCTTTCAGTGCTGGCAGCTTTCCTGTGGGCGCAATCTCTGGACGTTTCCAATTTGGCAGCCGGGCTCTGCCACAGAGAGATACAGAGTGTTGCCCCATTAGGAAGCAATGCTTTAGCAGAGCGCGAATGTCTGTGTGGCAGCGAATGCAGTTCCAAGGGACAGTGAAAACCAGCTAGAGCTTTCAGTGCTGGCAGCTTTCCTGTACGCGCAATCTCTGGACGTTTCCAATTTGGCAGCCGGGCTCTGCCACAGAGAGATACAGAGTGTTGCCCCATTAGGAAGCAATGCTTTAGCAGAGCGCGAATGTCTGTGTGGCAGCGAATGCAGTTCCAAGGGACAGTGAAAACCAGCTAGAGCTTTCAGTGCTGGCAGCTTTCCTGTGGGCGCAATCTCTGGACGTTTCCAATTTGGCAGCCGGGCTCTGCCACAGAGAGATACAGAGTGTTGCCCCATTAGGAAGCAATGCTTTAGCAGAGCGCGAATGTCTGTGTGGCAGCGAATGCAGTTCCAAGGGACAGTGAAAACCAGCTAGAGCTTTCAGTGCTGGCAGCTTTCCTGTGGGCGCAATCTCTGGACGTTTCCAATTTGGCAGCCGGGCTCTGCCAGAGAGAGATACAGAGTGTTGCCCCATTACGAAGCAATGCTTTAGCAGAGCGCGAATGTCTGTGTGGCAGCGAATGCAGTTCCAAGGGACAGTGAAAACCAGCTAGAGCTTTCAGTGCTGGCAGCTTTCCTGTGGGCGCAATCTCTGGACGTTTCCAATTTGGCAGCCGGGCTCTGCCAGAGAGAGATACAGAGTGTTGCCCCATTACGAAGCAATGCTTTAGCAGAGCGCGAATGTCTGTGTGGCAGCGAATGCAGTTCCAAGGGACAGTGAAAACCAGCTAGAGCTTTCAGTGCTGGCAGCTTTCCTGTGGGCGCAATCTCTGGACGTTTCCAATTTGGCAGCCGGGCTCTGCCACAGAGAGATACAGAGTGTTGCCCCATTAGGAAGCAATGCTTTAGCAGAGCGCGAATGTCTGTGTGGCAGCGAATGCAGTTCCAAGGGACAGTGAAAACCAGCTAGAGCTTTCAGTGCTGGCAGCTTTCCTGTGGGCGCAAACTCTGGACGTTTCCAATTTGGCAGCCGGGCTCTGCCACAGAGAGATACAGAATGTTGCCCCATTACGAAGCAATGCTTTAGCAGAGCGCGAATGTCTGTGTGGCAGCGAATGCAGTTCCAAGGGACAGTGAAAACCAGCTAGAGCTTTCAGTGCTGGCAGCTTTCCTGTGGGCGCAATCTCTGGACGTTTCCAATTTGGCAGCCGGGCTCTGCCAGAGAGAGATACAGAGTGTTGCCCCATTACGAAGCAATGCTTTAGCAGAGCGCGAATGTCTGTGTGGCAGCGAATGCAGTTCCAAGGGACAGTGAAAACCAGCTAGAGCTTTCAGTGCTGGCAGCTTTCCTGTGGGCGCAATCTCTGGACGTTTCCAATTTGGCAGCCGGGCTCTGCCACAGAGAGATACAGAATGTTGCCCCATTACGAAGCAATGCTTTAGCAGAGCGCGAATGTCTGTGTGGCAGCGAATGCAGTTCCAAGGGACAGTGAAAACCAGCTAGAGCTTTCAGTGCTGGCAGCTTTCCTGTGGGCGCAATCTCTGGACGTTTCCAATTTGGCAGCCGGGCTCTGCCACAGAGAGATACAGAGTGTTGCCCCATTAGGAAGCAATGCTTTAGCAGAGCGCGAATGTCTGTGTGGCAGCGAATGCAGTTCCAAGGGACAGTGAAAACCAGCTAGAGCTTTCAGTGCTGGCAGCTTTCCTGCACGCGCAATCTCTGGACGTTTCCAATTTGGCAGCCGGGCTCTGCCACAGAGAGATTCAGAGTGTTGCCCCCTTACCAAGCAATGCTTTAGCAGAGCGCGAATGTCTGTGTGGCAGCGAATGCAGTTCCAAGGGACAGTGAAAACCAGCTAGAGCTTTCAGTGCTGGCAGCTTTCCTGTGGGCGCAATCTCTGGACGTTTCCAATTTGGCAGCCGGGCTCTGCCAGAGAGAGATACAGAGTGTTGCCCCCTTACCAAGCAATGCTTTAGCAGAGCGCGAATGTCTGTGTGGCAGCGAATGCAGTTCCAAGGGACAGTGAAAACCAGCTAGAGCTTTCAGTGCTGGCAGCTTTCCTGTGGGCGCAATGTCTGGACGTTTCCAATTTGGCAGCCGGGCTCTGCCAGAGAGAGATACAGAGTGTTGCCCCATTAGGAAGCAATGCTTTAGCAGAGCGCGAATGTCTGTGTGGCAGCGAATGCAGTTCCAAGGGACAGTGAAAACCAGCTAGAGCTTTCAGTGCTGGCAGCTTTCCTGTGTGCGCAATCTCTGGACGTTTCCAATTTGGCAGCCGAGCTCTGCCAGAGAGAGATACAGAGTGTTGCCCCATTACGAAGCAATGCTTTAGCAGAGCGCGAATGTCTGTGTGGCAGCGAATGCAGTTCCAAGGGACAGTGAAAACCAGCTAGAGCTTTCAGTGCTGGCAGCTTTCCTGTGGGCGCAATCTCTGGACGTTTCCAATTTGGCAGCCGGGCTCTGCCACAGAGAGATAGAGTGTTGCCCCATTACGAAGCAATGCTTTAGCAGAGCGCGAATGTCTGTGTGGCAGCGAATGCAGTTCCAAGGGACAGTGAAAACCAGCTAGAGCTTTCAGTGCTGGCAGCTTTCCTGTGGGCGCAATCTCTGGACGTTTCCAATTTGGCAGCCGGGCTCTGCCACAGAGAGATACAGAGTGTTGCCCCATTACCAAGCAATGCTTTAGCAGAGCGCGAATGTCTGTGTGGCAGCGAATGCAGTTCCAAGGGACAGTGAAAACCAGCTAGAGCTTTCAGTGCTGGCAGCTTTCCTGTGGGCGCAATCTCTGGACGTTTCCAATTTGGCAGCCGGGCTCTGCCACAGAGAGATACAGAGTGTTGCCCCATTAGGAAGCAATGCTTTAGCAGAGCGCGAATGTCTGTGTGGCAGCGAATGCAGTTCCAAGGGACAGTGAAAACCAGCTAGAGCTTTCAGTGCTGGCAGCTTTCCTGTACGCGCAATCTCTGGACGTTTCCAATTTGGGAGCCGGGCTCTGCCAGAGAGAGATACAGAGTGTTGCCCCATTACGAAGCAATGCTTTAGCAGAGCGCGAATGTCTGTGTGGCAGCGAATGCAGTTCCAAGTGACAGTGAAAACCAGCAAGAGCTTTCAGTGCTGGCAGCTTTCCTGTGGGCGCAATCTCTGGACGTTTCCAATTTGGCAGCCGGGCTCTGCCACAGAGAGATACAGAGTGTTGCCCCATTACGAAGCAATGCTTTAGCAGAGCGCGAATGTCTGTGTGGCAGCGAATACAGTTCCAAGGGACAGTGAAAACCAGCTAGAGCTTTCAGTGCTGGCAGCTTTCCTGTGGGCGCAATCTCTGGACGTTTCCAATTTGGCAGCCGGGCTCTGCCAGAGAGAGATACAGAGTGTTGCCCCATTACGAAGCAATGCTTTAGCAGAGCGCGAATGTCTGTGTGGCAGCGAATGCAGTTCCAAGGGACAGTGAAAACCAGCTAGAGCTTTCAGTGCTGGCAGCTTTCCTGTGGGCGCAATCTCTGGACGTTTCCAATTTGGCAGCCGGGCTCTGCCAGAGAGAGATACAGAGTGTTGCCCCCTTACCAAGCAATGCTTTAGCAGAGCGCGAATGTCTGTGTGGCAGCGAATGCAGTTCCAAGGGACAGTGAAAACCAGCTAGAGCTTTCAGTGCTGGCAGCTTTCCTGTGGGCGCAATCTCTGGACGTTTCCAATTTGGCAGCCGGGCTCTGCCACAGAGAGATACAGAGTGTTGCCCCCTTACCAAGCAATGCTTTAGCAGAGCGCGAATGTCTGTGTGGCAGCGAATGCAGTTCCAAGGGACAGTGAAAACCAGCTAGAGCTTTCAGTGCTGGCAGCTTTCCTGTGGGCGCAATCTCTGGACGTTTCCAATTTGGCAGCCGGGCTCTGCCACAGAGAGATACAGAGTGTTGCCCCATTAGGAAGCAATGCTTTAGCAGAGCGCGAATGTCTGTGTGGCAGCGAATGCAGTTCCAAGGGACAGTGAAAACCAGCTAGAGCTTTCAGTGCTGGCAGCTTTCCTGTGGGCGCAATCTCTGGACGTTTCCAATTTGGCAGCCGGGCTCTGCCAGAGACAGATACAGAGTGTTGCCCCATTACGAAGCAATGCTTTAGCAGAGCGCGAATGTCTGTGTGGCAGCGAATGCAGTTCCAAGGGACAGTGAAAACCAGCTAGAGCTTTCAGTGCTGGCAGCTTTCCTGTGGGCGCAATCTCTGGACGTTTCCAATTTGGCAGCCGGGCTCTGCCAGAGAGAGATACAGAGTGTTGCCCCATTACGAAGCAATGCTTTAGCAGAGCGCGAATGTCTGTGTGGCAGCGAATGCAGTTCCAAGGGACAGTGAAAACCAGCTAGAGCTTTCAGTGCTGGCAGCTTTCCTGTGGGCGCAATCTCTGGACGTTTCCAATTTGGCAGCCGGGCTCTGCCAGAGAGAGATACAGAGTGTTGCCCCCTTACCAAGCAATGCTTTAGCAGAGCGCGAATGTCTGTGTGGCAGCGAATGCAGTTCCAAGGGACAGTGAAAACCAGCTAGAGCTTTCAGTGCTGGCAGCTTTCCTGTGGGCGCAATCTCTGGACGTTTCCAATTTGGCAGCCGGGCTCTGCCACAGAGAGATACAGAGTGTTGCCCCATTAGGAAGCAATGCTTTAGCAGAGCGCGAATGTCTGTGTGGCAGCGAATGCAGTTCCAAGGGACAGTGAAAACCAGCTAGAGCTTTCAGTGCTGGCAGCTTTCCTGTGGGCGCAATCTCTGGACGTTTCCAATTTGGCAGCCGGGCTCTGCCACAGAGAGATACAGAGTGTTGCCCCATTAGGAAGCAATGCTTTAGCAGAGCGCGAATGTCTGTGTGGCAGCGAATGCAGTTCCAAGGGACAGTGAAAACCAGCTACAGCTTTCAGTGCTGGCAGCTTTCATGTACGCGCAATCTCTGGACGTTTCCAATTTGGCAGCCGGGCTCTGCCAGAGAGAGATACAGAGTGTTGCCCCATTACGAAGCAATGCTTTAGCAGAGCGCGAATGTCTGTGTGGCAGCGAATGCAGTTCCAAGTGACAGTGAAAACCAGCAAGAGCTTTCAGTGCTGGCAGCTTTCCTGTGGGCGCAATCTCTGGACGTTTCCAATTTGGCAGCCGGGCTCTGCCACAGAGAGATACAGAGTGTTGCCCCATTACGAAGCAATGCTTTAGCAGAGCGCGAATGTCTGTGTGGCAGCGAATACAGTTCCAAGGGACAGTGAAAACCAGCTAGAGCTTTCAGTGCTGGCAGCTTTCCTGTGGGCGCAATCTCTGGACGTTTCCAATTTGGCAGCCGGGCTCTGCCAGAGAGAGATACAGAGTGTTGCCCCATTACGAAGCAATGCTTTAGCAGAGCGCGAATGTCTGTGTGGCAGCGAATGCAGTTCCAAGGGACAGTGAAAACCAGCTAGAGCTTTCAGTGCTGGCAGCTTTCCTGTGGGCGCAATCTCTGGACGTTTCCAATTTGGCAGCCGGGCTCTGCCAGAGAGAGATACAGAGTGTTGCCCCCTTACCAAGCAATGCTTTAGCAGAGCGCGAATGTCTGTGTGGCAGCGAATGCAGTTCCAAGGGACAGTGAAAACCAGCTAGAGCTTTCAGTGCTGGCAGCTTTCCTGTGGGCGCAATCTCTGGACGTTTCCAATTTGGCAGCCGGGCTCTGCCACAGAGAGATACAGAGTGTTGCCCCATTAGGAAGCAATGCTTTAGCAGAGCGCGAATGTCTGTGTGGCAGCGAATGCAGTTCCAAGGGACAGTGAAAACCAGCTAGAGCTTTCAGTGCTGGCAGCTTTCCTGTGGGCGCAATCTCTGGACGTTTCCAATTTGGCAGCCGGGCTCTGCCACAGAGAGATACAGAGTGTTGCCCCCTTACCAAGCAATGCTTTAGCAGAGCGCGAATGTCTGTGTGGCAGCGAATGCAGTTCCAAGGGACAGTGAAAACCAGCTAGAGCTTTCAGTGCTGGCAGCTTTCCTGTGGGCGCAATCTCTGGACGTTTCCAATTTGGCAGCCGGGCTCTGCCACAGAGAGATACAGAGTGTTGCCCCATTAGGAAGCAATGCTTTAGCAGAGCGCGAATGTCTGTGTGGCAGCGAATGCAGTTCCAAGGGACAGTGAAAACCAGCTAGAGCTTTCAGTGCTGGCAGCTTTCCTGTACGCGCAATCTCTGGACGTTTCCAATTTGGCAGCCGGGCTCTGCCAGAGAGAAATACAGAGTGTTGCCCCATTACGAAGCAATGCTTTAGCAGAGCGCGAATGTCTGTGTGGCAGCGAATGCAGTTCCAAGGGACAGTGAAAACCAGCTAGAGCTTTCAGTGCTGGCAGCTTTCCTGTGGGCGCAATCTCTGGACGTTTCCAATTTGGCAGCCGGGCTCTGCCAGAGAGAGATACAGAGTGTTGCCCCATTACGAAGCAATGCTTTAGCAGAGCGCGAATGTCTGTGTGGCAGCGAATGCAGTTCCAAGGGACAGTGAAAACCAGCTAGAGCTTTCAGTGCTGGCAGCTTTCCTGTGGGCGCAATCTCTGGACGTTTCCAATTTGGCAGCCGGGCTCTGCCACAGGGAGATACAGAGTGTTGCCCCATTAGGAAGCAATGCTTTAGCAGAGCGCGAATGTCTGTGTGGCAGCGAATGCAGTTCCAAGGGACAGTGAAAACCAGCTAGAGCTTTCAGTGCTGGCAGCTTTCCTGTGGGCGCAAACTCTGGACGTTTCCAATTTGGCAGCCGGGCTCTGCCACAGAGAGATACAGAATGTTGCCCCATTACGAAGCAATGCTTTAGCAGAGCGCGAATGTCTGTGTGGCAGCGAATGCAGTTCCAAGGGACAGTGAAAACCAGCTAGAGCTTTCAGTGCTGGCAGCTTTCCTGTGGGCGCAATCTCTGGACGTTTCCAATTTGGCAGCCGGGCTCTGCCAGAGAGAGATACAGAGTGTTGCCCCATTACGAAGCAATGCTTTAGCAGAGCGCGAATGTCTGTGTGGCAGCGAATGCAGTTCCAAGGGACAGTGAAAACCAGCTAGAGCTTTCAGTGCTGGCAGCTTTCCTGTGGGCGCAATCTCTGGACGTTTCCAATTTGGCAGCCGGGCTCTGCCACAGAGAGATACAGAATGTTGCCCCATTACGAAGCAATGCTTTAGCAGAGCGCGAATGTCTGTGTGGCAGCGAATGCAGTTCCAAGGGACAGTGAAAACCAGCTAGAGCTTTCAGTGCTGGCAGCTTTCCTGTGGGCGCAATCTCTGGACGTTTCCAATTTGGCAGCCGGGCTCTGCCAGAGAGAGATACAGAGTGTTGCCCCATTACGAAGCAATGCTTTAGCAGAGCGCGAATGTCTGTGTGGCAGCGAATGCAGTTCCAAGGGACAGTGAAAACCAGCTAGAGCTTTCAGTGCTGGCAGCTTTCCTGTGGGCGCAATCTCTGGACGTTTCCAATTTGGCAGCCGGGCTCTGCCAGAGAGAGATACAGAGTGTTGCCCCCTTACCAAGCAATGCTTTAGCAGAGCGCGAATGTCTGTGTGGCAGCGAATGCAGTTCCAAGGGACAGTGAAAACCAGCTAGAGCTTTCAGTGCTGGCAGCTTTCCTGTGGGCGCAATCTCTGGACGTTTCCAATTTGGCAGCCGGGCTCTGCCAGAGAGAGATACAGAGTGTTGCCCCCTTACCAAGCAATGCTTTAGCAGAGCGCGAATGTCTGTGTGGCAGCGAATGCAGTTCCAAGGGACAGTGAAAACCAGCTAGAGCTTTCAGTGCTGGCAGCTTTCCTGTGGGCGCAATCTCTGGACGTTTCCAATTTGGCAGCCGGGCTCTGCCACAGAGAGATACAGAGTGTTGCCCCATTAGGAAGCAATGCTTTAGCAGAGCGCGAATGTCTGTGTGGCAGCGAATGCAGTTCCAAGGGACAGTGAAAACCAGCTAGAGCTTTCAGTGCTGGCAGCTTTCCTGTACGCGCAATCTCTGGACGTTTCCAATTTGGCAGCCGGGCTCTGCCACAGAGAGATTCAGAGTGTTGCCCCCTTACCAAGCAATGCTTTAGCAGAGCGCGAATGTCTGTGTGGCAGCGAATGCAGTTCCAAGGGACAGTGAAAACCAGCTAGAGCTTTCAGTGCTGGCAGCTTTCCTGTGGGCGCAATCTCTGGACGTTTCCAATTTGGCAGCCGGGCTCTGCCACAGAGAGATACAGAGTGTTGCCCCATTAGGAAGCAATGCTTTAGCAGAGCGCGAATGTCTGTGTGGCAGCGAATGCAGTTCCAAGGGACAGTGAAAACCAGCTAGAGCTTTCAGTGCTGGCAGCTTTCCTGTGGGCGCAATGTCTGGACGTTTCCAATTTGGCAGCCGGGCTCTGCCAGAGAGAGATACAGAGTGTTGCCCCATTAGGAAGCAATGCTTTAGCAGAGCGCGAATGTCTGTGTGGCAGCGAATGCAGTTCCAAGGGACAGTGAAAACCAGCTAGAGCTTTCAGTGCTGGCAGCTTTCCTGTGTGCGCAATCTCTGGACGTTTCCAATTTGGCAGCCGAGCTCTGCCAGAGAGAGATACAGACTGTTGCCCCATTACGAAGCAATGCTTTAGCAGAGCGCGAATGTCTGTGTGGCAGCGAATGCAGTTCCAAGGGACAGTGAAAACCAGCTAGAGCTTTCAGTGCTGGCAGCTTTCCTGTGGGCGCAATGTCTGGACGTTTCCAATTTGGCAGCCGGGCTCTGCCAGAGAGAGATACAGAGTGTTGCCCCATTACGAAGCAATGCTTTAGCAGAGCGCGAATGTCTGTGTGGCAGCGAATGCAGTTCCAAGGGACAGTGAAAACCAGCTAGAGCTTTCAGTGCTGGCAGCTTTCCTGTGGGCGCAATCTCTGGACGTTTCCAATTTGGCAGCCGGGCTCTGCCAGATAGAGATACAGAGTGTTGCCCCCTTACGAAGCAATGCTTTAGCAGAGCGCGAATGTCTGTGTGGCAGCGAATGCAGTTCCAAGGGACAGTGAAAACCAGCTAGAGCTTTCAGTGCTGGCAGCTTTCCTGTGGGCGCAATCTCTGGACGTTTCCAATTTGGCAGCCGGGCTCTGCCACAGAGAGATACAGAGTGTTGCCCCATTAGGAAGCAATGCTTTAGCAGAGCGCGAATGTCTGTGTGGCAGCGAATGCAGTTCCAAGGGACAGTGAAAACCAGCTAGAGCTTTCAGTGCTGGCAGCTTTCCTGTGGGCGCAATCTCTGGACGTTTCCAATTTGGCAGCCGGGCTCTGCCACAGAGAGATAGAGTGTTGCCCCATTACGAAGCAATGCTTTAGCAGAGCGCGAATGTCTGTGTGGCAGCGAATGCAGTTCCAAGGGACAGTGAAAACCAGCTAGAGCTTTCAGTGCTGGCAGCTTTCCTGTGGGCGCAATCTCTGGACGTTTCCAATTTGGCAGCCGGGCTCTGCCACAGAGAGATACAGAGTGTTGCCCCATTACCAAGCAATGCTTTAGCAGAGCGCGAATGTCTGTGTGGCAGCGAATGCAGTTCCAAGGGACAGTGAAAACCAGCTAGAGCTTTCAGTGCTGGCAGCTTTCCTGTGGGCGCAATCTCTGGACGTTTCCAATTTGGCAGCCGGGCTCTGCCACAGAGAGAGACAGAATATTGCCCCATTACGAAGCAATGCTTTAGCAGAGCGCGAATGTCTGTGTGGCAGCGAATGCAGTTCCAAGGGACAGTGAAAACCAGCTAGAGCTTTCAGTGCTGGCAGCTTTCCTGTGGGCGCAATCTCTGGACGTTTCCAATTTGGCAGCCGGGCTCTGCCACAGAGAGATACAGAGTGTTGCCCCATTAGGAAGCAATGCTTTAGCAGAGCGCGAATGTCTGTGTGGCAGCGAATGCAGTTCCAAGGGACAGTGAAAACCAGCTAGAGCTTTCAGTGCTGGCAGCTTTCCTGTACGCGCAATCTCTGGACGTTTCCAATTTGGCAGCCGGGCTCTGCCACAGAGAGATACAGAGTGTTGCCCCATTAGGAAGCAATGCTTTAGCAGAGCGCGAATGTCTGTGTGGCAGCGAATGCAGTTCCAAGGGACAGTGAAAACCAGCTAGAGCTTTCAGTGCTGGCAGCTTTCCTGTGGGCGCAATCTCTGGACGTTTCCAATTTGGCAGCCGGGCTCTGCCACAGAGAGATACAGAGTGTTGCCCCATTAGGAAGCAATGCTTTAGCAGAGCGCGAATGTCTGTGTGGCAGCGAATGCAGTTCCAAGGGACAGTGAAAACCAGCTAGAGCTTTCAGTGCTGGCAGCTTTCCTGTGGGCGCAATCTCTGGACGTTTCCAATTTGGCAGCCGGGCTCTGCCAGAGAGAGATACAGAGTGTTGCCCCATTACGAAGCAATGCTTTAGCAGAGCGCGAATGTCTGTGTGGCAGCGAATGCAGTTCCAAGGGACAGTGAAAACCAGCTAGAGCTTTCAGTGCTGGCAGCTTTCCTGTGGGCGCAATCTCTGGACGTTTCCAATTTGGCAGCCGGGCTCTGCCAGAGAGAGATACAGAGTGTTGCCCCATTACGAAGCAATGCTTTAGCAGAGCGCGAATGTCTGTGTGGCAGCGAATGCAGTTCCAAGGGACAGTGAAAACCAGCTAGAGCTTTCAGTGCTGGCAGCTTTCCTGTGGGCGCAATCTCTGGACGTTTCCAATTTGGCAGCCGGGCTCTGCCACAGAGAGATACAGAGTGTTGCCCCATTAGGAAGCAATGCTTTAGCAGAGCGCGAATGTCTGTGTGGCAGCGAATGCAGTTCCAAGGGACAGTGAAAACCAGCTAGAGCTTTCAGTGCTGGCAGCTTTCCTGTGGGCGCAAACTCTGGACGTTTCCAATTTGGCAGCCGGGCTCTGCCACAGAGAGATACAGAATGTTGCCCCATTACGAAGCAATGCTTTAGCAGAGCGCGAATGTCTGTGTGGCAGCGAATGCAGTTCCAAGGGACAGTGAAAACCAGCTAGAGCTTTCAGTGCTGGCAGCTTTCCTGTGGGCGCAATCTCTGGACGTTTCCAATTTGGCAGCCGGGCTCTGCCAGAGAGAGATACAGAGTGTTGCCCCATTACGAAGCAATGCTTTAGCAGAGCGCGAATGTCTGTGTGGCAGCGAATGCAGTTCCAAGGGACAGTGAAAACCAGCTAGAGCTTTCAGTGCTGGCAGCTTTCCTGTGGGCGCAATCTCTGGACGTTTCCAATTTGGCAGCCGGGCTCTGCCACAGAGAGATACAGAATGTTGCCCCATTACGAAGCAATGCTTTAGCAGAGCGCGAATGTCTGTGTGGCAGCGAATGCAGTTCCAAGGGACAGTGAAAACCAGCTAGAGCTTTCAGTGCTGGCAGCTTTCCTGTGGGCGCAATCTCTGGACGTTTCCAATTTGGCAGCCGGGCTCTGCCACAGAGAGATACAGAGTGTTGCCCCATTAGGAAGCAATGCTTTAGCAGAGCGCGAATGTCTGTGTGGCAGCGAATGCAGTTCCAAGGGACAGTGAAAACCAGCTAGAGCTTTCAGTGCTGGCAGCTTTCCTGCACGCGCAATCTCTGGACGTTTCCAATTTGGCAGCCGGGCTCTGCCACAGAGAGATTCAGAGTGTTGCCCCCTTACCAAGCAATGCTTTAGCAGAGCGCGAATGTCTGTGTGGCAGCGAATGCAGTTCCAAGGGACAGTGAAAACCAGCTAGAGCTTTCAGTGCTGGCAGCTTTCCTGTGGGCGCAATCTCTGGACGTTTCCAATTTGGCAGCCGGGCTCTGCCAGAGAGAGATACAGAGTGTTGCCCCCTTACCAAGCAATGCTTTAGCAGAGCGCGAATGTCTGTGTGGCAGCGAATGCAGTTCCAAGGGACAGTGAAAACCAGCTAGAGCTTTCAGTGCTGGCAGCTTTCCTGTGGGCGCAATGTCTGGACGTTTCCAATTTGGCAGCCGGGCTCTGCCAGAGAGAGATACAGAGTGTTGCCCCATTAGGAAGCAATGCTTTAGCAGAGCGCGAATGTCTGTGTGGCAGCGAATGCAGTTCCAAGGGACAGTGAAAACCAGCTAGAGCTTTCAGTGCTGGCAGCTTTCCTGTGTGCGCAATCTCTGGACGTTTCCAATTTGGCAGCCGAGCTCTGCCAGAGAGAGATACAGAGTGTTGCCCCATTACGAAGCAATGCTTTAGCAGAGCGCGAATGTCTGTGTGGCAGCGAATGCAGTTCCAAGGGACAGTGAAAACCAGCTAGAGCTTTCAGTGCTGGCAGCTTTCCTGTGGGCGCAATCTCTGGACGTTTCCAATTTGGCAGCCGGGCTCTGCCACAGAGAGATAGAGTGTTGCCCCATTACGAAGCAATGCTTTAGCAGAGCGCGAATGTCTGTGTGGCAGCGAATGCAGTTCCAAGGGACAGTGAAAACCAGCTAGAGCTTTCAGTGCTGGCAGCTTTCCTGTGGGCGCAATCTCTGGACGTTTCCAATTTGGCAGCCGGGCTCTGCCACAGAGAGATACAGAGTGTTGCCCCATTACCAAGCAATGCTTTAGCAGAGCGCGAATGTCTGTGTGGCAGCGAATGCAGTTCCAAGGGACAGTGAAAACCAGCTAGAGCTTTCAGTGCTGGCAGCTTTCCTGTGGGCGCAATCTCTGGACGTTTCCAATTTGGCAGCCGGGCTCTGCCACAGAGAGATACAGAGTGTTGCCCCATTAGGAAGCAATGCTTTAGCAGAGCGCGAATGTCTGTGTGGCAGCGAATGCAGTTCCAAGGGACAGTGAAAACCAGCTAGAGCTTTCAGTGCTGGCAGCTTTCCTGTACGCGCAATCTCTGGACGTTTCCAATTTGGGAGCCGGGCTCTGCCAGAGAGAGATACAGAGTGTTGCCCCATTACGAAGCAATGCTTTAGCAGAGCGCGAATGTCTGTGTGGCAGCGAATGCAGTTCCAAGTGACAGTGAAAACCAGCAAGAGCTTTCAGTGCTGGCAGCTTTCCTGTGGGCGCAATCTCTGGACGTTTCCAATTTGGCAGCCGGGCTCTGCCACAGAGAGATACAGAGTGTTGCCCCATTACGAAGCAATGCTTTAGCAGAGCGCGAATGTCTGTGTGGCAGCGAATACAGTTCCAAGGGACAGTGAAAACCAGCTAGAGCTTTCAGTGCTGGCAGCTTTCCTGTGGGCGCAATCTCTGGACGTTTCCAATTTGGCAGCCGGGCTCTGCCAGAGAGAGATACAGAGTGTTGCCCCATTACGAAGCAATGCTTTAGCAGAGCGCGAATGTCTGTGTGGCAGCGAATGCAGTTCCAAGGGACAGTGAAAACCAGCTAGAGCTTTCAGTGCTGGCAGCTTTCCTGTGGGCGCAATCTCTGGACGTTTCCAATTTGGCAGCCGGGCTCTGCCAGAGAGAGATACAGAGTGTTGCCCCCTTACCAAGCAATGCTTTAGCAGAGCGCGAATGTCTGTGTGGCAGCGAATGCAGTTCCAAGGGACAGTGAAAACCAGCTAGAGCTTTCAGTGCTGGCAGCTTTCCTGTGGGCGCAATCTCTGGACGTTTCCAATTTGGCAGCCGGGCTCTGCCACAGAGAGATACAGAGTGTTGCCCCCTTACCAAGCAATGCTTTAGCAGAGCGCGAATGTCTGTGTGGCAGCGAATGCAGTTCCAAGGGACAGTGAAAACCAGCTAGAGCTTTCAGTGCTGGCAGCTTTCCTGTGGGCGCAATCTCTGGACGTTTCCAATTTGGCAGCCGGGCTCTGCCACAGAGAGATACAGAGTGTTGCCCCATTACGAAGCAATGCTTTAGCAGAGCGCGAATGTCTGTGTGGCAGCGAATGCAGTTCCAAGGGACAGTGAAAACCAGCTAGAGCTTTCAGTGCTGGCAGCTTTCCTGTACGCGCAATCTCTGGACGTTTCCAATTTGGCAGCCGGGCTCTGCCAGAGAGAAATACAGAGTGTTGCCCCATTACGAAGCAATGCTTTAGCAGAGCGCGAATGTCTGTGTGGCAGCGAATGCAGTTCCAAGGGACAGTGAAAACCAGCTAGAGCTTTCAGTGCTGGCAGCTTTCCTGTGGGCGCAATCTCTGGACGTTTCCAATTTGGCAGCCGGGCTCTGCCAGAGAGAGATACAGAGTGTTGCCCCATTACGAAGCAATGCTTTAGCAGAGCGCGAATGTCTGTGTGGCAGCGAATGCAGTTCCAAGGGACAGTGAAAACCAGCTAGAGCTTTCAGTGCTGGCAGCTTTCCTGTACGCGCAATCTCTGGACGTTTCCAATTTGGCAGCCGGGCTCTGCCTCAGAGAGATACAGAGTGTTGCCCCATTAGGAAGCAATGCTTTAGCAGAGCGCGAATGTCTGTGTGGCAGCGAATGCAGTTCCAAGGGACAGTGAAAACCAGCTAGAGCTTTCAGTGCTGGCAGCTTTCCTGTGGGCGCAAACTCTGGACGTTTCCAATTTGGCAGCCGGGCTCTGCCACAGAGAGATACAGAATGTTGCCCCATTACGAAGCAATGCTTTAGCAGAGCGCGAATGTCTGTGTGGCAGCGAATGCAGTTCCAAGGGACAGTGAAAACCAGCTAGAGCTTTCAGTGCTGGCAGCTTTCCTGTGGGCGCAATCTCTGGACGTTTCCAATTTGGCAGCCGGGCTCTGCCAGAGAGAGATACAGAGTGTTGCCCCATTACGAAGCAATGCTTTAGCAGAGCGCGAATGTCTGTGTGGCAGCGAATGCAGTTCCAAGGGACAGTGAAAACCAGCTAGAGCTTTCAGTGCTGGCAGCTTTCCTGTGGGCGCAATCTCTGGACGTTTCCAATTTGGCAGCCGGGCTCTGCCACAGAGAGATACAGAATGTTGCCCCATTACGAAGCAATGCTTTAGCAGAGCGCAAATGTCTGTGTGGCAGCGAATGCAGTTCCAAGGGACAGTGAAAACCAGCTAGAGCTTTCAGTGCTGGCAGCTTTCCTGTGGGCGCAATCTCTGGACGTTTCCAATTTGGCAGCCGGGCTCTGCCAGAGAGAGATACAGAGTGTTGCCCCATTACGAAGCAATGCTTTAGCAGAGCGCGAATGTCTGTGTGGCAGCGAATGCAGTTCCAAGGGACAGTGAAAACCAGCTAGAGCTTTCAGTGCTGGCAGCTTTCCTGTGGGCGCAATCTCTGGACGTTTCCAATTTGGCAGCCGGGCTCTGCCACAGAGAGATACAGAGTGTTGCCCCCTTACCAAGCAATGCTTTAGCAGAGCGCGAATGTCTGTGTGGCAGCGAATGCAGTTCCAAGGGACAGTGAAAACCAGCTAGAGCTTTCAGTGCTGGCAGCTTTCCTGTGGGCGCAATCTCTGGACGTTTCCAATTTGGCAGCCGGGCTCTGCCAGAGAGAGATACAGAGTGTTGCCCCCTTACCAAGCAATGCTTTAGCAGAGCGCGAATGTCTGTGTGGCAGCGAATGCAGTTCCAAGGGACAGTGAAAACCAGCTAGAGCTT
This sequence comes from Mycteria americana, assembly GCF_035582795.1. Classification (NCBI taxonomy): domain Eukaryota; kingdom Metazoa; phylum Chordata; class Aves; order Ciconiiformes; family Ciconiidae; genus Mycteria; species Mycteria americana. The sequence continues at coordinate 293,327 of NW_027445640.1, forward strand.
TCAGTGCTGGCAGCTTTCCTGTGGGCGCAATCTCTGGACGTTTCCAATTTGGCAGCCGGGCTCTGCCACAGAGAGATACAGAGTGTTGCCCCATTAGGAAGCAATGCTTTAGCAGAGCGCGAATGTCTGTGTGGCAGCGAATGCAGTTCCAAGGGACAGTGAAAACCAGCTAGAGCTTTCAGTGCTGGCAGCTTTCCTGTACGCGCAATCTCTGGACGTTTCCAATTTGGCAGCCGGGCTCTGCCACAGAGAGATTCAGAGTGTTGCCCCCTTACCAAGCAATGCTTTAGCAGAGCGCGAATGTCTGTGTGGCAGCGAATGCAGTTCCAAGGGACAGTGAAAACCAGCTAGAGCTTTCAGTGCTTGCAGCTTTCCTGTGGGCGCAATCTCTGGACGTTTCCAATTTGGCAGCCGGGCTCTGCCACAGAGAGATACAGAGTGTTGCCCCATTAGGAAGCAATGCTTTAGCAGAGCGCGAATGTCTGTGTGGCAGCGAATGCAGTTCCAAGGGACAGTGAAAACCAGCTAGAGCTTTCAGTGCTGGCAGCTTTCCTGTGGGCGCAATCTCTGGACGTTTCCAATTTGGCAGCCGGGCTCTGCCAGAGAGAGATACAGAGTGTTGCCCCATTAGGAAGCAATGCTTTAGCAGAGCGCGAATGTCTGTGTGGCAGCGAATGCAGTTCCAAGGGACAGTGAAAACCAGCTAGAGCTTTCAGTGCTGGCAGCTTTCCTGTGTGCGCAATCTCTGGACGTTTCCAATTTGGCAGCCGAGCTCTGCCAGAGAGAGATACAGAGTGTTGCCCCATTACGAAGCAATGCTTTAGCAGAGCGCGAATGTCTGTGTGGCAGCGAATGCAGTTCCAAGGGACAGTGAAAACCAGCTAGAGCTTTCAGTGCTGGCAGCTTTCCTGTGGGCGCAATCTCTGGACGTTTCCAATTTGGCAGCCGGGCTCTGCCAGAGAGAGATACAGAGTGTTGCCCCATTACGAAGCAATGCTTTAGCAGAGCGCGAATGTCTGTGTGGCAGCGAATGCAGTTCCAAGGGACAGTGAAAACCAGCTAGAGCTTTCAGTGCTGGCAGCTTTCCTGTGGGCGCAATCTCTGGACGTTTCCAATTTGGCAGCCGGGCTCTGCCAGAGAGAGATACAGAGTGTTGCCCCCTTACCAAGCAATGCTTTAGCAGAGCGCGAATGTCTGTGTGGCAGCGAATGCAGTTCCAAGGGACAGTGAAAACCAGCTAGAGCTTTCAGTGCTGGCAGCTTTCCTGTGGGCGCAATCTCTGGACGTTTCCAATTTGGCAGCCGGGCTCTGCCACAGAGAGATACAGAGTGTTGCCCCCTTACCAAGCAATGCTTTAGCAGAGCGCGAATGTCTGTGTGGCAGCGAATGCAGTTCCAAGGGACAGTGAAAACCAGCTAGAGCTTTCAGTGCTGGCAGCTTTCCTGTGGGCGCAATCTCTGGACGTTTCCAATTTGGCAGCCGGGCTCTGCCACAGAGAGATACAGAGTGTTGCCCCATTACGAAGCAATGCTTTAGCAGAGCGCGAATGTCTGTGTGGCAGCGAATGCAGTTCCAAGGGACAGTGAAAACCAGCTAGAGCTTTCAGTGCTGGCAGCTTTCCTGTACGCGCAATCTCTGGACGTTTCCAATTTGGCAGCCGGGCTCTGCCAGAGAGAAATACAGAGTGTTGCCCCATTACGAAGCAATGCTTTAGCAGAGCGCGAATGTCTGTGTGGCAGCGAATGCAGTTCCAAGGGACAGTGAAAACCAGCTAGAGCTTTCAGTGCTGGCAGCTTTCCTGTGGGCGCAATCTCTGGACGTTTCCAATTTGGCAGCCGGGCTCTGCCAGAGAGAGATACAGAGTGTTGCCCCATTACGAAGCAATGCTTTAGCAGAGCGCGAATGTCTGTGTGGCAGCGAATGCAGTTCCAAGGGACAGTGAAAACCAGCTAGAGCTTTCAGTGCTGGCAGCTTTCCTGTACGCGCAATCTCTGGACGTTTCCAATTTGGCAGCCGGGCTCTGCCTCAGAGAGATACAGAGTGTTGCCCCATTAGGAAGCAATGCTTTAGCAGAGCGCGAATGTCTGTGTGGCAGCGAATGCAGTTCCAAGGGACAGTGAAAACCAGCTAGAGCTTTCAGTGCTGGCAGCTTTCCTGTGGGCGCAAACTCTGGACGTTTCCAATTTGGCAGCCGGGCTCTGCCACAGAGAGATACAGAATGTTGCCCCATTACGAAGCAATGCTTTAGCAGAGCGCGAATGTCTGTGTGGCAGCGAATGCAGTTCCAAGGGACAGTGAAAACCAGCTAGAGCTTTCAGTGCTGGCAGCTTTCCTGTGGGCGCAATCTCTGGACGTTTCCAATTTGGCAGCCGGGCTCTGCCAGAGAGAGATACAGAGTGTTGCCCCATTACGAAGCAATGCTTTAGCAGAGCGCGAATGTCTGTGTGGCAGCGAATGCAGTTCCAAGGGACAGTGAAAACCAGCTAGAGCTTTCAGTGCTGGCAGCTTTCCTGTGGGCGCAATCTCTGGACGTTTCCAATTTGGCAGCCGGGCTCTGCCACAGAGAGATACAGAATGTTGCCCCATTACGAAGCAATGCTTTAGCAGAGCGCAAATGTCTGTGTGGCAGCGAATGCAGTTCCAAGGGACAGTGAAAACCAGCTAGAGCTTTCAGTGCTGGCAGCTTTCCTGTGGGCGCAATCTCTGGACGTTTCCAATTTGGCAGCCGGGCTCTGCCAGAGAGAGATACAGAGTGTTGCCCCATTACGAAGCAATGCTTTAGCAGAGCGCGAATGTCTGTGTGGCAGCGAATGCAGTTCCAAGGGACAGTGAAAACCAGCTAGAGCTTTCAGTGCTGGCAGCTTTCCTGTGGGCGCAATCTCTGGACGTTTCCAATTTGGCAGCCGGGCTCTGCCACAGAGAGATACAGAGTGTTGCCCCCTTACCAAGCAATGCTTTAGCAGAGCGCGAATGTCTGTGTGGCAGCGAATGCAGTTCCAAGGGACAGTGAAAACCAGCTAGAGCTTTCAGTGCTGGCAGCTTTCCTGTGGGCGCAATCTCTGGACGTTTCCAATTTGGCAGCCGGGCTCTGCCAGAGAGAGATACAGAGTGTTGCCCCCTTACCAAGCAATGCTTTAGCAGAGCGCGAATGTCTGTGTGGCAGCGAATGCAGTTCCAAGGGACAGTGAAAACCAGCTAGAGCTTTCAGTGCTGGCAGCTTTCCTGTGGGCGCAATCTCTGGACGTTTCCAATTTGGCAGCCGGGCTCTGCCACAGAGAGATACAGAGTGTTGCCCCATTAGGAAGCAATGCTTTAGCAGAGCGCGAATGTCTGTGTGGCAGCGAATGCAGTTCCAAGGGACAGTGAAAACCAGCTAGAGCTTTCAGTGCTGGCAGCTTTCCTGTACGCGCAATCTCTGGACGTTTCCAATTTGGCAGCCGGGCTCTGCCACAGAGAGATTCAGAGTGTTGCCCCCTTACCAAGCAATGCTTTAGCAGAGCGCGAATGTCTGTGTGGCAGCGAATGCAGTTCCAAGGGACAGTGAAAACCAGCTAGAGCTTTCAGTGCTTGCAGCTTTCCTGTGGGCGCAATCTCTGGACGTTTCCAATTTGGCAGCCGGGCTCTGCCACAGAGAGATACAGAGTGTTGCCCCATTAGGAAGCAATGCTTTAGCAGAGCGCGAATGTCTGTGTGGCAGCGAATGCAGTTCCAAGGGACAGTGAAAACCAGCTAGAGCTTTCAGTGCTGGCAGCTTTCCTGTGGGCGCAATCTCTGGACGTTTCCAATTTGGCAGCCGGGCTCTGCCAGAGAGAGATACAGAGTGTTGCCCCATTAGGAAGCAATGCTTTAGCAGAGCGCGAATGTCTGTGTGGCAGCGAATGCAGTTCCAAGGGACAGTGAAAACCAGCTAGAGCTTTCAGTGCTGGCAGCTTTCCTGTGTGCGCAATCTCTGGACGTTTCCAATTTGGCAGCCGAGCTCTGCCAGAGAGAGATACAGAGTGTTGCCCCATTACGAAGCAATGCTTTAGCAGAGCGCGAATGTCTGTGTGGCAGCGAATGCAGTTCCAAGGGACAGTGAAAACCAGCTAGAGCTTTCAGTGCTGGCAGCTTTCCTGTGGGCGCAATGTCTGGACGTTTCCAATTTGGCAGCCGGGCTCTGCCAGAGAGAGATACAGAGTGTTGCCCCATTACGAAGCAATGCTTTAGCAGAGCGCGAATGTCTGTGTGGCAGCGAATGCAGTTCCAAGGGACAGTGAAAACCAGCTAGAGCTTTCAGTGCTGGCAGCTTTCCTGTGGGCGCAATCTCTGGACGTTTCCAATTTGGCAGCCGGGCTCTGCCAGAGAGAGATACAGAGTGTTGCCCCCTTACGAAGCAATGCTTTAGCAGAGCGCGAATGTCTGTGTGGCAGCGAATGCAGTTCCAAGGGACAGTGAAAACCAGCTAGAGCTTTCAGTGCTGGCAGCTTTCCTGTGGGCGCAATCTCTGGACGTTTCCAATTTGGCAGCCGGGCTCTGCCACAGAGAGATACAGAGTGTTGCCCCATTAGGAAGCAATGCTTTAGCAGAGCGCGAATGTCTGTGTGGCAGCGAATGCAGTTCCAAGGGACAGTGAAAACCAGCTAGAGCTTTCAGTGCTGGCAGCTTTCCTGTGGGCGCAATCTCTGGACGTTTCCAATTTGGCAGCCGGGCTCTGCCACAGAGAGATAGAGTGTTGCCCCATTACGAAGCAATGCTTTAGCAGAGCGCGAATGTCTGTGTGGCAGCGAATGCAGTTCCAAGGGACAGTGAAAACCAGCTAGAGCTTTCAGTGCTGGCAGCTTTCCTGTGGGCGCAATCTCTGGACGTTTCCAATTTGGCAGCCGGGCTCTGCCACAAAGAGATACAGAGTGTTGCCCCATTACCAAGCAATGCTTTAGCAGAGCGCGAATGTCTGTGTGGCAGCGAATGCAGTTCCAAGGGACAGTGAAAACCAGCTAGAGCTTTCAGTGCTGGCAGCTTTCCTGTGGGCGCAAACTCTGGACGTTTCCAATTTGGCAGCCGGGCTCTGCCACAGAGAGATACAGAATGTTGCCCCATTACGAAGCAATGCTTTAGCAGAGCGCGAATGTCTGTGTGGCAGCGAATGCAGTTCCAAGGGACAGTGAAAACCAGCTAGAGCTTTCAGTGCTGGCAGCTTTCCTGTGGGCGCAATCTCTGGACGTTTCCAATTTGGCAGCCGGGCTCTGCCAGAGAGAGATACAGAGTGTTGCCCCATTACGAAGCAATGCTTTAGCAGAGCGCGAATGTCTGTGTGGCAGCGAATGCAGTTCCAAGGGACAGTGAAAACCAGCTAGAGCTTTCAGTGCTGGCAGCTTTCCTGTGGGCGCAATCTCTGGACGTTTCCAATTTGGCAGCCGGGCTCTGCCACAGAGAGATACAGAATGTTGCCCCATTACGAAGCAATGCTTTAGCAGAGCGCGAATGTCTGTGTGGCAGCGAATGCAGTTCCAAGGGACAGTGAAAACCAGCTAGAGCTTTCAGTGCTGGCAGCTTTCCTGTGGGCGCAATCTCTGGACGTTTCCAATTTGGCAGCCGGGCTCTGCCAGAGAGAGATACAGAGTGTTGCCCCATTACGAAGCAATGCTTTAGCAGAGCGCGAATGTCTGTGTGGCAGCGAATGCAGTTCCAAGGGACAGTGAAAACCAGCTAGAGCTTTCAGTGCTGGCAGCTTTCCTGTGGGCGCAATCTCTGGACGTTTCCAATTTGGCAGCCGGGCTCTGCCAGAGAGAGATACAGAGTGTTGCCCCCTTACCAAGCAATGCTTTAGCAGAGCGCGAATGTCTGTGTGGCAGCGAATGCAGTTCCAAGGGACAGTGAAAACCAGCTAGAGCTTTCAGTGCTGGCAGCTTTCCTGTGGGCGCAATCTCTGGACGTTTCCAATTTGGCAGCAGGGCTCTGCCAGAGAGAGATACAGAGTGTTGCCCCCTTACCAAGCAATGCTTTAGCAGAGCGCGAATGTCTGTGTGGCAGCGAATGCAGTTCCAAGGGACAGTGAAAACCAGCTAGAGCTTTCAGTGCTGGCAGCTTTCCTGTGGGCGCAATCTCTGGACGTTTCCAATTTGGCAGCCGGGCTCTGCCACAGAGAGATACAGAGTGTTGCCCCATTAGGAAGCAATGCTTTAGCAGAGCGCGAATGTCTGTGTGGCAGCGAATGCAGTTCCAAGGGACAGTGAAAACCAGCTAGAGCTTTCAGTGCTGGCAGCTTTCCTGTGGGCGCAATCTCTGGACGTTTCCAATTTGGCAGCCGGGCTCTGCCACAGAGAGATACAGAGTGTTGCCCCCTTACCAAGCAATGCTTTAGCAGAGCGCGAATGTCTGTGTGGCAGCGAATGCAGTTCCAAGGGACAGTGAAAACCAGCTAGAGCTTTCAGTGCTGGCAGCTTTCCTGTGGGCGCAATCTCTGGACGTTTCCAATTTGGCAGCCGGGCTCTGCCACAGAGAGATACAGAGTGTTGCCCCATTAGGAAGCAATGCTTTAGCAGAGCGCGAATGTCTGTGTGGCAGCGAATGCAGTTCCAAGGGACAGTGAAAACCAGCTAGAGCTTTCAGTGCTGGCAGCTTTCCTGTGGGCGCAATCTCTGGACGTTTCCAATTTGGCAGCCGGGCTCTGCCACAGAGAGATACAGAGTGTTGCCCCCTTACCAAGCAATGCTTTAGCAGAGCGCGAATGTCTGTGTGGCAGCGAATGCAGTTCCAAGGGACAGTGAAAACCAGCTAGAGCTTTCAGTGCTGGCAGCTTTCCTGTGGGCGCAATCTCTGGACGTTTCCAATTTGGCAGCCGGGCTCTGCCACAGAGAGATACAGAGTGTTGCCCCATTAGGAAGCAATGCTTTAGCAGAGCGCGAATGTCTGTGTGGCAGCGAATGCAGTTCCAAGGGACAGTGAAAACCAGCTAGACCTTTCAGTGCTGGCAGCTTTCCTGTACGCGCAATCTCTGGACGTTTCCAATTTGGCAGCCGGGCTCTGCCAGAGAGAAATACAGAGTGTTGCCCCATTACGAAGCAATGCTTTAGCAGAGCGCGAATGTCTGTGTGGCAGCGAATGCAGTTCCAAGGGACAGTGAAAACCAGCTCTAGCTTTCAGTGCTGGCAGATTTCCTGTGGGCGCAATGTCTGGACGTTTCCAATTTGGCAGCCGAGCTCTGCCAGAGAGAGATACAGAGTGTTGCCCCATTACGAAGCAATGCTTTAGCAGAGCGCGAATGTCTGTGTGGCAGCGAATGCAGTTCCAAGGGACAGTGAAAACCAGCTCTAGCTTTCAGTACTGGCAGCTTTCCTGTGTGCGCAATCTCTGGACGTTTCCAATTTGGCAGCCGGGCTCTGCAACACAGAGATACAGAGTGTTGCCCCATTACGAAGCAATGCTTTAGCAGAGCGTGAATGTCTGTGTGGCAGCGAATGCAGTTCCAAGGGACAGTGAAAACCAGCTAGAGCTTTCAGTGCTGGCAGCTTTCCTGTGGGCGCAATCTCTGGACGTTTCCAATTTGGCAGCCGGGCTCTGCCAGAGAGAGATACAGAGTGTTGCCCCATTAGGAAGCAATGCTTTAGCAGAGCGCGAATGTCTGTGTGGCAGCGAATGCAGTTCCAAGTGACAGTGAAAACCAGCAAGAGCTTTCAGTGCTGGCAGCTTTCCTGTGTGCGCAATCTCTGGACGTTTCCAATTTGGCAGCCGGGCTCTGCCACAGAGAGAGATACAGAGTGTTGCCCCATTACGAAGCAATGCTTTAGCAGAGCGCGAATGTCTGTGTGGCAGCGAATGCAGTTCCAAGGGACAGTGAAAACCAGCTAGAGCTTTCAGTGCTGGCAGCTTTCCTGTGGGCGCAATCTCTGGACGTTTCCAATTTGGCAGCCGGGCTCTGCCAGAGAGAGATACAGAGTGTTGCCCCATTACGAAGCAATGCTTTAGCAGAGCGCGAATGTCTGTGTGGCAGCGAATGCAGTTCCAAGGGACAGTGAAAACCAGCTAGAGCTTTCAGTGCTGGCAGCTTTCCTGTGTGCGCAATCTCTGGACGTTTCCAATTTGGCAGCCGGGCTCTGCCAGAGAGAGATACAGAGTGTTGCCCCATTAGGAAGCAATGCTTTAGCAGAGCGCGAATGTCTGTGTGGCAGCGAATGCAGTTCCAAGGGACAGTGAAAACCAGCTAGAGCTTTCAGTGCTGGCAGCTTTCCTGTGGGCGCAAACTCTGGACGTTTCCAATTTGGCAGCCGGGCTCTGCCACAGAGAGATACAGAATGTTGCCCCATTACGAAGCAATGCTTTAGCAGAGCGCGAATGTCTGTGTGGCAGCGAATGCAGTTCCAAGGGACAGTGAAAACCAGCTAGAGCTTTCAGTGCTGGCAGCTTTCCTGTGGGCGCAATCTCTGGACGTTTCCAATTTGGCAGCCGGGCTCTGCCAGAGAGAGATACAGAGTGTTGCCCCATTACGAAGCAATGCTTTAGCAGAGCGCGAATGTCTGTGTGGCAGCGAATGCAGTTCCAAGGGACAGTGAAAACCAGCTAGAGCTTTCAGTGCTGGCAGCTTTCCTGTGGGCGCAATCTCTGGACGTTTCCAATTTGGCAGCCGGGCTCTGCCACAGAGAGATACAGAATGTTGCCCCATTACGAAGCAATGCTTTAGCAGAGCGCAAATGTCTGTGTGGCAGCGAATGCAGTTCCAAGGGACAGTGAAAACCAGCTAGAGCTTTCAGTGCTGGCAGCTTTCCTGTGGGCGCAATCTCTGGACGTTTCCAATTTGGCAGCCGGGCTCTGCCAGAGAGAGATACAGAGTGTTGCCCCATTACGAAGCAATGCTTTAGCAGAGCGCGAATGTCTGTGTGGCAGCGAATGCAGTTCCAAGGGACAGTGAAAACCAGCTAGAGCTTTCAGTGCTGGCAGCTTTCCTGTGGGCGCAATCTCTGGACGTTTCCAATTTGGCAGCCGGGCTCTGCCACAGAGAGATACAGAGTGTTGCCCCCTTACCAAGCAATGCTTTAGCAGAGCGCGAATGTCTGTGTGGCAGCGAATGCAGTTCCAAGGGACAGTGAAAACCAGCTAGAGCTTTCAGTGCTGGCAGCTTTCCTGTGGGCGCAATCTCTGGACGTTTCCAATTTGGCAGCCGGGCTCTGCCAGAGAGAGATACAGAGTGTTGCCCCCTTACCAAGCAATGCTTTAGCAGAGCGCGAATGTCTGTGTGGCAGCGAATGCAGTTCCAAGGGACAGTGAAAACCAGCTAGAGCTTTCAGTGCTGGCAGCTTTCCTGTGGGCGCAATCTCTGGACGTTTCCAATTTGGCAGCCGGGCTCTGCCACAGAGAGATACAGAGTGTTGCCCCATTAGGAAGCAATGCTTTAGCAGAGCGCGAATGTCTGTGTGGCAGCGAATGCAGTTCCAAGGGACAGTGAAAACCAGCTAGAGCTTTCAGTGCTGGCAGCTTTCCTGTACGCGCAATCTCTGGACGTTTCCAATTTGGCAGCCGGGCTCTGCCACAGAGAGATTCAGAGTGTTGCCCCCTTACCAAGCAATGCTTTAGCAGAGCGCGAATGTCTGTGTGGCAGCGAATGCAGTTCCAAGGGACAGTGAAAACCAGCTAGAGCTTTCAGTGCTTGCAGCTTTCCTGTGGGCGCAATCTCTGGACGTTTCCAATTTGGCAGCCGGGCTCTGCCACAGAGAGATACAGAGTGTTGCCCCATTAGGAAGCAATGCTTTAGCAGAGCGCGAATGTCTGTGTGGCAGCGAATGCAGTTCCAAGGGACAGTGAAAACCAGCTAGAGCTTTCAGTGCTGGCAGCTTTCCTGTGGGCGCAATCTCTGGACGTTTCCAATTTGGCAGCCGGGCTCTGCCAGAGAGAGATACAGAGTGTTGCCCCATTAGGAAGCAATGCTTTAGCAGAGCGCGAATGTCTGTGTGGCAGCGAATGCAGTTCCAAGGGACAGTGAAAACCAGCTAGAGCTTTCAGTGCTGGCAGCTTTCCTGTGTGCGCAATCTCTGGACGTTTCCAATTTGGCAGCCGAGCTCTGCCAGAGAGAGATACAGAGTGTTGCCCCATTACGAAGCAATGCTTTAGCAGAGCGCGAATGTCTGTGTGGCAGCGAATGCAGTTCCAAGGGACAGTGAAAACCAGCTAGAGCTTTCAGTGCTGGCAGCTTTCCTGTGGGCGCAATCTCTGGACGTTTCCAATTTGGCAGCCGGGCTCTGCCAGAGAGAGATACAGAGTGTTGCCCCATTACGAAGCAATGCTTTAGCAGAGCGCGAATGTCTGTGTGGCAGCGAATGCAGTTCCAAGGGACAGTGAAAACCAGCTAGAGCTTTCAGTGCTGGCAGCTTTCCTGTGGGCGCAATCTCTGGACGTTTCCAATTTGGCAGCCGGGCTCTGCCAGAGAGAGATACAGAGTGTTGCCCCCTTACCAAGCAATGCTTTAGCAGAGCGCGAATGTCTGTGTGGCAGCGAATGCAGTTCCAAGGGACAGTGAAAACCAGCTAGAGCTTTCAGTGCTGGCAGCTTTCCTGTGGGCGCAATCTCTGGACGTTTCCAATTTGGCAGCCGGGCTCTGCCACAGAGAGATACAGAGTGTTGCCCCCTTACCAAGCAATGCTTTAGCAGAGCGCGAATGTCTGTGTGGCAGCGAATGCAGTTCCAAGGGACAGTGAAAACCAGCTAGAGCTTTCAGTGCTGGCAGCTTTCCTGTGGGCGCAATCTCTGGACGTTTCCAATTTGGCAGCCGGGCTCTGCCACAGAGAGATACAGAGTGTTGCCCCATTACGAAGCAATGCTTTAGCAGAGCGCGAATGTCTGTGTGGCAGCGAATGCAGTTCCAAGGGACAGTGAAAACCAGCTAGAGCTTTCAGTGCTGGCAGCTTTCCTGTACGCGCAATCTCTGGACGTTTCCAATTTGGCAGCCGGGCTCTGCCAGAGAGAAATACAGAGTGTTGCCCCATTACGAAGCAATGCTTTAGCAGAGCGCGAATGTCTGTGTGGCAGCGAATGCAGTTCCAAGGGACAGTGAAAACCAGCTAGAGCTTTCAGTGCTGGCAGCTTTCCTGTGGGCGCAATCTCTGGACGTTTCCAATTTGGCAGCCGGGCTCTGCCAGAGAGAGATACAGAGTGTTGCCCCATTACGAAGCAATGCTTTAGCAGAGCGCGAATGTCTGTGTGGCAGCGAATGCAGTTCCAAGGGACAGTGAAAACCAGCTAGAGCTTTCAGTGCTGGCAGCTTTCCTGTACGCGCAATCTCTGGACGTTTCCAATTTGGCAGCCGGGCTCTGCCTCAGAGAGATACAGAGTGTTGCCCCATTAGGAAGCAATGCTTTAGCAGAGCGCGAATGTCTGTGTGGCAGCGAATGCAGTTCCAAGGGACAGTGAAAACCAGCTAGAGCTTTCAGTGCTGGCAGCTTTCCTGTGGGCGCAAACTCTGGACGTTTCCAATTTGGCAGCCGGGCTCTGCCACAGAGAGATACAGAATGTTGCCCCATTACGAAGCAATGCTTTAGCAGAGCGCGAATGTCTGTGTGGCAGCGAATGCAGTTCCAAGGGACAGTGAAAACCAGCTAGAGCTTTCAGTGCTGGCAGCTTTCCTGTGGGCGCAATCTCTGGACGTTTCCAATTTGGCAGCCGGGCTCTGCCAGAGAGAGATACAGAGTGTTGCCCCATTACGAAGCAATGCTTTAGCAGAGCGCGAATGTCTGTGTGGCAGCGAATGCAGTTCCAAGGGACAGTGAAAACCAGCTAGAGCTTTCAGTGCTGGCAGCTTTCCTGTGGGCGCAATCTCTGGACGTTTCCAATTTGGCAGCCGGGCTCTGCCACAGAGAGATACAGAATGTTGCCCCATTACGAAGCAATGCTTTAGCAGAGCGCAAATGTCTGTGTGGCAGCGAATGCAGTTCCAAGGGACAGTGAAAACCAGCTAGAGCTTTCAGTGCTGGCAGCTTTCCTGTGGGCGCAATCTCTGGACGTTTCCAATTTGGCAGCCGGGCTCTGCCAGAGAGAGATACAGAGTGTTGCCCCATTACGAAGCAATGCTTTAGCAGAGCGCGAATGTCTGTGTGGCAGCGAATGCAGTTCCAAGGGACAGTGAAAACCAGCTAGAGCTTTCAGTGCTGGCAGCTTTCCTGTGGGCGCAATCTCTGGACGTTTCCAATTTGGCAGCCGGGCTCTGCCACAGAGAGATACAGAGTGTTGCCCCCTTACCAAGCAATGCTTTAGCAGAGCGCGAATGTCTGTGTGGCAGCGAATGCAGTTCCAAGGGACAGTGAAAACCAGCTAGAGCTTTCAGTGCTGGCAGCTTTCCTGTGGGCGCAATCTCTGGACGTTTCCAATTTGGCAGCCGGGCTCTGCCAGAGAGAGATACAGAGTGTTGCCCCCTTACCAAGCAATGCTTTAGCAGAGCGCGAATGTCTGTGTGGCAGCGAATGCAGTTCCAAGGGACAGTGAAAACCAGCTAGAGCTTTCAGTGCTGGCAGCTTTCCTGTGGGCGCAATCTCTGGACGTTTCCAATTTGGCAGCCGGGCTCTGCCACAGAGAGATACAGAGTGTTGCCCCATTAGGAAGCAATGCTTTAGCAGAGCGCGAATGTCTGTGTGGCAGCGAATGCAGTTCCAAGGGACAGTGAAAACCAGCTAGAGCTTTCAGTGCTGGCAGCTTTCCTGTACGCGCAATCTCTGGACGTTTCCAATTTGGCAGCCGGGCTCTGCCACAGAGAGATTCAGAGTGTTGCCCCCTTACCAAGCAATGCTTTAGCAGAGCGCGAATGTCTGTGTGGCAGCGAATGCAGTTCCAAGGGACAGTGAAAACCAGCTAGAGCTTTCAGTGCTTGCAGCTTTCCTGTGGGCGCAATCTCTGGACGTTTCCAATTTGGCAGCCGGGCTCTGCCACAGAGAGATACAGAGTGTTGCCCCATTAGGAAGCAATGCTTTAGCAGAGCGCGAATGTCTGTGTGGCAGCGAATGCAGTTCCAAGGGACAGTGAAAACCAGCTAGAGCTTTCAGTGCTGGCAGCTTTCCTGTGGGCGCAATCTCTGGACGTTTCCAATTTGGCAGCCGGGCTCTGCCAGAGAGAGATACAGAGTGTTGCCCCATTAGGAAGCAATGCTTTAGCAGAGCGCGAATGTCTGTGTGGCAGCGAATGCAGTTCCAAGGGACAGTGAAAACCAGCTAGAGCTTTCAGTGCTGGCAGCTTTCCTGTGTGCGCAATCTCTGGACGTTTCCAATTTGGCAGCCGAGCTCTGCCAGAGAGAGATACAGAGTGTTGCCCCATTACGAAGCAATGCTTTAGCAGAGCGCGAATGTCTGTGTGGCAGCGAATGCAGTTCCAAGGGACAGTGAAAACCAGCTAGAGCTTTCAGTGCTGGCAGCTTTCCTGTGGGCGCAATGTCTGGACGTTTCCAATTTGGCAGCCGGGCTCTGCCAGAGAGAGATACAGAGTGTTGCCCCATTACGAAGCAATGCTTTAGCAGAGCGCGAATGTCTGTGTGGCAGCGAATGCAGTTCCAAGGGACAGTGAAAACCAGCTAGAGCTTTCAGTGCTGGCAGCTTTCCTGTGGGCGCAATCTCTGGACGTTTCCAATTTGGCAGCCGGGCTCTGCCAGAGAGAGATACAGAGTGTTGCCCCCTTACGAAGCAATGCTTTAGCAGAGCGCGAATGTCTGTGTGGCAGCGAATGCAGTTCCAAGGGACAGTGAAAACCAGCTAGAGCTTTCAGTGCTGGCAGCTTTCCTGTGGGCGCAATCTCTGGACGTTTCCAATTTGGCAGCCGGGCTCTGCCACAGAGAGATACAGAGTGTTGCCCCATTAGGAAGCAATGCTTTAGCAGAGCGCGAATGTCTGTGTGGCAGCGAATGCAGTTCCAAGGGACAGTGAAAACCAGCTAGAGCTTTCAGTGCTGGCAGCTTTCCTGTGGGCGCAATCTCTGGACGTTTCCAATTTGGCAGCCGGGCTCTGCCACAGAGAGATAGAGTGTTGCCCCATTACGAAGCAATGCTTTAGCAGAGCGCGAATGTCTGTGTGGCAGCGAATGCAGTTCCAAGGGACAGTGAAAACCAGCTAGAGCTTTCAGTGCTGGCAGCTTTCCTGTGGGCGCAATCTCTGGACGTTTCCAATTTGGCAGCCGGGCTCTGCCACAAAGAGATACAGAGTGTTGCCCCATTACCAAGCAATGCTTTAGCAGAGCGCGAATGTCTGTGTGGCAGCGAATGCAGTTCCAAGGGACAGTGAAAACCAGCTAGAGCTTTCAGTGCTGGCAGCTTTCCTGTGGGCGCAAACTCTGGACGTTTCCAATTTGGCAGCCGGGCTCTGCCACAGAGAGATACAGAATGTTGCCCCATTACGAAGCAATGCTTTAGCAGAGCGCGAATGTCTGTGTGGCAGCGAATGCAGTTCCAAGGGACAGTGAAAACCAGCTAGAGCTTTCAGTGCTGGCAGCTTTCCTGTGGGCGCAATCTCTGGACGTTTCCAATTTGGCAGCCGGGCTCTGCCAGAGAGAGATACAGAGTGTTGCCCCATTACGAAGCAATGCTTTAGCAGAGCGCGAATGTCTGTGTGGCAGCGAATGCAGTTCCAAGGGACAGTGAAAACCAGCTAGAGCTTTCAGTGCTGGCAGCTTTCCTGTGGGCGCAATCTCTGGACGTTTCCAATTTGGCAGCCGGGCTCTGCCACAGAGAGATACAGAATGTTGCCCCATTACGAAGCAATGCTTTAGCAGAGCGCGAATGTCTGTGTGGCAGCGAATGCAGTTCCAAGGGACAGTGAAAACCAGCTAGAGCTTTCAGTGCTGGCAGCTTTCCTGTGGGCGCAATCTCTGGACGTTTCCAATTTGGCAGCCGGGCTCTGCCAGAGAGAGATACAGAGTGTTGCCCCATTACGAAGCAATGCTTTAGCAGAGCGCGAATGTCTGTGTGGCAGCGAATGCAGTTCCAAGGGACAGTGAAAACCAGCTAGAGCTTTCAGTGCTGGCAGCTTTCCTGTGGGCGCAATCTCTGGACGTTTCCAATTTGGCAGCCGGGCTCTGCCAGAGAGAGATACAGAGTGTTGCCCCCTTACCAAGCAATGCTTTAGCAGAGCGCGAATGTCTGTGTGGCAGCGAATGCAGTTCCAAGGGACAGTGAAAACCAGCTAGAGCTTTCAGTGCTGGCAGCTTTCCTGTGGGCGCAATCTCTGGACGTTTCCAATTTGGCAGCAGGGCTCTGCCAGAGAGAGATACAGAGTGTTGCCCCCTTACCAAGCAATGCTTTAGCAGAGCGCGAATGTCTGTGTGGCAGCGAATGCAGTTCCAAGGGACAGTGAAAACCAGCTAGAGCTTTCAGTGCTGGCAGCTTTCCTGTGGGCGCAATCTCTGGACGTTTCCAATTTGGCAGCCGGGCTCTGCCACAGAGAGATACAGAGTGTTGCCCCATTAGGAAGCAATGCTTTAGCAGAGCGCGAATGTCTGTGTGGCAGCGAATGCAGTTCCAAGGGACAGTGAAAACCAGCTAGAGCTTTCAGTGCTGGCAGCTTTCCTGTGGGCGCAATCTCTGGACGTTTCCAATTTGGCAGCCGGGCTCTGCCACAGAGAGATACAGAGTGTTGCCCCCTTACCAAGCAATGCTTTAGCAGAGCGCGAATGTCTGTGTGGCAGCGAATGCAGTTCCAAGGGACAGTGAAAACCAGCTAGAGCTTTCAGTGCTGGCAGCTTTCCTGTGGGCGCAATCTCTGGACGTTTCCAATTTGGCAGCCGGGCTCTGCCACAGAGAGATACAGAGTGTTGCCCCATTAGGAAGCAATGCTTTAGCAGAGCGCGAATGTCTGTGTGGCAGCGAATGCAGTTCCAAGGGACAGTGAAAACCAGCTAGAGCTTTCAGTGCTGGCAGCTTTCCTGTGGGCGCAATCTCTGGACGTTTCCAATTTGGCAGCCGGGCTCTGCCACAGAGAGATACAGAGTGTTGCCCCCTTACCAAGCAATGCTTTAGCAGAGCGCGAATGTCTGTGTGGCAGCGAATGCAGTTCCAAGGGACAGTGAAAACCAGCTAGAGCTTTCAGTGCTGGCAGCTTTCCTGTGGGCGCAATCTCTGGACGTTTCCAATTTGGCAGCCGGGCTCTGCCACAGAGAGATACAGAGTGTTGCCCCATTAGGAAGCAATGCTTTAGCAGAGCGCGAATGTCTGTGTGGCAGCGAATGCAGTTCCAAGGGACAGTGAAAACCAGCTAGACCTTTCAGTGCTGGCAGCTTTCCTGTACGCGCAATCTCTGGACGTTTCCAATTTGGCAGCCGGGCTCTGCCAGAGAGAAATACAGAGTGTTGCCCCATTACGAAGCAATGCTTTAGCAGAGCGCGAATGTCTGTGTGGCAGCGAATGCAGTTCCAAGGGACAGTGAAAACCAGCTCTAGCTTTCAGTGCTGGCAGATTTCCTGTGGGCGCAATGTCTGGACGTTTCCAATTTGGCAGCCGAGCTCTGCCAGAGAGAGATACAGAGTGTTGCCCCATTACGAAGCAATGCTTTAGCAGAGCGCGAATGTCTGTGTGGCAGCGAATGCAGTTCCAAGGGACAGTGAAAACCAGCTCTAGCTTTCAGTACTGGCAGCTTTCCTGTGTGCGCAATCTCTGGACGTTTCCAATTTGGCAGCCGGGCTCTGCAACACAGAGATACAGAGTGTTGCCCCATTACGAAGCAATGCTTTAGCAGAGCGTGAATGTCTGTGTGGCAGCGAATGCAGTTCCAAGGGACAGTGAAAACCAGCTAGAGCTTTCAGTGCTGGCAGCTTTCCTGTGGGCGCAATCTCTGGACGTTTCCAATTTGGCAGCCGGGCTCTGCCAGAGAGAGATACAGAGTGTTGCCCCATTAGGAAGCAATGCTTTAGCAGAGCGCGAATGTCTGTGTGGCAGCGAATGCAGTTCCAAGTGACAGTGAAAACCAGCAAGAGCTTTCAGTGCTGGCAGCTTTCCTGTGTGCGCAATCTCTGGACGTTTCCAATTTGGCAGCCGGGCTCTGCCACAGAGAGAGATACAGAGTGTTGCCCCATTACGAAGCAATGCTTTAGCAGAGCGCGAATGTCTGTGTGGCAGCGAATGCAGTTCCAAGGGACAGTGAAAACCAGCTAGAGCTTTCAGTGCTGGCAGCTTTCCTGTGGGCGCAATCTCTGGACGTTTCCAATTTGGCAGCCGGGCTCTGCCAGAGAGAGATACAGAGTGTTGCCCCATTACGAAGCAATGCTTTAGCAGAGCGCGAATGTCTGTGTGGCAGCGAATGCAGTTCCAAGGGACAGTGAAAACCAGCTAGAGCTTTCAGTGCTGGCAGCTTTCCTGTGTGCGCAATCTCTGGACGTTTCCAATTTGGCAGCCGGGCTCTGCCACAGAGAGATACAGAGTGTTGCCCCATTACGAAGCAATGCTTTAGCAGAGCGCGAATGTCTGTGTGGCAGCGAATGCAGTTCCAAGGGACAGTGAAAACCAGCTAGAGCTTTCAGTGCTGGCAGCTTTCCTGTGGGCGCAATCTCTGGACGTTTCCAATTTGGCAGCCGGACTCTGCCAGAGAGAGATACAGAGTGTTGCCCCATTACGAAGCAATGCTTTAGCAGAGCGCGAATGTCTGTGTGGCAGCGAATGCAGTTCCAAGGGACAGTGAAAACCAGCTAGAGCTTTCAGTGCTGGCAGCTTTCCTGTGGGCGCAATCTCTGGACGTTTCCAATTTGGCAGCCGGGCTCTGCCACAGAGAGATACAGAGTGTTGCCCCCTTACGAAGCAATGCTTTAGCAGAGCGCGAATGTCTGTGTGGCAGCGAATGCAGTTCCAAGGGACAGTGAAAACCAGCTAGAGCTTTCAGTGCTGGCAGCTTTCCTGTGGGCGCAATCTCTGGACGTTTCCAATTTGGCAGCCGGGCTCTGCCACAGAGAGATACAGAGTGTTGCCCCATTACGAAGCAATGCTTTAGATGAGCGCAAATGTCTGTGTGGCAGCGAATGCAGTTCCAAGGGACAGGGAAACCACCTACAGCTTTCAGTGCTGGCAGCTTTCCTGTGGGCGCAATCTCTGGACGTTTCCAATTTAGCAGCCGGGCTCTGCCACAGAGAGATACAGAGTGTTGCCCCATTACGAAGCAATGCTTTAGCAGAGCGCGAATGTCTGTGTGGCAGCGAATGCAGTTCCAAGGGACAGTGAAAACCAGCTAGAGCTTTCAGTGCTGGCAGCTTTCCTGTACGCGCAATCTCTGGACGTTTCCAATTTGGCAGCCGGGCTCTGCCAGAGAGAGATACAGAGTGTTGCCCCATTACGAAGCAATGCTTTAGCAGAGCGCGAATGTCTGTGTGGCAGCGAATGCAGTTCCAAGGGACAGTGAAAACCAGCTAGAGCTTTCAGTGCTGGCAGATTTCCTGTGGGCGCAATGTCTGGACGTTTCCAATTTGGCAGCCGAGCTCTGCCAGAGAGAGATACAGAGTGTTGCCCCATTAGGAAGCAATGCTTTAGCAGAGCGCGAATGTCTGTGTGGCAGCGAATGCAGTTCCAAGGGACAGTGAAAACCAGCTCTAGCTTTCAGTACTGGCAGCTTTCCTGTGTGCGCAATCTCTGGACGTTTCCAATTTGGCAGCCGGGCTCTGCCACAGAGAGATACAGAGTGTTGCCCCATTACGAAGCAATGCTTTAGCAGAGCGCGAATGTCTGTGTGGCAGCGAATGCAGTTCCAAGGGACAGTGAAAACCAGCTAGAGCTTTCAGTGCTGGCAGCTTTCCTGTGGGCGCAATCTCTGGACGTTTCCAATTTGGCAGCCGGGCTCTGCCAGAGAGAGATACAGTGTTGCCCCATTACGAAGCAATGCTTTAGCAGAGCGCGAATGTCTGTGTGGCAGCGAATGCAGTTCCAAGGGACAGTGAAAACCAGCTAGAGCTTTCAGTGCTGGCAGCTTTCCTGTGGGCGCAATGTCTGGACGTTTCCAATTTGGCATCCGGGCTCTGCCACAGAGAGATACAGAGTGTTGCCCCATTAGGAAGCAATGCTTTAGCAGAGCGCGAATATCTGTGTGGCAGCGAATGCAGTTCCAAGGGACAGTGAAAACCAGCTAGAGCTTTCAGTGCTGGCAGCTTTCCTGTGGGCGCAATCTCTGGACGTTTCCAATTTGGCAGCCGGGCTCTGCCAGAGAGAGATACAGAGTGTTGCCCCCTTACGAAGCAATGCTTTAGCAGAGCGCGAATGTCTGTGTGGCAGCGAATGCAGTTCCAAGGGACAGTGAAAACCAGCTAGAGCTTTCAGTGCTGGCAGCTTTCCTGTGGGCGCAATGTCTGGACGTTTCCAATTTGGCAGCCGGGCTCTGCCAGAGAGAGATACAGAGTGTTGCCCCATTACGAAGCAATGCTTTAGCAGAGCGCGAATGTCTGTGTGGCAGCGAATGCAGTTCCAAGGGACAGTGAAAACCAGCTAGAGCTTTCAGTGCTGGCAGCTTTCCTGTGGGCGCAATCTCTGGACGTTTCCAATTTGGCAGCCGGGCTCTGCCAGAGAGAGATACAGAGTGTTGCCCCATTACGAAGCAATGCTTTAGCAGAGCGCGAATGTCTGTGTGGCAGCGAATGCAGTTCCAAGGGACAGTGAAAACCAGCTAGAGCTTTCAGTGCTGGCAGCTTTCCTGTGGGCGCAATCTCTGGACGTTTCCAATTTGGCAGCCGGGCTCTGCCACAGAGAGATACAGAGTGTTGCCCCATTAGGAAGCAATGCTTTAGCAGAGCGCGAATGTCTGTGTGGCAGCGAATGCAGTTCCAAGGGAAAGTGAAAACCAGCTAGAGCTTTCAGTGCTGGCAGCTTTCCTGTGGGCGCAATCTCTGGGCGTTTCCAATTTGGCAGCCGGGCTCTGCCAGAGAGAGATACAGAGTGTTGCCCAATTAGGAAGCAATGCTTTAGCAGAGCGCGAATGTCTGTGTGGCAGCGAATGCAGTTCCAAGGGACAGTGAAAACCAGCTAGAGCTTTCAGTGCTGGCAGCTTTCCTGTGGGCGCAATCTCTGGACGTTTCCAATTTGGCAGCCGGGCTCTGCCAGAGAGAGATACACAGTGTTGCCCCCTTACCAAGCAATGCTTTAGCAGAGCGCGAATGTCTGTGTGGCAGCGAATGCAGTTCCAAGGGACAGTGAAAACCAGCTAGAGCTTTCAGTGCTGGCAGCTTTCCTGTGGGCGCAATCTCTGGACGTTTCCAATTTGGCAGCCGGGCTCTGCCAGAGAGAGATACAGAGTGTTGCCCCATTACGAAGCAATGCTTTAGCAGAGCGCGAATGTCTGTGTGGCAGCGAATGCAGTTCCAAGGGACAGTGAAAACCAGCTAGAGCTTTCAGTGCTGGCAGCTTTCCTGTGGGCGCAATCTCTGGACGTTTCCAATTTGGCAGCCGGGCTCTGCCACAGAGAGAGATACAGAATGTTGCCCCATTACGAAGCAATGCTTTAGCAGAGCGCGAATGTCTGTGTGGCAGCGAATGCAGTTCCAAGGGACAGTGAAAACCAGCTAGAGCTTTCAGTGCTGGCAGCTTTCCTGTGGCCGCAATGTCTGGACGTTTCCAATTTGGCAGCCGGGCTCTGCCACAGAGAGATACAGAGTGTTGCCCCATTACGAAGCAAAGCTTTAGCAGAGTGCGAATGTCTGTGTGGCAGCGAATGCAGTTCCAAGGGACAATGAAAACCAGCTAGAGCTTTCAGTGCTGGCAGCTTTCCTGTGGGCGCAATCTCTGGACGTTTCCAATTTGGCAGCCGGGCTCTGCCAGAGAGAGATACAGAGTGTTGCCCCATTACGAAGCAATGCTTTAGCAGAGCGCGAATGTCTGTGTGGCAGCGAATGCAGTTCCAAGGGACAGTGAAAACCAGCTAGAGCTTTCAGTGCTGGCAGCTTTCCTGTGGGCGCAATCTCTGGACGTTTCCAATTTGGCAGCCGGGCTCTGCCAGAGAGAGATACAGAGTGTTGCCCCATTACGAAGCAATGCTTTAGCAGAGCGCGAATGTCTGTGTGGCAGCGAATGCAGTTCCAAGGGACAGTGAAAACCAGCTAGAGCTTTCAGTGCTGGCAGCTTTCCTATGGGCGCAATCTCTGGACATTTCCAATTTGGCAGCCGGGCTCTGCCAGAGAGAGATACAGAGTGTTGCCCAATTGGGAAGCAAAGCTTTAGCAGAGCGCGAATGTCTGTGTGGCAGCGAATGCAGTTCCAAGGGACAGTGAAAACCAGCTAGAGCTTTCAGTGCTGGCAGCTTTCCTGTGGGCGCAATCTCTGGACGTTTCCAATTTGGCAGCCGGGCTCTGCCAGAGAGAGATACAGAGTGTTGCCCCATTACGAAGCAATGCTTTAGCAGAGCGCGAATGTCTGTGTGGCAGCGAATGCAGTTCCAAGGGACAGTGAAAACCAGCTAGAGCTTTCAGTGCTGGCAGCTTTCCTATGGGCGCAATCTCTGGACATTTCCAATTTGGCAGCCGGGCTCTGCCAGAGAGAGATACAGAGTGTTGCCCAATTGGGAAGCAAAGCTTTAGCAGAGCGCGAATGTCTGTGTGGCAGCGAATGCAGTTCCAAGGGACAGTGAAAACCAGCTAGAGCTTTCAGTGCTGGCAGCTTTCCTGTGGGCGCAATCTCTGGACGTTTCCAAATTGGCAGCCGGGCTCTGCCAGAGAGAGATACAGAGTGTTGCCCAATTGGGAAGCAAAGCTTTAGCAGAGCGCGAATGTCTGTGTGGCAGCGAATGCAGTTCCAAGGGACAGTGAAAACCAGCTAGAGCTTTCAGTGCTGGCAGCTTTCCTGTGGGCGCAATCTCTGGACGTTTCCAATTTGGCAGCCGGGCTCTGCCAGAGAGAGATACAGAGTGTTGCCCAATTAGGAAGCAATGCTTTAGCAGAGCACGAATGTCTGTGTGGCAGCGAATGCAGTTCCAAGGGACACTGAAAACCAGCTAGAGCTTTCAGTGCTGGCAGCTTTCCTGTGGGCGCAATCTCTGGACGTTTCCAATTTGGCAGCCGGGCTCTGCCAGAGAGAGATACAGAGTGTTGCCCACTTACCAAGCAATGCTTTAGCAGAGCGCGAATGTCTGTGTGGCAGCGAATGCAGTTCCAAGGGACAGTGAAAACCAGCTACAGCTTTCAGTGCTGGCAGCTTTCCTGTGGGCGCAATCTCTGGACGTTTCCAATTTGGCAGCCGGGCTCTGCCACAGAGAGATACAGAGTGTTGCCCCATTAGGAAGAAATGCTGTAGCAGAGCGCGAATGTCTGTGTGGCAGCGAATGCAGTTCCAAGGGACAGTGAAAACCAGCTAGAGCTTTCAGTGCTGGCAGCTTTCCTGTGGGCGCAATCTCTGGACGTTTCCAATTTGGCAGCCGGGCTCTGCCAGAGAGAGATACAGAGTGTTGCCCCCTTACGAAGCAATGCTTTAGCAGAGCGCGAATGTCTGTGTGGCAGCGAATGCAGTTCCAAGGGACAGTGAAAACCAGCTAGAGCTTTCAGTGCTGGCAGCTTTCCTGTGGGCGCAATCTCTGCACGTTTCCAATTTGGCAGCCGGGCTCTGCCAGAGAGAGATACAGAGTGTTGCCCCATTACGAAGCAATGCTTTAGCAGAGCGCGAATGTCTGTGTGGCAGCGAATGCAGTTCCAAGGGACAGTGAAAACCAGCTAGAGCTTTCAGTGCTGGCAGCTGTCCTGTGGGCGCAATCTCTGGACGTTTCCAATTTGGCAGCCGGGCTCTGCCACAGAGATATACAGAGTGTTGCCCCATTACGAAGCAATGCTTTAGCAGAGCGCGAATGTCTGTGTGGCAGCGAATGCAGTTCCAAGGGACAGTGAAAACCAGCTAGAGCTTTCAGTGCTGGCAGCTTTCCTGTGGGCGCAATCTCTGGACGTTTCCAATTTGGCAGCCGGGCTCTGCCACAGAGAGATACAGAGTGTTGCCCCATTACGAAGCAATGCTTTAGCAGAGCGCGAATGTCTGTGTGGCAGCGAATGCAGTTCCAAGGGACAGTGAAAACCAGCTAGAGCTTTCAGTGCTGGCAGCTTTCCTGTGGGCGCAATCTCTGGACGTTTCCAATTTGGCAGCCGGGCTCTGCCAGAGAGAGATACAGAGTGTTGCCCCATTACGAAGCAATGCTTTAGCAGAGCGCGAATGTCTGTGTGGCAGCGAATGCAGTTCCAAGGGACAGTGAAAACCAGCTAGAGCTTTCAGTGCTGGCAGCTTTCCTGTGGGCGCAATCTCTGGACGTTTCCAATTTGGCAGCCGGGCTCTGCCAGAGAGAGATACAGAGTGTTGCCCCATTACGAAGCAATGCTTTAGCAGAGCGCGAATGTCTGTGTGGCAGCGAATGCAGTTCCAAGGGACAGTGAAAACCAGCTAGAGCTTTCAGTGCTGGCAGCTTTCCTGTGGGCGCAATCTCTGGACGTTTCCAATTTGGCAGCCGGGCTCTGCCACAGAGAGATACAGAGTGTTGCCCCATTACGAAGCAATGCTTTAGCAGAGCGCGAATGTCTGTGTGGCAGCGAATGCAGTTCCAAGGGACAGTGAAAACCAGCTAGAGCTTTCAGTGCTGGCAGCTTTCCTGTGGGCGCAATCTCTGGACGTTTCCAATTTGGCAGCCGGGCTCTGCCAGAGAGAGATACAGAGTGTTGCCCCATTACGAAGCAATGCTTTAGCAGAGCGCGAATGTCTGTGTGGCAGCGAATGCAGTTCCAAGGGACAGTGAAAACCAGCTAGAGCTTTCAGTGCTGGCAGCTTTCCTGTGGGCGCAATCTCTGGACGTTTCCAATTTGGCAGCCGGGCTCTGCCAGAGAGAGATACAGAGTGTTGCCCCATTACGAAGCAATGCTTTAGCAGAGCGCGAATGTCTGTGTGGCAGCGAATGCAGTTCCAAGGGACAGTGAAAACCAGCTAGAGCTTTCAGTGCTGGCAGCTTTCCTATGGGCGCAATCTCTGGACATTTCCAATTTGGCAGCCGGGCTCTGCCAGAGAGAGATACAGAGTGTTGCCCAATTGGGAAGCAAAGCTTTAGCAGAGCGCGAATGTCTGTGTGGCAGCGAATGCAGTTCCAAGGGACAGTGAAAACCAGCTAGAGCTTTCAGTGCTGGCAGCTTTCCTGTGGGCGCAATCTCTGGACGTTTCCAAATTGGCAGCCGGGCTCTGCCAGAGAGAGATACAGAGTGTTGCCCAATTGGGAAGCAAAGCTTTAGCAGAGCGCGAATGTCTGTGTGGCAGCGAATGCAGTTCCAAGGGACAGTGAAAACCAGCTAGAGCTTTCAGTGCTGGCAGCTTTCCTGTGGGCGCAATCTCTGGACGTTTCCAATTTGACAGCCGGGCTCTGCCAGAGAGAGATACAGAGTGTTGCCCCATTACGAAGCAATGCTTTAGCAGAGCGCGAATGTCTGTGTGGCAGCGAATGCAGTTCCAAGGGACAGTGAAAACCAGCTAGAGCTTTCAGTGCTGGCAGCTTTCCTATGGGCGCAATCTCTGGACATTTCCAATTTGGCAGCCGGGCTCTGCCAGAGAGAGATACAGAGTGTTGCCCAATTGGGAAGCAAAGCTTTAGCAGAGCGCGAATGTCTGTGTGGCAGCGAATGCAGTTCCAAGGGACAGTGAAAACCAGCTAGAGCTTTCAGTGCTGGCAGCTTTCCTGTGGGCGCAATCTCTGGACGTTTCCAAATTGGCAGCCGGGCTCTGCCAGAGAGAGATACAGAGTGTTGCCCAATTGGGAAGCAAAGCTTTAGCAGAGCGCGAATGTCTGTGTGGCAGCGAATGCAGTTCCAAGGGACAGTGAAAACCAGCTAGAGCTTTCAGTGCTGGCAGCTTTCCTGTGGGCGCAATCTCTGGACGTTTCCAATTTGGCAGCCGGGCTCTGCCAGAGAGAGATACAGAGTGTTGCCCAATTAGGAAGCAATGCTTTAGCAGAGCACGAATGTCTGTGTGGCAGCGAATGCAGTTCCAAGGGACACTGAAAACCAGCTAGAGCTTTCAGTGCTGGCAGCTTTCCTGTGGGCGCAATCTCTGGACGTTTCCAATTTGGCAGCCGGGCTCTGCCAGAGAGAGATACAGAGTGTTGCCCCATTACCAAGCAATGCTTTAGCAGAGCGCGAATGTCTGTGTGGCAGCGAATGCAGTTCCAAGGGACAGTGAAAACCAGCTAGAGCTTTCAGTGCTGGCAGCTTTCCTGTGGGCGCAATCTCTGGACGTTTCCAATTTGGCAGCCGGGCTCTGCCACAGAGAGATACAGAGTGTTGCCCCATTACGAAGCAATGCTTTAGCAGAGCGCGAATGTCTGTGTGGCAGCGAATGCAGTTCCAAGGGACAGTGAAAACCAGCTAGAGCTTTCAGTGCTGGCAGCTTTCCTGTGGGCGCAATCTCTGGACGTTTCCAATTTGGCAGCCGGGCTCTGCCAGAGAGAGATACAGAGTGTTGCCCCATTACGAAGCAATGCTTTAGCAGAGCGCGAATGTCTGTGTGGCAGCGAATGCAGTTCCAAGGGACAGTGAAAACCAGCTAGAGCTTTCAGTGCTGGCAGCTTTCCTGTGGGCGCAATCTCTGGACGTTTCCAATTTGGCAGCCGGGCTCTGCCAGAGAGAGATACAGAGTGTTGCCCCATTACGAAGCAATGCTTTAGCAGAGCGCGAATGTCTGTGTGGCAGCGAATGCAGTTCCAAGGGACAGTGAAAACCAGCTAGAGCTTTCAGTGCTGGCAGCTTTCCTGTGGGCGCAACCTCTGGACGTTTCCAATTTGGCAGCCGGGCTCTGCCACAGAGAGATACAGAGTGTTGCCCCATTACGAAGCAATGCTTTAGCAGAGCGCGAATGTCTGTGTGGCAGCGAATGCAGTTCCAAGGGACAGTGAAAACCAGCTAGAGCTTTCAGTGCTGGCAGCTTTCCTGTGGGCGCAATCTCTGGACGTTTCCAATTTGGCAGCCGGGCTCTGCCACAGAGAGATACAGAGTGTTGCCCCCTTACCAAGCAATGCTTTAGCAGAGCGCGAATGTCTGTGTGGCAGCGAATGCAGTTCCAAGGGACAGTGAAAACCAGCTAGAGCTTTCAGTGCTGGCAGCTTTCCTGTGGGCGCAATCTCTGGACGTTTCCAATTTGGCAGCCGGGCTCTGCCAGAGAGAGATACAGAGTGTTGCCCCATTACGAAGCAAAGCTTTAGCAGAGCGCGAATGTCTGTGTGGCAGCGAATGCAGTTCCAAGGGACAGTGAAAACCAGCTAGAGCTTTCAGTGCTGGCAGCTTTCCTGTGGGCGCAATCTCTGGACGTTTCCAATTTGGCAGCCGGGCTCTGCCAGAGAGAGATACAGAGTGTTGCCCAATTGGGAAGCAAAGCTTTAGCAGAGCACGAATGTCTGTGTGGCAGCGAATGCAGTTCCAAGGGACAGTGAAAACCAGCTAGAGCTTTCAGTGCTGGCAGCTTTCCTGTGGGCGCAATCTCTGGACGTTTCCAATTTGGCAGCCGGGCTCTGCCACAGAGAGATACAGAGTGTTGCCCCATTACCAAGCAATGCTTTAGCAGAGCGCGAATGTCTGTGTGGCAGCGAATGCAGTTCCAAGGGACAGTGAAAACCAGCTAGAGCTTTCAGTGCTGGCAGCTTTCCTGTGGGCGCAATCTCTGGACGTTTCCAATTTGGCAGCCGGGCTCTGCCACAGAGAGATACAGAGTGTTGCCCCATTACGAAGCAATGCTTTAGCAGAGCGCGAATGTCTGTGTGGCAGCGAATGCAGTTCCAAGGGACAGTGAAAACCAGCTAGAGCTTTCAGTGCTGGCAGCTTTCCTGTGGGCGCAATCTCTGGACGTTTCCAATTTGGCAGCCGGGCTCTGCCAGAGAGAGATACAGAGTGTTGCCCCATTACGAAGCAATGCTTTAGCAGAGCGCGAATGTCTGTGTGGCAGCGAATGCAGTTCCAAGGGACAGTGAAAACCAGCTAGAGCTTTCAGTGCTGGCAGCTTTCCTGTGGGCGCAATCTCTGGACGTTTCCAATTTGGCAGCCGGGCTCTGCCAGAGAGAGATACAGAGTGTTGCCCCATTACGAAGCAATGCTTTAGCAGAGCGCGAATGTCTGTGTGGCAGCGAATGCAGTTCCAAGGGACAGTGAAAACCAGCTAGAGCTTTCAGTGCTGGCAGCTTTCCTGTGGGCGCAACCTCTGGACGTTTCCAATTTGGCAGCCGGGCTCTGCCACAGAGAGATACAGAGTGTTGCCCCATTACCAAGCAATGCTTTAGCAGAGCGCGAATGTCTGTGTGGCAGCGAATGCAGTTCCAAGGGACAGTGAAAACCAGCTAGAGCTTTCAGTGCTGGCAGCTTTCCTGTGGGCGCAATCTCTGGACGTTTCCAATTTGGCAGCCGGGCTCTGCCACAGAGAGATACAGAGTGTTGCCCCCTTACCAAGCAATGCTTTAGCAGAGCGCGAATGTCTGTGTGGCAGCGAATGCAGTTCCAAGGGACAGTGAAAACCAGCTAGAGCTTTCAGTGCTGGCAGCTTTCCTGTGGGCGCAATCTCTGGACGTTTCCAATTTGGCAGCCGGGCTCTGCCAGAGAGAGATACAGAGTGTTGCCCCATTACGAAGCAAAGCTTTAGCAGAGCGCGAATGTCTGTGTGGCAGCGAATGCAGTTCCAAGGGACAGTGAAAACCAGCTAGAGCTTTCAGTGCTGGCAGCTTTCCTGTGGGCGCAATCTCTGGACGTTTCCAATTTGGCAGCCGGGCTCTGCCAGAGAGAGATACAGAGTGTTGCCCAATTGGGAAGCAAAGCTTTAGCAGAGCACGAATGTCTGTGTGGCAGCGAATGCAGTTCCAAGGGACAGTGAAAACCAGCTAGAGCTTTCAGTGCTGGCAGCTTTCCTGTGGGCGCAATCTCTGGACGTTTCCAATTTGGCAGCCGGGCTCTGCCACAGAGAGATACAGAGTGTTGCCCCATTACCAAGCAATGCTTTAGCAGAGCGCGAATGTCTGTGTGGCAGCGAATGCAGTTCCAAGGGACAGTGAAAACCAGCTAGAGCTTTCAGTGCTGGCAGCTTTCCTGTGGGCGCAATCTCTGGACGTTTCCAATTTGGCAGCCGGGCTCTGCCACAGAGAGATACAGAGTGTTGCCCCATTACGAAGCAATGCTTTAGCAGAGCGCGAATGTCTGTGTGGCAGCGAATGCAGTTCCAAGGGACAGTGAAAACCAGCTAGAGCTTTCAGTGCTGGCAGCTTTCCTGTGGGCGCAATCTCTGGACGTTTCCAATTTGGCAGCCGGGCTCTGCCAGAGAGAGATACAGAGTGTTGCCCCATTACGAAGCAATGCTTTAGCAGAGCGCGAATGTCTGTGTGGCAGCGAATGCAGTTCCAAGGGACAGTGAAAACCAGCTAGAGCTTTCAGTGCTGGCAGCTTTCCTGTGGGCGCAATCTCTGGACGTTTCCAATTTGGCAGCCGGGCTCTGCCAGAGAGAGATACAGAGTGTTGCCCCATTACGAAGCAATGCTTTAGCAGAGCGCGAATGTCTGTGTGGCAGCGAATGCAGTTCCAAGGGACAGTGAAAACCAGCTAGAGCTTTCAGTGCTGGCAGCTTTCCTGTGGGCGCAACCTCTGGACGTTTCCAATTTGGCAGCCGGGCTCTGCCACAGAGAGATACAGAGTGTTGCCCCATTACAAAGCAATGCTTTAGCAGAGCGCGAATGTCTGTGTGGCAGCGAATGCAGTTCCAAGGGACAGTGAAAACCAGCTAGAGCTTTCAGTGCTGGCAGCTTTCCTGTGGGCGCAATCTCTGGACGTTTCCAATTTGGCAGCCGGGCTCTGCCACAGAGAGATACAGAGTGTTGCCCCATTACGAAGCAATGCTTTAGCAGAGCGCGAATGTCTGTGTGGCAGCGAATGCAGTTCCAAGGGACAGTGAAAACCAGCTAGAGCTTTCAGTGCTGGCAGCTTTCCTGTGGGCGCAATCTCTGGACGTTTCCAATTTGGCAGCCGGGCTCTGCCAGAGAGAGATACAGAGTGTTGCCCAATTGGGAAGCAAAGCTTTAGCAGAGCGCGAATGTCTGTGTGGCAGCGAATGCAGTTCCAAGGGAAAGTGAAAACCAGCTAGAGCTTTCAGTGCTGGCAGCTTTCCTGTGGGCGCAATCTCTGGGCGTTTCCAATTTGGCAGCCGGGCTCTGCCAGAGAGAGATACAGAGTGTTGCCCAATTAGGAAGCAATGCTTTAGCAGAGCGCGAATGTCTGTGTGGCAGCGAATGCAGTTCCAAGGGACAGTGAAAACCAGCTAGAGCTTTCAGTGCTGGCAGCTTTCCTGTGGGCGCAATCTCTGGACGTTTCCAATTTGGCAGCCGGGCTCTGCCAGAGAGAGATACACAGTGTTGCCCCCTTACCAAGCAATGCTTTAGCAGAGCGCGAATGTCTGTGTGGCAGCGAATGCAGTTCCAAGGGACAGTGAAAACCAGCTAGAGCTTTCAGTGCTGGCAGCTTTCCTGTGGGCGCAATCTCTGGACGTTTCCAATTTGGCAGCCGGGCTCTGCCAGAGAGAGATACAGAGTGTTGCCCCATTACGAAGCAATGCTTTAGCAGAGCGCGAATGTCTGTGTGGCAGCGAATGCAGTTCCAAGGGACAGTGAAAACCAGCTAGAGCTTTCAGTGCTGGCAGCTTTCCTGTGGGCGCAATCTCTGGACGTTTCCAATTTGGCAGCCGGGCTCTGCCACAGAGAGAGATACAGAATGTTGCCCCATTACGAAGCAATGCTTTAGCAGAGCGCGAATGTCTGTGTGGCAGCGAATGCAGTTCCAAGGGACAGTGAAAACCAGCTAGAGCTTTCAGTGCTGGCAGCTTTCCTGTGGCCGCAATGTCTGGACGTTTCCAATTTGGCAGCCGGGCTCTGCCACAGAGAGATACAGAGTGTTGCCCCATTACGAAGCAAAGCTTTAGCAGAGTGCGAATGTCTGTGTGGCAGCGAATGCAGTTCCAAGGGACAATGAAAACCAGCTAGAGCTTTCAGTGCTGGCAGCTTTCCTGTGGGCGCAATCTCTGGACGTTTCCAATTTGGCAGCTGGGCTCTGCCAGAGAGAGATACAGAGTGTTGCCCCCTTACCGAGCAAAGCTTTAGCAGAGCGCGAATGTCTGTGTGGCAGCGAATGCAGTTCCAAGGGACAGTGAAAACCAGCTAGAGCTTTCAGTGCTGGCAGCTTTCCTGTGGGCGCAATCTCTGGACGTTTCCAATTTGGCAGCCGGGCTCTGCCACAGAGAGATACAGAGTGTTGCCCCATTAGGAAGAAATGCTGTAGCAGAGCGCGAATGTCTGTGTGGCAGCGAATGCAGTTCCAAGGGACAGTGAAAACCAGCTAGAGCTTTCAGTGCTGGCAGCTTTCCTGTGGGCGCAATCTCTGGACGTTTCCAATTTGGCAGCCGGGCTCTGCCACAGAGAGATACAGAGTGTTGCCCCATTACGAAGCAATGCTTTAGCAGAGCGCGAATGTCTGTGTGGCAGCGAATGCAGTTCCAAGGGACAGTGAAAACCAGCTAGAGCTTTCAGTGCTGGCAGCTTTCCTGTGGGCGCAATCTCTGGACGTTTCCAATTTGGCAGCCGGGCTCTGCCACAGAGAGATACAGAGTGTTGCCCCCTTACCAAGCAATGCTTTAGCAGAGCGCGAATGTCTGTGTGGCAGCGAATGCAGTTCCAAGGGACAGTGAAAACCAGCTAGAGCTTTCAGTGCTGGCAGCTTTCCTGTGGGCGCAATCTCTGGACGTTTCCAATTTGGCAGCCGGGCTCTGCCAGAGAGAGATACAGAGTGTTGCCCCCTTAGGAAGCAATGCTTTAGCAGAGCGCGAATGTCTGTGTGGCAGCGAATGCAGTTCCAAGGGACAGTGAAAACCAGCTAGAGCTTTCAGTGCTGGCAGCTTTCCTGTGGGCGCAATCTCTGCACGTTTCCAATTTGGCAGCCGGGCTCTGCCAGAGAGAGATACAGAGTGTTGCCCCATTACGAAGCAAAGCTTTAGCAGAGCGCGAATGTCTGTGTGGCAGCGAATGCAGTTCCAAGGGACAGTGAAAACCAGCTAGAGCTTTCAGTGCTGGCAGCTTTCCTGTGGGCGCAATCTCTGGACGTTTCCAATTTGGCAGCCGGGCTCTGCCACAGAGATATACAGAGTGTTGCCCCATTACGAAGCAATGCTTTAGCAGAGCGCGAATGTCTGTGTGGCAGCGAATGCAGTTCCAAGGGACAGTGAAAACCAGCTAGAGCTTTCAGTGCTGGCAGCTTTCCTGTGGGCGCAATCTCTGGACGTTTCCAATTTGGCAGCCGGGCTCTGCCAGAGAGAGATACAGATTGTTGCCCACTTACCAAGCAATGCTTTAGCAGAGCGCGAATGTCTGTGTGGCAGCGAATGCAGTTCCAAGGGACAGTGAAAACCAGCTACAGCTTTCAGTGCTGGCAGCTTTCCTGTGGGCGCAGTCTCTGGACGTTTCCAATTTGGCAGCCGGGCTCTGCCAGAGAGAGATACAGAGTGTTGCCCCATTAGGAAGCAATGCTTTAGCAGAGCGCGAATGTCTGTGTGGCAGCGAATGCAGTTCCAAGGGACAGTGAAAACCAGCTAGAGCTTTCAGTGCTGGCAGCTTTCCTGTGGGCGCAATCTCTGGACGTTTCCAATTTGGCAGCCGGGCTCTGCCAGAGAGAGATACAGAGTGTTGCCCCATTACGAAGCAATGCTTTAGCAGAGCGCGAATGTCTGTGTGGCAGCGAATGCAGTTCCAAGGGACAGTGAAAACCAGCTAGAGCTTTCAGTGCTGGCAGCTTTCCTGTGGGCGCAATCTCTGGACGTTTCCAATTTGGCAGCCGGGCTCTGCCAGAGAGAGATACAGAGTGTTGCCCCATTACGAAGCAATGCTTTAGCAGAGCGCGAATGTCTGTGTGGCAGCGAATGCAGTTCCAAGGGACAGTGAAAACCAGCTAGAGCTTTCAGTGCTGGCAGCTTTCCTGTGGGCGCAATCTCTGGACGTTTCCAATTTGGCAGCCGGGCTCTGCCAGAGAGAGATACAGAGTGTTGCCCCATTACGAAGCAATGCTTTAGCAGAGCGCGAATGTCTGTGTGGCAGCGAATGCAGTTCCAAGGGACAGTGAAAACCAGCTAGAGCTTTCAGTGCTGGCAGCTTTCCTGTGGGCGCAATCTCTGGACGTTTCCAATTTGGCAGCCGGGCTCTGCCACAGAGAGATACAGAGTGTTGCCCCATTACGAAGCAATGCTTTAGCAGAGCGCGAATGTCTGTGTGGCAGCGAATGCAGTTCCAAGGGACAGTGAAAACCAGCTAGAGCTTTCAGTGCTGGCAGCTTTCCTGTGGGCGCAATCTCTGGACGTTTCCAATTTGGCAGCCGGGCTCTGCCAGAGAGAGATACAGAGTGTTGCCCCATTACGAAGCAATGCTTTAGCAGAGCGCGAATGTCTGTGTGGCAGCGAATGCAGTTCCAAGGGACAGTGAAAACCAGCTAGAGCTTTCAGTGCTGGCAGCTTTCCTGTGGGCGCAATCTCTGGACGTTTCCAATTTGGCAGCCGGGCTCTGCCACAGAGAGATACAGAGTGTTGCCCCATTACGAAGCAATGCTTTAGCAGAGCGCGAATGTCTGTGTGGCAGCGAATGCAGTTCCAAGGGACAGTGAAAACTAGCTAGAGCTTTCAGTGCTGGCAGCTTTCCTGTGGGCGCAATCTCTGGACGTTTCCAATTTGGCAGCCGGGCTCTGCCAGAGAGAGATACAGAGTGTTGCCCCATTACGAAGCAATGCTTTAGCAGAGCGCGAATGTCTGTGTGGCAGCGAATGCAGTTCCAAGGGACAGTGAAAACCAGCTAGAGCTTTCAGTGCTGGCAGCTTTCCTGTGGGCGCAATCTCTGGACGTTTCCAATTTGGCAGCCGGGCTCTGCCACAGAGATATACAGAGTGTTGCCCCATTACGAAGCAATGCTTTAGCAGAGCGCGAATGTCTGTGTGGCAGCGAATGCAGTTCCAAGGGACAGTGAAAACCAGCTAGAGCTTTCAGTGCTGGCAGCTTTCCTGTGGGCGCAATCTCTGGACGTTTCCAATTTGGCAGCCGGGCTCTGCCAGAGAGAGATACAGAGTGTTGCCCACTTACCAAGCAATGCTTTAGCAGAGCGCGAATGTCTGTGTGGCAGCGAATGCAGTTCCAAGGGACAGTGAAAACCAGCTACAGCTTTCAGTGCTGGCAGCTTTCCTGTGGGCGCAATCTCTGGACGTTTCCAATTTGGCAGCCGGGCTCTGCCACAGAGAGATACAGAGTGTTGCCCCATTACGAAGCAATGCTTTAGCAGAGCGCGAATGTCTGTGTGGCAGCGAATGCAGTTCCAAGGGACAGTGAAAACCAGCTAGAGCTTTCAGTGCTGGCAGCTTTCCTGTGGGCGCAATCTCTGGACGTTTCCAATTTGGCAGCCGGGCTCTGCCACAGAGAGATACAGAGTGTTGCCCCATTACGAAGCAATGCTTTAGCAGAGCGCGAATGTCTGTGTGGCAGCGAATGCAGTTCCAAGGGACAGTGAAAACCAGCTAGAGCTTTCAGTGCTGGCAGCTTTCCTGTGGGCGCAATCTCTGGACGTTTCCAATTTGGCAGCCGGGCTCTGCCAGAGAGAGATACAGAGTGTTGCCCCATTACGAAGCAATGCTTTAGCAGAGCGCGAATGTCTGTGTGGCAGCGAATGCAGTTCCAAGGGACAGTGAAAACCAGCTAGAGCTTTCAGTGCTGGCAGCTTTCCTGTGGGCGCAATCTCTGGACGTTTCCAATTTGGCAGCCGGGCTCTGCCACAGAGAGATACAGAGTGTTGCCCCATTACGAAGCAAAGCTTTAGCAGAGCACGAATGTCTGTGTGGCAGCGAATGCAGTTCCAAGGGACAGTGAAAACCAGCTAGAGCTTTCAGTGCTGGCAGCTTTCCTGTGGGCGCAATCTCTGCACGTTTCCAATTTGGCAGCCGGGCTCTGCCAGAGAGAGATACAGAGTGTTGCCCCATTACGAAGCAATGCTTTAGCAGAGCGCGAATGTCTGTGTGGCAGCGAATGCAGTTCCAAGGGACAGTGAAAACCAGCTAGAGCTTTCAGTGCTGGCAGCTGTCCTGTGGGCGCAATCTCTGGACGTTTCCAATTTGGCAGCCGGGCTCTGCCACAGAGATATACAGAGTGTTGCCCCATTACGAAGCAATGCTTTAGCAGAGCGCGAATGTCTGTGTGGCAGCGAATGCAGTTCCAAGGGACAGTGAAAACCAGCTAGAGCTTTCAGTGCTGGCAGCTTTCCTGTGGGCGCAATCTCTGGGCGTTTCCAATTTGGCAGCCGGGCTCTGCCACAGAGAGATACAGAGTGTTGCCCCATTACGAAGCAATGCTTTAGCAGAGCGCGAATGTCTGTGTGGCAGCGAATGCAGTTCCAAGGGACAGTGAAAACCAGCTAGAGCTTTCAGTGCTGGCAGCTTTCCTGTGGGCGCAATCTCTGGACGTTTCCAATTTGGCAGCCGGGCTCTGCCAGAGAGAGATACAGAGTGTTGCCCCATTACGAAGCAATGCTTTAGCAGAGCGCGAATGTCTGTGTGGCAGCGAATGCAGTTCCAAGGGACAGTGAAAACCAGCTAGAGCTTTCAGTGCTGGCAGCTTTCCTGTGGGCGCAATCTCTGGACGTTTCCAATTTGGCAGCCGGGCTCTGCCACAGAGAGATACAGAGTGTTGCCCCATTACGAAGCAATGCTTTAGCAGAGCGCGAATGTCTGTGTGGCAGCGAATGCAGTTCCAAGGGACAGTGAAAACCAGCTAGAGCTTTCAGTGCTGGCAGCTTTCCTGTGGGCGCAATCTCTGGACGTTTCCAATTTGGCAGCCGGGCTCTGCCAGAGAGAGATACAGAGTGTTGCCCCATTACGAAGCAATGCTTTAGCAGAGCGCGAATGTCTGTGTGGCAGCGAATGCAGTTCCAAGGGACAGTGAAAACCAGCTAGAGCTTTCAGTGCTGGCAGCTTTCCTGTGGGCGCAATCTCTGGACGTTTCCAATTTGGCAGCCGGGCTCTGCCAGAGAGAGATACAGAGTGTTGCCCCATTACGAAGCAATGCTTTAGCAGAGCGCGAATGTCTGTGAGGCAGCGAATGCAGTTCCAAGGGACAGTGAAAACTAGCTAGAGCTTTCAGTGCTGGCAGCTTTCCTGTGGGCGCAATCTCTGGACGTTTCCAATTTGGCAGCCGGGCTCTGCCAGAGAGAGATACAGAGTGTTGCCCCATTACGAAGCAATGCTTTAGCAGAGCGCGAATGTCTGTGTGGCAGCGAATGCAGTTCCAAGGGACAGTGAAAACCAGCTAGAGCTTTCAGTGCTGGCAGCTTTCCTGTGGGCGCAATCTCTGGACGTTTCCAATTTGGCAGCCGGGCTCTGCCAGAGAGAGATACAGAGTGTTGCCCCATTACGAAGCAATGCTTTAGCAGAGCGCGAATGTCTGTGTGGCAGCGAATGCAGTTCCAAGGGACAGTGAAAACCAGCTAGAGCTTTCAGTGCTGGCAGCTTTCCTGTGGGCGCAATCTCTGGACGTTTCCAATTTGGCAGCCGGGCTCTGCCAGAGAGAGATACAGAGTGTTGCCCCATTACGAAGCAATGCTTTAGCAGAGCGCGAATGTCTGTGTGGCAGCGAATGCAGTTCCAAGGGACAGTGAAAACCAGCTAGAGCTTTCAGTGCTGGCAGCTTTCCTATGGGCGCAATCTCTGGACATTTCCAATTTGGCAGCCGGGCTCTGCCAGAGAGAGATACAGAGTGTTGCCCAATTGGGAAGCAAAGCTTTAGCAGAGCGCGAATGTCTGTGTGGCAGCGAATGCAGTTCCAAGGGACAGTGAAAACCAGCTAGAGCTTTCAGTGCTGGCAGCTTTCCTGTGGGCGCAATCTCTGGACGTTTCCAAATTGGCAGCCGGGCTCTGCCAGAGAGAGATACAGAGTGTTGCCCAATTGGGAAGCAAAGCTTTAGCAGAGCGCGAATGTCTGTGTGGCAGCGAATGCAGTTCCAAGGGACAGTGAAAACCAGCTAGAGCTTTCAGTGCTGGCAGCTTTCCTGTGGGCGCAATCTCTGGACGTTTCCAATTTGGCAGCCGGGCTCTGCCAGAGAGAGATACAGAGTGTTGCCCCATTACGAAGCAATGCTTTAGCAGAGCGCGAATGTCTGTGTGGCAGCGAATGCAGTTCCAAGGGACAGTGAAAACCAGCTAGAGCTTTCAGTGCTGGCAGCTTTCCTATGGGCGCAATCTCTGGACATTTCCAATTTGGCAGCCGGGCTCTGCCAGAGAGAGATACAGAGTGTTGCCCAATTGGGAAGCAAAGCTTTAGCAGAGCGCGAATGTCTGTGTGGCAGCGAATGCAGTTCCAAGGGACAGTGAAAACCAGCTAGAGCTTTCAGTGCTGGCAGCTTTCCTGTGGGCGCAATCTCTGGACGTTTCCAAATTGGCAGCCGGGCTCTGCCAGAGAGAGATACAGAGTGTTGCCCAATTGGGAAGCAAAGCTTTAGCAGAGCGCGAATGTCTGTGTGGCAGCGAATGCAGTTCCAAGGGACAGTGAAAACCAGCTAGAGCTTTCAGTGCTGGCAGCTTTCCTGTGGGCGCAATCTCTGGACGTTTCCAATTTGGCAGCCGGGCTCTGCCAGAGAGAGATACAGAGTGTTGCCCAATTAGGAAGCAATGCTTTAGCAGAGCACGAATGTCTGTGTGGCAGCGAATGCAGTTCCAAGGGACACTGAAAACCAGCTAGAGCTTTCAGTGCTGGCAGCTTTCCTGTGGGCGCAATCTCTGGACGTTTCCAATTTGGCAGCCGGGCTCTGCCAGAGAGAGATACAGAGTGTTGCCCCATTACCAAGCAATGCTTTAGCAGAGCGCGAATGTCTGTGTGGCAGCGAATGCAGTTCCAAGGGACAGTGAAAACCAGCTAGAGCTTTCAGTGCTGGCAGCTTTCCTGTGGGCGCAATCTCTGGACGTTTCCAATTTGGCAGCCGGGCTCTGCCACAGAGAGATACAGAGTGTTGCCCCATTACGAAGCAATGCTTTAGCAGAGCGCGAATGTCTGTGTGGCAGCGAATGCAGTTCCAAGGGACAGTGAAAACCAGCTAGAGCTTTCAGTGCTGGCAGCTTTCCTGTGGGCGCAATCTCTGGACGTTTCCAATTTGGCAGCCGGGCTCTGCCAGAGAGAGATACAGAGTGTTGCCCCATTACGAAGCAATGCTTTAGCAGAGCGCGAATGTCTGTGTGGCAGCGAATGCAGTTCCAAGGGACAGTGAAAACCAGCTAGAGCTTTCAGTGCTGGCAGCTTTCCTGTGGGCGCAATCTCTGGACGTTTCCAATTTGGCAGCCGGGCTCTGCCAGAGAGAGATACAGAGTGTTGCCCCATTACGAAGCAATGCTTTAGCAGAGCGCGAATGTCTGTGTGGCAGCGAATGCAGTTCCAAGGGACAGTGAAAACCAGCTAGAGCTTTCAGTGCTGGCAGCTTTCCTGTGGGCGCAACCTCTGGACGTTTCCAATTTGGCAGCCGGGCTCTGCCACAGAGAGATACAGAGTGTTGCCCCATTACAAAGCAATGCTTTAGCAGAGCGCGAATGTCTGTGTGGCAGCGAATGCAGTTCCAAGGGACAGTGAAAACCAGCTAGAGCTTTCAGTGCTGGCAGCTTTCCTGTGGGCGCAATCTCTGGACGTTTCCAATTTGGCAGCCGGGCTCTGCCACAGAGAGATACAGAGTGTTGCCCCCTTACCAAGCAATGCTTTAGCAGAGCGCGAATGTCTGTGTGGCAGCGAATGCAGTTCCAAGGGACAGTGAAAACCAGCTAGAGCTTTCAGTGCTGGCAGCTTTCCTGTGGGCGCAATCTCTGGACGTTTCCAATTTGGCAGCCGGGCTCTGCCAGAGAGAGATACAGAGTGTTGCCCAATTGGGAAGCAAAGCTTTAGCAGAGCGCGAATGTCTGTGTGGCAGCGAATGCAGTTCCAAGGGACAGTGAAAACCAGCTAGAGCTTTCAGTGCTGGCAGCTTTCCTGTGGGCGCAATCTCTGGGCGTTTCCAATTTGGCAGCCGGGCTCTGCCAGAGAGAGATACAGAGTGTTGCCCAATTAGGAAGCAATGCTTTAGCAGAGCGCGAATGTCTGTGTGGCAGCGAATGCAGTTCCAAGGGACAGTGAAAACCAGCTAGAGCTTTCAGTGCTGGCAGCTTTCCTGTGGGCGCAATCTCTGGACGTTTCCAATTTGGCAGCCGGGCTCTGCCAGAGAGAGATACACAGTGTTGCCCCCTTACCAAGCAATGCTTTAGCAGAGCGCGAATGTCTGTGTGGCAGCGAATGCAGTTCCAAGGGACAGTGAAAACCAGCTACAGCTTTCAGTGCTGGCAGCTTTCCTGTGGGCGCAATCTCTGGACGTTTCCAATTTGGCAGCCGGGCTCTGCCAGAGAGAGATACAGAGTGTTGCCCCATTACCAAGCAATGCTTTAGCAGAGCGCGAATGTCTGTGTGGCAGCGAATGCAGTTCCAAGGGACAGTGAAAACCAGCTAGAGCTTTCAGTGCTGGCAGCTTTCCTGTGGGCGCAATCTCTGGACGTTTCCAATTTGGCAGCCGGGCTCTGCCACAGAGAGAGATACAGAATGTTGCCCCATTACGAAGCAATGCTTTAGCAGAGCGCGAATGTCTGTGTGGCAGCGAATGCAGTTCCAAGGGACAGTGAAAACCAGCTAGAGCTTTCAGTGCTGGCAGCTTTCCTGTGGCCGCAATGTCTGGACGTTTCCAATTTGGCAGCCGGGCTCTGCCACAGAGAGATACAGAGTGTTGCCCCATTACGAAGCAAAGCTTTAGCAGAGTGCGAATGTCTGTGTGGCAGCGAATGCAGTTCCAAGGGACAATGAAAACCAGCTAGAGCTTTCAGTGCTGGCAGCTTTCCTGTGGGCGCAATCTCTGGACGTTTCCAATTTGGCAGCTGGGCTCTGCCAGAGAGAGATACAGAGTGTTGCCCCCTTACCGAGCAAAGCTTTAGCAGAGCGCGAATGTCTGTGTGGCAGCGAATGCAGTTCCAAGGGACAGTGAAAACCAGCTAGAGCTTTCAGTGCTGGCAGCTTTCCTGTGGGCGCAATCTCTGGACGTTTCCAATTTGGCAGCCGGGCTCTGCCACAGAGAGATACAGAGTGTTGCCCCATTAGGAAGAAATGCTGTAGCAGAGCGCGAATGTCTGTGTGGCAGCGAATGCAGTTCCAAGGGACAGTGAAAACCAGCTAGAGCTTTCAGTGCTGGCAGCTTTCCTGTGGGCGCAATCTCTGGACGTTTCCAATTTGGCAGCCGGGCTCTGCCAGAGAGAGATACAGAGTGTTGCCCCATTACGAAGCAATGCTTTAGCAGAGCGCGAATGTCTGTGTGGCAGCGAATGCAGTTCCAAGGGACAGTGAAAACCAGCTAGAGCTTTCAGTGCTGGCAGCTTTCCTGTGGGCGCAATCTCTGGACGTTTCCAATTTGGCAGCCGGGCTCTGCCACAGAGAGATACAGAGTGTTGCCCCCTTACCAAGCAATGCTTTAGCAGAGCGCGAATGTCTGTGTGGCAGCGAATGCAGTTCCAAGGGACAGTGAAAACCAGCTAGAGCTTTCAGTGCTGGCAGCTTTCCTGTGGGCGCAATCTCTGGACGTTTCCAATTTGGCAGCCGGGCTCTGCCAGAGAGAGATACAGAGTGTTGCCCCATTACGAAGCAATGCTTTAGCAGAGCGCGAATGTCTGTGTGGCAGCGAATGCAGTTCCAAGGGACAGTGAAAACCAGCTAGAGCTTTCAGTGCTGGCAGCTGTCCTGTGGGCGCAATCTCTGGACGTTTCCAATTTGGCAGCCGGGCTCTGCCACAGAGATATACAGAGTGTTGCCCCATTACGAAGCAATGCTTTAGCAGAGCGCGAATGTCTGTGTGGCAGCGAATGCAGTTCCAAGGGACAGTGAAAACCAGCTAGAGCTTTCAGTGCTGGCAGCTTTCCTGTGGGCGCAATCTCTGGACGTTTCCAATTTGGCAGCCGGGCTCTGCCAGAGAGAGATACAGATTGTTGCCCACTTACCAAGCAATGCTTTAGCAGAGCGCGAATGTCTGTGTGGCAGCGAATGCAGTTCCAAGGGACAGTGAAAACCAGCTAGAGCTTTCAGTGCTGGCAGCTTTCCTGTGGGCGCAGTCTCTGGACGTTTGCAATTTGGCAGCCGGGCTCTGCCAGAGAGAGATACAGAGTGTTGCCCCATTAGGAAGCAATGCTTTAGCAGAGCGCGAATGTCTGTGTGGCAGCGAATGCAGTTCCAAGGGACAGTGAAAACCAGCTAGAGCTTTCAGTGCTGGCAGCTTTCCTGTGGGCGCAATCTCTGGACGTTTCCAATTTGGCAGCCGGGCTCTGCCAGAGAGAGATACAGAGTGTTGCCCCATTACGAAGCAATGCTTTAGCAGAGCGCGAATGTCTGTGTGGCAGCGAATGCAGTTCCAAGGGACAGTGAAAACCAGCTAGAGCTTTCAGTGCTGGCAGCTTTCCTGTGGGCGCAATCTCTGGACGTTTCCAATTTGGCAGCCGGGCTCTGCCAGAGAGAGATACAGAGTGTTGCCCCATTACGAAGCAATGCTTTAGCAGAGCGCGAATGTCTGTGTGGCAGCGAATGCAGTTCCAAGGGACAGTGAAAACCAGCTAGAGCTTTCAGTGCTGGCAGCTTTCCTGTGGGCGCAATCTCTGGACGTTTCCAATTTGGCAGCCGGGCTCTGCCACAGAGATATACAGAGTGTTGCCCCATTAGGAAGCAATGCTTTAGCAGAGCGCGAATGTCTGTGTGGCAGCGAATGCAGTTCCAAGGGACAGTGAAAACCAGCTAGAGCTTTCAGTGCTGGCAGCTTTCCTGTGGGCGCAATCTCTGGACGTTTCCAATTTGGCAGCCGGGCTCTGCCAGAGAGAGATACAGAGTGTTGCCCCATTACGAAGCAATGCTTTAGCAGAGCGCGAATGTCTGTGTGGCAGCGAATGCAGTTCCAAGGGACACTGAAAACCAGCTAGAGCTTTCAGTGCTGGCAGCTTTCCTGTGGGCGCAATCTCTGGACGTTTCCAATTTGGCAGCCGGGCTCTGCCACAGAGAGATACAGAGTGTTGCCCCATTACCAAGCAATGCTTTAGCAGAGCGCGAATGTCTGTGTGGCAGCGAATGCAGTTCCAAGGGACAGTGAAAACCAGCTAGAGCTTTCAGTGCTGGCAGCTTTCCTGTGGGCGCAATCTCTGGACGTTTCCAATTTGGCAGCCGGGCTCTGCCAGAGAGAGATACAGAGTGTTGCCCCATTACGAAGCAAAGCTTTAGCAGAGCGCGAATGTCTGTGTGGCAGCGAATGCAGTTCCAAGGGACAGTGAAAACCAGCTAGAGCTTTCAGTGCTGGCAGCTTTCCTGTGGGCGCAATCTCTGGACGTTTCCAATTTGGCAGCCGGGCTCTGCCAGAGAGAGATACAGAGTGTTGCCCCATTACGAAGCAATGCTTTAGCAGAGCGCGAATGTCTGTGTGGCAGCGAATGCAGTTCCAAGGGACAGTGAAAACCAGCTAGAGCTTTCAGTGCTGGCAGCTTTCCTGTGGGCGCAATCTCTGGACGTTTCCAATTTGGCAGCCGGGCTCTGCCAGAGAGAGATACAGAGTGTTGCCCCATTAGGAAGCAATGCTTTAGCAGAGCGCGAATGTCTGTGTGGCAGCGAATGCAGTTCCAAGGGACAGTGAAAACCAGCTAGAGCTTTCAGTGCTGGCAGCTTTCCTGTGGGCGCAATCTCTGGACGTTTCCAATTTGGCAGCCGGGCTCTGCCACAGAGATATACAGAGTGTTGCCCCATTAGGAAGCAATGCTTTAGCAGAGCGCGAATGTCTGTGTGGCAGCGAATGCAGTTCCAAGGGACAGTGAAAACCAGCTAGAGCTTTCAGTGCTGGCAGCTTTCCTGTGGGCGCAATCTCTGGACGTTTCCAATTTGGCAGCCGGGCTCTGCCAGAGAGAGATACAGAGTGTTGCCCCATTACGAAGCAATGCTTTAGCAGAGCGCGAATGTCTGTGTGGCAGCGAATGCAGTTCCAAGGGACAGTGAAAACCAGCTAGAGCTTTCAGTGCTGGCAGCTTTCCTGTGGGCGCAATCTCTGGACGTTTCCAATTTGGCAGCCGGGCTCTGCCAGAGAGAGATACAGAGTGTTGCCCCATTACGAAGCAATGCTTTAGCAGAGCGCGAATGTCTGTGTGGCAGCGAATGCAGTTCCAAGGGACAGTGAAAACCAGCTAGAGCTTTCAGTGCTGGCAGCTTTCCTATGGGCGCAATCTCTGGACATTTCCACTTTGGCAGCCGGGCTCTGCCAGAGAGAGATACAGAGTGTTGCCCAATTGGGAAGCAAAGCTTTAGCAGAGCGCGAATGTCTGTGTGGCAGCGAATGCAGTTCCAAGGGACAGTGAAAACCAGCTAGAGCTTTCAGTGCTGGCAGCTTTCCTGTGGGCGCAATCTCTGGACGTTTCCAAATTGGCAGCCGGGCTCTGCCACAGAGAGATACAGAGTGTTGCCCAATTGGGAAGCAAAGCTTTAGCAGAGCGCGAATGTCTGTGTGGCAGCGAATGCAGTTCCAAGGGACAGTGAAAACCAGCTAGAGCTTTCAGTGCTGGCAGCTTTCCTGTGGGCGCAATCTCTGGACGTTTCCAATTTGGCAGCCGGGCTCTGCCAGAGAGAGACACAGAGTGTTGCCCCATTACGAAGCAATGCTTTAGCAGAGCGCGAATGTCTGTGTGGCAGCGAATGCAGTTCCAAGGGACAGTGAAAACCAGCTAGAGCTTTCAGTGCTGGCAGCTTTCCTATGGGCGCAATCTCTGGACATTTCCAATTTGGCAGCCGGGCTCTGCCAGAGAGAGATACAGAGTGTTGCCCAATTGGGAAGCAAAGCTTTAGCAGAGCGCGAATGTCTGTGTGGCAGCGAATGCAGTTCCAAGGGACAGTGAAAACCAGCTAGAGCTTTCAGTGCTGGCAGCTTTCCTGTGGGCGCAATCTCTGGACGTTTCCAAATTGGCAGCCGGGCTCTGCCAGAGAGAGATACAGAGTGTTGCCCAATTGGGAAGCAAAGCTTTAGCAGAGCGCGAATGTCTGTGTGGCAGCGAATGCAGTTCCAAGGGACAGTGAAAACCAGCTAGAGCTTTCAGTGCTGGCAGCTTTCCTGTGGGCGCAATCTCTGGACGTTTCCAATTTGGCAGCCGGGCTCTGCCAGAGAGAGATACAGAGTGTTGCCCAATTAGGAAGCAATGCTTTAGCAGAGCACGAATGTCTGTGTGGCAGCGAATGCAGTTCCAAGGGACACTGAAAACCAGCTAGAGCTTTCAGTGCTGGCAGCTTTCCTGTGGGCGCAATCTCTGGACGTTTCCAATTTGGCAGCCGGGCTCTGCCAGAGAGAGATACAGAGTGTTGCCCCATTACCAAGCAATGCTTTAGCAGAGCGCGAATGTCTGTGTGGCAGCGAATGCAGTTCCAAGGGACAGTGAAAACCAGCTAGAGCTTTCAGTGCTGGCAG
This sequence comes from Mycteria americana, assembly GCF_035582795.1. Taxonomy (NCBI): domain Eukaryota; kingdom Metazoa; phylum Chordata; class Aves; order Ciconiiformes; family Ciconiidae; genus Mycteria; species Mycteria americana. The sequence goes on from NW_027445640.1 coordinate 336,775, forward strand.
CTTTCCTGTGGGCGCAATCTCTGGACGTTTCCAATTTGGCAGCCGGGCTCTGCCACAGAGAGATACAGAGTGTTGCCCCATTACGAAGCAATGCTTTAGCAGAGCGCGAATGTCTGTGTGGCAGCGAATGCAGTTCCAAGGGACAGTGAAAACCAGCTAGAGCTTTCAGTGCTGGCAGCTTTCCTGTGGGCGCAATCTCTGGACGTTTCCAATTTGGCAGCCGGGCTCTGCCACAGAGAGATACAGAGTGTTGCCCCATTACGAAGCAATGCTTTAGCAGAGCGCGAATGTCTGTGTGGCAGCGAATGCAGTTCCAAGGGACAGTGAAAACCAGCTAGAGCTTTCAGTGCTGGCAGCTTTCCTGTGGGCGCAACCTCTGGACGTTTCCAATTTGGCAGCCGGGCTCTGCCACAGAGAGATACAGAGTGTTGCCCCATTACAAAGCAATGCTTTAGCAGAGCGCGAATGTCTGTGTGGCAGCGAATGCAGTTCCAAGGGACAGTGAAAACCAGCTAGAGCTTTCAGTGCTGGCAGCTTTCCTGTGGGCGCAATCTCTGGACGTTTCCAATTTGGCAGCCGGGCTCTGCCAGAGAGAGATACAGAGTGTTGCCCCATTACGAAGCAATGCTTTAGCAGAGCGCGAATGTCTGTGTGGCAGCGAATGCAGTTCCAAGGGACAGTGAAAACCAGCTAGAGCTTTCAGTGCTGGCAGCTTTCCTGTGGGCGCAATCTCTGGACGTTTCCAATTTGGCAGCCGGGCTCTGCCAGAGAGAGATACAGATTGTTGCCCAATTGGGAAGCAAAGCTTTAGCAGAGCGCGAATGTCTGTGTGGCAGCGAATGCAGTTCCAAGGGACAGTGAAAACCAGCTAGAGCTTTCAGTGCTGGCAGCTTTCCTGTGGGCGCAATCTCTGGGCGTTTCCAATTTGGCAGCCGGGCTCTGCCACAGAGAGATACAGAGTGTTGCCCCCTTACCAAGCAATGCTTTAGCAGAGCGCGAATGTCTGTGTGGCAGCGAATGCAGTTCCAAGGGACAGTGAAAACCAGCTAGAGCTTTCAGTGCTGGCAGCTTTCCTGTGGGCGCAATCTCTGGACGTTTCCAATTTGGCAGCCGGGCTCTGCCAGAGAGAGATACACAGTGTTGCCCCCTTACCAAGCAATGCTTTAGCAGAGCGCGAATGTCTGTGTGGCAGCGAATGCAGTTCCAAGGGACAGTGAAAACCAGCTACAGCTTTCAGTGCTGGCAGATTTCCTGTGGGCGCAATCTCTGGACGTTTCCAATTTGGCAGCCGGGCTCTGCCACAGAGAGATACAGAGTGTTGCCCCATTACCAAGCAATGCTTTAGCAGAGCGCGAATGTCTGTGTGGCAGCGAATGCAGTTCCAAGGGACAGTGAAAACCAGCTAGAGCTTTCAGTGCTGGCAGCTTTCCTGTGGGCGCAATCTCTGGACGTTTCCAATTTGGCAGCCGGGCTCTGCCACAGAGAGAGATACAGAATGTTGCCCCATTACGAAGCAATGCTTTAGCAGAGCGCGAATGTCTGTGTGGCAGCGAATGCAGTTCCAAGGGACAGTGAAAACCAGCTAGAGCTTTCAGTGCTGGCAGCTTTCCTGTGGCCGCAATGTCTGGACGTTTCCAATTTGGCAGCCGGGCTCTGCCACAGAGAGATACAGAGTGTTGCCCCATTACGAAGCAAAGCTTTAGCAGAGTGCGAATGTCTGTGTGGCAGCGAATGCAGTTCCAAGGGACAATGAAAACCAGCTAGAGCTTTCAGTGCTGGCAGCTTTCCTGTGGGCGCAATCTCTGGACGTTTCCAATTTGGCAGCTGGGCTCTGCCAGAGAGAGATACAGAGTGTTGCCCCCTTACCGAGCAAAGCTTTAGCAGAGCGCGAATGTCTGTGTGGCAGCGAATGCAGTTCCAAGGGACAGTGAAAACCAGCTAGAGCTTTCAGTGCTGGCAGCTTTCCTGTGGGCGCAATCTCTGGACGTTTCCAATTTGGCAGCCGGGCTCTGCCACAGAGATATACAGAGTGTTGCCCCATTAGGAAGCAATGCTTTAGCAGAGCGCGAATGTCTGTGTGGCAGCGAATGCAGTTCCAAGGGACAGTGAAAACCAGCTAGAGCTTTCAGTGCTGGCAGCTTTCCTGTGGGCGCAATCTCTGGACGTTTCCAATTTGGCAGCCGGGCTCTGCCACAGAGAGATACAGAGTGTTGCCCCATTACGAAGCAATGCTTTAGCAGAGCGCGAATGTCTGTGTGGCAGCGAATGCAGTTCCAAGGGACAGTGAAAACCAGCTAGAGCTTTCAGTGCTGGCAGCTTTCCTGTGGGCGCAATCTCTGGACGTTTCCAATTTGGCAGCCGGGCTCTGCCAGAGAGAGATACAGAGTGTTGCCCCATTACGAAGCAATGCTTTAGCAGAGCGCGAATGTCTGTGTGGCAGCGAATGCAGTTCCAAGGGACAGTGAAAACCAGCTAGAGCTTTCAGTGCTGGCAGCTTTCCTATGGGCGCAATCTCTGGACATTTCCACTTTGGCAGCCGGGCTCTGCCAGAGAGAGATACAGAGTGTTGCCCAATTGGGAAGCAAAGCTTTAGCAGAGCGCGAATGTCTGTGTGGCAGCGAATGCAGTTCCAAGGGACAGTGAAAACCAGCTAGAGCTTTCAGTGCTGGCAGCTTTCCTGTGGGCGCAATCTCTGGACGTTTCCAAATTGGCAGCCGGGCTCTGCCACAGAGAGATACAGAGTGTTGCCCAATTGGGAAGCAAAGCTTTAGCAGAGCGCGAATGTCTGTGTGGCAGCGAATGCAGTTCCAAGGGACAGTGAAAACCAGCTAGAGCTTTCAGTGCTGGCAGCTTTCCTGTGGGCGCAATCTCTGGACGTTTCCAATTTGGCAGCCGGGCTCTGCCAGAGAGAGACACAGAGTGTTGCCCCATTACGAAGCAATGCTTTAGCAGAGCGCGAATGTCTGTGTGGCAGCGAATGCAGTTCCAAGGGACAGTGAAAACCAGCTAGAGCTTTCAGTGCTGGCAGCTTTCCTATGGGCGCAATCTCTGGACATTTCCAATTTGGCAGCCGGGCTCTGCCAGAGAGAGATACAGAGTGTTGCCCAATTGGGAAGCAAAGCTTTAGCAGAGCGCGAATGTCTGTGTGGCAGCGAATGCAGTTCCAAGGGACAGTGAAAACCAGCTAGAGCTTTCAGTGCTGGCAGCTTTCCTGTGGGCGCAATCTCTGGACGTTTCCAAATTGGCAGCCGGGCTCTGCCAGAGAGAGATACAGAGTGTTGCCCAATTGGGAAGCAAAGCTTTAGCAGAGCGCGAATGTCTGTGTGGCAGCGAATGCAGTTCCAAGGGACAGTGAAAACCAGCTAGAGCTTTCAGTGCTGGCAGCTTTCCTGTGGGCGCAATCTCTGGACGTTTCCAATTTGGCAGCCGGGCTCTGCCAGAGAGAGATACAGAGTGTTGCCCAATTAGGAAGCAATGCTTTAGCAGAGCACGAATGTCTGTGTGGCAGCGAATGCAGTTCCAAGGGACACTGAAAACCAGCTAGAGCTTTCAGTGCTGGCAGCTTTCCTGTGGGCGCAATCTCTGGACGTTTCCAATTTGGCAGCCGGGCTCTGCCAGAGAGAGATACAGAGTGTTGCCCCATTACCAAGCAATGCTTTAGCAGAGCGCGAATGTCTGTGTGGCAGCGAATGCAGTTCCAAGGGACAGTGAAAACCAGCTAGAGCTTTCAGTGCTGGCAGCTTTCCTGTGGGCGCAATCTCTGGACGTTTCCAATTTGGCAGCCGGGCTCTGCCACAGAGAGATACAGAGTGTTGCCCCATTACGAAGCAATGCTTTAGCAGAGCGCGAATGTCTGTGTGGCAGCGAATGCAGTTCCAAGGGACAGTGAAAACCAGCTAGAGCTTTCAGTGCTGGCAGCTTTCCTGTGGGCGCAATCTCTGGACGTTTCCAATTTGGCAGCCGGGCTCTGCCACAGAGAGATACAGAGTGTTGCCCCATTACGAAGCAATGCTTTAGCAGAGCGCGAATGTCTGTGTGGCAGCGAATGCAGTTCCAAGGGACAGTGAAAACCAGCTAGAGCTTTCAGTGCTGGCAGCTTTCCTGTGGGCGCAACCTCTGGACGTTTCCAATTTGGCAGCCGGGCTCTGCCACAGAGAGATACAGAGTGTTGCCCCATTACAAAGCAATGCTTTAGCAGAGCGCGAATGTCTGTGTGGCAGCGAATGCAGTTCCAAGGGACAGTGAAAACCAGCTAGAGCTTTCAGTGCTGGCAGCTTTCCTGTGGGCGCAATCTCTGGACGTTTCCAATTTGGCAGCCGGGCTCTGCCAGAGAGAGATACAGAGTGTTGCCCCATTACGAAGCAATGCTTTAGCAGAGCGCGAATGTCTGTGTGGCAGCGAATGCAGTTCCAAGGGACAGTGAAAACCAGCTAGAGCTTTCAGTGCTGGCAGCTTTCCTGTGGGCGCAATCTCTGGACGTTTCCAATTTGGCAGCCGGGCTCTGCCAGAGAGAGATACAGATTGTTGCCCAATTGGGAAGCAAAGCTTTAGCAGAGCGCGAATGTCTGTGTGGCAGCGAATGCAGTTCCAAGGGACAGTGAAAACCAGCTAGAGCTTTCAGTGCTGGCAGCTTTCCTGTGGGCGCAATCTCTGGGCGTTTCCAATTTGGCAGCCGGGCTCTGCCACAGAGAGATACAGAGTGTTGCCCCCTTACCAAGCAATGCTTTAGCAGAGCGCGAATGTCTGTGTGGCAGCGAATGCAGTTCCAAGGGACAGTGAAAACCAGCTAGAGCTTTCAGTGCTGGCAGCTTTCCTGTGGGCGCAATCTCTGGACGTTTCCAATTTGGCAGCCGGGCTCTGCCAGAGAGAGATACACAGTGTTGCCCCCTTACCAAGCAATGCTTTAGCAGAGCGCGAATGTCTGTGTGGCAGCGAATGCAGTTCCAAGGGACAGTGAAAACCAGCTACAGCTTTCAGTGCTGGCAGATTTCCTGTGGGCGCAATCTCTGGACGTTTCCAATTTGGCAGCCGGGCTCTGCCACAGAGAGATACAGAGTGTTGCCCCATTACCAAGCAATGCTTTAGCAGAGCGCGAATGTCTGTGTGGCAGCGAATGCAGTTCCAAGGGACAGTGAAAACCAGCTAGAGCTTTCAGTGCTGGCAGCTTTCCTGTGGGCGCAATCTCTGGACGTTTCCAATTTGGCAGCCGGGCTCTGCCACAGAGAGAGATACAGAATGTTGCCCCATTACGAAGCAATGCTTTAGCAGAGCGCGAATGTCTGTGTGGCAGCGAATGCAGTTCCAAGGGACAGTGAAAACCAGCTAGAGCTTTCAGTGCTGGCAGCTTTCCTGTGGCCGCAATGTCTGGACGTTTCCAATTTGGCAGCCGGGCTCTGCCACAGAGAGATACAGAGTGTTGCCCCATTACGAAGCAAAGCTTTAGCAGAGTGCGAATGTCTGTGTGGCAGCGAATGCAGTTCCAAGGGACAATGAAAACCAGCTAGAGCTTTCAGTGCTGGCAGCTTTCCTGTGGGCGCAATCTCTGGACGTTTCCAATTTGGCAGCTGGGCTCTGCCAGAGAGAGATACAGAGTGTTGCCCCCTTACCGAGCAAAGCTTTAGCAGAGCGCGAATGTCTGTGTGGCAGCGAATGCAGTTCCAAGGGACAGTGAAAACCAGCTAGAGCTTTCAGTGCTGGCAGCTTTCCTGTGGGCGCAATCTCTGGACGTTTCCAATTTGGCAGCCGGGCTCTGCCACAGAGAGATACAGAGTGTTGCCCCATTAGGAAGAAATGCTGTAGCAGAGCGCGAATGTCTGTGTGGCAGCGAATGCAGTTCCAAGGGACAGTGAAAACCAGCTAGAGCTTTCAGTGCTGGCAGCTTTCCTGTGGGCGCAATCTCTGGACGTTTCCAATTTGGCAGCCGGGCTCTGCCACAGAGAGATACAGAGTGTTGCCCCATTACGAAGCAATGCTTTAGCAGAGCGCGAATGTCTGTGTGGCAGCGAATGCAGTTCCAAGGGACAGTGAAAACCAGCTAGAGCTTTCAGTGCTGGCAGCTTTCCTGTGGGCGCAATCTCTGGACGTTTCCAATTTGGCAGCCGGGCTCTGCCACAGAGAGATACAGAGTGTTGCCCCCTTACCAAGCAATGCTTTAGCAGAGCGCGAATGTCTGTGTGGCAGCGAATGCAGTTCCAAGGGACAGTGAAAACCAGCTAGAGCTTTCAGTGCTGGCAGCTTTCCTGTGGGCGCAATCTCTGGACGTTTCCAATTTGGCAGCCGGGCTCTGCCAGAGAGAGATACAGAGTGTTGCCCCATTAGGAAGCAATGCTTTAGCAGAGCGCGAATGTCTGTGTGGCAGCGAATGCAGTTCCAAGGGACAGTGAAAACCAGCTAGAGCTTTCAGTGCTGGCAGCTTTCCTGTGGGCGCAATGTCTGGACGTTTCCAATTTGGCAGCCGGGCTCTGCCAGAGAGAGATACAGAGTGTTGCCCCATTAGGAAGCAATGCTTTAGCAGAGCGCGAATGTCTGTGTGGCAGCGAATGCAGTTCCAAGGGACAGTGAAAACCAGCTAGAGCTTTCAGTGCTGGCAGCTTTCCTGTGGGCGCAATCTCTGGACGTTTCCAATTTGGCAGCCGGGCTCTGCCACAGAGAGATACAGAGTGTTGCCCCATTACGAAGCAATGCTTTAGCAGAGCGCGAATGTCTGTGTGGCAGCGAATGCAGTTCCAAGGGACAGTGAAAACCAGCTAGAGCTTTCAGTGCTGGCAGCTTTCCTGTGGGCGCAATCTCTGGACGTTTCCAATTTGGCAGCCGGGCTCTGCCAGAGAGAGATACAGAGTGTTGCCCCATTACGAAGCAATGCTTTAGCAGAGCGCGAATGTCTGTGTGGCAGCGAATGCAGTTCCAAGGGACAGTGAAAACCAGCTAGAGCTTTCAGTGCTGGCAGCTTTCCTGTGGGCGCAATCTCTGGACGTTTCCAATTTGGCAGCCGGGCTCTGCCAGAGAGAGATACAGAGTGTTGCCCCATTACGAAGCAATGCTTTAGCAGAGCGCGAATGTCTGTGTGGCAGCGAATGCAGTTCCAAGGGACAGTGAAAACCAGCTAGAGCTTTCAGTGCTGGCAGCTTTCCTGTGGGCGCAATCTCTGGACGTTTCCAATTTGGCAGCCGGGCTCTGCCACAGAGAGATACAGAGTGTTGCCCCATTACGAAGCAAAGCTTTAGCAGAGTGCGAATGTCTGTGTGGCAGCGAATGCAGTTCCAAGGGACAATGAAAACCAGCTAGAGCTTTCAGTGCTGGCAGCTTTCCTGTGGGCGCAATCTCTGGACGTTTCCAATTTGGCAGCTGGGCTCTGCCAGAGAGAGATACAGAGTGTTGCCCCCTTACCGAGCAAAGCTTTAGCAGAGCGCGAATGTCTGTGTGGCAGCGAATGCAGTTCCAAGGGACAGTGAAAACCAGCTAGAGCTTTCAGTGCTGGCAGCTTTCCTGTGGGCGCAATCTCTGGACGTTTCCAATTTGGCAGCCGGGCTCTGCCACAGAGAGATACAGAGTGTTGCCCCATTACGAAGCAATGCTTTAGCAGAGCGCGAATGTCTGTGTGGCAGCGAATGCAGTTCCAAGGGACAGTGAAAACCAGCTAGAGCTTTCAGTGCTGGCAGCTTTCCTGTGGGCGCAATCTCTGGACGTTTCCAATTTGGCAGCCGGGCTCTGCCACAGAGAGATACAGAGTGTTGCCCCCTTACCAAGCAATGCTTTAGCAGAGCGCGAATGTCTGTGTGGCAGCGAATGCAGTTCCAAGGGACAGTGAAAACCAGCTAGAGCTTTCAGTGCTGGCAGCTTTCCTGTGGGCGCAATCTCTGGACGTTTCCAATTTGGCAGCCGGGCTCTGCCAGAGAGAGATACAGAGTGTTGCCCCATTAGGAAGCAATGCTTTAGCAGAGCGCGAATGTCTGTGTGGCAGCGAATGCAGTTCCAAGGGACAGTGAAAACCAGCTAGAGCTTTCAGTGCTGGCAGCTTTCCTGTGGGCGCAATGTCTGGACGTTTCCAATTTGGCAGCCGGGCTCTGCCACAGAGAGATACAGAGTGTTGCCCCATTACGAAGCAATGCTTTAGCAGAGCGCGAATGTCTGTGTGGCAGCGAATGCAGTTCCAAGGGACAGTGAAAACCAGCTAGAGCTTTCAGTGCTGGCAGCTTTCCTGTGGGCGCAATCTCTGGACGTTTCCAATTTGGCAGCCGGGCTCTGCCACAGAGAGATACAGAGTGTTGCCCCATTACGAAGCAATGCTTTAGCAGAGCGCGAATGTCTGTGTGGCAGCGAATGCAGTTCCAAGGGACAGTGAAAACCAGCTAGAGCTTTCAGTGCTGGCAGCTTTCCTGTGGGCGCAATCTCTGGACGTTTCCAATTTGGCAGCCGGGCTCTGCCAGAGAGAGATACAGAGTGTTGCCCCATTACGAAGCAATGCTTTAGCAGAGCGCGAATGTCTGTGTGGCAGCGAATGCAGTTCCAAGGGACAGTGAAAACCAGCTAGAGCTTTCAGTGCTGGCAGCTTTCCTGTGGGCGCAATCTCTGGACGTTTCCAATTTGGCAGCCGGGCTCTGCCAGAGAGAGATACAGAGTGTTGCCCCATTACGAAGCAATGCTTTAGCAGAGTGCGAATGTCTGTGTGGCAGCGAATGCAGTTCCAAGGGACAGTGAAAACCAGCTAGAGCTTTCAGTGCTGGCAGCTTTCCTGTGGGCGCAATCTCTGGACGTTTCCAATTTGGCAGCCGGGCTCTGCCAGAGAGAGATACAGAGTGTTGCCCCATTACCAAGCAATGCTTTAGCAGAGCGCGAATGTCTGTGTGGCAGCGAATGCAGTTCCAAGGGACAGTGAAAACCAGCTAGAGCTTTCAGTGCTGGCAGCTTTCCTGTGGGCGCAATCTCTGGACGTTTCCAATTTGGCAGCCGGGCTCTGCCAGAGAGAGATACAGAGTGTTGCCCCATTACGAAGCAATGCTTTAGCAGAGCGCGAATGTCTGTGTGGCAGCGAATGCAGTTCCAAGGGACAGTGAAAACCAGCTAGAGCTTTCAGTGCTGGCAGCTTTCCTGTGGGCGCAATCTCTGGACGTTTCCAATTTGGCAGCCGGGCTCTGCCAGAGAGAGATACAGAGTGTTGCCCCATTACGAAGCAATGCTTTAGCAGAGCGCGAATGTCTGTGTGGCAGCGAATGCAGTTCCAAGGGACAGTGAAAACCAGCTAGAGCTTTCAGTGCTGGCAGCTGTCCTGTGGGCGCAATCTCTGGACGTTTCCAATTTGGCAGCCGGGCTCTGCCACAGAGATATACAGAGTGTTGCCCCATTACGAAGCAATGCTTTAGCAGAGCGCGAATGTCTGTGTGGCAGCGAATGCAGTTCCAAGGGACAGTGAAAACCAGCTAGAGCTTTCAGTGCTGGCAGCTTTCCTGTGGGCGCAATCTCTGGACGTTTCCAATTTGGCAGCCGGGCTCTGCCAGAGAGAGATACAGAGTGTTGCCCCCTTACCAAGCAATGCTTTAGCAGAGCGCGAATGTCTGTGTGGCAGCGAATGCAGTTCCAAGGGACAGTGAAAACCAGCTACAGCTTTCAGTGCTGGCAGCTTTCCTGTGGGCGCAGTCTCTGGACGTTTCCAATTTGGCAGCCGGGCTCTGCCAGAGAGAGATACAGAGTGTTGCCCCATTAGGAAGCAATGCTTTAGCAGAGCGCGAATGTCTGTGTGGCAGCGAATGCAGTTCCAAGGGACAGTGAAAACCAGCTAGAGCTTTCAGTGCTGGCAGCTTTCCTGTGGGCGCAATCTCTGGACGTTTCCAATTTGGCAGCCGGGCTCTGCCAGAGAGAGATACAGAGTGTTGCCCCATTACGAAGCAATGCTTTAGCAGAGCGCGAATGTCTGTGTGGCAGCGAATGCAGTTCCAAGGGACAGTGAAAACCAGCTAGAGCTTTCAGTGCTGGCAGCTTTCCTGTGGGCGCAATCTCTGGACGTTTCCAATTTGGCAGCCGGGCTCTGCCACAGAGAGATACAGAGTGTTGCCCCATTACCAAGCAATGCTTTAGCAGAGCGCGAATGTCTGTGTGGCAGCGAATGCAGTTCCAAGGGACAGTGAAAACCAGCTAGAGCTTTCAGTGCTGGCAGCTTTCCTGTGGGCGCAATGTCTGGACGTTTCCAATTTGGCAGCCGGGCTCTGCCAGAGAGAGATACAGAGTGTTGCCCCATTACGAAGCAATGCTTTAGCAGAGCGCGAATGTCTGTGTGGCAGCGAATGCAGTTCCAAGGGACAGTGAAAACCAGCTAGAGCTTTCAGTGCTGGCAGCTTTCCTGTGGGCGCAATCTCTGGACGTTTCCAATTTGGCAGCCGGGCTCTGCCACAGAGAGATAGAGAGTGTTGCCCCATTAGGAAGCAATGCTTTAGCAGAGCGCGAATGTCTGTGTGGCAGCGAATGCAGTTCCAAGGGACAGTGAAAACCAGCTAGAGCTTTCAGTGCTGGCAGCTTTCCTGTGGGCGCAATCTCTGGACGTTTCCAATTTGGCAGCCGGGCTCTGCCAGAGAGAGATACAGAGTGTTGCCCCATTACCAAGCAATGCTTTAGCAGAGCGCGAATGTCTGTGTGGCAGCGAATGCAGTTCCAAGGGACAGTGAAAACCAGCTAGAGCTTTCAGTGCTGGCAGCTTTCCTGTGGGCGCAATCTCTGGACGTTTCCAATTTGGCAGCCGGGCTCTGCCAGAGAGAGATACAGAGTGTTGCCCCATTACGAAGCAATGCTTTAGCAGAGCGCGAATGTCTGTGTGGCAGCGAATGCAGTTCCAAGGGACAGTGAAAACCAGCTAGAGCTTTCAGTGCTGGCAGCTTTCCTGTGGGCGCAATCTCTGGACGTTTCCAATTTGGCAGCCGGGCTCTGCCACAGAGAGATACAGAGTGTTGCCCCATTACGAAGCAATGCTTTAGCAGAGCGCGAATGTCTGTGTGGCAGCGAATGCAGTTCCAAGGGACAGTGAAAACCAGCTAGAGCTTTCAGTGCTGGCAGCTTTCCTGTGGGCGCAATCTCTGGACGTTTCCAATTTGGCAGCCGGGCTCTGCCAGAGAGAGATACAGAGTGTTGCCCCATTACGAAGCAATGCTTTAGCAGAGCGCGAATGTCTGTGTGGCAGTGAATGCAGTTCCAAGGGACAGTGAAAACCAGCTAGAGCTTTCAGTGCTGGCAGCTTTCCTGTGGGCGCAATCTCTGGACGTTTCCAATTTGGCAGCCGGGCTCTGCCAGAGAGAGATACAGAGTGTTGCCCACTTACCAAGCAATGCTTTAGCAGAGCGCGAATGTCTGTGTGGCAGCGAATGCAGTTCCAAGGGACAGTGAAAACCAGCTACAGCTTTCAGTGCTGGCAGCTTTCCTGTGGGCGCAGTCTCTGGACGTTTCCAATTTGGCAGCCGGGCTCTGCCAGAGAGAGATACAGAGTGTTGCCCCATTAGGAAGCAATGCTTTAGCAGAGCGCGAATGTCTGTGTGGCAGCGAATGCAGTTCCAAGGGACAGTGAAAACCAGCTAGAGCTTTCAGTGCTGGCAGCTTTCCTGTGGGCGCAATCTCTGGACGTTTCCAATTTGGCAGCCGGGCTCTGCCAGAGAGAGATACAGAGTGTTGCCCCATTACGAAGCAATGCTTTAGCAGAGCGCGAATGTCTGTGTGGCAGCGAATGCAGTTCCAAGGGACAGTGAAAACCAGCTAGAGCTTTCAGTGCTGGCAGCTTTCCTGTGGGCGCAATCTCTGGACGTTTCCAATTTGGCAGCCGGGCTCTGCCACAGAGAGATACAGAGTGTTGCCCCATTACCAAGCAATGCTTTAGCAGAGCGCGAATGTCTGTGTGGCAGCGAATGCAGTTCCAAGGGACAGTGAAAACCAGCTAGAGCTTTCAGTGCTGGCAGCTTTCCTGTGGGCGCAATCTCTGGACGTTTCCAATTTGGCAGCCGGGCTCTGCCACAGAGAGATACAGAGTGTTGCCCCATTACGAAGCAATGCTTTAGCAGAGCGCGAATGTCTGTGTGGCAGCGAATGCAGTTCCAAGGGACAGTGAAAACCAGCTAGAGCTTTCAGTGCTGGCAGCTTTCCTGTGGGCGCAATCTCTGGACGTTTCCAATTTGGCAGCCGGGCTCTGCCAGAGAGAGATACAGAGTGTTGCCCCATTAGGAAGCAATGCTTTAGCAGAGCGCGAATGTCTGTGTGGCAGCGAATGCAGTTCCAAGGGACAGTGAAAACCAGCTAGAGCTTTCAGTGCTGGCAGCTTTCCTGTGGGCGCAATCTCTGGACGTTTCCAATTTGGCAGCCGGGCTCTGCCAGAGAGAGATACAGAGTGTTGCCCCATTACGAAGCAATGCTTTAGCAGAGCGCGAATGTCTGTGTGGCAGCGAATGCAGTTCCAAGGGACAGTGAAAACCAGCTAGAGCTTTCAGTGCTGGCAGCTTTCCTGTGGGCGCAATCTCTGGACGTTTCCAATTTGGCAGCCGGGCTCTGCCAGAGAGAGATACAGAGTGTTGCCCCATTACCAAGCAATGCTTTAGCAGAGCGCGAATGTCTGTGTGGCAGCGAATGCAGTTCCAAGGGACAGTGAAAACCAGCTAGAGCTTTCAGTGCTGGCAGCTTTCCTGTGGGCGCAATCTCTGGACGTTTCCAATTTGGCAGCCGGGCTCTGCCAGAGAGAGATACAGAGTGTTGCCCAATTAGGAAGCAATGCTTTAGCAGAGCACGAATGTCTGTGTGGCAGCGAATGCAGTTCCAAGGGACACTGAAAACCAGCTAGAGCTTTCAGTGCTGGCAGCTTTCCTGTGGGCGCAATCTCTGGACGTTTCCAATTTGGCAGCCGGGCTCTGCCAGAGAGAGATACAGAGTGTTGCCCCATTACCAAGCAATGCTTTAGCAGAGCGCGAATGTCTGTGTGGCAGCGAATGCAGTTCCAAGGGACAGTGAAAACCAGCTAGAGCTTTCAGTGCTGGCAGCTTTCCTGTGGGCGCAATCTCTGGACGTTTCCAATTTGGCAGCCGGGCTCTGCCACAGAGAGATACAGAGTGTTGCCCCATTACGAAGCAATGCTTTAGCAGAGCGCGAATGTCTGTGTGGCAGCGAATGCAGTTCCAAGGGACAGTGAAAACCAGCTAGAGCTTTCAGTGCTGGCAGCTTTCCTGTGGGCGCAATCTCTGGACGTTTCCAATTTGGCAGCCGGGCTCTGCCAGAGAGAGATACAGAGTGTTGCCCCATTACGAAGCAATGCTTTAGCAGAGCGCGAATGTCTGTGTGGCAGCGAATGCAGTTCCAAGGGACAGTGAAAACCAGCTAGAGCTTTCAGTGCTGGCAGCTTTCCTGTGGGCGCAATCTCTGGACGTTTCCAATTTGGCAGCCGGGCTCTGCCAGAGAGAGATACAGAGTGTTGCCCCATTACGAAGCAATGCTTTAGCAGAGCGCGAATGTCTGTGTGGCAGCGAATGCAGTTCCAAGGGACAGTGAAAACCAGCTAGAGCTTTCAGTGCTGGCAGCTTTCCTGTGGGCGCAACCTCTGGACGTTTCCAATTTGGCAGCCGGGCTCTGCCACAGAGAGATACAGAGTGTTGCCCCCTTACCAAGCAATGCTTTAGCAGAGCGCGAATGTCTGTGTGGCAGCGAATGCAGTTCCAAGGGACAGTGAAAACCAGCTAGAGCTTTCAGTGCTGGCAGCTTTCCTGTGGGCGCAATCTCTGGACGTTTCCAATTTGGCAGCCGGGCTCTGCCAGAGAGAGATACAGAGTGTTGCCCAATTGGGAAGCAAAGCTTTAGCAGAGCGCGAATGTCTGTGTGGCAGCGAATGCAGTTCCAAGGGACAGTGAAAACCAGCTAGAGCTTTCAGTGCTGGCAGCTTTCCTGTGGGCGCAATCTCTGGGCGTTTCCAATTTGGCAGCCGGGCTCTGCCAGAGAGAGATACAGAGTGTTGCCCAATTAGGAAGCAATGCTTTAGCAGAGCGCGAATGTCTGTGTGGCAGCGAATGCAGTTCCAAGGGACAGTGAAAACCAGCTAGAGCTTTCAGTGCTGGCAGCTTTCCTGTGGGCGCAATCTCTGGACGTTTCCAATTTGGCAGCCGGGCTCTGCCACAGAGAGAGATACAGAATGTTGCCCCATTACGAAGCAATGCTTTAGCAGAGCGCGAACGTCTGTGTGGCAGCGAATGCAGTTCCAAGGGACAGTGAAAACCAGCTAGAGCTTTCAGTGCTGGCAGCTTTCCTGTGGCCGCAATGTCTGGACGTTTCCAATTTGGCAGCCGGGCTCTGCCACAGAGAGATACAGAGTGTTGCCCCATTACGAAGCAAAGCTTTAGCAGAGTGCGAATGTCTGTGTGGCAGCGAATGCAGTTCCAAGGGACAATGAAAACCAGCTAGAGCTTTCAGTGCTGGCAGCTTTCCTGTGGGCGCAATCTCTGGACGTTTCCAATTTGGCAGCTGGGCTCTGCCAGAGAGAGATACAGAGTGTTGCCCCCTTACCGAGCAAAGCTTTAGCAGAGCGCGAATGTCTGTGTGGCAGCGAATGCAGTTCCAAGGGACAGTGAAAACCAGCTAGAGCTTTCAGTGCTGGCAGCTTTCCTGTGGGCGCAATCTCTGGACGTTTCCAATTTGGCAGCCGGGCTCTGCCACAGAGAGATACAGAGTGTTGCCCCATTAGGAAGAAATGCTGTAGCAGAGCGCGAATGTCTGTGTGGCAGCGAATGCAGTTCCAAGGGACAGTGAAAACCAGCTAGAGCTTTCAGTGCTGGCAGCTTTCCTGTGGGCGCAATCTCTGGACGTTTCCAATTTGGCAGCCGGGCTCTGCCACAGAGAGATACAGAGTGTTGCCCCATTACGAAGCAATGCTTTAGCAGAGCGCGAATGTCTGTGTGGCAGCGAATGCAGTTCCAAGGGACAGTGAAAACCAGCTAGAGCTTTCAGTGCTGGCAGCTTTCCTGTGGGCGCAATCTCTGGACGTTTCCAATTTGGCAGCCGGGCTCTGCCACAGAGAGATACAGAGTGTTGCCCCCTTACCAAGCAATGCTTTAGCAGAGCGCGAATGTCTGTGTGGCAGCGAATGCAGTTCCAAGGGACAGTGAAAACCAGCTAGAGCTTTCAGTGCTGGCAGCTTTCCTGTGGGCGCAATCTCTGGACGTTTCCAATTTGGCAGCCGGGCTCTGCCAGAGAGAGATACAGAGTGTTGCCCCATTACGAAGCAATGCTTTAGCAGAGCGCGAATGTCTGTGTGGCAGCGAATGC
The DNA here is from genome assembly GCF_035582795.1 of Mycteria americana. NCBI lineage: Eukaryota > Metazoa > Chordata > Aves > Ciconiiformes > Ciconiidae > Mycteria > Mycteria americana. The sequence continues at coordinate 352,042 of NW_027445640.1, forward strand.
AGTTCCAAGGGACAGTGAAAACCAGCTAGAGCTTTCAGTGCTGGCAGCTGTCCTGTGGGCGCAATCTCTGGACGTTTCCAATTTGGCAGCCGGGCTCTGCCACAGAGATATACAGAGTGTTGCCCCATTACGAAGCAATGCTTTAGCAGAGCGCGAATGTCTGTGTGGCAGCGAATGCAGTTCCAAGGGACAGTGAAAACCAGCTAGAGCTTTCAGTGCTGGCAGCTTTCCTGTGGGCGCAATCTCTGGACGTTTCCAATTTGGCAGCCGGGCTCTGCCAGAGAGAGATACAGATTGTTGCCCACTTACCAAGCAATGCTTTAGCAGAGCGCGAATGTCTGTGTGGCAGCGAATGCAGTTCCAAGGGACAGTGAAAACCAGCTAGAGCTTTCAGTGCTGGCAGCTTTCCTGTGGGCGCAGTCTCTGGACGTTTCCAATTTGGCAGCCGGGCTCTGCCAGAGAGAGATACAGAGTGTTGCCCCATTAGGAAGCAATGCTTTAGCAGAGCGCGAATGTCTGTGTGGCAGCGAATGCAGTTCCAAGGGACAGTGAAAACCAGCTAGAGCTTTCAGTGCTGGCAGCTTTCCTGTGGGCGCAATCTCTGGACGTTTCCAATTTGGCAGCCGGGCTCTGCCAGAGAGAGATACAGAGTGTTGCCCCATTACGAAGCAATGCTTTAGCAGAGCGCGAATGTCTGTGTGGCAGCGAATGCAGTTCCAAGGGACAGTGAAAACCAGCTAGAGCTTTCAGTGCTGGCAGCTTTCCTGTGGGCGCAATCTCTGGACGTTTCCAATTTGGCAGCCGGGCTCTGCCAGAGAGAGATACAGAGTGTTGCCCCATTACGAAGCAATGCTTTAGCAGAGCGCGAATGTCTGTGTGGCAGCGAATGCAGTTCCAAGGGACAGTGAAAACCAGCTAGAGCTTTCAGTGCTGGCAGCTTTCCTGTGGGCGCAATCTCTGGACGTTTCCAATTTGGCAGCCGGGCTCTGCCACAGAGATATACAGAGTGTTGCCCCATTAGGAAGCAATGCTTTAGCAGAGCGCGAATGTCTGTGTGGCAGCGAATGCAGTTCCAAGGGACAGTGAAAACCAGCTAGAGCTTTCAGTGCTGGCAGCTTTCCTGTGGGCGCAATCTCTGGACGTTTCCAATTTGGCAGCCGGGCTCTGCCAGAGAGAGATACAGAGTGTTGCCCCATTACGAAGCAATGCTTTAGCAGAGCGCGAATGTCTGTGTGGCAGCGAATGCAGTTCCAAGGGACACTGAAAACCAGCTAGAGCTTTCAGTGCTGGCAGCTTTCCTGTGGGCGCAATCTCTGGACGTTTCCAATTTGGCAGCCGGGCTCTGCCACAGAGAGATACAGAGTGTTGCCCCATTACCAAGCAATGCTTTAGCAGAGCGCGAATGTCTGTGTGGCAGCGAATGCAGTTCCAAGGGACAGTGAAAACCAGCTAGAGCTTTCAGTGCTGGCAGCTTTCCTGTGGGCGCAATCTCTGGACGTTTCCAATTTGGCAGCCGGGCTCTGCCAGAGAGAGATACAGAGTGTTGCCCCATTACGAAGCAAAGCTTTAGCAGAGCGCGAATGTCTGTGTGGCAGCGAATGCAGTTCCAAGGGACAGTGAAAACCAGCTAGAGCTTTCAGTGCTGGCAGCTTTCCTGTGGGCGCAATCTCTGGACGTTTCCAATTTGGCAGCCGGGCTCTGCCAGAGAGAGATACAGAGTGTTGCCCCATTACGAAGCAATGCTTTAGCAGAGCGCGAATGTCTGTGTGGCAGCGAATGCAGTTCCAAGGGACAGTGAAAACCAGCTAGAGCTTTCAGTGCTGGCAGCTTTCCTGTGGGCGCAATCTCTGGACGTTTCCAATTTGGCAGCCGGGCTCTGCCAGAGAGAGATACAGAGTGTTGCCCCATTACGAAGCAATGCTTTAGCAGAGCGCGAATGTCTGTGTGGCAGCGAATGCAGTTCCAAGGGACAGTGAAAACCAGCTAGAGCTTTCAGTGCTGGCAGCTTTCCTGTGGGCGCAATCTCTGGACGTTTCCAATTTGGCAGCCGGGCTCTGCCACAGAGATATACAGAGTGTTGCCCCATTAGGAAGCAATGCTTTAGCAGAGCGCGAATGTCTGTGTGGCAGCGAATGCAGTTCCAAGGGACAGTGAAAACCAGCTAGAGCTTTCAGTGCTGGCAGCTTTCCTGTGGGCGCAATCTCTGGACGTTTCCAATTTGGCAGCCGGGCTCTGCCAGAGAGAGATACAGAGTGTTGCCCCATTACGAAGCAATGCTTTAGCAGAGCGCGAATGTCTGTGTGGCAGCGAATGCAGTTCCAAGGGACACTGAAAACCAGCTAGAGCTTTCAGTGCTGGCAGCTTTCCTGTGGGCGCAATCTCTGGACGTTTCCAATTTGGCAGCCGGGCTCTGCCACAGAGAGATACAGAGTGTTGCCCCATTACCAAGCAATGCTTTAGCAGAGCGCGAATGTCTGTGTGGCAGCGAATGCAGTTCCAAGGGACAGTGAAAACCAGCTAGAGCTTTCAGTGCTGGCAGCTTTCCTGTGGGCGCAATCTCTGGACGTTTCCAATTTGGCAGCCGGGCTCTGCCAGAGAGAGATACAGAGTGTTGCCCCATTACGAAGCAATGCTTTAGCAGAGCGCGAATGTCTGTGTGGCAGCGAATGCAGTTCCAAGGGACAGTGAAAACCAGCTAGAGCTTTCAGTGCTGGCAGCTTTCCTATGGGCGCAATCTCTGGACATTTCCAATTTGGCAGCCGGGCTCTGCCAGAGAGAGATACAGAGTGTTGCCCAATTGGGAAGCAAAGCTTTAGCAGAGCGCGAATGTCTGTGTGGCAGCGAATGCAGTTCCAAGGGACAGTGAAAACCAGCTAGAGCTTTCAGTGCTGGCAGCTTTCCTGTGGGCGCAATCTCTGGACGTTTCCAAATTGGCAGCCGGGCTCTGCCAGAGAGAGATACAGAGTGTTGCCCAATTGGGAAGCAAAGCTTTAGCAGAGCGCGAATGTCTGTGTGGCAGCGAATGCAGTTCCAAGGGACAGTGAAAACCAGCTAGAGCTTTCAGTGCTGGCAGCTTTCCTGTGGGCGCAATCTCTGGACGTTTCCAATTTGGCAGCCGGGCTCTGCCAGAGAGAGACACAGAGTGTTGCCCCATTACGAAGCAATGCTTTAGCAGAGCGCGAATGTCTGTGTGGCAGCGAATGCAGTTCCAAGGGACAGTGAAAACCAGCTAGAGCTTTCAGTGCTGGCAGCTTTCCTATGGGCGCAATCTCTGGACATTTCCAATTTGGCAGCCGGGCTCTGCCAGAGAGAGATACAGAGTGTTGCCCAATTGGGAAGCAATGCTTTAGCAGAGCGCGAATGTCTGTGTGGCAGCGAATGCAGTTCCAAGGGACAGTGAAAACCAGCTAGAGCTTTCAGTGCTGGCAGCTTTCCTGTGGGCGCAATCTCTGGACGTTTCCAAATTGGCAGCCGGGCTCTGCCAGAGAGAGATACAGAGTGTTGCCCAATTGGGAAGCAAAGCTTTAGCAGAGCGCGAATGTCTGTGTGGCAGCGAATGCAGTTCCAAGGGACAGTGAAAACCAGCTAGAGCTTTCAGTGCTGGCAGCTTTCCTGTGGGCGCAATCTCTGGACGTTTCCAATTTGGCAGCCGGGCTCTGCCAGAGAGAGATACAGAGTGTTGCCCAATTAGGAAGCAATGCTTTAGCAGAGCACGAATGTCTGTGTGGCAGCGAATGCAGTTCCAAGGGACACTGAAAACCAGCTAGAGCTTTCAGTGCTGGCAGCTTTCCTGTGGGCGCAATCTCTGGACGTTTCCAATTTGGCAGCCGGGCTCTGCCAGAGAGAGATACAGAGTGTTGCCCCATTACGAAGCAATGCTTTAGCAGAGCGCGAATGTCTGTGTGGCAGCGAATGCAGTTCCAAGGGACAGTGAAAACCAGCTAGAGCTTTCAGTGCTGGCAGCTTTCCTGTGGGCGCAATCTCTGGACGTTTCCAATTTGGCAGCCGGGCTCTGCCACAGAGAGATACAGAGTGTTGCCCCATTACGAAGCAATGCTTTAGCAGAGCGCGAATGTCTGTGTGGCAGCGAATGCAGTTCCAAGGGACAGTGAAAACCAGCTAGAGCTTTCAGTGCTGGCAGCTTTCCTGTGGGCGCAATCTCTGGACGTTTCCAATTTGGCAGCCGGGCTCTGCCACAGAGAGATACAGAGTGTTGCCCCATTACGAAGCAATGCTTTAGCAGAGCGCGAATGTCTGTGTGGCAGCGAATGCAGTTCCAAGGGACAGTGAAAACCAGCTAGAGCTTTCAGTGCTGGCAGCTTTCCTGTGGGCGCAACCTCTGGACGTTTCCAATTTGGCAGCCGGGCTCTGCCACAGAGAGATACAGAGTGTTGCCCCATTACCAAGCAATGCTTTAGCAGAGCGCGAATGTCTGTGTGGCAGCGAATGCAGTTCCAAGGGACAGTGAAAACCAGCTAGAGCTTTCAGTGCTGGCAGCTTTCCTGTGGGCGCAATCTCTGGACGTTTCCAATTTGGCAGCCGGGCTCTGCCACAGAGAGATACAGAGTGTTGCCCCATTACGAAGCAAAGCTTTAGCAGAGCGCGAATGTCTGTGTGGCAGCGAATGCAGTTCCAAGGGACAGTGAAAACCAGCTAGAGCTTTCAGTGCTGGCAGCTTTCCTGTGGGCGCAATCTCTGGACGTTTCCAATTTGGCAGCCGGGCTCTGCCAGAGAGAGATACAGAGTGTTGCCCCATTACGAAGCAATGCTTTAGCAGAGCGCGAATGTCTGTGTGGCAGCGAATGCAGTTCCAAGGGACAGTGAAAACCAGCTAGAGCTTTCAGTGCTGGCAGCTTTCCTGTGGGCGCAATCTCTGGACGTTTCCAATTTGGCAGCCGGGCTCTGCCAGAGAGAGATACAGAGTGTTGCCCCATTACGAAGCAATGCTTTAGCAGAGCGCGAATGTCTGTGTGGCAGCGAATGCAGTTCCAAGGGACAGTGAAAACCAGCTAGAGCTTTCAGTGCTGGCAGCTTTCCTGTGGGCGCAATCTCTGGACGTTTCCAATTTGGCAGCCGGGCTCTGCCACAGAGATATACAGAGTGTTGCCCCATTAGGAAGCAATGCTTTAGCAGAGCGCGAATGTCTGTGTGGCAGCGAATGCAGTTCCAAGGGACAGTGAAAACCAGCTAGAGCTTTCAGTGCTGGCAGCTTTCCTGTGGGCGCAATCTCTGGACGTTTCCAATTTGGCAGCCGGGCTCTGCCAGAGAGAGATACAGAGTGTTGCCCCATTACGAAGCAATGCTTTAGCAGAGCGCGAATGTCTGTGTGGCAGCGAATGCAGTTCCAAGGGACACTGAAAACCAGCTAGAGCTTTCAGTGCTGGCAGCTTTCCTGTGGGCGCAATCTCTGGACGTTTCCAATTTGGCAGCCGGGCTCTGCCACAGAGAGATACAGAGTGTTGCCCCATTACCAAGCAATGCTTTAGCAGAGCGCGAATGTCTGTGTGGCAGCGAATGCAGTTCCAAGGGACAGTGAAAACCAGCTAGAGCTTTCAGTGCTGGCAGCTTTCCTGTGGGCGCAATCTCTGGACGTTTCCAATTTGGCAGCCGGGCTCTGCCAGAGAGAGATACAGAGTGTTGCCCCATTACGAAGCAATGCTTTAGCAGAGCGCGAATGTCTGTGTGGCAGCGAATGCAGTTCCAAGGGACAGTGAAAACCAGCTAGAGATTTCAGTGCTGGCAGCTTTCCTATGGGCGCAATCTCTGGACATTTCCAATTTGGCAGCCGGGCTCTGCCAGAGAGAGATACAGAGTGTTGCCCAATTGGGAAGCAAAGCTTTAGCAGAGCGCGAATGTCTGTGTGGCAGCGAATGCAGTTCCAAGGGACAGTGAAAACCAGCTAGAGCTTTCAGTGCTGGCAGCTTTCCTGTGGGCGCAATCTCTGGACGTTTCCAAATTGGCAGCCGGGCTCTGCCAGAGAGAGATACAGAGTGTTGCCCAATTGGGAAGCAAAGCTTTAGCAGAGCGCGAATGTCTGTGTGGCAGCGAATGCAGTTCCAAGGGACAGTGAAAACCAGCTAGAGCTTTCAGTGCTGGCAGCTTTCCTGTGGGCGCAATCTCTGGACGTTTCCAATTTGGCAGCCGGGCTCTGCCAGAGAGAGACACAGAGTGTTGCCCCATTACGAAGCAATGCTTTAGCAGAGCGCGAATGTCTGTGTGGCAGCGAATGCAGTTCCAAGGGACAGTGAAAACCAGCTAGAGCTTTCAGTGCTGGCAGCTTTCCTATGGGCGCAATCTCTGGACATTTCCAATTTGGCAGCCGGGCTCTGCCAGAGAGAGATACAGAGTGTTGCCCAATTGGGAAGCAAAGCTTTAGCAGAGCGCGAATGTCTGTGTGGCAGCGAATGCAGTTCCAAGGGACAGTGAAAACCAGCTAGAGCTTTCAGTGCTGGCAGCTTTCCTGTGGGCGCAATCTCTGGACGTTTCCAAATTGGCAGCCGGGCTCTGCCAGAGAGAGATACAGAGTGTTGCCCAATTGGGAAGCAAAGCTTTAGCAGAGCGCGAATGTCTGTGTGGCAGCGAATGCAGTTCCAAGGGACAGTGAAAACCAGCTAGAGCTTTCAGTGCTGGCAGCTTTCCTGTGGGCGCAATCTCTGGACGTTTCCAATTTGGCAGCCGGGCTCTGCCAGAGAGAGATACAGAGTGTTGCCCAATTAGGAAGCAATGCTTTAGCAGAGCACGAATGTCTGTGTGGCAGCGAATGCAGTTCCAAGGGACACTGAAAACCAGCTAGAGCTTTCAGTGCTGGCAGCTTTCCTGTGGGCGCAATCTCTGGACGTTTCCAATTTGGCAGCCGGGCTCTGCCAGAGAGAGATACAGAGTGTTGCCCCATTACGAAGCAATGCTTTAGCAGAGCGCGAATGTCTGTGTGGCAGCGAATGCAGTTCCAAGGGACAGTGAAAACCAGCTAGAGCTTTCAGTGCTGGCAGCTTTCCTGTGGGCGCAATCTCTGGACGTTTCCAATTTGGCAGCCGGGCTCTGCCACAGAGAGATACAGAGTGTTGCCCCATTACGAAGCAATGCTTTAGCAGAGCGCGAATGTCTGTGTGGCAGCGAATGCAGTTCCAAGGGACAGTGAAAACCAGCTAGAGCTTTCAGTGCTGGCAGCTTTCCTGTGGGCGCAATCTCTGGACGTTTCCAATTTGGCAGCCGGGCTCTGCCACAGAGAGATACAGAGTGTTGCCCCATTACGAAGCAATGCTTTAGCAGAGCGCGAATGTCTGTGTGGCAGCGAATGCAGTTCCAAGGGACAGTGAAAACCAGCTAGAGCTTTCAGTGCTGGCAGCTTTCCTGTGGGCGCAACCTCTGGACGTTTCCAATTTGGCAGCCGGGCTCTGCCACAGAGAGATACAGAGTGTTGCCCCATTACAAAGCAATGCTTTAGCAGAGCGCGAATGTCTGTGTGGCAGCGAATGCAGTTCCAAGGGACAGTGAAAACCAGCTAGAGCTTTCAGTGCTGGCAGCTTTCCTGTGGGCGCAATCTCTGGACGTTTCCAATTTGGCAGCCGGGCTCTGCCAGAGAGAGATACAGAGTGTTGCCCCATTACGAAGCAATGCTTTAGCAGAGCGCGAATGTCTGTGTGGCAGCGAATGCAGTTCCAAGGGACAGTGAAAACCAGCTAGAGCTTTCAGTGCTGGCAGCTTTCCTGTGGGCGCAATCTCTGGACGTTTCCAATTTGGCAGCCGGGCTCTGCCAGAGAGAGATACAGAGTGTTGCCCAATTGGGAAGCAAAGCTTTAGCAGAGCGCGAATGTCTGTGTGGCAGCGAATGCAGTTCCAAGGGACAGTGAAAACCAGCTAGAGCTTTCAGTGCTGGCAGCTTTCCTGTGGGCGCAATCTCTGGGCGTTTCCAATTTGGCAGCCGGGCTCTGCCAGAGAGAGATACAGAGTGTTGCCCAATTAGGAAGCAATGCTTTAGCAGAGCGCGAATGTCTGTGTGGCAGCGAATGCAGTTCCAAGGGACAGTGAAAACCAGCTAGAGCTTTCAGTGCTGGCAGCTTTCCTGTGGGCGCAATCTCTGGACGTTTCCAATTTGGCAGCCGGGCTCTGCCAGAGAGAGATACACAGTGTTGCCCCCTTACCAAGCAATGCTTTAGCAGAGCGCGAATGTCTGTGTGGCAGCGAATGCAGTTCCAAGGGACAGTGAAAACCAGCTACAGCTTTCAGTGCTGGCAGCTTTCCTGTGGGCGCAATCTCTGGACGTTTCCAATTTGGCAGCCGGGCTCTGCCACAGAGAGATACAGAGTGTTGCCCCATTACCAAGCAATGCTTTAGCAGAGCGCGAATGTCTGTGTGGCAGCGAATGCAGTTCCAAGGGACAGTGAAAACCAGCTAGAGCTTTCAGTGCTGGCAGCTTTCCTGTGGGCGCAATCTCTGGACGTTTCCAATTTGGCAGCCGGGCTCTGCCACAGAGAGAGATACAGAATGTTGCCCCATTACGAAGCAATGCTTTAGCAGAGCGCGAATGTCTGTGTGGCAGCGAATGCAGTTCCAAGGGACACTGAAAACCAGCTAGAGCTTTCAGTGCTGGCAGCTTTCCTGTGGCCGCAATGTCTGGACGTTTCCAATTTGGCAGCCGGGCTCTGCCACAGAGAGATACAGAGTGTTGCCCCATTACGAAGCAAAGCTTTAGCAGAGTGCGAATGTCTGTGTGGCAGCGAATGCAGTTCCAAGGGACAATGAAAACCAGCTAGAGCTTTCAGTGCTGGCAGCTTTCCTGTGGGCGCAATCTCTGGACGTTTCCAATTTGGCAGCTGGGCTCTGCCAGAGAGAGATACAGAGTGTTGCCCCCTTACCGAGCAAAGCTTTAGCAGAGCGCGAATGTCTGTGTGGCAGCGAATGCAGTTCCAAGGGACAGTGAAAACCAGCTAGAGCTTTCAGTGCTGGCAGCTTTCCTGTGGGCGCAATCTCTGGACGTTTCCAATTTGGCAGCCGGGCTCTGCCACAGAGAGATACAGAGTGTTGCCCCATTAGGAAGAAATGCTGTAGCAGAGCGCGAATGTCTGTGTGGCAGCGAATGCAGTTCCAAGGGACAGTGAAAACCAGCTAGAGCTTTCAGTGCTGGCAGCTTTCCTGTGGGCGCAATCTCTGGACGTTTCCAATTTGGCAGCCGGGCTCTGCCACAGAGAGATACAGAGTGTTGCCCCATTACGAAGCAATGCTTTAGCAGAGCGCGAATGTCTGTGTGGCAGCGAATGCAGTTCCAAGGGACAGTGAAAACCAGCTAGAGCTTTCAGTGCTGGCAGCTTTCCTGTGGGCGCAATCTCTGGACGTTTCCAATTTGGCAGCCGGGCTCTGCCACAGAGAGATACAGAGTGTTGCCCCCTTACCAAGCAATGCTTTAGCAGAGCGCGAATGTCTGTGTGGCAGCGAATGCAGTTCCAAGGGACAGTGAAAACCAGCTAGAGCTTTCAGTGCTGGCAGCTTTCCTGTGGGCGCAATCTCTGGACGTTTCCAATTTGGCAGCCGGGCTCTGCCAGAGAGAGATACAGAGTGTTGCCCCATTAGGAAGCAATGCTTTAGCAGAGCGCGAATGTCTGTGTGGCAGCGAATGCAGTTCCAAGGGACAGTGAAAACCAGCTAGAGCTTTCAGTGCTGGCAGCTTTCCTGTGGGCGCAATGTCTGGACGTTTCCAATTTGGCAGCCGGGCTCTGCCACAGAGAGATACAGAGTGTTGCCCCATTACGAAGCAATGCTTTAGCAGAGCGCGAATGTCTGTGTGGCAGCGAATGCAGTTCCAAGGGACAGTGAAAACCAGCTAGAGCTTTCAGTGCTGGCAGCTTTCCTGTGGGCGCAATCTCTGGACGTTTCCAATTTGGCAGCCGGGCTCTGCCACAGAGAGATACAGAGTGTTGCCCCATTACGAAGCAATGCTTTAGCAGAGCGCGAATGTCTGTGTGGCAGCGAATGCAGTTCCAAGGGACAGTGAAAACCAGCTAGAGCTTTCAGTGCTGGCAGCTTTCCTGTGGGCGCAATCTCTGGACGTTTCCAATTTGGCAGCCGGGCTCTGCCAGAGAGAGATACAGAGTGTTGCCCCATTACGAAGCAATGCTTTAGCAGAGCGCGAATGTCTGTGTGGCAGCGAATGCAGTTCCAAGGGACAGTGAAAACCAGCTAGAGCTTTCAGTGCTGGCAGCTTTCCTGTGGGCGCAATCTCTGGACGTTTCCAATTTGGCAGCCGGGCTCTGCCACAGAGAGATACAGAGTGTTGCCCCATTACGAAGCAATGCTTTAGCAGAGCGCGAATGTCTGTGTGGCAGCGAATGCAGTTCCAAGGGACAGTGAAAACCAGCTAGAGCTTTCAGTGCTGGCAGCTTTCCTGTGGGCGCAATCTCTGGACGTTTCCAATTTGGCAGCCGGGCTCTGCCAGAGAGAGATACAGAGTGTTGCCCCATTACGAAGCAATGCTTTAGCAGAGCGCGAATGTCTGTGTGGCAGCGAATGCAGTTCCAAGGGACAGTGAAAACCAGCTAGAGCTTTCAGTGCTGGCAGCTTTCCTGTGGGCGCAATCTCTGGACGTTTCCAATTTGGCAGCCGGGCTCTGCCAGAGAGAGATACAGAGTGTTGCCCCATTACGAAGCAATGCTTTAGCAGAGCGCGAATGTCTGTGTGGCAGCGAATGCAGTTCCAAGGGACAGTGAAAACCAGCTAGAGCTTTCAGTGCTGGCAGCTTTCCTGTGGGCGCAATCTCTGGACGTTTCCAATTTGGCAGCCGGGCTCTGCCACAGAGAGATACAGAGTGTTGCCCCATTAGGAAGAAATGCTGTAGCAGAGCGCGAATGTCTGTGTGGCAGCGAATGCAGTTCCAAGGGACAGTGAAAACCAGCTAGAGCTTTCAGTGCTGGCAGCTTTCCTGTGGGCGCAATCTCTGGACGTTTCCAATTTGGCAGCCGGGCTCTGCCACAGAGAGATACAGAGTGTTGCCCCATTACGAAGCAATGCTTTAGCAGAGCGCGAATGTCTGTGTGGCAGCGAATGCAGTTCCAAGGGACAGTGAAAACCAGCTAGAGCTTTCAGTGCTGGCAGCTTTCCTGTGGGCGCAATCTCTGGACGTTTCCAATTTGGCAGCCGGGCTCTGCCACAGAGAGATACAGAGTGTTGGCCCCTTACCAAGCAATGCTTTAGCAGAGCGCGAATGTCTGTGTGGCAGCGAATGCAGTTCCAAGGGACAGTGAAAACCAGCTAGAGCTTTCAGTGCTGGCAGCTTTCCTGTGGGCGCAATCTCTGGACGTTTCCAATTTGGCAGCCGGGCTCTGCCAGAGAGAGATACAGAGTGTTGCCCCATTAGGAAGCAATGCTTTAGCAGAGCGCGAATGTCTGTGTGGCAGCGAATGCAGTTCCAAGGGACAGTGAAAACCAGCTAGAGCTTTCAGTGCTGGCAGCTTTCCTGTGGGCGCAATGTCTGGACGTTTCCAATTTGGCAGCCGGGCTCTGCCACAGAGAGATACAGAGTGTTGCCCCATTACGAAGCAATGCTTTAGCAGAGCGCGAATGTCTGTGTGGCAGCGAATGCAGTTCCAAGGGACAGTGAAAACCAGCTAGAGCTTTCAGTGCTGGCAGCTTTCCTGTGGGCGCAATCTCTGGACGTTTCCAATTTGGCAGCCGGGCTCTGCCACAGAGAGATACAGAGTGTTGCCCCATTACGAAGCAATGCTTTAGCAGAGCGCGAATGTCTGTGTGGCAGCGAATGCAGTTCCAAGGGACAGTGAAAACCAGCTAGAGCTTTCAGTGCTGGCAGCTTTCCTGTGGGCGCAATCTCTGGACGTTTCCAATTTGGCAGCCGGGCTCTGCCACAGAGAGATACAGAGTGTTGCCCCATTACGAAGCAATGCTTTAGCAGAGCGCGAATGTCTGTGTGGCAGCGAATGCAGTTCCAAGGGACAGTGAAAACCAGCTAGAGCTTTCAGTGCTGGCAGCTTTCCTGTGGGCGCAATCTCTGGACGTTTCCAATTTGGCAGCCGGGCTCTGCCACAGAGAGATACAGAGTGTTGCCCCATTACGAAGCAATGCTTTAGCAGAGCGCGAATGTCTGTGTGGCAGCGAATGCAGTTCCAAGGGACAGTGAAAACCAGCTAGAGCTTTCAGTGCTGGCAGCTTTCCTGTGGGCGCAATCTCTGGACGTTTCCAATTTGGCAGCCGGGCTCTGCCAGAGAGAGATACAGAGTGTTGCCCCATTACGAAGCAATGCTTTAGCAGAGCGCGAATGTCTGTGTGGCAGCGAATGCAGTTCCAAGGGACAGTGAAAACCAGCTAGAGCTTTCAGTGCTGGCAGCTTTCCTGTGGGCGCAATCTCTGGACGTTTCCAATTTGGCAGCCGGGCTCTGCCAGAGAGAGATACAGAGTGTTGCCCCATTACGAAGCAATGCTTTAGCAGAGCGCGAATGTCTGTGTGGCAGCGAATGCAGTTCCAAGGGACAGTGAAAACCAGCTAGAGCTTTCAGTGCTGGCAGCTGTCCTGTGGGCGCAATCTCTGGACGTTTCCAATTTGGCAGCCGGGCTCTGCCACAGAGATATACAGAGTGTTGCCCCATTACGAAGCAATGCTTTAGCAGAGCGCGAATGTCTGTGTGGCAGCGAATGCAGTTCCAAGGGACAGTGAAAACCAGCTAGAGCTTTCAGTGCTGGCAGCTTTCCTGTGGGCGCAATCTCTGGACGTTTCCAATTTGGCAGCCGGGCTCTGCCAGAGAGAGATACAGAGTGTTGCCCACTTACCAAGCAATGCTTTAGCAGAGCGCGAATGTCTGTGTGGCAGCGAATGCAGTTCCAAGGGACAGTGAAAACCAGCTACAGCTTTCAGTGCTGGCAGCTTTCCTGTGGGCGCAGTCTCTGGACGTTTCCAATTTGGCAGCCGGGCTCTGCCAGAGAGAGATACAGAGTGTTGCCCCATTACGAAGCAATGCTTTAGCAGAGCGCGAATGTCTGTGTGGCAGCGAATGCAGTTCCAAGGGACAGTGAAAACCAGCTAGAGCTTTCAGTGCTGGCAGCTTTCCTGTGGGCGCAATCTCTGGACGTTTCCAATTTGGCAGCCGGGCTCTGCCAGAGAGAGATACAGAGTGTTGCCCCATTACGAAGCAATGCTTTAGCAGAGCGCGAATGTCTGTGTGGCAGCGAATGCAGTTCCAAGGGACAGTGAAAACCAGCTAGAGCTTTCAGTGCTGGCAGCTTTCCTGTGGGCGCAATCTCTGGACGTTTCCAATTTGGCAGCCGGGCTCTGCCACAGAGAGATACAGAGTGTTGCCCCATTACCAAGCAATGCTTTAGCAGAGCGCGAATGTCTGTGTGGCAGCGAATGCAGTTCCAAGGGACAGTGAAAACCAGCTAGAGCTTTCAGTGCTGGCAGCTTTCCTGTGGGCGCAATCTCTGGACGTTTCCAATTTGGCAGCCGGGCTCTGCCAGAGAGAGATACAGAGTGTTGCCCCATTACGAAGCAATGCTTTAGCAGAGCGCGAATGTCTGTGTGGCAGCGAATGCAGTTCCAAGGGACAGTGAAAACCAGCTAGAGCTTTCAGTGCTGGCAGCTTTCCTGTGGGCGCAATCTCTGGACGTTTCCAATTTGGCAGCCGGGCTCTGCCAGAGAGAGATACAGAGTGTTGCCCCATTACGAAGCAATGCTTTAGCAGAGCGCGAATGTCTGTGTGGCAGCGAATGCAGTTCCAAGGGACAGTGAAAACCAGCTAGAGCTTTCAGTGCTGGCAGCTTTCCTGTGGGCGCAATCTCTGGACGTTTCCAATTTGGCAGCCGGGCTCTGCCAGAGAGAGATACAGAGTGTTGCCCCATTACCAAGCAATGCTTTAGCAGAGCGCGAATGTCTGTGTGGCAGCGAATGCAGTTCCAAGGGACAGTGAAAACCAGCTAGAGCTTTCAGTGCTGGCAGCTTTCCTGTGGGCGCAATCTCTGGACGTTTCCAATTTGGCAGCCGGGCTCTGCCAGAGAGAGATACAGAGTGTTGCCCCATTACGAAGCAATGCTTTAGCAGAGCGCGAATGTCTGTGTGGCAGCGAATGCAGTTCCAAGGGACAGTGAAAACCAGCTAGAGCTTTCAGTGCTGGCAGCTTTCCTGTGGGCGCAATCTCTGGACGTTTCCAATTTGGCAGCCGGGCTCTGCCACAGAGAGATACAGAGTGTTGCCCCATTACGAAGCAATGCTTTAGCAGAGCGCGAATGTCTGTGTGGCAGCGAATGCAGTTCCAAGGGACAGTGAAAACCAGCTAGAGCTTTCAGTGCTGGCAGCTTTCCTGTGGGCGCAATCTCTGGACGTTTCCAATTTGGCAGCCGGGCTCTGCCAGAGAGAGATACAGAGTGTTGCCCCATTACGAAGCAATGCTTTAGCAGAGCGCGAATGTCTGTGTGGCAGCGAATGCAGTTCCAAGGGACAGTGAAAACCAGCTAGAGCTTTCAGTGCTGGCAGCTTTCCTGTGGGCGCAATCTCTGGACGTTTCCAATTTGGCAGCCGGGCTCTGCCAGAGAGAGATACAGAGTGTTGCCCACTTACCAAGCAATGCTTTAGCAGAGCGCGAATGTCTGTGTGGCAGCGAATGCAGTTCCAAGGGACAGTGAAAACCAGCTACAGCTTTCAGTGCTGGCAGCTTTCCTGTGGGCGCAGTCTCTGGACGTTTCCAATTTGGCAGCCGGGCTCTGCCAGAGAGAGATACAGAGTGTTGCCCCATTAGGAAGCAATGCTTTAGCAGAGCGCGAATGTCTGTGTGGCAGCGAATGCAGTTCCAAGGGACAGTGAAAACCAGCTAGAGCTTTCAGTGCTGGCAGCTTTCCTGTGGGCGCAATCTCTGGACGTTTCCAATTTGGCAGCCGGGCTCTGCCAGAGAGAGATACAGAGTGTTGCCCCATTACGAAGCAATGCTTTAGCAGAGCGCGAATGTCTGTGTGGCAGCGAATGCAGTTCCAAGGGACAGTGAAAACCAGCTAGAGCTTTCAGTGCTGGCAGCTTTCCTGTGGGCGCAATCTCTGGACGTTTCCAATTTGGCAGCCGGGCTCTGCCACAGAGAGATACAGAGTGTTGCCCCATTACCAAGCAATGCTTTAGCAGAGCGCGAATGTCTGTGTGGCAGCGAATGCAGTTCCAAGGGACAGTGAAAACCAGCTAGAGCTTTCAGTGCTGGCAGCTTTCCTGTGGGCGCAATCTCTGGACGTTTCCAATTTGGCAGCCGGGCTCTGCCACAGAGAGATACAGAGTGTTGCCCCATTACGAAGCAATGCTTTAGCAGAGCGCGAATGTCTGTGTGGCAGCGAATGCAGTTCCAAGGGACAGTGAAAACCAGCTAGAGCTTTCAGTGCTGGCAGCTTTCCTGTGGGCGCAATCTCTGGACGTTTCCAATTTGGCAGCCGGGCTCTGCCAGAGAGAGATACAGAGTGTTGCCCCATTAGGAAGCAATGCTTTAGCAGAGCGCGAATGTCTGTGTGGCAGCGAATGCAGTTCCAAGGGACAGTGAAAACCAGCTAGAGCTTTCAGTGCTGGCAGCTTTCCTGTGGGCGCAATCTCTGGACGTTTCCAATTTGGCAGCCGGGCTCTGCCAGAGAGAGATACAGAGTGTTGCCCCCTTACCAAGCAATGCTTTAGCAGAGCGCGAATGTCTGTGTGGCAGCGAATGCAGTTCCAAGGGACAGTGAAAACCAGCTAGAGCTTTCAGTGCTGGCAGCTTTCCTGTGGGCGCAATCTCTGGACGTTTCCAATTTGGCAGCCGGGCTCTGCCACAGAGAGATACAGAGTGTTGCCCACTTACCAAGCAATGCTTTAGCAGAGCGCGAATGTCTGTGTGGCAGCGAATGCAGTTCCAAGGGACAGTGAAAACCAGCTAGAGCTTTCAGTGCTGGCAGCTTTCCTATGGGCGCAATCTCTGGACAATTCCAATTTGGCAGCCGGGCTCTGCCAGAGAGAGATACAGAGTGTTGCCCAATTGGGAAGCAAAGCTTTAGCAGAGCGCGAATGTCTGTGTGGCAGCGAATGCAGTTCCAAGGGACAGTGAAAACCAGCTAGAGCTTTCAGTGCTGGCAGCTTTCCTGTGGGCGCAATCTCTGGACGTTTCCAAATTGGCAGCCGGGCTCTGCCAGAGAGAGATACAGAGTGTTGCCCAATTAGGAAGCAATGCTTTAGCAGAGCGCGAATGTCTGTGTGGCAGCGAATGCAGTTCCAAGGGACACTGAAAACCAGCTAGAGCTTTCAGTGCTGGCAGCTTTCCTGTGGGCGCAATCTCTGGATGTTTCCAATTTGGCAGCCGGGCTCTGCCAGAGAGAGATACAGAGTGTTGCCCCCTTACCAAGCAATGCTTTAGCAGAGCGCGAATGTCTGTGTGGCAGCGAATGCAGTTCCAAGGGACAGTGAAAACCAGCTAGAGCTTTCAGTGCTGGCAGCTTTCCTGTGGGTGCAATCTCTGGACGTTTCCAATTTGGCAGCCGGGCTCTGCCAGAGAGAGATACAGAGTGTTGCCCCATTAGGAAGCAATGCTTTAGCAGAGCGCGAATGTCTGTGTGGCAGCGAATGCAGTTCCAAGGGACAGTGAAAACCAGCTAGAGCTTTCAGTGCTGGCAGCTTTCCTGTGGGCGCAATCTCTGGACGTTTCCAATTTGGCAGCCGGGCTCTGCCAGAGAGAGATACAGAGTGTTGCCCCATTACGAAGCAATGCTTTAGCAGAGCGCGAATGTCTGTGTGGCAGCGAATGCAGTTCCAAGGGACAGTGAAAACCAGCTAGAGCTTTCAGTGCTGGCAGCTTTCCTGTGGGCGCAACCTCTTGACGTTTCCAATTTGGCAGCCGGGCTCTGCCACAGAGAGATACAGAGTGTTGCCCCATTACCAAGCAATGCTTTAGCAGAGCGCGAATGTCTGTGTGGCAGCGAATGCAGTTCCAAGGGACAGTGAAAACCAGCTAGAGCTTTCAGTGCTGGCAGCTTTCCTGTGGGCGCAATCTCTGGACGTTTCCAATTTGGCAGCCGGGCTCTGCCAGAGAGAGATACAGAGTGTTGCCCCATTACGAAGCAATGCTTTAGCAGAGCGCGAATGTCTGTGTGGCAGCGAATGCAGTTCCAAGGGACAGTGAAAACCAGCTAGAGCTTTCAGTGCTGGCAGCTTTCCTGTGGGCGCAATCTCTGGACGTTTCCAATTTGGCAGCCGGGCTCTGCCAGAGAGAGATACAGAGTGTTGCCCCATTACAAAGCAATGCTTTAGCAGAGCGCGAATGTCTGTGTGGCAGCGAATGCAGTTCCAAGGGACAGTGAAAACCAGCTAGAGCTTTCAGTGCTGGCAGCTTTCCTGTGGGCGCAATCTCTGGGCGTTTCCAATTTGGCAGCCGGGCTCTGCCAGAGAGAGATACAGAGTGTTGCCCCATTACCAAGCAATGCTTTAGCAGAGCGCGAATGTCTGTGTGGCAGCGAATGCAGTTCCAAGGGACAGT
This sequence comes from Mycteria americana, assembly GCF_035582795.1. Classification (NCBI taxonomy): domain Eukaryota; kingdom Metazoa; phylum Chordata; class Aves; order Ciconiiformes; family Ciconiidae; genus Mycteria; species Mycteria americana. Next base: position 369,504 of record NW_027445640.1, read on the forward strand.
GAAAACCAGCTAGAGCTTTCAGTGCTGGCAGCTTTCCTGTGGGCGCAATCTCTGGACGTTTCCAATTTGGCAGCCGGGCTCTGCCACAGAGAGAGATACAGAATGTTGCCCCATTACCAAGCAATGCTTTAGCAGAGCGCGAATGTCTGTGTGGCAGCGAATGCAGTTCCAAGGGACAGTGAAAACCAGCTAGAGCTTTCAGTGCTGGCAGCTTTCCTGTGGCCGCAATGTCTGGACGTTTCCAATTTGGCAGCCGGGCTCTGCCACAGAGAGATACAGAGTGTTGCCCCATTACGAAGCAAAGCTTTAGCAGAGCGCGAATGTCTGTGTGGCAGCGAATGCAGTTCCAAGGGACAATGAAAACCAGCTAGAGCTTTCAGTGCTGGCAGCTTTCCTGTGGGCGCAATCTCTGGACGTTTCCAATTTGGCAGCTGGGCTCTGCCAGAGAGAGATACAGAGTGTTGCCCCCTTGCCGAGCAAAGCTTTAGCAGAGCGCGAATGTCTGTGTGGCAGCGAATGCAGTTCCAAGGGACAGTGAAAACCAGCTAGAGCTTTCAGTGCTGGCAGCTTTCCTGTGGGCGCAATCTCTGGACGTTTCCAATTTGGCAGCCGGGCTCTGCCAGAGAGAGATACAGAGTGTTGCCCCATTAGGAAGAAATGCTGTAGCAGAGCGCGAATGTCTGTGTGGCAGCGAATGCAGTTCCAAGGGACAGTGAAAACCAGCTAGAGCTTTCAGTGCTGGCAGCTTTCCTGTGGGCGCAATCTCTGGACGTTTCCAATTTGGCAGCCGGGCTCTGCCAGAGAGAGATACAGAGTGTTGCCCCATTACGAAGCAATGCTTTAGCAGAGCGCGAATGTCTGTGTGGCAGCGAATGCAGTTCCAAGGGACAGTGAAAACCAGCTACAGCTTTCAGTGCTGGCAGCTTTCCTGTGGGCGCAATCTCTGGACGTTTCCAATTTGGCAGCCGGGCTCTGCCACAGAGAGATACAGAGTGTTGCCCCATTACGAAGCAATGCTTTAGCAGAGCGCGAATGTCTGTGTGGCAGCGAATGCAGTTCCAAGGGACAGTGAAAACCAGCTAGAGCTTTCAGTGCTGGCAGCTTTCCTGTGGGCGCAATCTCTGGACGTTTCCAATTTGGCAGCCGGGCTCTGCCAGAGAGAGATACAGAGTGTTGCCCCATTACCAAGCAATGCTTTAGCAGAGCGCGAATGTCTGTGTGGCAGCGAATGCAGTTCCAAGGGACAGTGAAAACCAGCTAGAGCTTTCAGTGCTGGCAGCTTTCCTGTGGGCGCAATCTCTGGACGTTTCCAATTTGGCAGCCGGGCTCTGCCACAGAGAGATACAGAGTGTTGCCCCCTTACCAAGCAATGCTTTAGCAGAGCGCGAATGTCTGTGTGGCAGCGAATGCAGTTCCAAGGGACAGTGAAAACCAGCTAGAGCTTTCAGTGCTGGCAGCTTTCCTGTGGGCGCAATCTCTGGACGTTTCCAATTTGGCAGCCGGGCTCTGCCACAGAGAGATACAGAGTGTTGCCCCATTACGAAGCAAAGCTTTAGCAGAGCGCGAATGTCTGTGTGGCAGCGAATGCAGTTCCAAGGGACAGTGAAAACCAGCTAGAGCTTTCAGTGCTGGCAGCTTTCCTGTGGGCGCAATCTCTGGACATTTCCAATTTGGCAGCCGGGCTCTGCCAGAGCGAGATACAGAGTGTTGCCCCATTACGAAGCAAAGCTTTAGCAGAGCGCGAATGTCTGTGTGGCAGCGAATGCAGTTCCAAGGGACAGTGAAAACCAGCTAGAGCTTTCAGTGCTGGCAGCTTTCCTGTGGGCGCAATCTCTGGACGTTTCCAATTTGGCAGCCGGGCTCTGCCACAGAGAGATACAGAGTGTTGCCCCATTACCAAGCAATGCTTTAGCAGAGCGCGAATGTCTGTGTGGCAGCGAATGCAGTTCCAAGGGACAGTGAAAACCAGCTAGAGCTTTCAGTGCTGGCAGCTTTCCTGTGGGCGCAATCTCTGGACGTTTCCAATTTGGCAGCCGGGCTCTGCCACAGAGAGATACAGAGTGTTGCCCCATTACCAAGCAATGCTTTAGCAGAGCGCGAATGTCTGTGTGGCAGCGAATGCAGTTCCAAGGGACAGTGAAAACCAGCTAGAGCTTTCAGTGCTGGCAGCTTTCCTGTGGGCGCAATCTCTGGACGTTTCCAATTTGGCAGCCGGGCTCTGCCACAGAGAGATACAGAGTGTTGCCCCCTTACCAAGCAATGCTTTAGCAGAGCGCGAATGTCTGTGTGGCAGCGAATGCAGTTCCAAGGGACAGTGAAAACCAGCTAGAGCTTTCAGTGCTGGCAGCTTTCCTGTGGGCGCAATCTCTGGACGTTTCCAATTTGGCAGCCGGGCTCTGCCACAGAGAGATACAGAGTGTTGCCCCCTTACCAAGCAATGCTTTAGCAGAGCGCGAATGTCTGTGTGGCAGCGAATGCAGTTCCAAGGGACAGTGAAAACCAGCTAGAGCTTTCAGTGCTGGCAGCTTTCCTGTGGGCGCAATCTCTGGACGTTTCCAATTTGGCAGCCGGGCTCTGCCACAGAGAGATACAGAGTGTTGCCCCATTACGAAGCAAAGCTTTAGCAGAGCGCGAATGTCTGTGTGGCAGCGAATGCAGTTCCAAGGGACAGTGAAAACCAGCTAGAGCTTTCAGTGCTGGCAGCTTTCCTGTGGGCGCAATCTCTGGACATTTCCAATTTGGCAGCCGGGCTCTGCCAGAGCGAGATACAGAGTGTTGCCCCATTACGAAGCAAAGCTTTAGCAGAGCGCGAATGTCTGTGTGGCAGCGAATGCAGTTCCAAGGGACAGTGAAAACCAGCTAGAGCTTTCAGTGCTGGCAGCTTTCCTGTGGGCGCAATCTCTGGACGTTTCCAATTTGGCAGCCGGGCTCTGCCAGAGAGAGATACAGAGTGTTGCCCCATTACGAAGCAAAGCTTTAGCAGAGCGCGAATGTCTGTGTGGCAGCGAATGCAGTTCCAAGGGACAGTGAAAACCAGCTAGAGCTTTCAGTGCTGGCAGCTTTCCTGTGGGCGCAATCTCTGGACGTTTCCAATTTGGCAGCCGGGCTCTGCCAGAGAGAGATACAGAGTGTTGCCCCATTACGAAGCAAAGCTTTAGCAGAGCGCGAATGTCTGTGTGGCAGCGAATGCAGTTCCAAGGGACAGTGAAAACCAGCTACAGCTTTCAGTGCTGGCAGCTTTCCTGTGGGCGCAATCTCTGGACGTTTCCAATTTGGCAGCCGGGCTCTGCCTCAGAGAGATACAGAGTGTTGCCCCATTACGAAGCAATGCTTTAGCAGAGCGCGAATGTCTGTGTGGCAGCGAATGCAGTTCCAAGGGACAGTGAAAACCAGTTAGAGCTTTCAGTGCTGGCAGCTTTCCTGTGGGCGCAATCTCTGGACGTTTCCAATTTGGCAGCCGGGCTCTGCCAGAGAGAGATACAGAGTGTTGCCCCATTACGAAGCAATGCTTTAGCAGAGCGCGAATGTCTGTGTGGCAGCGAATGCAGTTCCAAGGGACAGTGAAAACCAGCTAGAGCTTTCAGTGCTGGCAGCTTTCCTGTGGGCGCAATCTCTGGACGTTTCCAATTTGGCAGCCGGGCTCTGCCACAGAGAGATACAGAGTGTTGCCCCATTACGAAGCAATGCTTTAGCAGAGCGCGAATGTCTGTGTGGCAGCGAATGCAGTTCCAAGGGACAGTGAAAACCAGCTAGAGCTTTCAGTGCTGGCAGCTTTCCTGTGGGCGCAACCTCTGGACGTTTCCAATTTGGCAGCCGGGCTCTGCCACAGAGAGATACAGAGTGTTGCCCCATTACAAAGCAATGCTTTAGCAGAGCGCGAATGTCTGTGTGGCAGCGAATGCAGTTCCAAGGGACAGTGAAAACCAGCTAGAGCTTTCAGTGCTGGCAGCTTTCCTGTGGGCGCAATCTCTGGACGTTTCCAATTTGGCAGCCGGGCTCTGCCACAGAGAGATACAGAGTGTTGCCCCCTTACCAAGCAATGCTTTAGCAGAGCGCGAATGTCTGTGTGGCAGCGAATGCAGTTCCAAGGGACAGTGAAAACCAGCTAGAGCTTTCAGTGCTGGCAGCTTTCCTGTGGGCGCAATCTCTGGACGTTTCCAATTTGGCAGCCGGGCTCTGCCAGAGAGAGATACAGAGTGTTGCCCAATTGGGAAGCAAAGCTTTAGCAGAGCGCGAATGTCTGTGTGGCAGCGAATGCAGTTCCAAGGGACAGTGAAAACCAGCTAGAGCTTTCAGTGCTGGCAGCTTTCCTGTGGGCGCAATCTCTGGACGTTTCCAATTTGGCAGCCGGGCTCTGCCACAGAGAGATACAGACTGTTGCCCCATTACGAAGCAATGCTTTAGCAGAGCGCGAATGTCTGTGTGGCAGCGAATGCAGTTCCAAGGGACAGTGAAAACCAGCTAGAGCTTTCAGTGCTGGCAGCTTTCCTGTGGGCGCAATCTCTGGACGTTTCCAATTTGGCAGCCGGGCTCTGCCACAGAGAGATACAGAGTGTTGCCCCCTTACCAAGCAATGCTTTAGCAGAGCGCGAATGTCTGTGTGGCAGCGAATGCAGTTCCAAGGGACAGTGAAAACCAGCTAGAGCTTTCAGTGCTGGCAGCTTTCCTGTGGGCGCAATCTCTGGACGTTTCCAATTTGGCAGCCGGGCTCTGCCAGAGAGAGATACAGAGTGTTGCCCCATTAGGAAGCAATGCTTTAGCAGAGCGCGAATGTCTGTGTGGCAGCGAATGCAGTTCCAAGGGACAGTGAAAACCAGCTAGAGCTTTCAGTGCTGGCAGCTTTCCTGTGGGCGCAATCTCTGGACGTTTCCAATTTGGCAGCCGGGCTCTGCCACAGAGAGATACAGAGTGTTGCCCCATTACGAAGCAATGCTTTAGCAGAGCGCGAATGTCTGTGTGGCAGCGAATGCAGTTCCAAGGGACAGTGAAAACCAGCTAGAGCTTTCAGTGCTGGCAGCTTTCCTGTGGGCGCAATCTCTGGACGTTTCCAATTTGGCAGCCGGGCTCTGCCACAGAGAGATACAGAGTGTTGCCCCATTACCAAGCAATGCTTTAGCAGAGCGCGAATGTCTGTGTGGCAGCGAATGCAGTTCCAAGGGACAGTGAAAACCAGCTAGAGCTTTCAGTGCTGGCAGCTTTCCTGTGGGCGCAATCTCTGGACGTTTCCAATTTGGCAGCCGGGCTCTGCCAGAGAGAGATACAGAGTGTTGCCCCATTACGAAGCAATGCTTTAGCAGAGCGCGAATGTCTGTGTGGCAGCGAATGCAGTTCCAAGGGACAGTGAAAACCAGCTAGAGCTTTCAGTGCTGGCAGCTTTCCTGTGGGCGCAATCTCTGGACGTTTCCAATTTGGCAGCCGGGCTCTGCCAGAGAGAGATACAGAGTGTTGCCCCATTAGGAAGCAATGCTTTAGCAGAGCGCGAATGTCTGTGTGGCAGCGAATGCAGTTCCAAGGGACAGTGAAAACCAGCTAGAGCTTTCAGTGCTGGCAGCTTTCCTGTGGGCGCAATCTCTGGACGTTTCCAATTTGGCAGCCGGGCTCTGCCACAGAGAGATACAGAGTGTTGCCCCATTACGAAGCAATGCTTTAGCAGAGCGCGAATGTCTGTGTGGCAGCGAATGCAGTTCCAAGGGACAGTGAAAACCAGCTAGAGCTTTCAGTGCTGGCAGCTTTCCTGTGGGCGCAATCTCTGGACGTTTCCAATTTGGCAGCCGGGCTCTGCCACAGAGAGATACAGAGTGTTGCCCCATTACCAAGCAATGCTTTAGCAGAGCGCGAATGTCTGTGTGGCAGCGAATGCAGTTCCAAGGGACAGTGAAAACCAGCTAGAGCTTTCAGTGCTGGCAGCTTTCCTGTGGGCGCAATCTCTGGACGTTTCCAATTTGGCAGCCGGGCTCTGCCAGAGAGAGATACAGAGTGTTGCCCCATTACGAAGCAATGCTTTAGCAGAGCGCGAATGTCTGTGTGGCAGCGAATGCAGTTCCAAGGGACAGTGAAAACCAGCTAGAGCTTTCAGTGCTGGCAGCTTTCCTGTGGGCGCAATCTCTGGACGTTTCCAATTTGGCAGCCGGGCTCTGCCAGAGAGAGATACAGAGTGTTGCCCCATTACGAAGCAATGCTTTAGCAGAGCGCGAATGTCTGTGTGGCAGCGAATGCAGTTCCAAGGGACAGTGAAAACCAGCTAGAGCTTTCAGTGCTGGCAGCTTTCCTGTGGGCGCAATCTCTGGACGTTTCCAATTTGGCAGCCGGGCTCTGCCAGAGAGAGATACAGAGTGTTGCCCCATTACCAAGCAATGCTTTAGCAGAGCGCGAATGTCTGTGTGGCAGCGAATGCAGTTCCAAGGGACAGTGAAAACCAGCTAGAGCTTTCAGTGCTGGCAGCTTTCCTGTGGGCGCAATCTCTGGACGTTTCCAATTTGGCAGCCGGGCTCTGCCAGAGAGAGATACAGAGTGTTGCCCCATTACGAAGCAATGCTTTAGCAGAGCGCGAATGTCTGTGTGGCAGCGAATGCAGTTCCAAGGGACAGTGAAAACCAGCTAGAGCTTTCAGTGCTGGCAGCTTTCCTGTGGGCGCAATCTCTGCACGTTTCCAATTTGGCAGCCGGGCTCTGCCACAGAGAGATACAGAGTGTTGCCCCATTACGAAGCAATGCTTTAGCAGAGCGCGAATGTCTGTGTGGCAGCGAATGCAGTTCCAAGGGACAGTGAAAACCAGCTAGAGCTTTCAGTGCTGGCAGCTTTCCTGTGGGCGCAATCTCTGGACGTTTCCAATTTGGCAGCCGGGCTCTGCCACAGAGATATACAGAGTGTTGCCCCATTACGAAGCAATGCTTTAGCAGAGCGCGAATGTCTGTGTGGCAGCGAATGCAGTTCCAAGGGACAGTGAAAACCAGCTAGAGCTTTCAGTGCTGGCAGCTTTCCTGTGGGCGCAATCTCTGGACGTTTCCAATTTGGCAGCCGGGCTCTGCCAGAGAGAGATACAGAGTGTTGCCCACTTACCAAGCAATGCTTTAGCAGAGCGCGAATGTCTGTGTGGCAGCGAATGCAGTTCCAAGGGACAGTGAAAACCAGCTACAGCTTTCAGTGCTGGCAGCTTTCCTGTGGGCGCAGTCTCTGGACGTTTCCAATTTGGCAGCCGGGCTCTGCCAGAGAGAGATACAGAGTGTTGCCCCATTAGGAAGCAATGCTTTAGCAGAGCGCGAATGTCTGTGTGGCAGCGAATGCAGTTCCAAGGGACAGTGAAAACCAGCTAGAGCTTTCAGTGCTGGCAGCTTTCCTGTGGGCGCAATCTCTGGACGTTTCCAATTTGGCAGCCGGGCTCTGCCAGAGAGAGATACAGAGTGTTGCCCCATTACGAAGCAATGCTTTAGCAGAGCGCGAATGTCTGTGTGGCAGCGAATGCAGTTCCAAGGGACAGTGAAAACCAGCTAGAGCTTTCAGTGCTGGCAGCTTTCCTGTGGGCGCAATCTCTGGACGTTTCCAATTTGGCAGCCGGGCTCTGCCACAGAGAGATACAGAGTGTTGCCCCATTACCAAGCAATGCTTTAGCAGAGCGCGAATGTCTGTGTGGCAGCGAATGCAGTTCCAAGGGACAGTGAAAACCAGCTAGAGCTTTCAGTGCTGGCAGCTTTCCTGTGGGCGCAATCTCTGGACGTTTCCAATTTGGCAGCCGGGCTCTGCCAGAGAGAGATACAGAGTGTTGCCCCATTACGAAGCAATGCTTTAGCAGAGCGCGAATGTCTGTGTGGCAGCGAATGCAGTTCCAAGGGACAGTGAAAACCAGCTAGAGCTTTCAGTGCTGGCAGCTTTCCTGTGGGCGCAATCTCTGGACGTTTCCAATTTGGCAGCCGGGCTCTGCCACAGAGAGATACAGAGTGTTGCCCCATTACGAAGCAATGCTTTAGCAGAGCGCGAATGTCTGTGTGGCAGCGAATGCAGTTCCAAGGGACAGTGAAAACCAGCTAGAGCTTTCAGTGCTGGCAGCTTTCCTGTGGGCGCAATCTCTGGACGTTTCCAATTTGGCAGCCGGGCTCTGCCACAGAGAGATACAGAGTGTTGCCCCCTTACCAAGCAATGCTTTAGCAGAGCGCGAATGTCTGTGTGGCAGCGAATGCAGTTCCAAGGGACAGTGAAAACCAGCTAGAGCTTTCAGTGCTGGCAGCTTTCCTGTGGGCGCAATCTCTGGACGTTTCCAATTTGGCAGCCGGGCTCTGCCACAGAGAGATACAGAGTGTTGCCCCATTACCAAGCAATGCTTTAGCAGAGCGCGAATGTCTGTGTGGCAGCGAATGCAGTTCCAAGGGACAGTGAAAACCAGCTAGAGCTTTCAGTGCTGGCAGCTTTCCTGTGGGCGCAATCTCTGGACGTTTCCAATTTGGCAGCCGGGCTCTGCCACAGAGAGATACAGAGTGTTGCCCCATTACGAAGCAATGCTTTAGCAGAGCGCGAATGTCTGTGTGGCAGCGAATGCAGTTCCAAGGGACAGTGAAAACCAGCTAGAGCTTTCAGTGCTGGCAGCTTTCCTATGGGCGCAATCTCTGGACATTTCCAATTTGGCAGCCGGGCTCTGCCAGAGAGAGATACAGAGTGTTGCCCAATTGGGAAGCAAAGCTTTAGCAGAGCGCGAATGTCTGTGTGGCAGCGAATGCAGTTCCAAGGGACAGTGAAAACCAGCTAGAGCTTTCAGTGCTGGCAGCTTTCCTGTGGGCGCAATCTCTGGACGTTTCCAATTTGGCAGCCGGGCTCTGCCAGAGAGAGATACAGAGTGTTGCCCCCTTACCAAGCAATGCTTTAGCAGAGCGCGAATGTCTGTGTGGCAGCGAATGCAGTTCCAAGGGACAGTGAAAACCAGCTAGAGCTTTCAGTGCTGGCAGCTTTCCTGTGGGCGCAATCTCTGGACGTTTCCAATTTGGCAGCCGGGCTCTGCCAGAGAGAGATACAGAGTGTTGCCCCATTACGAAGCAATGCTTTAGCAGAGCGCGAATGTCTGTGTGGCAGCGAATGCAGTTCCAAGGGACAGTGAAAACCAGCTAGAGCTTTCAGTGCTGGCAGCTTTCCTGTGGGCGCAACCTCTTGACGTTTCCAATTTGGCAGCCGGGCTCTGCCACAGAGAGATACAGAGTGTTGCCCCATTACCAAGCAATGCTTTAGCAGAGCGCGAATGTCTGTGTGGCAGCGAATGCAGTTCCAAGGGACAGTGAAAACCAGCTAGAGCTTTCAGTGCTGGCAGCTTTCCTGTGGGCGCAATCTCTGGACGTTTCCAATTTGGCAGCCGGGCTCTGCCACAGAGAGATACAGAGTGTTGCCCCCTTACCAAGCAATGCTTTAGCAGAGCGCGAATGTCTGTGTGGCAGCGAATGCAGTTCCAAGGGACAGTGAAAACCAGCTAGAGCTTTCAGTGCTGGCAGCTTTCCTGTGGGCGCAATCTCTGGACGTTTCCAATTTGGCAGCCGGGCTCTGCCAGAGAGAGATACAGAGTGTTGCCCCATTACAAAGCAATGCTTTAGCAGAGCGCGAATGTCTGTGTGGCAGCGAATGCAGTTCCAAGGGACAGTGAAAACCAGCTAGAGCTTTCAGTGCTGGCAGCTTTCCTGTGGGCGCAATCTCTGGGCGTTTCCAATTTGGCAGCCGGGCTCTGCCAGAGAGAGATACAGAGTGTTGCCCCATTACCAAGCAATGCTTTAGCAGAGCGCGAATGTCTGTGTGGCAGCGAATGCAGTTCCAAGGGACAGTGAAAACCAGCTAGAGCTTTCAGTGCTGGCAGGTTTCCTGTGGGCGCAACCTCTTGACGTTTCCAATTTGGCAGCCGGGCTCTGCCACAGAGAGATACAGAGTGTTGCCCCATTACCAAGCAATGCTTTAGCAGAGCGCGAATGTCTGTGTGGCAGCGAATGCAGTTCCAAGGGACAGTGAAAACCAGCTAGAGCTTTCAGTGCTGGCAGCTTTCCTGTGGCCGCAATGTCTGGACGTTTCCAATTTGGCAGCCGGGCTCTGCCACAGAGAGATACAGAGTGTTGCCCCCTTACCAAGCAATGCTTTAGCAGAGCGCGAATGTCTGTGTGGCAGCGAATGCAGTTCCAAGGGACAGTGAAAACCAGCTAGAGCTTTCAGTGCTGGCAGCTTTCCTGTGGGCGCAATCTCTGGACGTTTCCAATTTGGCAGCCGGGCTCTGCCAGAGAGAGATACAGAGTGTTGCCCCATTACAAAGCAATGCTTTAGCAGAGCGCGAATGTCTGTGTGGCAGCGAATGCAGTTCCAAGGGACAGTGAAAACCAGCTAGAGCTTTCAGTGCTGGCAGCTTTCCTGTGGGCGCAATCTCTGGGCGTTTCCAATTTGGCAGCCGGGCTCTGCCAGAGAGAGATACAGAGTGTTGCCCCATTACCAAGCAATGCTTTAGCAGAGCGCGAATGTCTGTGTGGCAGCGAATGCAGTTCCAAGGGACAGTGAAAACCAGCTAGAGCTTTCAGTGCTGGCAGGTTTCCTGTGGGCGCAATGTCTGGACGTTTCCAATTTGGCAGCCGGGCTCTGCCACAGAGAGAGATACAGAATGTTGCCCCATTACGAAGCAATGCTTTAGCAGAGCGCGAATGTCTGTGTGGCAGCGAATGCAGTTCCAAGGGACAGTGAAAACCAGCTAGAGCTTTCAGTGCTGGCAGCTTTCCTGTGGCCGCAATGTCTGGACGTTTCCAATTTGGCAGCCGGGCTCTGCCACAGAGAGATACAGAGTGTTGCCCCATTACGAAGCAAAGCTTTAGCAGAGCGCGAATGTCTGTGTGGCAGCGAATGCAGTTCCAAGGGACAATGAAAACCAGCTAGAGCTTTCAGTGCTGGCAGCTTTCCTGTGGGCGCAATCTCTGGACGTTTCCAATTTGGCAGCTGGGCTCTGCCAGAGAGAGATACAGAGTGTTGCCCCCTTGCCGAGCAAAGCTTTAGCAGAGCGCGAATGTCTGTGTGGCAGCGAATGCAGTTCCAAGGGACAGTGAAAACCAGCTAGAGCTTTCAGTGCTGGCAGCTTTCCTGTGGGCGCAATCTCTGGACGTTTCCAATTTGGCAGCCGGGCTCTGCCACAGAGAGATACAGAGTGTTGCCCCATTAGGAAGAAATGCTGTAGCAGAGCGCGAATGTCTGTGTGGCAGCGAATGCAGTTCCAAGGGACAGTGAAAACCAGCTAGAGCTTTCAGTGCTGGCAGCTTTCCTGTGGGCGCAATCTCTGGACGTTTCCAATTTGGCAGCCGGGCTCTGCCAGAGAGAGATACAGAGTGTTGCCCCATTACGAAGCAAAGCTTTAGCAGAGCGCGAATGTCTGTGTGGCAGCGAATGCAGTGCCAAGGGACAGTGAAAACCAGCTAGAGCTTTCAGTGCTGGCAGCTTTCCTGTGGGCGCAATCTCTGGACATTTCCAATTTGGCAGCCGGGCTCTGCCAGAGAGAGATACAGAGTGTTGCCCCATTACGAAGCAAAGCTTTAGCAGAGCGCGAATGTCTGTGTGGCAGCGAATGCAGTTCCAAGGGACAGTGAAAACCAGCTAGAGCTTTCAGTGCTGGCAGCTTTCCTGTGGGCGCAATCTCTGGACGTTTCCAATTTGGCAGCCGGGCTCTGCCACAGAGAGATACAGAGTGTTGCCCCCTTACCAAGCAATGCTTTAGCAGAGCGCGAATGTCTGTGTGGCAGCGAATGCAGTTCCAAGGGACAGTGAAAACCAGCTAGAGCTTTCAGTGCTGGCAGCTTTCCTGTGGGCGCAATCTCTGGACGTTTCCAATTTGGCAGCCGGGCTCTGCCAGAGAGAGATACAGAGTGTTGCCCCATTACGAAGCAATGCTTTAGCAGAGCGCGAATGTCTGTGTGGCAGCGAATGCAGTTCCAAGGGACAGTGAAAACCAGCTAGAGCTTTCAGTGCTGGCAGCTTTCCTGTGGGCGCAATCTCTGGACGTTTCCAATTTGGCAGCCGGGCTCTGCCACAGAGAGATACAGAGTGTTGCCCCATTACGAAGCAAAGCTTTAGCAGAGCGCGAATGTCTGTGTGGCAGCGAATGCAGTTCCAAGGGACAGTGAAAACCAGCTAGAGCTTTCAGTGCTGGCAGCTTTCCTGTGGGCACAATCTCTGGACATTTCCAATTTGGCAGCCGGGCTCTGCCAGAGCGAGATACAGAGTGTTGCCCCATTACGAAGCAAAGCTTTAGCAGAGCGCGAATGTCTGTGTGGCAGCGAATGCAGTTCCAAGGGACAGTGAAAACCAGCTAGAGCTTTCAGTGCTGGCAGCTTTCCTGTGGGCGCAATCTCTGGACGTTTCCAATTTGGCAGCCGGGCTCTGCCAGAGAGAGATACAGAGTGTTGCCCCATTACGAAGCAATGCTTTAGCAGAGCGCGAATGTCTGTGTGGCAGCGAATGCAGTTCCAAGGGACAGTGAAAACCAGCTAGAGCTTTCAGTGCTGGCAGCTTTCCTGTGGGCGCAATCTCTGGACGTTTCCAATTTGGCAGCCGGGCTCTGCCACAGAGAGATACAGAGTGTTGCCCCCTTACCAAGCAATGCTTTAGCAGAGCGCGAATGTCTGTGTGGCAGCGAATGCAGTTCCAAGGGACAGTGAAAACCAGCTAGAGCTTTCAGTGCTGGCAGCTTTCCTGTGGGCGCAATCTCTGGACGTTTCCAATTTGGCAGCCGGGCTCTGCCACAGAGAGATACAGAGTGTTGCCCCCTTACCAAGCAATGCTTTAGCAGAGCGCGAATGTCTGTGTGGCAGCGAATGCAGTTCCAAGGGACAGTGAAAACCAGCTAGAGCTTTCAGTGCTGGCAGCTTTCCTGTGGGCGCAATCTCTGGACGTTTCCAATTTGGCAGCCGGGCTCTGCCACAGAGAGATACAGAGTGTTGCCCCATTACCAAGCAATGCTTTAGCAGAGCGCGAATGTCTGTGTGGCAGCGAATGCAGTTCCAAGGGACAGTGAAAACCAGCTAGAGCTTTCAGTGCTGGCAGCTTTCCTGTGGGCGCAATCTCTGGACGTTTCCAATTTGGCAGCCGGGCTCTGCCAGAGAGAGATACAGAGTGTTGCCCACTTACCAAGCAATGCTTTAGCAGAGCGCGAATGTCTGTGTGGCAGCGAATGCAGTTCCAAGGGACAGTGAAAACCAGCTACAGCTTTCAGTGCTGGCAGCTTTCCTGTGGGCGCAGTCTCTGGACGTTTCCAATTTGGCAGCCGGGCTCTGCCAGAGAGAGATACAGAGTGTTGCCCCATTAGGAAGCAATGCTTTAGCAGAGCGCGAATGTCTGTGTGGCAGCGAATGCAGTTCCAAGGGACAGTGAAAACCAGCTAGAGCTTTCAGTGCTGGCAGCTTTCCTGTGGGCGCAATCTCTGGACGTTTCCAATTTGGCAGCCGGGCTCTGCCAGAGAGAGATACAGAGTGTTGCCCCATTACGAAGCAATGCTTTAGCAGAGCGCGAATGTCTGTGTGGCAGCGAATGCAGTTCCAAGGGACAGTGAAAACCAGCTAGAGCTTTCAGTGCTGGCAGCTTTCCTGTGGGCGCAATCTCTGGACGTTTCCAATTTGGCAGCCGGGCTCTGCCACAGAGAGATACAGAGTGTTGCCCCATTACCAAGCAATGCTTTAGCAGAGCGCGAATGTCTGTGTGGCAGCGAATGCAGTTCCAAGGGACAGTGAAAACCAGCTAGAGCTTTCAGTGCTGGCAGCTTTCCTGTGGGCGCAATCTCTGGACGTTTCCAATTTGGCAGCCGGGCTCTGCCAGAGAGAGATACAGAGTGTTGCCCCATTACGAAGCAATGCTTTAGCAGAGCGCGAATGTCTGTGTGGCAGCGAATGCAGTTCCAAGGGACAGTGAAAACCAGCTAGAGCTTTCAGTGCTGGCAGCTTTCCTGTGGGCGCAATCTCTGGACGTTTCCAATTTGGCAGCCGGGCTCTGCCACAGAGAGATACAGAGTGTTGCCCCATTACGAAGCAATGCTTTAGCAGAGCGCGAATGTCTGTGTGGCAGCGAATGCAGTTCCAAGGGACAGTGAAAACCAGCTAGAGCTTTCAGTGCTGGCAGCTTTCCTGTGGGCGCAATCTCTGGACGTTTCCAATTTGGCAGCCGGGCTCTGCCACAGAGAGATACAGAGTGTTGCCCCCTTACCAAGCAATGCTTTAGCAGAGCGCGAATGTCTGTGTGGCAGCGAATGCAGTTCCAAGGGACAGTGAAAACCAGCTAGAGCTTTCAGTGCTGGCAGCTTTCCTGTGGGCGCAATCTCTGGACGTTTCCAATTTGGCAGCCGGGCTCTGCCACAGAGAGATACAGAGTGTTGCCCCATTACCAAGCAATGCTTTAGCAGAGCGCGAATGTCTGTGTGGCAGCGAATGCAGTTCCAAGGGACAGTGAAAACCAGCTAGAGCTTTCAGTGCTGGCAGCTTTCCTGTGGGCGCAATCTCTGGACGTTTCCAATTTGGCAGCCGGGCTCTGCCACAGAGAGATACAGAGTGTTGCCCCATTACGAAGCAATGCTTTAGCAGAGCGCGAATGTCTGTGTGGCAGCGAATGCAGTTCCAAGGGACAGTGAAAACCAGCTAGAGCTTTCAGTGCTGGCAGCTTTCCTATGGGCGCAATCTCTGGACATTTCCAATTTGGCAGCCGGGCTCTGCCAGAGAGAGATACAGAGTGTTGCCCAATTGGGAAGCAAAGCTTTAGCAGAGCGCGAATGTCTGTGTGGCAGCGAATGCAGTTCCAAGGGACAGTGAAAACCAGCTAGAGCTTTCAGTGCTGGCAGCTTTCCTGTGGGCGCAATCTCTGGACGTTTCCAATTTGGCAGCCGGGCTCTGCCAGAGAGAGATACAGAGTGTTGCCCCCTTACCAAGCAATGCTTTAGCAGAGCGCGAATGTCTGTGTGGCAGCGAATGCAGTTCCAAGGGACAGTGAAAACCAGCTAGAGCTTTCAGTGCTGGCAGCTTTCCTGTGGGCGCAATCTCTGGACGTTTCCAATTTGGCAGCCGGGCTCTGCCAGAGAGAGATACAGAGTGTTGCCCCATTACGAAGCAATGCTTTAGCAGAGCGCGAATGTCTGTGTGGCAGCGAATGCAGTTCCAAGGGACAGTGAAAACCAGCTAGAGCTTTCAGTGCTGGCAGCTTTCCTGTGGGCGCAACCTCTTGACGTTTCCAATTTGGCAGCCGGGCTCTGCCACAGAGAGATACAGAGTGTTGCCCCATTACCAAGCAATGCTTTAGCAGAGCGCGAATGTCTGTGTGGCAGCGAATGCAGTTCCAAGGGACAGTGAAAACCAGCTAGAGCTTTCAGTGCTGGCAGCTTTCCTGTGGGCGCAATCTCTGGACGTTTCCAATTTGGCAGCCGGGCTCTGCCACAGAGAGATACAGAGTGTTGCCCCCTTACCAAGCAATGCTTTAGCAGAGCGCGAATGTCTGTGTGGCAGCGAATGCAGTTCCAAGGGACAGTGAAAACCAGCTAGAGCTTTCAGTGCTGGCAGCTTTCCTGTGGGCGCAATCTCTGGACGTTTCCAATTTGGCAGCCGGGCTCTGCCAGAGAGAGATACAGAGTGTTGCCCCATTACAAAGCAATGCTTTAGCAGAGCGCGAATGTCTGTGTGGCAGCGAATGCAGTTCCAAGGGACAGTGAAAACCAGCTAGAGCTTTCAGTGCTGGCAGCTTTCCTGTGGGCGCAATCTCTGGGCGTTTCCAATTTGGCAGCCGGGCTCTGCCAGAGAGAGATACAGAGTGTTGCCCCATTACCAAGCAATGCTTTAGCAGAGCGCGAATGTCTGTGTGGCAGCGAATGCAGTTCCAAGGGACAGTGAAAACCAGCTAGAGCTTTCAGTGCTGGCAGGTTTCCTGTGGGCGCAACCTCTTGACGTTTCCAATTTGGCAGCCGGGCTCTGCCACAGAGAGATACAGAGTGTTGCCCCATTACCAAGCAATGCTTTAGCAGAGCGCGAATGTCTGTGTGGCAGCGAATGCAGTTCCAAGGGACAGTGAAAACCAGCTAGAGCTTTCAGTGCTGGCAGCTTTCCTGTGGCCGCAATGTCTGGACGTTTCCAATTTGGCAGCCGGGCTCTGCCACAGAGAGATACAGAGTGTTGCCCCCTTACCAAGCAATGCTTTAGCAGAGCGCGAATGTCTGTGTGGCAGCGAATGCAGTTCCAAGGGACAGTGAAAACCAGCTAGAGCTTTCAGTGCTGGCAGCTTTCCTGTGGGCGCAATCTCTGGACGTTTCCAATTTGGCAGCCGGGCTCTGCCACAGAGAGATACAGAGTGTTGCCCCATTACGAAGCAAAGCTTTAGCAGAGCGCGAATGTCTGTGTGGCAGCGAATGCAGTTCCAAGGGACAATGAAAACCAGCTAGAGCTTTCAGTGCTGGCAGCTTTCCTGTGGGCGCAATCTCTGGACGTTTCCAATTTGGCAGCTGGGCTCTGCCAGAGAGAGATACAGAGTGTTGCCCCCTTGCCGAGCAAAGCTTTAGCAGAGCGCGAATGTCTGTGTGGCAGCGAATGCAGTTCCAAGGGACAGTGAAAACCAGCTAGAGCTTTCAGTGCTGGCAGCTTTCCTGTGGGCGCAATCTCTGGACGTTTCCAATTTGGCAGCCGGGCTCTGCCACAGAGAGATACAGAGTGTTGCCCCATTAGGAAGAAATGCTGTAGCAGAGCGCGAATGTCTGTGTGGCAGCGAATGCAGTTCCAAGGGACAGTGAAAACCAGCTAGAGCTTTCAGTGCTGGCAGCTTTCCTGTGGGCGCAATCTCTGGACGTTTCCAATTTGGCAGCCGGGCTCTGCCAGAGAGAGATACAGAGTGTTGCCCCATTACGAAGCAAAGCTTTAGCAGAGCGCGAATGTCTGTGTGGCAGCGAATGCAGTGCCAAGGGACAGTGAAAACCAGCTAGAGCTTTCAGTGCTGGCAGCTTTCCTGTGGGCGCAATCTCTGGACATTTCCAATTTGGCAGCCGGGCTCTGCCAGAGAGAGATACAGAGTGTTGCCCCATTACGAAGCAAAGCTTTAGCAGAGCGCGAATGTCTGTGTGGCAGCGAATGCAGTTCCAAGGGACAGTGAAAACCAGCTAGAGCTTTCAGTGCTGGCAGCTTTCCTGTGGGCGCAATCTCTGGACGTTTCCAATTTGGCAGCCGGGCTCTGCCACAGAGAGATACAGAGTGTTGCCCCCTTACCAAGCAATGCTTTAGCAGAGCGCGAATGTCTGTGTGGCAGCGAATGCAGTTCCAAGGGACAGTGAAAACCAGCTAGAGCTTTCAGTGCTGGCAGCTTTCCTGTGGGCGCAATCTCTGGACGTTTCCAATTTGGCAGCCGGGCTCTGCCAGAGAGAGATACAGAGTGTTGCCCCATTACGAAGCAATGCTTTAGCAGAGCGCGAATGTCTGTGTGGCAGCGAATGCAGTTCCAAGGGACAGTGAAAACCAGCTAGAGCTTTCAGTGCTGGCAGCTTTCCTGTGGGCGCAATCTCTGGACGTTTCCAATTTGGCAGCCGGGCTCTGCCACAGAGAGATACAGAGTGTTGCCCCATTACGAAGCAAAGCTTTAGCAGAGCGCGAATGTCTGTGTGGCAGCGAATGCAGTTCCAAGGGACAGTGAAAACCAGCTAGAGCTTTCAGTGCTGGCAGCTTTCCTGTGGGCACAATCTCTGGACATTTCCAATTTGGCAGCCGGGCTCTGCCAGAGCGAGATACAGAGTGTTGCCCCATTACGAAGCAAAGCTTTAGCAGAGCGCGAATGTCTGTGTGGCAGCGAATGCAGTTCCAAGGGACAGTGAAAACCAGCTAGAGCTTTCAGTGCTGGCAGCTTTCCTGTGGGCGCAATCTCTGGACGTTTCCAATTTGGCAGCCGGGCTCTGCCAGAGAGAGATACAGAGTGTTGCCCCATTACGAAGCAATGCTTTAGCAGAGCGCGAATGTCTGTGTGGCAGCGAATGCAGTTCCAAGGGACAGTGAAAACCAGCTAGAGCTTTCAGTGCTGGCAGCTTTCCTGTGGGCGCAATCTCTGGACGTTTCCAATTTGGCAGCCGGGCTCTGCCACAGAGAGATACAGAGTGTTGCCCCCTTACCAAGCAATGCTTTAGCAGAGCGCGAATGTCTGTGTGGCAGCGAATGCAGTTCCAAGGGACAGTGAAAACCAGCTAGAGCTTTCAGTGCTGGCAGCTTTCCTGTGGGCGCAATCTCTGGACGTTTCCAATTTGGCAGCCGGGCTCTGCCACAGAGAGATACAGAGTGTTGCCCCCTTACCAAGCAATGCTTTAGCAGAGCGCGAATGTCTGTGTGGCAGCGAATGCAGTTCCAAGGGACAGTGAAAACCAGCTAGAGCTTTCAGTGCTGGCAGCTTTCCTGTGGGCGCAATCTCTGGACGTTTCCAATTTGGCAGCCGGGCTCTGCCACAGAGAGATACAGAGTGTTGCCCCATTACCAAGCAATGCTTTAGCAGAGCGCGAATGTCTGTGTGGCAGCGAATGCAGTTCCAAGGGACAGTGAAAACCAGCTAGAGCTTTCAGTGCTGGCAGCTTTCCTGTGGGCGCAATCTCTGGACGTTTCCAATTTGGCAGCCGGGCTCTGCCACAGAGAGATACAGAGTGTTGCCCCATTACCAAGCAATGCTTTAGCAGAGCGCGAATGTCTGTGTGGCAGCGAATGCAGTTCCAAGGGACAGTGAAAACCAGCTAGAGCTTTCAGTGCTGGCAGCTTTCCTGTGGGCGCAATCTCTGGACGTTTCCAATTTGGCAGCCGGGCTCTGCCACAGAGAGATACAGAGTGTTGCCCCATTACCAAGCAATGCTTTAGCAGAGCGCGAATGTCTGTGTGGCAGCGAATGCAGTTCCAAGGGACAGTGAAAACCAGCTAGAGCTTTCAGTGCTGGCAGCTTTCCTGTGGGCGCAATGTCTGGACGTTTCCAATTTGGCAGCCGGGCTCTGCCACAGAGAGATACAGAGTGTTGCCCCATTAGGAAGCAATGCTTTAGCAGAGCGCGAATGTCTGTGTGGCAGCGAATGCAGTTCCAAGGGACAGTGAAAACCAGCTAGAGCTTTCAGTGCTGGCAGCTTTCCTGTGGGCGCAATCTCTGGACGTTTCCAATTTGGCAGCCGGGCTCTGCCACAGAGAGATACAGAGTGTTGCCCCATTACCAAGCAATGCTTTAGTAGAGCGCGAATGTCTGTGTGGCAGCGAATGCAGTTCCAAGGGACAGTGAAAACCAGCTAGAGCTTTCAGTGCTGGCAGCTTTCCTGTGGGCGCAATCTCTGGACGTTTCCAATTTGGCAGCCGGGCTCTGCCACAGAGAGATACAGAATGTTGCCCCATTACGAAGCAATGCTTTAGCAGAGCGCGAATGTCTGTGTGGCAGCGAATGCAGTTCCAAGGGACAGTGAAAACCAGCTAGAGCTTTCAGTGCTGGCAGCTTTCCTGTGGGCGCAATCTCTGGACGTTTCCAATTTGGCAGCCGGGCTCTGCCACAGAGAGATACAGAGTGTTGCCCCATTACGAAGCAATGCTTTAGCAGAGCGCGAATGTCTGTGTGGCAGCGAATGCAGTTCCAAGGGACAGTGAAAACCAGCTAGAGCTTTCAGTGCTGGCAGCTTTCCTGTGGGCGCAATCTCTGGACGTTTCCAATTTGGCAGCCGGGCTCTGCCAGAGAGAGATACAGAGTGTTGCCCCATTAGGAAGCAATGCTTTAGCAGAGCGCGAATGTCTGTGTGGCAGCGAATGCAGTTCCAAGGGACAGTGAAAACCAGCTAGAGCTTTCAGTGCTGGCAGCTTTCCTGTGGGCGCAATCTCTGGACGTTTCCAATTTGGCAGCCGGGCTCTGCCAGAGAGAGATACAGAGTGTTGCCCCATTACGAAGCAATGCTTTAGCAGAGCGCGAATGTCTGTGTGGCAGCGAATGCAGTTCCAAGGGACAGTGAAAACCAGCTAGAGCTTTCAGTGCTGGCAGCTTTCCTGTGGGCGCAATCTCTGGACGTTTCCAATTTGGCAGCCGGGCTCTGCCAGAGAGAGATACAGAGTGTTGCCCCATTACGAAGCAATGCTTTAGCAGAGCGCGAATGTCTGTGTGGCAGCGAATGCAGTTCCAAGGGACAGTGAAAACCAGCTAGAGCTTTCAGTGCTGGCAGCTTTCCTGTGGGCGCAATCTCTGGACGTTTCCAATTTGGCAGCCGGGCTCTGCCACAGAGAGATACAGAGTGTTGCCCCCTTACCAAGCAATGCTTTAGCAGAGCGCGAATGTCTGTGTGGCAGCGAATGCAGTTCCAAGGGACAGTGAAAACCAGCTAGAGCTTTCAGTGCTGGCAGCTTTCCTATGGGCGCAATCTCTGGACATTTCCAATTTGGCAGCCGGGCTCTGCCAGAGAGAGATACAGAGTGTTGCCCCATTACGAAGCAAAGCTTTAGCAGAGCGCGAATGTCTGTGTGGCAGCGAATGCAGTTCCAAGGGACAGTGAAAACCAGCTAGAGCTTTCAGTGCTGGCAGCTTTCCTGTGGGCGCAATCTCTGGACGTTTCCAATTTGGCAGCCGGGCTCTGCCAGAGATACATTGTGTTGCCCAATTAGGAAGCAATGCTTTAGCAGAGCGCGAATGTCTGTGTGGCAGCGAATGCAGTTCCAAGGGACACTGAAAACCAGCTAGAGCTTTCAGTGCTGGCAGCTTTCCTGTGGGCGCAATCTCTGGACGTTTCCAATTTGGCAGCCGGGCTCTGCCAGAGAGAGATACAGAGTGTTGCCCCCTTACCAAGCAATGCTTTAGCAGAGCGCGAATGTCTGTGTGGCAGCGAATGCAGTTCCAAGGGACAGTGAAAACCAGCTAGAGCTTTCAGTGCTGGCAGCTTTCCTGTGGGCGCAATCTCTGGACGTTTCCAATTTGGCAGCCGGGCTCTGCCAGAGAGAGATACAGAGTGTTGCCCCATTACGAAGCAATGCTTTAGCAGAGCGCGAATGTCTGTGTGGCAGCGAATGCAGTGCCAAGGGACAGTGAAAACCAGCTAGAGCTTTCAGTGCTGGCAGCTTTCCTGTGGGCGCAATCTCTGGACGTTTCCAATTTGGCAGCCGGGCTCTGCCAGAGAGAGATACAGAGTGTTGCCCCATTACGAAGCAATGCTTTAGCAGAGCGCGAATGTCTGTGTGGCAGCGAATGCAGTGCCAAGGGACAGTGAAAACCAGCTAGAGCTTTCAGTGCTGGCAGCTTTCCTGTGGGCGCAATCTCTGGACGTTTCCAATTTGGCAGCCGGGCTCTGCCACAGAGAGATACAGAGTGTTGCCCCATTACGAAGCAATGCTTTAGCAGAGCGCGAATGTCTGTGTGGCAGCGAATGCAGTTCCAAGGGACAGTGAAAACCAGCTAGAGCTTTCAGTGCTGGCAGCTTTCCTGTGGGCGCAACCTCTGGACGTTTCCAATTTGGCAGCCGGGCTCTGCCAGAGAGAGATACAGAGTGTTGCCCCATTACCAAGCAATGCTTTAGCAGAGCGCGAATGTCTGTGTGGCAGCGAATGCAGTTCCAAGGGACAGTGAAAACCAGCTAGAGCTTTCAGTGCTGGCAGCTTTCCTGTGGGCGCAATGTCTGGACGTTTCCAATTTGGCAGCCGGGCTCTGCCACAGAGAGATACAGAGTGTTGCCCCCTTACCAAGCAATGCTTTAGCAGAGCGCGAATGTCTGTGTGGCAGCGAATGCAGTTCCAAGGGACAGTGAAAACCAGCTAGAGCTTTCAGTGCTGGCAGCTTTCCTGTGGGCGCAATCTCTGGACGTTTCCAATTTGGCAGCCGGGCTCTGCCAGAGAGAGATACAGAGTGTTGCCCAATTGGGAAGCAAAGCTTTAGCAGAGCGCGAATGTCTGTGTGGCAGCGAATGCAGTTCCAAGGGACAGTGAAAACCAGCTAGAGCTTTCAGTGCTGGCAGCTTTCCTGTGGGCGCAATCTCTGGACGTTTCCAATTTGGCAGCCGGGCTCTGCCAGAGAGAGATACAGAGTGTTGCCCAATTAGGAAGCAATGCTTCAGCAGAGCGCGAATGTCTGTGTGGCAGCGAATGCAGTTCCAAGGGACAGTGAAAACCAGCTAGAGCTTTCAGTGCTGGCAGCTTTCCTGTGGGCGCAATCTCTGGACGTTTCCAATTTGGCAGCCGGGCTCTGCCAGAGAGAGATACAGAGTGTTGCCCCATTAGGAAGCAATGCTTTAGCAGAGCGCGAATGTCTGTGTGGCAGCGAATGCAGTTCCAAGGGACAGTGAAAACCAGCTAGAGCTTTCAGTGCTGGCAGCTTTCCTGTGGGCGCAATCTCTGGACGTTTCCAATTTGGCAGCCGGGCTCTGCCAGAGAGAGATACAGAGTGTTGCCCCATTACGAAGCAAAGCTTTAGCAGAGCGCGAATGTCTGTGTGGCAGCGAATGCAGTTCCAAGGGACAGTGAAAACCAGCTAGAGCTTTCAGTGCTGGCAGCTTTCCTGTGGGCGCAATCTCTGGACGTTTCCAATTTGGCAGCCGGGCTCTGCCAGAGAGAGATTCAAAGTGTTGCCCCATTACCAAGCAATGCTTTAGCAGAGCGCGAATGTCTGTGTGGCAGCGAATGCAGTTCCAAGGGACAGTGAAAACCAGCTAGAGCTTTCAGTGCTGGCAGCTTTCCTGTGGGCGCAATCTCTGGACGTTTCCAATTTGGCAGCCGGGCTCTGCCAGAGAGAGATACAGAGTGTTGCCCCATTAGGAAGCAATGCTTTAGCAGAGCGCGAATGTCTGTGTGGCAGCGAATGCAGTTCCAAGGGACAGTGAAAACCAGCTAGAGCTTTCAGTGCTGGCAGCTTTCCTGTGGGCGCAATCTCTGGACGTTTCCAATTTGGCAGCCGGGCTCTGCCAGAGAGAGATACAGAGTGTTGCCCCATTACGAAGCAAAGCTTTAGCAGAGCGCGAATGTCTGTGTGGCAGCGAATGCAGTTCCAAGGGACAGTGAAAACCAGCTAGAGCTTTCAGTGCTGGCAGCTTTCCTGTGGGCGCAATCTCTGGACGTTTCCAATTTGGCAGCCGGGCTCTGCCAGAGAGAGATTCAAAGTGTTGCCCCATTACCAAGCAATGCTTTAGCAGAGCGCGAATGTCTGTGTGGCAGCGAATGCAGTTCCAAGGGACAGTGAAAACCAGCTAGAGCTTTCAGTGCTGGCAGCTTTCCTGTGGGCGCAATCTCTGGACGTTTCCAATTTGGCAGCCGGGCTCTGCCACAGAGAGATACAGAGTGTTGCCCCACTACGAAGCAATGCTTTAGCAGAGCGCGAATGTCTGTGTGGCAGCGAATGCAGTTCCAAGGGACAGTGAAAACCAGCTAGAGCTTTCAGTGCTGGCAGCTTTCCTGTGGGCGCAATCTCTGGACGTTTCCAATTTGGCAGCCGGGCTCTGCCAGAGAGAGATACAGAGTGTTGCCCCATTACGAAGCAATGCTTTAGCAGAGCGCGAATGTCTGTGTGGCAGCGAATGCAGTTCCAAGGGACAGTGAAAACCAGCTAGAGCTTTCAGTGCTGGCAGCTTTCCTATGGGCGCAATCTCTGGACATTTCCAATTTGGCAGCCGGGCTCTGCCAGAGAGAGATACAGAGTGTTGCCCAATTGGGAAGCAAAACTTTAGCAGAGCGCGAATGTCTGTGTGGCAGCGAATGCAGTTCCAAGGGACAGTGAAAACCAGCTAGAGCTTTCAGTGCTGGCAGCTTTCCTGTGGGCGCAATCTCTGGACGTTTCCAATTTGGCAGCCGGGCTCTGCCAGAGAGAGATTCAAAGTGTTGCCCCATTACCAAGCAATGCTTTAGCAGAGCGCGAATGTCTGTGTGGCAGCGAATGCAGTTCCAAGGGACAGTGAAAACCAGCTAGAGCTTTCAGTGCTGGCAGCTTTCCTGTGGGCGCAATCTCTGGACGTTTCCAATTTGGCAGCCGGGCTCTGCCACAGAGAGATACAGAGTGTTGCCCCACTACGAAGCAATGCTTTAGCAGAGCGCGAATGTCTGTGTGGCAGCGAATGCAGTTCCAAGGGACAGTGAAAACCAGCTAGAGCTTTCAGTGCTGGCAGCTTTCCTGTGGGCGCAATCTCTGGACGTTTCCAATTTGGCAGCCGGGCTCTGCCACAGAGAGATACAGAGTGTTTCCCAATTGGGAAGCAATGCTTTAGCAGAGCGCGAATGTCTGTGTGGCAGCGAATGCAGTTCCAAGGGACAGTGAAAACCAGCTACAGCTTTCAGTGCTGGCAGCTTTCCTGTGGGCGCAATCTCTGGACGTTTCCAATTTGGCAGCCGGGCTCTGCCAGAGAGAGATACAGAGTGTTGCCCCATTACGAAGCAATGCTTTAGCAGAGCGCGAATGTCTGTGTGGCAGCGAATGCAGTTCCAAGGGACAGTGAAAACCAGCTAGAGCTTTCAGTGCTGGCAGCTTTCCTATGGGCGCAATCTCTGGACATTTCCAATTTGGCAGCCGGGCTCTGCCAGAGAGAGATACAGAGTGTTGCCCAATTGGGAAGCAAAGCTTTAGCAGAGCGCGAATGTCTGTGTGGCAGCGAATGCAGTTCCAAGGGACAGTGAAAACCAGCTAGAGCTTTCAGTGCTGGCAGCTTTCCTGTGGGCGCAATCTCTGGACGTTTCCAATTTGGCAGCCGGGCTCTGCCAGAGAGAGATACATTGTGTTGCCCAATTAGGAAGCAATGCTTTAGCAGAGCGCGAATGTCTGTGTGGCAGCGAATGCAGTTCCAAGGGACAGTGAAAACCAGCTACAGCTTTCAGTGCTGGCAGCTTTCCTGTGGGCGCAATCTCTGGACGTTTCCAATTTGGCAGCCGGGCTCTGCCACAGAGAGATACAGAGTGTTGCCCCCTTACCAAGCAATGCTTTAGCAGAGCGCGAATGTCTGTGTGGCAGCGAATGCAGTTCCAAGGGACAGTGAAAACCAGCTAGAGCTTTCAGTGCTGGCAGCTTTCCTGTGGGCGCAATCTCTGGACGTTTCCAATTTGGCAGCCGGGCTCTGCCACAGAGAGATACAGAGTGTTGCCCCCTTACCAAGCAATGCTTTAGCAGAGCGCGAATGTCTGTGTGGCAGCGAATGCAGTTCCAAGGGACAGTGAAAACCAGCTAGAGCTTTCAGTGCTGGCAGCTTTCCTGTGGGCGCAATCTCTGGACGTTTCCAATTTGGCAGCCGGGCTCTGCCAGAGAGAGATACAGAGTGTTGCCCCATTACGAAGCAATGCTTTAGCAGAGCGCGAATGTCTGTGTGGCAGCGAATGCAGTGCCAAGGGACAGTGAAAACCAGCTAGAGCTTTCAGTGCTGGCAGCTTTCCTGTGGGCGCAATCTCTGGACGTTTCCAATTTGGCAGCCGGGCTCTGCCACAGAGAGATACAGAGTGTTGCCCCATTACGAAGCAATGCTTTAGCAGAGCGCGAATGTCTGTGTGGCAGCGAATGCAGTTCCAAGGGACAGTGAAAACCAGCTAGAGCTTTCAGTGCTGGCAGCTTTCCTGTGGGCGCAATCTCTGGACGTTTCCAATTTGGCAGCCGGGCTCTGCCACAGAGAGATACAGAGTGTTGCCCCCTTACCAAGCAATGCTTTAGCAGAGCGCGAATGTCTGTGTGGCAGCGAATGCAGTTCCAAGGGACAGTGAAAACCAGCTAGAGCTTTCAGTGCTGGCAGCTTTCCTGTGGGCGCAATCTCTGGACGTTTCCAATTTGGCAGCCGGGCTCTGCCAGAGAGAGATACAGAGTGTTGCCCAATTGGGAAGCAAAGCTTTAGCAGAGCGCGAATGTCTGTGTGGCAGCGAATGCAGTTCCAAGGGACAGTGAAAACCAGCTAGAGCTTTCAGTGCTGGCAGCTTTCCTGTGGGCGCAATCTCTGGGCGTTTCCAATTTGGCAGCCGGGCTCTGCCAGAGAGAGATACAGAGTGTTGCCCAATTAGGAAGCAATGCTTTAGCAGAGCGCGAATGTCTGTGTGGCAGCGAATGCAGTTCCAAGGGACAGTGAAAACCAGCTAGAGCTTTCAGTGCTGGCAGCTTTCCTGTGGGCGCAATCTCTGGACGTTTCCAATTTGGCAGCCGGGCTCTGCCAGAGAGAGATACACAGTGTTGCCCCCTTACCAAGCAATGCTTTAGCAGAGCGCGAATGTCTGTGTGGCAGCGAATGCAGTTCCAAGGGACAGTGAAAACCAGCTACAGCTTTCAGTGCTGGCAGCTTTCCTGTGGGCGCAATCTCTGGACGTTTCCAATTTGGCAGCCGGGCTCTGCCAGAGAGAGATACAGAGTGTTGCCCCATTACCAAGCAATGCTTTAGCAGAGCGCGAATGTCTGTGTGGCAGCGAATGCAGTTCCAAGGGACAGTGAAAACCAGCTAGAGCTTTCAGTGCTGGCAGCTTTCCTGTGGGCGCAATCTCTGGACGTTTCCAATTTGGCAGCCGGGCTCTGCCACAGAGAGATACAGAGTGTTGCCCAATTAGGAAGCAATGCTTTAGCAGAGCGCGAATGTCTGTGTGGCAGCGAATGCAGTTCCAAGGGACAGTGAAAACCAGCTACAGCTTTCAGTGCTGGCAGCTTTCCTGTGGGCGCAATCTCTGGACGTTTCCAATTTGGCAGCCGGGCTCTGCCAGAGAGAGATACACAGTGTTGCCCCCTTACCAAGCAATGCTTTAGCAGAGCGCGAATGTCTGTGTGGCAGCGAATGCAGTTCCAAGGGACAGTGAAAACCAGCTAGAGCTTTCAGTGCTGGCAGCTTTCCTGTGGCCGCAATGTCTGGACGTTTCCAATTTGGCAGCCGGGCTCTGCCACAGAGAGTTACAGAGTGTTGCCCAATTGGGAAGCAAAGCTTTAGCAGAGCGCGAATGTCTGTGTGGCAGCGAATGCAGTTCCAAGGGACACTGAAAACCAGCTAGAGCTTTCAGTGCTGGCAGCTTTCCTGTGGGCGCAATCTCTGGACGTTTCCAATTTGGCAGCCGGGCTCTGCCAGAGAGAGATACAGAGTGTTGCCCCCTTACCAAGCAATGCTTTAGCAGAGCGCGAATGTCTGTGTGGCAGCGAATGCAGTTCCAAGGGACAGTGAAAACCAGCTAGAGCTTTCAGTGCTGGCAGCTTTCCTGTGGGCGCAATCTCTGGACGTTTCCAATTTGGCAGCCGGTCTCTGCCACAGAGAGATACAGAGTGTTGCCCCATTACGAAGCAATGCTTTAGCAGAGCGCGAATGTCTGTGTGGCAGCGAATGCAGTTCCAAGGGACAGTGAAAACCAGCTAGAGCTTTCAGTGCTGGCAGCTTTCCTGTGGGCGCAATCTCTGGACGTTTCCAATTTGGCAGCCGGGCTCTGCCAGAGAGAGATACAGAGTGTTGCCCCATTACGAAGCAATGCTTTAGCAGAGCGCGAATGTCTGTGTGGCAGCGAATGCAGTTCCAAGGGACAGTGAAAACCAGCTAGAGCTTTCAGTGCTGGCAGCTTTCCTGTGGGCGCAACCTCTTGACGTTTCCAATTTGGCAGCCGGGCTCTGCCACAGAGAGATACAGAGTGTTGCCCCATTACCAAGCAATGCTTTAGCAGAGCGCGAATGTCTGTGTGGCAGCGAATGCAGTTCCAAGGGACAGTGAAAACCAGCTAGAGCTTTCAGTGCTGGCAGCTTTCCTGTGGGCGCAATCTCTGGACGTTTCCAATTTGGCAGCCGGGCTCTGCCACAGAGAGATACAGAGTGTTGCCCCATTACGAAGCAATGCTTTAGCAGAGCGCGAATGTCTGTGTGGCAGCGAATGCAGTTCCAAGGGACAGTGAAAACCAGCTAGAGCTTTCAGTGCTGGCAGCTTTCCTGTGGGCGCAATCTCTGGACGTTTCCAATTTGGCAGCCGGGCTCTGCCAGAGAGAGATACAGAGTGTTGCCCCATTACAAAGCAATGCTTTAGCAGAGCGCGAATGTCTGTGTGGCAGCGAATGCAGTTCCAAGGGACAGTGAAAACCAGCTAGAGCTTTCAGTGCTGGCAGCTTTCCTGTGGGCGCAATCTCTGGGCGTTTCCAATTTGGCAGCCGGGCTCTGCCAGAGAGAGATACAGAGTGTTGCCCCATTACCAAGCAATGCTTTAGCAGAGCGCGAATGTCTGTGTGGCAGCGAATGCAGTTCCAAGGGACAGTGAAAACCAGCTAGAGCTTTCAGTGCTGGCAGGTTTCCTGTGGGCGCAATGTCTGGACGTTTCCAATTTGGCAGCCGGGCTCTGCCACAGAGAGAGATACAGAATGTTGCCCCATTACGAAGCAATGCTTTAGCAGAGCGCGAATGTCTGTGTGGCAGCGAATGCAGTTCCAAGGGACAGTGAAAACCAGCTAGAGCTTTCAGTGCTGGCAGCTTTCCTGTGGCCGCAATGTCTGGACGTTTCCAATTTGGCAGCCGGGCTCTGCCACAGAGAGATACAGAGTGTTGCCCCATTACGAAGCAAAGCTTTAGCAGAGCGCGAATGTCTGTGTGGCAGCGAATGCAGTTCCAAGGGACAATGAAAACCAGCTAGAGCTTTCAGTGCTGGCAGCTTTCCTGTGGGCGCAATCTCTGGACGTTTCCAATTTGGCAGCTGGGCTCTGCCAGAGAGAGATACAGAGTGTTGCCCCCTTGCCGAGCAATGCTTTAGCAGAGCGCGAATGTCTGTGTGGCAGCGAATGCAGTTCCAAGGGACAGTGAAAACCAGCTAGAGCTTTCAGTGCTGGCAGCTTTCCTGTGGGCGCAATCTCTGGACGTTTCCAATTTGGCAGCCGGGCTCTGCCACAGAGAGATACAGAGTGTTGCCCCATTACGAAGCAAAGCTTTAGCAGAGCGCGAATGTCTGTGTGGCAGCGAATGCAGTTCCAAGGGACAGTGAAAACCAGCTAGAGCTTTCAGTGCTGGCAGCTTTCCTGTGGGCGCAATCTCTGGACGTTTCCAATTTGGCAGCCGGGCTCTGCCAGAGAGAGATACAGAGTGTTGCCCCATTACCAAGCAATGCTTTAGCAGAGCGCGAATGTCTGTGTGGCAGCGAATGCAGTTCCAAGGGACAGTGAAAACCAGCTAGAGCTTTCAGTGCTGGCAGCTTTCCTGTGGGCGCAATCTCTGGACGTTTCCAATTTGGCAGCCGGGCTCTGCCACAGAGAGATACAGAGTGTTGCCCCCTTACCAAGCAATGCTTTAGCAGAGCGCGAATGTCTGTGTGGCAGCGAATGCAGTTCCAAGGGACAGTGAAAACCAGCTAGAGCTTTCAGTGCTGGCAGCTTTCCTGTGGGCGCAATCTCTGGACGTTTCCAATTTGGCAGCCGGGCTCTGCCAGAGAGAGATACAGAGTGTTGCCCCATTACGAAGCAAAGCTTTAGCAGAGCGCGAATGTCTGTGTGGCAGCGAATGCAGTTCCAAGGGACAGTGAAAACCAGCTAGAGCTTTCAGTGCTGGCAGCTTTCCTGTGGGCGCAATCTCTGGACGTTTCCAATTTGGCAGCCGGGCTCTGCCAGAGAGAGATACAGAGTGTTGCCCCATTACGAAGCAAAGCTTTAGCAGAGCGCGAATGTCTGTGTGGCAGCGAATGCAGTTCCAAGGGACAGTGAAAACCAGCTAGAGCTTTCAGTGCTGGCAGCTTTCCTGTGGGCGCAATCTCTGGACGTTTCCAATTTGGCAGCCGGGCTCTGCCAGAGAGAGATACAGAGTGTTGCCCCATTACGAAGCAATGCTTTAGCAGAGCGCGAATGTCTGTGTGGCAGCGAATGCAGTTCCAAGGGACAGTGAAAACCAGCTAGAGCTTTCAGTGCTGGCAGCTTTCCTGTGGGCGCAATCTCTGGACGTTTCCAATTTGGCAGCCGGGCTCTGCCACAGAGAGATACAGAGTGTTGCCCCCTTACCAAGCAATGCTTTAGCAGAGCGCGAATGTCTGTGTGGCAGCGAATGCAGTTCCAAGGGACAGTGAAAACCAGCTAGAGCTTTCAGTGCTGGCAGCTTTCCTGTGGGCGCAATCTCTGGACGTTTCCAATTTGGCAGCCGGGCTCTGCCACAGAGAGATACAGAGTGTTGCCCCCTTACCAAGCAATGCTTTAGCAGAGCGCGAATGTCTGTGTGGCAGCGAATGCAGTTCCAAGGGACAGTGAAAACCAGCTAGAGCTTTCAGTGCTGGCAGCTTTCCTGTGGGCGCAATCTCTGGACGTTTCCAATTTGGCAGCCGGGCTCTGCCACAGAGAGATACAGAGTTTTGCGCCATTACCAAGCAATGCCTTAGCAGAGCGCGAATGTCTGTGTGGCAGCGAATGCAGTTCCAAGGGACAGTGAAAACCAGCTAGAGCTTTCAGTGCTGGCAGCTTTCCTGTGGGCGCAATCTCTGGACGTTTCCAATTTGGCAGCCGGGCTCTGCCAGAGAGAGATACAGAGTGTTGCCCCATTACCAAGCAATGCTTTAGCAGAGCGCGAATGTCTGTGTGGCAGCGAATGCAGTTCCAAGGGACAGTGAAAACCAGCTAGAGCTTTCAGTGCTGGCAGCTTTCCTGTGGGCGCAATCTCTGGACGTTTCCAATTTGGCAGCCGGGCTCTGCCACAGAGAGATACAGAGTGTTGCCCCATTACCAAGCAATGCTTTAGCAGAGCGCGAATGTCTGTGTGGCAGCGAATGCAGTTCCAAGGGACAGTGAAAACCAGCTAGAGCTTTCAGTGCTGGCAGCTTTCCTGTGGGCGCAATCTCTGGACGTTTCCAATTTGGCAGCCGGGCTCTGCCACAGAGAGATACAGAGTGTTGCCCCATTAGGAAGCAATGCTTTAGCAGAGCGCGAATGTCTGTGTGGCAGCGAATGCAGTTCCAAGGGACAGTGAAAACCAGCTAGAGCTTTCAGTGCTGGCAGCTTTCCTGTGGGCGCAATCTCTGGACGTTTCCAATTTGGCAGCCGGGCTCTGCCACAGAGAGATACAGAGTGTTGCCCCATTACCAAGCAATGCTTTAGCAGAGCGCGAATGTCTGTGTGGCAGCGAATGCAGTTCCAAGGGACAGTGAAAACCAGCTAGAGCTTTCAGTGCTGGCAGCTTTCCTGTGGGCGCAATGTCTGGACGTTTCCAATTTGGCAGCCGGGCTCTGCCAGAGAGAGATACAGAGTGTTGCCCCATTAGGAAGCAATGCTTTAGCAGAGCGCGAATGTCTGTGTGGCAGCGAATGCAGTTCCAAGGGACAGTGAAAACCAGCTAGAGCTTTCAGTGCTGGCAGCTTTCCTGTGGGCGCAATCTCTGGACGTTTCCAATTTGGCAGCCGGGCTCTGCCACAGAGAGATACAGAGTGTTGCCCCATTACCAAGCAATGCTTTAGCAGAGCGCGAATGTCTGTGTGGCAGCGAATGCAGTTCCAAGGGACAGTGAAAACCAGCTAGAGCTTTCAGTGCTGGCAGCTTTCCTGTGGGCGCAATCTCTGGACGTTTCCAATTTGGCAGCCGGGCTCTGCCACAGAGAGATACAGAATGTTGCCCCATTACGAAGCAATGCTTTAGCAGAGCGCGAATGTCTGTGTGGCAGCGAATGCAGTTCCAAGGGACAGTGAAAACCAGCTAGAGCTTTCAGTGCTGGCAGCTTTCCTGTGGGCGCAATCTCTGGACGTTTCCAATTTGGCAGCCGGGCTCTGCCAGAGAGAGATACAGAGTGTTGCCCCATTAGGAAGCAATGCTTTAGCAGAGCGCGAATGTCTGTGTGGCAGCGAATGCAGTTCCAAGGGACAGTGAAAACCAGCTAGAGCTTTCAGTGCTGGCAGCTTTCCTGTGGGCGCAATCTCTGGACGTTTCCAATTTGGCAGCCGGGCTCTGCCAGAGAGAGATACAGAGTGTTGCCCCATTAGGAAGCAATGCTTTAGCAGAGCGCGAATGTCTGTGTGGCAGCGAATGCAGTTCCAAGGGACAGTGAAAACCAGCTAGAGCTTTCAGTGCTGGCAGCTTTCCTGTGGGCGCAATCTCTGGACGTTTCCAATTTGGCAGCCGGGCTCTGCCAGAGAGAGATACAGAGTGTTGCCCCATTACGAAGCAATGCTTTAGCAGAGCGCGAATGTCTGTGTGGCAGCGAATGCAGTTCCAAGGGACAGTGAAAACCAGCTAGAGCTTTCAGTGCTGGCAGCTTTCCTGTGGGCGCAATCTCTGGACGTTTCCAATTTGGCAGCCGGGCTCTGCCAGAGAGAGATACAGAGTGTTGCCCCATTACGAAGCAATGCTTTAGCAGAGCGCGAATGTCTGTGTGGCAGCGAATGCAGTTCCAAGGGACAGTGAAAACCAGCTAGAGCTTTCAGTGCTGGCAGCTTTCCTGTGGGCGCAATCTCTGGACGTTTCCAATTTGGCAGCCGGGCTCTGCCACAGAGAGATACAGAGTGTTGCCCCCTTACCAAGCAATGCTTTAGCAGAGCGCGAATGTCTGTGTGGCAGCGAATGCAGTTCCAAGGGACAGTGAAAACCAGCTACAGCTTTCAGTGCTGGCAGCTTTCCTGTGGGCGCAATCTCTGGACGTTTCCAATTTGGCAGCCGGGCTCTGCCAGAGAGAGATACAGAGTGTTGCCCCATTACGAAGCAATGCTTTAGCAGAGCGCGAATGTCTGTGTGGCAGCGAATGCAGTTCCAAGGGACAGTGAAAACCAGCTAGAGCTTTCAGTGCTGGCAGCTTTCCTATGGGCGCAATCTCTGGACATTTCCAATTTGGCAGCCGGGCTCTGCCAGAGAGAGATACAGAGTGTTGCCCAATTGGGAAGCAAAGCTTTAGCAGAGCGCGAATGTCTGTGTGGCAGCGAATGCAGTTCCAAGGGACAGTGAAAACCAGCTAGAGCTTTCAGTGCTGGCAGCTTTCCTGTGGGCGCAATCTCTGGACGTTTCCAATTTGGCAGCCGGGCTCTGCCAGAGAGAGATACATTGTGTTGCCCAATTAGGAAGCAATGCTTTAGCAGAGCGCGAATGTCTGTGTGGCAGCGAATGCAGTTCCAAGGGACACTGAAAACCAGCTAGAGCTTTCAGTGCTGGCAGCTTTCCTGTGGGCGCAATCTCTGGACGTTTCCAATTTGGCAGCCGGGCTCTGCCAGAGAGAGATACAGAGTGTTGCCCCCTTACCAAGCAATGCTTTAGCAGAGCGCGAATGTCTGTGTGGCAGCGAATGCAGTTCCAAGGGACAGTGAAAACCAGCTAGAGCTTTCAGTGCTGGCAGCTTTCCTGTGGGCGCAATCTCTGGACGTTTCCAATTTGGCAGCCGGGCTCTGCCAGAGAGAGATACAGAGTGTTGCCCCATTACGAAGCAATGCTTTAGCAGAGCGCGAATGTCTGTGTGGCAGCGAATGCAGTGCCAAGGGACAGTGAAAACCAGCTAGAGCTTTCAGTGCTGGCAGCTTTCCTGTGGGCGCAATCTCTGGACGTTTCCAATTTGGCAGCCGGGCTCTGCCACAGAGAGATACAGAGTGTTGCCCCATTACGAAGCAATGCTTTAGCAGAGCGCGAATGTCTGTGTGGCAGCGAATGCAGTTCCAAGGGACAGTGAAAACCAGCTAGAGCTTTCAGTGCTGGCAGCTTTCCTGTGGGCGCAACCTCTGGACGTTTCCAATTTGGCAGCCGGGCTCTGCCAGAGAGAGATACAGAGTGTTGCCCCATTACCAAGCAATGCTTTAGCAGAGCGCGAATGTCTGTGTGGCAGCGAATGCAGTTCCAAGGGACAGTGAAAACCAGCTAGAGCTTTCAGTGCTGGCAGCTTTCCTGTGGGCGCAATGTCTGGACGTTTCCAATTTGGCAGCCGGGCTCTGCCACAGAGAGATACAGAGTGTTGCCCCCTTACCAAGCAATGCTTTAGCAGAGCGCGAATGTCTGTGTGGCAGCGAATGCAGTTCCAAGGGACAGTGAAAACCAGCTAGAGCTTTCAGTGCTGGCAGCTTTCCTGTGGGCGCAATCTCTGGACGTTTCCAATTTGGCAGCCGGGCTCTGCCAGAGAGAGATACAGAGTGTTGCCCAATTGGGAAGCAAAGCTTTATCAGAGCGCGAATGTCTGTGTGGCAGCGAATGCAGTTCCAAGGGACAGTGAAAACCAGCTAGAGCTTTCAGTGCTGGCAGCTTTCCTGTGGGCGCAATCTCTGGGCGTTTCCAATTTGGCAGCCGGGCTCTGCCAGAGAGAGATACAGAGTGTTGCCCAATTAGGAAGCAATGCTTTAGCAGAGCGCGAATGTCTGTGTGGCAGCGAATGCAGTTCCAAGGGACAGTGAAAACCAGCTAGAGCTTTCAGTGCTGGCAGCTTTCCTGTGGGCGCAATCTCTGGACGTTTCCAATTTGGCAGCCGGGCTCTGCCAGAGAGAGATACAGAGTGTTGCCCCATTAGGAAGCAATGCTTTAGCAGAGCGCGAATGTCTGTGTGGCAGCGAATGCAGTTCCAAGGGACAGTGAAAACCAGCTAGAGCTTTCAGTGCTGGCAGCTTTCCTGTGGGCGCAATCTCTGGACGTTTCCAATTTGGCAGCCGGGCTCTGCCAGAGAGAGATACAGAGTGTTGCCCCATTACGAAGCAATGCTTTAGCAGAGCGCGAATGTCTGTGTGGCAGCGAATGCAGTTCCAAGGGACAGTGAAAACCAGCTAGAGCTTTCAGTGCTGGCAGCTTTCCTGTGGGCGCAATCTCTGGACGTTTCCAATTTGGCAGCCGGGCTCTGCCAGAGAGAGATACAGAGTGTTGCCCCATTACGAAGCAAAGCTTTAGCAGAGCGCGAATGTCTGTGTGGCAGCGAATGCAGTTCCAAGGGACAGTGAAAACCAGCTAGAGCTTTCAGTGCTGGCAGCTTTCCTGTGGGCGCAATCTCTGGACGTTTCCAATTTGGCAGCCGGGCTCTGCCAGAGAGAGATTCAAAGTGTTGCCCCATTACCAAGCAATGCTTTAGCAGAGCGCGAATGTCTGTGTGGCAGCGAATGCAG
Source organism: Mycteria americana (assembly GCF_035582795.1). Taxonomy (NCBI): domain Eukaryota; kingdom Metazoa; phylum Chordata; class Aves; order Ciconiiformes; family Ciconiidae; genus Mycteria; species Mycteria americana. The sequence goes on from NW_027445640.1 coordinate 404,380, forward strand.
TTCCAAGGGACAGTGAAAACCAGCTAGAGCTTTCAGTGCTGGCAGCTTTCCTGTGGGCGCAATCTCTGGACGTTTCCAATTTGGCAGCCGGGCTCTGCCACAGAGAGATACAGAGTGTTGCCCCACTACGAAGCAATGCTTTAGCAGAGCGCGAATGTCTGTGTGGCAGCGAATGCAGTTCCAAGGGACAGTGAAAACCAGCTAGAGCTTTCAGTGCTGGCAGCTTTCCTGTGGGCGCAATCTCTGGACGTTTCCAATTTGGCAGCCGGGCTCTGCCACAGAGAGATACAGAGTGTTGCCCCCTTACCAAGCAATGCTTTAGCAGAGCGCCAATGTCTGTGTGGCAGCGAATGCAGTTCCAAGGGACAGTGAAAACCAGCTACAGCTTTCAGTGCTGGCAGCTTTCCTGTGGGCGCAATCTCTGGACGTTTCCAATTTGGCAGCCGGGCTCTGCCAGAGAGAGATACAGAGTGTTGCCCCATTACGAAGCAATGCTTTAGCAGAGCGCGAATGTCTGTGTGGCAGCGAATGCAGTTCCAAGGGACAGTGAAAACCAGCTAGAGCTTTCAGTGCTGGCAGCTTTCCTATGGGCGCAATCTCTGGACATTTCCAATTTGGCAGCCGGGCTCTGCCAGAGAGAGATACAGAGTGTTGCCCAATTGGGAAGCAAAGCTTTAGCAGAGCGCGAATGTCTGTGTGGCAGCGAATGCAGTTCCAAGGGACAGTGAAAACCAGCTAGAGCTTTCAGTGCTGGCAGCTTTCCTGTGGGCGCAATCTCTGGACGTTTCCAATTTGGCAGCCGGGCTCTGCCAGAGAGAGATACATTGTGTTGCCCAATTAGGAAGCAATGCTTTAGCAGAGCGCGAATGTCTGTGTGGCAGCGAATGCAGTTCCAAGGGACAGTGAAAACCAGCTACAGCTTTCAGTGCTGGCAGCTTTCCTGTGGGCGCAATCTCTGGACGTTTCCAATTTGGCAGCCGGGCTCTGCCAGAGAGAGATACAGAGTGTTGCCCCCTTACCAAGCAATGCTTTAGCAGAGCGCGAATGTCTGTGTGGCAGCGAATGCAGTTCCAAGGGACAGTGAAAACCAGCTAGAGCTTTCAGTGCTGGCAGCTTTCCTGTGGGCGCAATCTCTGGACGTTTCCAATTTGGCAGCCGGGCTCTGCCACAGAGAGATACAGAGTGTTGCCCCATTACGAAGCAATGCTTTAGCAGAGCGCGAATGTCTGTGTGGCAGCGAATGCAGTTCCAAGGGACAGTGAAAACCAGCTAGAGCTTTCAGTGCTGGCAGCTTTCCTGTGGGCGCAATCTCTGGACGTTTCCAATTTGGCAGCCGGGCTCTGCCAGAGAGAGATACAGAGTGTTGCCCCATTACGAAGCAATGCTTTAGCAGAGCGCGAATGTCTGTGTGGCAGCGAATGCAGTGCCAAGGGACAGTGAAAACCAGCTAGAGCTTTCAGTGCTGGCAGCTTTCCTGTGGGCGCAATCTCTGGACGTTTCCAATTTGGCAGCCGGGCTCTGCCACAGAGAGATACAGAGTGTTGCCCCATTACGAAGCAATGCTTTAGCAGAGCGCGAATGTCTGTGTGGCAGCGAATGCAGTTCCAAGGGACAGTGAAAACCAGCTAGAGCTTTCAGTGCTGGCAGCTTTCCTGTGGGCGCAATCTCTGGACGTTTCCAATTTGGCAGCCGGGCTCTGCCACAGAGAGATACAGAGTGTTACCCCCTTACCAAGCAATGCTTTAGCAGAGCGCGAATGTCTGTGTGGCAGCGAATGCAGTTCCAAGGGACAGTGAAAACCAGCTAGAGCTTTCAGTGCTGGCAGCTTTCCTGTGGGCGCAATCTCTGGACGTTTCCAATTTGGCAGCCGGGCTCTGCCAGAGAGAGATACAGAGTGTTGCCCAATTGGGAAGCAAAGCTTTAGCAGAGCGCGAATGTCTGTGTGGCAGCGAATGCAGTTCCAAGGGACAGTGAAAACCAGCTAGAGCTTTCAGTGCTGGCAGCTTTCCTGTGGGCGCAATCTCTGGGCGTTTCCAATTTGGCAGCCGGGCTCTGCCAGAGAGAGATACAGAGTGTTGCCCAATTAGGAAGCAATGCTTTAGCAGAGCGCGAATGTCTGTGTGGCAGCGAATGCAGTTCCAAGGGACAGTGAAAACCAGCTAGAGCTTTCAGTGCTGGCAGCTTTCCTGTGGGCGCAATCTCTGGACGTTTCCAATTTGGCAGCCGGGCTCTGCCAGAGAGAGATACAGAGTGTTGCCCAATTGGGAAGCAAAGCTTTAGCAGAGCGCGAATGTCTGTGTGGCAGCGAATGCAGTTCCAAGGGACAGTGAAAACCAGCTAGAGCTTTCAGTGCTGGCAGCTTTCCTGTGGGCGCAATCTCTGGGCGTTTCCAATTTGGCAGCCGGGCTCTGCCAGAGAGAGATACAGAGTGTTGCCCAATTAGGAAGCAATGCTTTAGCAGAGCGCGAATGTCTGTGTGGCAGCGAATGCAGTTCCAAGGGACAGTGAAAACCAGCTAGAGCTTTCAGTGCTGGCAGCTTTCCTGTGGGCGCAATCTCTGGACGTTTCCAATTTGGCAGCCGGGCTCTGCCAGACAGAGATACAGAGTGTTGCCCCATTAGGAAGCAATGCTTTAGCAGAGCGCGAATGTCTGTGTGGCAGCGAATGCAGTTCCAAGGGACAGTGAAAACCAGCTAGAGCTTTCAGTGCTGGCAGCTTTCCTGTGGGCGCAATCTCTGGACGTTTCCAATTTGGCAGCCGGGCTCTGCCAGAGAGAGATACAGAGTGTTGCCCCATTACGAAGCAATGCTTTAGCAGAGCGCGAATGTCTGTGTGGCAGCGAATGCAGTTCCAAGGGACAGTGAAAACCAGCTAGAGCTTTCAGTGCTGGCAGCTTTCCTGTGGGCGCAATCTCTGGACGTTTCCAATTTGGCAGCCGGGCTCTGCCAGAGAGAGATACAGAGTGTTGCCCCATTACGAAGCAAAGCTTTAGCAGAGCGCGAATGTCTGTGTGGCAGCGAATGCAGTTCCAAGGGACAGTGAAAACCAGCTAGAGCTTTCAGTGCTGGCAGCTTTCCTGTGGGCGCAATCTCTGGACGTTTCCAATTTGGCAGCCGGGCTCTGCCAGAGAGAGATTCAAAGTGTTGCCCCATTACCAAGCAATGCTTTAGCAGAGCGCGAATGTCTGTGTGGCAGCGAATGCAGTTCCAAGGGACAGTGAAAACCAGCTAGAGCTTTCAGTGCTGGCAGCTTTCCTGTGGGCGCAATCTCTGGACGTTTCCAATTTGGCAGCCGGGCTCTGCCACAGAGAGATACAGAGTGTTGCCCCACTACGAAGCAATGCTTTAGCAGAGCGCGAATGTCTGTGTGGCAGCGAATGCAGTTCCAAGGGACAGTGAAAACCAGCTAGAGCTTTCAGTGCTGGCAGCTTTCCTGTGGGCGCAATCTCTGGACGTTTCCAATTTGGCAGCCGGGCTCTGCCACAGAGAGATACAGAGTGTTGCCCCCTTACCAAGCAATGCTTTAGCAGAGCGCGAATGTCTGTGTGGCAGCGAATGCAGTTCCAAGGGACAGTGAAAACCAGCTACAGCTTTCAGTGCTGGCAGCTTTCCTGTGGGCGCAATCTCTGGACGTTTCCAATTTGGCAGCCGGGCTCTGCCAGAGAGAGATACAGAGTGTTGCCCCATTACGAAGCAATGCTTTAGCAGAGCGCGAATGTCTGTGTGGCAGCGAATGCAGTTCCAAGGGACAGTGAAAACCAGCTAGAGCTTTCAGTGCTGGCAGCTTTCCTATGGGCGCAATCTCTGGACATTTCCAATTTGGCAGCCGGGCTCTGCCAGAGAGAGATACAGAGTGTTGCCCAATTGGGAAGCAAAGCTTTAGCAGAGCGCGAATGTCTGTGTGGCAGCGAATGCAGTTCCAAGGGACAGTGAAAACCAGCTAGAGCTTTCAGTGCTGGCAGCTTTCCTGTGGGCGCAATCTCTGGACGTTTCCAATTTGGCAGCCGGGCTCTGCCAGAGAGAGATACATTGTGTTGCCCAATTAGGAAGCAATGCTTTAGCAGAGCGCGAATGTCTGTGTGGCAGCGAATGCAGTTCCAAGGGACAGTGAAAACCAGCTACAGCTTTCAGTGCTGGCAGCTTTCCTGTGGGCGCAATCTCTGGACGTTTCCAATTTGGCAGCCGGGCTCTGCCAGAGAGAGATACAGAGTGTTGCCCCCTTACCAAGCAATGCTTTAGCAGAGCGCGAATGTCTGTGTGGCAGCGAATGCAGTTCCAAGGGACAGTGAAAACCAGCTAGAGCTTTCAGTGCTGGCAGCTTTCCTGTGGGCGCAATCTCTGGACGTTTCCAATTTGGCAGCCGGGCTCTGCCACAGAGAGATACAGAGTGTTGCCCCATTACGAAGCAATGCTTTAGCAGAGCGCGAATGTCTGTGTGGCAGCGAATGCAGTGCCAAGGGACAGTGAAAACCAGCTAGAGCTTTCAGTGCTGGCAGCTTTCCTGTGGGCGCAATCTCTGGACGTTTCCAATTTGGCAGCCGGGCTCTGCCACAGAGAGATACAGAGTGTTGCCCCCTTACCAAGCAATGCTTTAGCAGAGCGCGAATGTCTGTGTGGCAGCGAATGCAGTTCCAAGGGACAGTGAAAACCAGCTAGAGCTTTCAGTGCTGGCAGCTTTCCTGTGGGCGCAATCTCTGGACGTTTCCAATTTGGCAGCCGGGCTCTGCCAGAGAGAGATACAGAGTGTTGCCCAATTGGGAAGCAAAGCTTTAGCAGAGCGCGAATGTCTGTGTGGCAGCGAATGCAGTTCCAAGGGACAGTGAAAACCAGCTAGAGCTTTCAGTGCTGGCAGCTTTCCTGTGGGCGCAATCTCTGGGCGTTTCCAATTTGGCAGCCGGGCTCTGCCAGAGAGAGATACAGAGTGTTGCCCAATTAGGAAGCAATGCTTTAGCAGAGCGCGAATGTCTGTGTGGCAGCGAATGCAGTTCCAAGGGACAGTGAAAACCAGCTAGAGCTTTCAGTGCTGGCAGCTTTCCTGTGGGCGCAATCTCTGGACGTTTCCAATTTGGCAGCCGGGCTCTGCCACAGAGAGATACAGAGTGTTGCCCAATTAGGAAGCAATGCTTTAGCAGAGCGCGAATGTCTGTGTGGCAGCGAATGCAGTGCCAAGGGACAGTGAAAACCAGCTACAGCTTTCAGTGCTGGCAGCTTTCCTGTGGGCGCAATCTCTGGACGTTTCCAATTTGGCAGCCGGGCTCTGCCAGAGAGAGATACACAGTGTTGCCCCCTTACCAAGCAATGCTTTAGCAGAGCGCGAATGTCTGTGTGGCAGCGAATGCAGTTCCAAGGGACAGTGAAAACCAGCTAGAGCTTTCAGTGCTGGCAGCTTTCCTGTGGGCGCAATCTCTGGACGTTTCCAATTTGGCAGCCGGGCTCTGCCACAGAGAGATACAGAGTGTTGCCCCCTTACCAAGCAATGCTTTAGCAGAGCGCGAATGTCTGTGTGGCAGCGAATGCAGTTCCAAGGGACAGTGAAAACCAGCTACAGCTTTCAGTGCTGGCAGCTTTCCTGTGGGCGCAATCTCTGGACGTTTCCAATTTGGCAGCCGGGCTCTGCCAGAGACAGATACAGAGTGTTGCCCCATTACGAAGCAATGCTTTAGCAGAGCGCGAATGTCTGTGTGGCAGCGAATGCAGTTCCAAGGGACAGTGAAAACCAGCTAGAGCTTTCAGTGCTGGCAGCTTTCCTGTGGGCGCAATCTCTGGACGTTTCCAATTTGGCAGCCGGGCTCTGCCACAGAGAGATACAGAGTGTTGCCCCATTACCAAGCAATGCTTTAGTAGAGCGCGAATGTCTGTGTGGCAGCGAATGCAGTTCCAAGGGACAGTGAAAACCAGCTACAGCTTTCAGTGCTGGCAGCTTTCCTGTGGGCGCAATCTCTGGACGTTTCCAATTTGGCAGCCGGGCTCTGCCTCAGAGAGATACAGAGTGTTGCCCCATTACGAAGCAATGCTTTAGCAGAGCGCGAATGTCTGTGTGGCAGCGAATGCAGTTCCAAGGGACAGTGAAAACCAGTTAGAGCTTTCAGTGCTGGCAGCTTTCCTGTGGGCGCAATCTCTGGACGTTTCCAATTTGGCAGCCGGGCTCTGCCAGAGAGAGATTCAAAGTGTTGCCCCATTACCAAGCAATGCTTTAGCAGAGCGCGAATGTCTGTGTGGCAGCGAATGCAGTTCCAAGGGACAGTGAAAACCAGCTAGAGCTTTCAGTGCTGGCAGCTTTCCTGTGGGCGCAATCTCTGGACGTTTCCAATTTGGCAGCCGGGCTCTGCCAGAGAGAGATACAGAGTGTTGCCCCATTACGAAGCAATGCTTTAGCAGAGCGCGAATGTCTGTGTGGCAGCGAATGCAGTTCCAAGGGACAGTGAAAACCAGCTAGAGCTTTCAGTGCTGGCAGCTTTCCTGTGGGCGCAACCTCTGGACGTTTCCAATTTGGCAGCCGGGCTCTGCCAGAGAGAGATACAGAGTGTTGCCCCCTTACCAAGCAATGCTTTAGCAGAGCGCGAATGTCTGTGTGGCAGCGAATGCAGTTCCAAGGGACAGTGAAAACCAGCTAGAGCTTTCAGTGCTGGCAGCTTTCCTGTGGGCGCAATCTCTGGACGTTTCCAATTTGGCAGCCGGGCTCTGCCAGAGAGAGATACAGAGTGTTGCCCCATTAGGAAGAAATGCTGTAGCAGAGCGCGAATGTCTGTGTGGCAGCGAATGCAGTTCCAAGGGACAGTGAAAACCAGCTAGAGCTTTCAGTGCTGGCAGCTTTCCTGTGGGCGCAATCTCTGGACGTTTCCAATTTGGCAGCCGGGCTCTGCCACAGAGAGATACAGAGTGTTGCCCCATTACCAAGCAAAGCTTTAGCAGAGCGCGAATGTCTGTGTGGCAGCGAATGCAGTTCCAAGGGACAGTGAAAACCAGCTAGAGCTTTCAGTGCTGGCAGCTTTCCTGTGGGCGCAATCTCTGGACGTTTCCAATTTGGCAGCCGGGCTCTGCCAGAGAGAGATACAGAGTGTTGCCCCATTACGAAGCAATGCTTTAGCAGAGCGCGAATGTCTGTGTGGCAGCGAATGCAGTTCCAAGGGACAGTGAAAACCAGCTAGAGCTTTCAGTGCTGGCAGCTTTCCTGTGGGCGCAATCTCTGGACGTTTCCAATTTGGCAGCCGGGCTCTGCCACAGAGAGATACAGAGTGTTGCCCCATTACCAAGCAATGCTTTAGCAGAGCGCGAATGTCTGTGTGGCAGCGAATGCAGTTCCAAGGGACAGTGAAAACCAGCTAGAGCTTTCAGTGCTGGCAGCTTTCCTGTGGGCGCAATCTCTGGACGTTTCCAATTTGGCAGCCGGGCTCTGCCACAGAGAGATACAGAGTGTTGCCCCATTACGAAGCAATGCTTTAGCAGAGCGCGAATGTCTGTGTGGCAGCGAATGCAGTTCCAAGGGACAGTGAAAACCAGCTAGAGCTTTCAGTGCTGGCAGCTTTCCTGTGGGCGCAATCTCTGGACGTTTCCAATTTGGCAGCCGGGCTCTGCCAGAGAGAGATACAGAGTGTTGCCCCATTACGAAGCAATGCTTTAGCAGAGCGCGAATGTCTGTGTGGCAGCGAATGCAGTTCCAAGGGACAGTGAAAACCAGCTACAGCTTTCAGTGCTGGCAGCTTTCCTGTGGGCGCAATCTCTGCACGTTTCCAATTTGGCAGCCGGGCTCTGCCACAGAGAGATACAGAGTGTTGCCCCATTACGAAGCAAAGCTTTAGCAGAGCGCGAATGTCTGTGTGGCAGCGAATGCAGTTCCAAGGGACAGTGAAAACCAGCTAGAGCTTTCAGTGCTGGCAGCTTTCCTGTGGGCGCAATCTCTGGACGTTTCCAATTTGGCAGCCGGGCTCTGCCAGAGAGAGATACACAGTGTTGCCCCCTTACCAAGCAATGCTTTAGCAGAGCGCGAATGTCTGTGTGGCAGCGAATGCAGTTCCAAGGGACAGTGAAAACCAGCTAGAGCTTTCAGTGCTGGCAGCTTTCCTGTGGGCGCAATCTCTGGACGTTTCCAATTTGGCAGCCGGGCTCTGCCACAGAGAGATACAGAGTGTTGCCCCCTTACCAAGCAATGCTTTAGCAGAGCGCGAATGTCTGTGTGGCAGCGAATGCAGTTCCAAGGGACAGTGAAAACCAGCTAGAGCTTTCAGTGCTGGCAGCTTTCCTGTGGGCGCAATCTCTGGACGTTTCCAATTTGGCAGCCGGGCTCTGCCAGAGACAGATACAGAGTGTTGCCCCATTACGAAGCAATGCTTTAGCAGAGCGCGAATGTCTGTGTGGCAGCGAATGCAGTTCCAAGGGACAGTGAAAACCAGCTAGAGCTTTCAGTGCTGGCAGCTTTCCTGTGGGCGCAATCTCTGGACGTTTCCAATTTGGCAGCCGGGCTCTGCCACAGAGAGATACAGAGTGTTGCCCCATTACCAAGCAATGCTTTAGCAGAGCGCGAATGTCTGTGTGGCAGCGAATGCAGTTCCAAGGGACAGTGAAAACCAGCTAGAGCTTTCAGTGCTGGCAGCTTTCCTGTGGGCGCAATCTCTGGACGTTTCCAATTTGGCAGCCGGGCTCTGCCAGAGAGAGATACATTGTGTTGCCCAATTAGGAAGCAATGCTTTAGCAGAGCGCGAATGTCTGTGTGGCAGCGAATGCAGTTCCAAGGGACAGTGAAAACCAGCTAGAGCTTTCAGTGCTGGCAGCTTTCCTGTGGGCGCAATCTCTGGACGTTTCCAATTTGGCAGCCGGGCTCTGCCAGAGAGAGATACAGAGTGTTGCCCCATTACGAAGCAATGCTTTAGCAGAGCGCGAATGTCTGTGTGGCAGCGAATGCAGTTCCAAGGGACAGTGAAAACCAGCTAGAGCTTTCAGTGCTGGCAGCTTTCCTGTGGGCGCAACCTCTGGACGTTTCCAATTTGGCAGCCGGGCTCTGCCAGAGAGAGATACAGAGTGTTGCCCCATTACGAAGCAATGCTTTAGCAGAGCGCGAATGTCTGTGTGGCAGCGAATGCAGTTCCAAGGGACAGTGAAAAACAGCTACAGTTTTCAGTGCTGGCAGCTTTCCTGTGGGCGCAATGTCTGGACGTTTCCAATTTCGCAGCCGGGCTCTGCCACAGAGAGATACAGAGTGTTGCCCCCTTACCAAGCAATGCTTTAGGAGAGCGCGAATGTCTGTGTGGCAGCGAATGCAGTTCCAAGGGACAGTGAAAACCAGCTAGAGCTTTCAGTGCTGGCAGCTTTCCTGTGGGCGCAATCTCTGGACGTTTCCAATTTGGCAGCCGGGCTCTGCCAGAGAGAGATACAGAGTGTTGCCCCATTAGGAAGAAATGCTGTAGCAGAGCGCGAATGTCTGTGTGGCAGCGAATGCAGTTCCAAGGGACAGTGAAAACCAGCTAGAGCTTTCAGTGCTGGCAGCTTTCCTGTGGGCGCAATCTCTGGACGTTTCCAATTTGGCAGCCGGGCTCTGCCACAGAGAGATACAGAGTGTTGCCCCATTACGAAGCAAAGCTTTAGCAGAGCGCGAATGTCTGTGTGGCAGCGAATGCAGTTCCAAGGGACAGTGAAAACCAGCTAGAGCTTTCAGTGCTGGCAGCTTTCCTGTGGGCGCAATCTCTGGACGTTTCCAATTTGGCAGCCGGGCTCTGCCAGAGAGAGATACAGAGTGTTGCCCCATTACGAAGCAATGCTTTAGCAGAGCGCGAATGTCTGTGTGGCAGCGAATGCAGTTCCAAGGGACAGTGAAAACCAGCTACAGCTTTCAGTGCTGGCAGCTTTCCTGTGGGCGCAATCTCTGGACGTTTCCAATTTGGCAGCCGGGCTCTGCCACAGAGAGATACAGAGTGTTGCCCCATTACGAAGCAAAGCTTTAGCAGAGCGCGAATGTCTGTGTGGCAGCGAATGCAGTTCCAAGGGACAGTGAAAACCAGCTAGAGCTTTCAGTGCTGGCAGCTTTCCTGTGGGCGCAATGTCTGGACGTTTCCAATTTGGCAGCCGGGCTCTGCCACAGAGAGATACAGAGTGTTGCCCCATTACGAAGCAATGCTTTAGCAGAGCGCGAATGTCTGTGTGGCAGCGAATGCAGTTCCAAGGGACAGTGAAAACCAGCTAGAGCTTTCAGTGCTGGCAGCTTTCCTGTGGGCGCAACCTCTGGACGTTTCCAATTTGGCAGCCGGGCTCTGCCACAGAGAGATACAGAGTGTTGCCCCATTACCAAGCAATGCTTTAGCAGAGCGCGAATGTCTGTGTGGCAGCGAATGCAGTTCCAAGGGACAGTGAAAACCAGCTAGAGCTTTCAGTGCTGGCAGCTTTCCTGTGGGCGCAATCTCTGGACGTTTCCAATTTGGCAGCCGGGCTCTGCCAGAGAGAGATACAGAGTGTTGCCCCCTTACCAAGCAATGCTTTAGCAGAGCGCGAATGTCTGTGTGGCAGCGAATGCAGTTCCAAGGGACAGTGAAAACCAGCTAGAGCTTTCAGTGCTGGCAGCTTTCCTGTGGGCGCAATCTCTGGACGTTTCCAATTTGGCAGCCGGGCTCTGCCACAGAGAGATACAGAGTGTTGCCCAATTGGGAAGCAAAGCTTTAGCAGAGCGCGAATGTCTGTGTGGCAGCGAATGCAGTTCCAAGGGACAGTGAAAACCAGCTACAGCTTTCAGTGCTGGCAGCTTTCCTGTGGGCGCAATCTCTGGACGTTTCCAATTTGGCAGCCGGGCTCTGCCACAGAGAGATACAGAGTGTTGCCCCCTTACCAAGCAATGCTTTAGCAGAGCGCGAATGTCTGTGTGGCAGCGAATGCAGTTCCAAGGGACAGTGAAAACCAGCTACAGCTTTCAGTGCTGGCAGCTTTCCTGTGGGCGCAATCTCTGGACGTTTCCAATTTGGCAGCCGGGCTCTGCCACAGAGAGAGATACAGAATGTTGCCCCATTACGAAGCAATGCTTTAGCAGAGCGCGAATGTCTGTGTGGCAGCGAATGCAGTTCCAAGGGACAGTGAAAACCAGCTAGAGCTTTCAGTGCTGGCAGCTTTCCTGTGGGCGCAATCTCTGGACATTTCCAATTTGGCAGCCGGGCTCTGCCAGAGAGAGATACAGAGTGTTGCCCCATTACGAAGCAAAGCTTTAGCAGAGCGCGAATGTCTGTGTGGCAGCGAATGCAGTGCCAAGGGACAGTGAAAACCAGCTAGAGCTTTCAGTGCTGGCAGCTTTCCTGTGGGCGCAATCTCTGGACGTTTCCAATTTGGCAGCCGGGCTCTGCCAGAGAGAGATACAGAGTGTTGCCCCCTTACCAAGCAATGCTTTAGCAGAGCGCGAATGTCTGTGTGGCAGCGAATGCAGTTCCAAGGGACAGTGAAAACCAGCTAGAGCTTTCAGTGCTGGCAGCTTTCCTGTGGGCGCAATCTCTGGACGTTTCCAATTTGGCAGCCGGGCTCTGCCACAGAGAGATACAGAGTGTTGCCCAATTGGGAAGCAAAGCTTTAGCAGAGCGCGAATGTCTGTGTGGCAGCGAATGCAGTTCCAAGGGACAGTGAAAACCAGCTAGAGCTTTCAGTGCTGGCAGCTTTCCTGTGGGCGCAATCTCTGGACATTTCCAATTTGGCAGCCGGGCTCTGCCAGAGAGAGATACAGAGTGTTGCCCCATTACGAAGCAAAGCTTTAGCAGAGCGTGAATGTCTGTGTGGCAGCGAATGCAGTGCCAAGGGACAGTGAAAACCAGCTAGAGCTTTCAGTGCTGGCAGCTTTCCTGTGGGCGCAATCTCTGGACGTTTCCAATTTGGCAGCCGGGCTCTGCCAGAGAGAGATACAGAGTGTTGCCCCCTTACCAAGCAATGCTTTAGCAGAGCGCGAATGTCTGTGTGGCAGCGAATGCAGTTCCAAGGGACAGTGAAAACCAGCTAGAGCTTTCAGTGCTGGCAGCTTTCCTGTGGGCGCAATCTCTGGACGTTTCCAATTTGGCAGCCGGGCTCTGCCAGAGAGAGATACAGAGTGTTGCCCAATTGGGAAGCAAAGCTTTAGCAGAGCGCGAATGTCTGTGTGGCAGCGAATGCAGTTCCAAGGGACAGTGAAAACCAGCTAGAGCTTTCAGTGCTGGCAGCTTTCCTGTGGGCGCAATCTCTGGACATTTCCAATTTGGCAGCCGGGCTCTGCCAGAGCGAGATACAGAGTGTTGCCCCATTACGAAGCAAAGCTTTAGCAGAGCGCGAATGTCTGTGTGGCAGCGAATGCAGTTCCAAGGGACAGTGAAAACCAGCTACAGCTTTCAGTGCTGGCAGCTTTCCTGTGGGCGCAATGTCTGGACGTTTCCAATTTGGCAGCCGGGCTCTGCCACAGAGAGATACAGAGTGTTGCCCCATTACGAAGCAATGCTTTAGCAGAGCGCGAATGTCTGTGTGGCAGCGAATGCAGTTCCAAGGGACAGTGAAAACCAGCTAAGTTTTCAGTGCTGGCAGCTTTCCTGTGGGCGCAATGTCTGGACGTTTCCAATTTGGCAGCCGGGCTCTGCCAGAGAGAGATACAGAGTGTTGCCCCATTACGAAGCAATGCTTTAGCAGAGCGCGAATGTCTGTGTGGCAGCGAATGCAGTTCCAAGGGACAGTGAAAACCAGCTAGAGCTTTCAGTGCTGGCAGCTTTCCTGTGGGCGCAATCTCTGGACGTTTCCAATTTGGCAGCCGGGCTCTGCCACAGAGAGATACAGAGTGTTGCCCCCTTACCAAGCAATGCTTTAGCAGAGCGCAAATGTCTGTGTGGCAGCGAATGCAGTTCCAAGGGACAGTGAAAACCAGCTAGAGCTTTCAGTGCTGGCAGCTTTCCTGTGGGCGCAATCTCTGGACGTTTCCAATTTGGCAGCCGGGCTCTGCCAGAGAGAGATACAGAGTGTTGCCCAATTGGGAAGCAAAGCTTTAGCAGAGCGCGAATGTCTGTGTGGCAGCGAATGCAGTTCCAAGGGACAGTGAAAACCAGCTAGAGCTTTCAGTGCTGGCAGCTTTCCTGTGGGCGCAATCTCTGGACATTTCCAATTTGGCAGCCGGGCTCTGCCAGAGAGAGATACAGAGTGTTGCCCCATTACGAAGCAAAGCTTTAGCAGAGCGCGAATGTCTGTGTGGCAGCGAATGCAGTGCCAAGGGACAGTGAAAACCAGCTAGAGCTTTCAGTGCTGGCAGCTTTCCTGTGGGCGCAATCTCTGGACGTTTCCAATTTGGAAGCCGGGCTCTGCCACAGAGAGATACAGAGTGTTGCCCCCTTACCAAGCAATGCTTTAGCAGAGCGCGAATGTCTGTGTGGCAGCGAATGCAGTTCCAAGGGACAGTGAAAACCAGCTAGAGCTTTCAGTGCTGGCAGCTTTCCTGTGGGCGCAATCTCTGGACGTTTCCAATTTGGCAGCCGGGCTCTGCCAGAGAGAGATACAGAGTGTTGCCCCATTACAAAGCAATGCTTTAGCAGAGCGCGAATGTCTGTGTGGCAGCGAATGCAGTTCCAAGGGACAGTGAAAACCAGCTAGAGCTTTCAGTGCTGGCAGCTTTCCTGTGGGCGCAATCTCTGGACGTTTCCAATTTGGCAGCCGGGCTCTGCCAGAGAGAGATACAGAGTGTTGCCCAATTGGGAAGCAAAGCTTTAGCAGAGCGCGAATGTCTGTGTGGCAGCGAATGCAGTTCCAAGGGACAGTGAAAACCAGCTAGAGCTTTCAGTGCTGGCAGCTTTCCTGTGGGCGCAATCTCTGGACATTTCCAATTTGGCAGCCGGGCTCTGCCAGAGCGAGATACAGAGTGTTGCCCCATTACGAAGCAAAGCTTTAGCAGAGCGCGAATGTCTGTGTGGCAGCGAATGCAGTTCCAAGGGACAGTGAAAACCAGCTACAGCTTTCAGTGCTGGCAGCTTTCCTGTGGGCGCAATCTCTGGACGTTTCCAATTTGGCAGCCGGGCTCTGCCACAGAGAGATACAGAGTGTTGCCCCATTACGAAGCAATGCTTTAGCAGAGCGCGAATGTCTGTGTGGCAGCGAATGCAGTTCCAAGGGACAGTGAAAACCAGCTAGAGCTTTCAGTGCTGGCAGCTTTCCTGTGGGCGCAATGTCTGGACGTTTCCAATTTGGCAGCCGGGCTCTGCCAGAGAGAGATACAGAGTGTTGCCCCATTACGAAGCAATGCTTTAGCAGAGCGCGAATGTCTGTGTGGCAGCGAATGCAGTTCCAAGGGACAGTGAAAACCAGCTAGAGCTTTCAGTGCTGGCAGCTTTCCTGTGGGCGCAACCTCTGGACGTTTCCAATTTGGCAGCCGGGCTCTGCCACAGAGAGATACAGAGTGTTGCCCCATTACGAAGCAATGCTTTAGCAGAGCGCGAATGTCTGTGTGGCAGCGAATGCAGTTCCAAGGGACAGTGAAAACCAGCTAGAGCTTTCAGTGCTGGCAGCTTTCCTGTGGGCGCAATCTCTGGACGTTTCCAATTTGGCAGCCGGGCTCTGCCACAGAGAGATACAGAGTGTTGCCCCCTTACCAAGCAATGCTTTAGCAGAGCGCGAATGTCTGTGTGGCAGCGAATGCAGTTCCAAGGGACAGTGAAAACCAGCTAGAGCTTTCAGTGCTGGCAGCTTTCCTGTGGGCGCAATCTCTGGACGTTTCCAATTTGGCAGCCGGGCTCTGCCAGAGAGAGATACAGAGTGTTGCCCAATTGGGAAGCAAAGCTTTAGCAGAGCGCGAATGTCTGTGTGGCAGCGAATGCAGTTCCAAGGGACAGTGAAAACCAGCTACAGCTTTCAGTGCTGGCAGCTTTCCTGTGGGCGCAATCTCTGGACGTTTCCAATTTGGCAGCCGGGCTCTGCCAGAGAGAGATACAGAGTGTTGCCCCCTTACCAAGCAATGCTTTAGCAGAGCGCGAATGTCTGTGTGGCAGCGAATGCAGTTCCAAGGGACAGTGAAAACCAGCTAGAGCTTTCAGTGCTGGCAGCTTTCCTGTGGGCGCAATCTCTGGACGTTTCCAATTTGGCAGCCGGGCTCTGCCAGAGAGAGATACAGAGTGTTGCCCCATTACGAAGCAATGCTTTAGTAGAGCGCGAATGTCTGTGTGGCAGCGAATGCAGTTCCAAGGGACAGTGAAAACCAGCTAGAGCTTTCAGTGCTGGCAGCTTTCCTGTGGGCGCAATCTCTGGACGTTTCCAATTTGGCAGCCGGGCTCTGCCACAGAGAGATACAGAGTGTTGCCCAATTGGGAAGCAAAGCTTTAGCAGAGCGCGAATGTCTGTGTGGCAGCGAATGCAGTTCCAAGGGACAGTGAAAACCAGCTAGAGCTTTCAGTGCTGGCAGCTTTCCTGTGGGCGCAATCTCTGGACGTTTCCAATTTGGCAGCCGGGCTCTGCCAGAGAGAGATACACAGTGTTGCCCCCTTACCAAGCAATGCTTTAGCAGAGCGCGAATGTCTGTGTGGCAGCGAATGCAGTTCCAAGGGACAGTGAAAACCAGCTAGAGCTTTCAGTGCTGGCAGCTTTCCTGTGGGCGCAATCTCTGGACGTTTCCAATTTGGCAGCCGGGCTCTGCCAGAGAGAGATACAGAGTGTTGCCCAATTGGGAAGCAAAGCTTTAGCAGAGCGCGAATGTCTGTGTGGCAGCGAATGCAGTTCCAAGGGACAGTGAAAACCAGCTAGAGCTTTCAGTGCTGGCAGCTTTCCTGTGGGCGCAATCTCTGGACATTTCCAATTTGGCAGCCGGGCTCTGCCAGAGAGAGATACAGAGTGTTGCCCCATTACGAAGCAAAGCTTTAGCAGAGCGCGAATGTCTGTGTGGCAGCGAATGCAGTGCCAAGGGACAGTGAAAACCAGCTAGAGCTTTCAGTGCTGGCAGCTTTCCTGTGGGCGCAATCTCTGGACGTTTCCAATTTGGCAGCCGGGCTCTGCCACAGAGAGATACAGAGTGTTGCCCCCTTACCAAGCAATGCTTTAGCAGAGCGCGAATGTCTGTGTGGCAGCGAATGCAGTTCCAAGGGACAGTGAAAACCAGCTAGAGCTTTCAGTGCTGGCAGCTTTCCTGTGGGCGCAATCTCTGGACGTTTCCAATTTGGCAGCCGGGCTCTGCCAGAGAGAGATACAGAGTGTTGTCCCATTACAAAGCAATGCTTTAGCAGAGCGCGAATGTCTGTGTGGCAGCGAATGCAGTTCCAAGGGACAGTGAAAACCAGCTAGAGCTTTCAGTGCTGGCAGCTTTCCTGTGGGCGCAATCTCTGGACGTTTCCAATTTGGCAGCCGGGCTCTGCCAGAGAGAGATACAGAGTGTTGCCCAATTGGGAAGCAAAGCTTTAGCAGAGCGCGAATGTCTGTGTGGCAGCGAATGCAGTTCCAAGGGACAGTGAAAACCAGCTAGAGCTTTCAGTGCTGGCAGCTTTCCTGTGGGCGCAATCTCTGGACATTTCCAATTTGGCAGCCGGGCTCTGCCAGAGCGAGACACAGAGTGTTGCCCCATTACGAAGCAAAGCTTTAGCAGAGCGCGAATGTCTGTGTGGCAGCGAATGCAGTTCCAAGGGACAGTGAAAACCAGCTAGAGCTTTCAGTGCTGGCAGCTTTCCTGTGGGCGCAATCTCTGGACGTTTCCAATTTGGCAGCCGGGCTCTGCCAGAGAGAGATACAGAGTGTTGCCCCATTACGAAGCAAAGCTTTAGCAGAGCGCGAATGTCTGTGTGGCAGCGAATGCAGTGCCAAGGGACAGTGAAAACCAGCTAGAGCTTTCAGTGCTGGCAGCTTTCCTGTGGGCGCAATCTCTGGACGTTTCCAATTTGGCAGCCGGGCTCTGCCAGAGAGAGATACAGAGTGTTGCCCCATTACGAAGCAATGCTTTAGCAGAGCGCGAATGTCTGTGTGGCAGCGAATGCAGTTCCAAGGGACAGTGAAAACCAGCTAGAGCTTTCAGTGCTGGCAGCTTTCCTGTGGGCGCAATCTCTGGACGTTTCCAATTTGGCAGCCGGGCTCTGCCAGAGAGAGATACAGAGTGTTGCCCCCTTACCAAGCAATGCTTTAGCAGAGCGCGAATGTCTGTGTGGCAGCGAATGCAGTTCCAAGGGACAGTGAAAACCAGCTAGAGCTTTCAGTGCTGGCAGCTTTCCTGTGGGCGCAATCTCTGGACGTTTCCAATTTGGCAGCCGGGCTCTGCCAGAGAGAGATACAGAGTGTTGCCCAATTGGGAAGCAAAGCTTTAGCAGAGCGCGAATGTCTGTGTGGCAGCGAATGCAGTTCCAAGGGACAGTGAAAACCAGCTAGAGCTTTCAGTGCTGGCAGCTTTCCTGTGGGCGCAATCTCTGGACATTTCCAATTTGGCAGCCGGGCTCTGCCAGAGCGAGACACAGAGTGTTGCCCCATTACGAAGCAAAGCTTTAGCAGAGCGCGAATGTCTGTGTGGCAGCGAATGCAGTTCCAAGGGACAGTGAAAACCAGCTAGAGCTTTCAGTGCTGGCAGCTTTCCTGTGGGCGCAATCTCTGGACGTTTCCAATTTGGCAGCCGGGCTCTGCCAGAGAGAGATACAGAGTGTTGCCCCATTACGAAGCAAAGCTTTAGCAGAGCGCGAATGTCTGTGTGGCAGCGAATGCAGTTCCAAGGGACAGTGAAAACCAGCTACAGCTTTCAGTGCTGGCAGCTTTCCTGTGGGCGCAATCTCTGGACGTTTCCAATTTGGCAGCCGGGCTCTGCCAGAGAGAGATACAGAGTGTTGCCCCCTTACCAAGCAATGCTTTAGCAGAGCGCGAATGTCTGTGTGGCAGCGAATGCAGTTCCAAGGGACAGTGAAAACCAGCTAGAGCTTTCAGTGCTGGCAGCTTTCCTGTGGGCGCAATCTCTGGACGTTTCCAATTTGGCAGCCGGGCTCTGCCAGAGAGAGATACAGAGTGTTGCCCCCTTACCAAGCAATGCTTTAGCAGAGCGCGAATGTCTGTGTGGCAGCGAATGCAGTTCCAAGGGACAGTGAAAACCAGCTAGAGCTTTCAGTGCTGGCAGCTTTCCTGTGGGCGCAATCTCTGGACGTTTCCAATTTGGCAGCCGGGCTCTGCCAGAGAGAGATACAGAGTGTTGCCCCATTACGAAGCAATGCTTTAGCAGAGCGCGAATGTCTGTGTGGCAGCGAATGCAGTTCCAAGGGACAGTGAAAACCAGCTAGAGCTTTCAGTGCTGGCAGCTTTCCTGTGGGCGCAATCTCTGGACGTTTCCAATTTGGCAGCCGGGCTCTGCCAGAGAGAGATACAGAGTGTTGCCCCCTTACCAAGCAATGCTTTAGCAGAGCTCGAATGTCTGTGTGGCAGCGAATGCAGTTCCAAGGGACAGTGAAAACCAGCTAGAGCTTTCAGTGCTGGCAGCTTTCCTGTGGGTGCAATCTCTGGACGTTTCCAATTTGGCAGCCGGGCTCTGCCAGAGAGAGATACAGAGTGTTGCCCCATTACGAAGCAATGCTTTAGCAGAGCGCGAATGTCTGTGTGGCAGCGAATGCAGTTCCAAGGGACAGTGAAAACCAGCTAGAGCTTTCAGTGCTGGCAGCTTTCCTGTGGGCGCAATCTCTGGACGTTTCCAATTTGGCAGCCGGGCTCTGCCACAGAGAGATACAGAGTGTTGCCCCATTACCAAGCAATGCTTTAGCAGAGCGCGAATGTCTGTGTGGCAGCGAATGCAGTTCCAAGGGACAGTGAAAACCAGCTAGAGCTTTCAGTGCTGGCAGCTTTCCTGTGGGCGCAATCTCTGGACGTTTCCAATTTGGCAGCCGGGCTCTGCCAGAGAGAGATACATTGTGTTGCCCAATTAGGAAGCAATGCTTTAGCAGAGCGCGAATGTCTGTGTGGCAGCGAATGCAGTTCCAAGGGACAGTGAAAACCAGCTAGAGCTTTCAGTGCTGGCAGCTTTCCTGTGGGCGCAATCTCTGGACGTTTCCAATTTGGCAGCCGGGCTCTGCCAGAGAGAGATACAGAGTGTTGCCCCATTACGAAGCAATGCTTTAGCAGAGCGCGAATGTCTGTGTGGCAGCGAATGCAGTTCCAAGGGACAGTGAAAACCAGCTAGAGCTTTCAGTGCTGGCAGCTTTCCTGTGGGCGCAACCTCTGGACGTTTCCAATTTGGCAGCCGGGCTCTGCCAGACACAGATACAGAGTGTTGCCCCCTTACCAAGCAAAGCTTTAGCAGAGCGCGAATGTCTGTGTGGCAGCGAATGCAGTTCCAAGGGACAGTGAAAACCAGCTACAGTTTTCAGTGCTGGCAGCTTTCCTGTGGGCGCAATGTCTGGACGTTTCCAATTTGGCAGCCGGGCTCTGCCACAGAGAGATACAGAGTGTTGCCCCCTTACCAAGCAATGCTTTAGCAGAGCGCGAATGTCTGTGTGGCAGCGAATGCAGTTCCAAGGGACAGTGAAAACCAGCTAGAGCTTTCAGTGCTGGCAGCTTTCCTGTGGGCGCAATCTCTGGACGTTTCCAATTTGGCAGCCGGGCTCTGCCAGAGAGAGATACAGAGTGTTGCCCCATTAGGAAGAAATGCTGTAGCAGAGCGCGAATGTCTGTGTGGCAGCGAATGCAGTTCCAAGGGACAGTGAAAACCAGCTAGAGCTTTCAGTGCTGGCAGCTTTCCTGTGGGCGCAATCTCTGGACGTTTCCAATTTGGCAGCCGGGCTCTGCCACAGAGAGATACAGAGTGTTGCCCCATTACGAAGCAAAGCTTTAGCAGAGCGCGAATGTCTGTGTGGCAGCGAATGCAGTTCCAAGGGACAGTGAAAACCAGCTAGAGCTTTCAGTGCTGGCAGCTTTCCTGTGGGCGCAATCTCTGGACGTTTCCAATTTGGCAGCCGGGCTCTGCCAGAGAGAGATACAGAGTGTTGCCCCATTACGAAGCAATGCTTTAGCAGAGCGCGAATGTCTGTGTGGCAGCGAATGCAGTTCCAAGGGACAGTGAAAACCAGCTACAGCTTTCAGTGCTGGCAGCTTTCCTGTGGGCGCAATCTCTGGACGTTTCCAATTTGGCAGCCGGGCTCTGCCACAGAGAGATACAGAGTGTTGCCCCATTACGAAGCAATGCTTTAGCAGAGCGCGAATGTCTGTGTGGCAGCGAATGCAGTTCCAAGGGACAGTGAAAACCAGCTACAGCTTTCAGTGCTGGCAGCTTTCCTGTGGGCGCAATGTATGGACGTTTCCAATTTGGCAGCCGGGCTCTGCCACAGAGAGATACAGAGTGTTGCCCCATTACGAAGCAATGCTTTAGCAGAGCGCGAATGTCTGTGTGGCAGCGAATGCAGTTCCAAGGGACAGTGAAAACCAGCGAAGTTTTCAGTGCTGGCAGCTTTCCTGTGGGCGCAATGTCTGGACGTTTCCAATTTGGCAGCCGGGCTCTGCCAGAGAGAGATACAGAGTGTTGCCCCATTACGAAGCAATGCTTTAGCAGAGCGCGAATGTCTGTGTGGCAGCGAATGCAGTTCCAAGGGACAGTGAAAACCAGCTAGAGCTTTCAGTGCTGGCAGCTTTCCTGTGGGCGCAACCTCTGGACGTTTCCAATTTGGCAGCCGGGCTCTGCCACAGAGAGATACAGAGTGTTGCCCCATTACCAAGCAATGCTTTAGCAGAGCGCGAATGTCTGTGTGGCAGCGAATGCAGTTCCAAGGGACAGTGAAAACCAGCTAGAGCTTTCAGTGCTGGCAGCTTTCCTGTGGGCGCAATCTCTGGACGTTTCCAATTTGGCAGCCGGGCTCTGCCACAGAGAGATACAGAGTGTTGCCCCATTACGAAGCAATGCTTTAGCAGAGCGCGAATGTCTGTGTGGCAGCGAATGCAGTTCCAAGGGACAGTGAAAACCAGCTAGAGCTTTCAGTGCTGGCAGCTTTCCTGTGGGCGCAATCTCTGGACGTTTCCAATTTGGCAGCCGGGCTCTGCCAGAGAGAGATACAGAGTGTTGCCCCATTACGAAGCAATGCTTTAGCAGAGCGCGAATGTCTGTGTGGCAGCGAATGCAGTTCCAAGGGACAGTGAAAACCAGCTACAGCTTTCAGTGCTGGCAGCTTTCCTGTGGGCGCAATCTCTGGACGTTTCCAATTTGGCAGCCGGGCTCTGCCACAGAGAGATACAGAGTGTTGCCCCATTACGAAGCAATGCTTTAGCAGAGCGCGAATGTCTGTGTGGCAGCGAATGCAGTTCCAAGGGACAGTGAAAACCAGCTACAGCTTTCAGTGCTGGCAGCTTTCCTGTGGGCGCAATGTATGGACGTTTCCAATTTGGCAGCCGGGCTCTGCCACAGAGAGATACAGAGTGTTGCCCCATTACGAAGCAATGCTTTAGCAGAGCGCGAATGTCTGTGTGGCAGCGAATGCAGTTCCAAGGGACAGTGAAAACCAGCGAAGTTTTCAGTGCTGGCAGCTTTCCTGTGGGCGCAATGTCTGGACGTTTCCAATTTGGCAGCCGGGCTCTGCCAGAGAGAGATACAGAGTGTTGCCCCATTACGAAGCAATGCTTTAGCAGAGCGCGAATGTCTGTGTGGCAGCGAATGCAGTTCCAAGGGACAGTGAAAACCAGCTAGAGCTTTCAGTGCTGGCAGCTTTCCTGTGGGCGCAACCTCTGGACGTTTCCAATTTGGCAGCCGGGCTCTGCCACAGAGAGATACAGAGTGTTGCCCCATTACCAAGCAATGCTTTAGCAGAGCGCGAATGTCTGTGTGGCAGCGAATGCAGTTCCAAGGGACAGTGAAAACCAGCTAGAGCTTTCAGTGCTGGCAGCTTTCCTGTGGGCGCAATCTCTGGACGTTTCCAATTTGGCAGCCGGGCTCTGCCACAGAGAGATACAGAGTGTTGCCCCCTTACCAAGCAATGCTTTAGCAGAGCGCGAATGTCTGTGTGGCAGCGAATGCAGTTCCAAGGGACAGTGAAAACCAGCTAGAGCTTTCAGTGCTGGCAGCTTTCCTGTGGGCGCAATGTCTGGACGTTTCCAATTTGGCAGCCGGGCTCTGCCAGAGAGAGATACAGAGTGTTGCCCAATTGGGAAGCAAAGCTTTAGCAGAGCGCGAATGTCTGTGTGGCAGCGAATGCAGTTCCAAGGGACAGTGAAAACCAGCTACAGCTTTCAGTGCTGGCAGCTTTCCTGTGGGCGCAATCTCTGGACGTTTCCAATTTGGCAGCCGGGCTCTGCCACAGAGAGATACAGAGTGTTGCCCCCTTACCAAGCAATGCTTTAGCAGAGCGCGAATGTCTGTGTGGCAGCGAATGCAGTTCCAAGGGACAGTGAAAACCAGCTAGAGCTTTCAGTGCTGGCAGCTTTCCTGTGGGCGCAATCTCTGGACGTTTCCAATTTGGCAGCCGGGCTCTGCCACAGAGAGAGATACAGAATGTTGCCCCATTACGAAGCAATGCTTTAGCAGAGCGCGAATGTCTGTGTGGCAGCGAATGCAGTTCCAAGGGACAGTGAAAACCAGCTAGAGCTTTCAGTGCTGGCAGCTTTCCTGTGGGCGCAATCTCTGGACATTTCCAATTTGGCAGCCGGGCTCTGCCAGAGAGAGATACAGAGTGTTGCCCCATTACGAAGCAAAGCTTTAGCAGAGCGCGAATGTCTGTGTGGCAGCGAATGCAGTGCCAAGGGACAGTGAAAACCAGCTAGAGCTTTCAGTGCTGGCAGCTTTCCTGTGGGCGCAATCTCTGGACGTTTCCAATTTGGCAGCCGGGCTCTGCCAGAGAGAGATACAGAGTGTTGCCCCCTTACCAAGCAATGCTTTAGCAGAGCGCGAATGTCTGTGTGGCAGCGAATGCAGTTCCAAGGGACAGTGAAAACCAGCTAGAGCTTTCAGTGCTGGCAGCTTTCCTGTGGGCGCAATCTCTGGACGTTTCCAATTTGGCAGCCGGGCTCTGCCAGAGAGAGATACAGAGTGTTGCCCCATTACGAAGCAATGCTTTAGCAGAGCGCGAATGTCTGTGTGGCAGCGAATGCAGTTCCAAGGGACAGTGAAAACCAGCTAGAGCTTTCAGTGCTGGCAGCTTTCCTGTGGGCGCAATCTCTGGACGTTTCCAATTTGGCAGCCGGGCTCTGCCAGAGAGAGATACAGAGTGTTGCCCAATTGGGAAGCAAAGCTTTAGCAGAGCGCGAATGTCTGTGTGGCAGCGAATGCAGTTCCAAGGGACAGTGAAAACCAGCTAGAGCTTTCAGTGCTGGCAGCTTTCCTGTGGGCGCAATCTCTGGACATTTCCAATTTGGCAGCCGGGCTCTGCCAGAGAGAGATACAGAGTGTTGCCCCATTACGAAGCAAAGCTTTAGCAGAGCGCGAATGTCTGTGTGGCAGCGAATGCAGTGCCAAGGGACAGTGAAAACCAGCTAGAGCTTTCAGTGCTGGCAGCTTTCCTGTGGGCGCAATCTCTGGACGTTTCCAATTTGGCAGCCGGGCTCTGCCACAGAGAGATACAGAGTGTTGCCCCCTTACCAAGCAATGCTTTAGCAGAGCGCGAATGTCTGTGTGGCAGCGAATGCAGTTCCAAGGGACAGTGAAAACCAGCTAGAGCTTTCAGTGCTGGCAGCTTTCCTGTGGGCGCAATCTCTGGACGTTTCCAATTTGGCAGCCGGGCTCTGCCAGAGAGAGATACAGAGTGTTGCCCAATTGGGAAGCAAAGCTTTAGCAGAGCGCGAATGTCTGTGTGGCAGCGAATGCAGTTCCAAGGGACAGTGAAAACCAGCTAGAGCTTTCAGTGCTGGCAGCTTTCCTGTGGGCGCAATCTCTGGACATTTCCAATTTGGCAGCCGGGCTCTGCCAGAGCGAGATACAGAGTGTTGCCCCATTACGAAGCAAAGCTTTAGCAGAGCGCGAATGTCTGTGTGGCAGCGAATGCAGTTCCAAGGGACAGTGAAAACCAGCTACAGCTTTCAGTGCTGGCAGCTTTCCTGTGGGCGCAATGTCTGGACGTTTCCAATTTGGCAGCCGGGCTCTGCCACAGAGAGATACAGAGTGTTGCCCCATTACGAAGCAATGCTTTAGCAGAGCGCGAATGTCTGTGTGGCAGCGAATGCAGTTCCAAGGGACAGTGAAAACCAGCTAAGTTTTCAGTGCTGGCAGCTTTCCTGTGGGCGCAATCTCTGGACGTTTCCAATTTGGCAGCCGGGCTCTGCCAGAGAGAGATACAGAGTGTTGCCCCATTACGAAGCAATGCTTTAGCAGAGCGCGAATGTCTGTGTGGCAGCGAATGCAGTTCCAAGGGACAGTGAAAACCAGCTAGAGCTTTCAGTGCTGGCAGCTTTCCTGTGGGCGCAACCTCTGGACGTTTCCAATTTGGCAGCCGGGCTCTGCCACAGAGAGATACAGAGTGTTGCCCCATTACCAAGCAATGCTTTAGCAGAGCGCGAATGTCTGTGTGGCAGCGAATGCAGTTCCAAGGGACAGTGAAAACCAGCTAGAGCTTTCAGTGCTGGCAGCTTTCCTGTGGGCGCAATCTCTGGACGTTTCCAATTTGGCAGCCGGGCTCTGCCACAGAGAGATACAGAGTGTTGCCCCCTTACCAAGCAATGCTTTAGCAGAGCGCGAATGTCTGTGTGGCAGCGAATGCAGTTCCAAGGGACAGTGAAAACCAGCTAGAGCTTTCAGTGCTGGCAGCTTTCCTGTGGGCGCAATCTCTGGACGTTTCCAATTTGGCAGCCGGGCTCTGCCAGAGAGAGATACAGAGTGTTGCCCAATTGGGAAGCAAAGCTTTAGCAGAGCGCGAATGTCTGTGTGGCAGCGAATGCAGTTCCAAGGGACAGTGAAAACCAGCTACAGCTTGCAGTGCTGGCAGCTTTCCTGTGGGCGCAATCTCTGGACGTTTCCAATTTGGCAGCCGGGCTCTGCCACAGAGAGATACAGAGTGTTGCCCCCTTACCAAGCAATGCTTTAGCAGAGCGCGAATGTCTGTGTGGCAGCGAATGCAGTTCCAAGGGACAGTGAAAACCAGCTAGAGCTTTCAGTGCTGGCAGCTTTCCTGTGGGCGCAATCTCTGGACGTTTCCAATTTGGCAGCCGGGCTCTGCCACAGAGAGAGATACAGAATGTTGCCCCATTACGAAGCAATGCTTTAGCAGAGCGCGAATGTCTGTGTGGCAGCGAATGCAGTTCCAAGGGACAGTGAAAACCAGCTAGAGCTTTCAGTGCTGGCAGCTTTCCTGTGGGCGCAATCTCTGGACGTTTCCAATTTGGCAGCCGGGCTCTGCCAGAGAGAGATACAGAGTGTTGCCCCATTACGAAGCAAAGCTTTAGCAGAGCGCGAATGTCTGTGTGGCAGCGAATGCAGTTCCAAGGGACAGTGAAAACCAGCTAGAGCTTTCAGTGCTGGCAGCTTTCCTGTGGGCGCAATCTCTGGACATTTCCAATTTGGCAGCCGGGCTCTGCCAGAGAGAGATACAGAGTGTTGCCCCATTACGAAGCAAAGCTTTAGCAGAGCGCGAATGTCTGTGTGGCAGCGAATGCAGTGCCAAGGGACAGTGAAAACCAGCTAGAGCTTTCAGTGCTGGCAGCTTTCCTGTGGGCGCAATCTCTGGACGTTTCCAATTTGGCAGCCGGGCTCTGCCACAGAGAGATACAGAGTGTTGCCCCCTTACCAAGCAATGCTTTAGCAGAGCGCGAATGTCTGTGTGGCAGCGAATGCAGTTCCAAGGGACAGTGAAAACCAGCTAGAGCTTTCAGTGCTGGCAGCTTTCCTGTGGGCGCAATCTCTGGACGTTTCCAATTTGGCAGCCGGGCTCTGCCACAGAGAGATACAGAGTGTTGCCCCATTACGAAGCAATGCTTTAGCAGAGCGCGAATGTCTGTGTGGCAGCGAATGCAGTTCCAAGGGACAGTGAAAACCAGCTAGAGCTTTCAGTGCTGGCAGCTTTCCTGTGGGCGCAATCTCTGGACGTTTCCAATTTGGCAGCCGGGCTCTGCCAGAGAGAGATACAGAGTGTTGCCCCATTACGAAGCAATGCTTTAGCAGAGCGCGAATGTCTGTGTGGCAGCGAATGCAGTTCCAAGGGACAGTGAAAACCAGCTACAGCTTTCAGTGCTGGCAGCTTTCCTGTGGGCGCAATCTCTGGACGTTTCCAATTTGGCAGCCGGGCTCTGCCACAGAGAGATACAGAGTGTTGCCCCATTACGAAGCAATGCTTTAGCAGAGCGCGAATGTCTGTGTGGCAGCGAATGCAGTTCCAAGGGACAGTGAAAACCAGCTACAGCTTTCAGTGCTGGCAGCTTTCCTGTGGGCGCAATGTATGGACGTTTCCAATTTGGCAGCCGGGCTCTGCCACAGAGAGATACAGAGTGTTGCCCCATTACGAAGCAATGCTTTAGCAGAGCGCGAATGTCTGTGTGGCAGCGAATGCAGTTCCAAGGGACAGTGAAAACCAGCGAAGTTTTCAGTGCTGGCAGCTTTCCTGTGGGCGCAATGTCTGGACGTTTCCAATTTGGCAGCCGGGCTCTGCCAGAGAGAGATACAGAGTGTTGCCCCATTACGAAGCAATGCTTTAGCAGAGCGCGAATGTCTGTGTGGCAGCGAATGCAGTTCCAAGGGACAGTGAAAACCAGCTAGAGCTTTCAGTGCTGGCAGCTTTCCTGTGGGCGCAACCTCTGGACGTTTCCAATTTGGCAGCCGGGCTCTGCCACAGAGAGATACAGAGTGTTGCCCCATTACCAAGCAATGCTTTAGCAGAGCGCGAATGTCTGTGTGGCAGCGAATGCAGTTCCAAGGGACAGTGAAAACCAGCTAGAGCTTTCAGTGCTGGCAGCTTTCCTGTGGGCGCAATCTCTGGACGTTTCCAATTTGGCAGCCGGGCTCTGCCACAGAGAGATACAGAGTGTTGCCCCCTTACCAAGCAATGCTTTAGCAGAGCGCGAATGTCTGTGTGGCAGCGAATGCAGTTCCAAGGGACAGTGAAAACCAGCTAGAGCTTTCAGTGCTGGCAGCTTTCCTGTGGGCGCAATGTCTGGACGTTTCCAATTTGGCAGCCGGGCTCTGCCAGAGAGAGATACAGAGTGTTGCCCAATTGGGAAGCAAAGCTTTAGCAGAGCGCGAATGTCTGTGTGGCAGCGAATGCAGTTCCAAGGGACAGTGAAAACCAGCTACAGCTTTCAGTGCTGGCAGCTTTCCTGTGGGCGCAATGTCTGGACGTTTCCAATTTGGCAGCCGGGCTCTGCCACAGAGAGATACAGAGTGTTGCCCCCTTACCAAGCAATGCTTTAGCAGAGCGCGAATGTCTGTGTGGCAGCGAATGCAGTTCCAAGGGACAGTGAAAACCAGCTACAGCTTTCAGTGCTGGCAGCTTTCCTGTGGGCGCAATGTATGGACGTTTCCAATTTGGCAGCCGGGCTCTGCCACAGAGAGATACAGAGTGTTGCCCCATTACGAAGCAATGCTTTAGCAGAGCGCGAATGTCTGTGTGGCAGCGAATGCAGTTCCAAGGGACAGTGAAAACCAGCGAAGTTTTCAGTGCTGGCAGCTTTCCTGTGGGCGCAATGTCTGGACGTTTCCAATTTGGCAGCCGGGCTCTGCCAGAGAGAGATACAGAGTGTTGCCCCATTACGAAGCAATGCTTTAGCAGAGCGCGAATGTCTGTGTGGCAGCGAATGCAGTTCCAAGGGACAGTGAAAACCAGCTAGAGCTTTCAGTGCTGGCAGCTTTCCTGTGGGCGCAACCTCTGGACGTTTCCAATTTGGCAGCCGGGCTCTGCCACAGAGAGATACAGAGTGTTGCCCCATTACCAAGCAATGCTTTAGCAGAGCGCGAATGTCTGTGTGGCAGCGAATGCAGTTCCAAGGGACAGTGAAAACCAGCTAGAGCTTTCAGTGCTGGCAGCTTTCCTGTGGGCGCAATCTCTGGACGTTTCCAATTTGGCAGCCGGGCTCTGCCACAGAGAGATACAGAGTGTTGCCCCCTTACCAAGCAATGCTTTAGCAGAGCGCGAATGTCTGTGTGGCAGCGAATGCAGTTCCAAGGGACAGTGAAAACCAGCTAGAGCTTTCAGTGCTGGCAGCTTTCCTGTGGGCGCAATGTCTGGACGTTTCCAATTTGGCAGCCGGGCTCTGCCAGAGAGAGATACAGAGTGTTGCCCAATTGGGAAGCAAAGCTTTAGCAGAGCGCGAATGTCTGTGTGGCAGCGAATGCAGTTCCAAGGGACAGTGAAAACCAGCTACAGCTTTCAGTGCTGGCAGCTTTCCTGTGGGCGCAATCTCTGGACGTTTCCAATTTGGCAGCCGGGCTCTGCCACAGAGAGATACAGAGTGTTGCCCCCTTACCAAGCAATGCTTTAGCAGAGCGCGAATGTCTGTGTGGCAGCGAATGCAGTTCCAAGGGACAGTGAAAACCAGCTAGAGCTTTCAGTGCTGGCAGCTTTCCTGTGGGCGCAATCTCTGGACGTTTCCAATTTGGCAGCCGGGCTCTGCCACAGAGAGAGATACAGAATGTTGCCCCATTACGAAGCAATGCTTTAGCAGAGCGCGAATGTCTGTGTGGCAGCGAATGCAGTTCCAAGGGACAGTGAAAACCAGCTAGAGCTTTCAGTGCTGGCAGCTTTCCTGTGGGCGCAATCTCTGGACATTTCCAATTTGGCAGCCGGGCTCTGCCAGAGAGAGATACAGAGTGTTGCCCCATTACGAAGCAAAGCTTTAGCAGAGCGCGAATGTCTGTGTGGCAGCGAATGCAGTGCCAAGGGACAGTGAAAACCAGCTAGAGCTTTCAGTGCTGGCAGCTTTCCTGTGGGCGCAATCTCTGGACGTTTCCAATTTGGCAGCCGGGCTCTGCCAGAGAGAGATACAGAGTGTTGCCCCCTTACCAAGCAATGCTTTAGCAGAGCGCGAATGTCTGTGTGGCAGCGAATGCAGTTCCAAGGGACAGTGAAAACCAGCTAGAGCTTTCAGTGCTGGCAGCTTTCCTGTGGGCGCAATCTCTGGACGTTTCCAATTTGGCAGCCGGGCTCTGCCAGAGAGAGATACAGAGTGTTGCCCCATTACGAAGCAATGCTTTAGCAGAGCGCGAATGTCTGTGTGGCAGCGAATGCAGTTCCAAGGGACAGTGAAAACCAGCTAGAGCTTTCAGTGCTGGCAGCTTTCCTGTGGGCGCAATCTCTGGACGTTTCCAATTTGGCAGCCGGGCTCTGCCAGAGAGAGATACAGAGTGTTGCCCAATTGGGAAGCAAAGCTTTAGCAGAGCGCGAATGTCTGTGTGGCAGCGAATGCAGTTCCAAGGGACAGTGAAAACCAGCTAGAGCTTTCAGTGCTGGCAGCTTTCCTGTGGGCGCAATCTCTGGACATTTCCAATTTGGCAGCCGGGCTCTGCCAGAGAGAGATACAGAGTGTTGCCCCATTACGAAGCAAAGCTTTAGCAGAGCGCGAATGTCTGTGTGGCAGCGAATGCAGTGCCAAGGGACAGTGAAAACCAGCTAGAGCTTTCAGTGCTGGCAGCTTTCCTGTGGGCGCAATCTCTGGACGTTTCCAATTTGGCAGCCGGGCTCTGCCACAGAGAGATACAGAGTGTTGCCCCCTTACCAAGCAATGCTTTAGCAGAGCGCGAATGTCTGTGTGGCAGCGAATGCAGTTCCAAGGGACAGTGAAAACCAGCTAGAGCTTTCAGTGCTGGCAGCTTTCCTGTGGGCGCAATCTCTGGACGTTTCCAATTTGGCAGCCGGGCTCTGCCAGAGAGAGATACAGAGTGTTGCCCAATTGGGAAGCAAAGCTTTAGCAGAGCGCGAATGTCTGTGTGGCAGCGAATGCAGTTCCAAGGGACAGTGAAAACCAGCTAGAGCTTTCAGTGCTGGCAGCTTTCCTGTGGGCGCAATCTCTGGACATTTCCAATTTGGCAGCCGGGCTCTGCCAGAGCGAGATACAGAGTGTTGCCCCATTACGAAGCAAAGCTTTAGCAGAGCGCGAATGTCTGTGTGGCAGCGAATGCAGTTCCAAGGGACAGTGAAAACCAGCTACAGCTTTCAGTGCTGGCAGCTTTCCTGTGGGCGCAATGTCTGGACGTTTCCAATTTGGCAGCCGGGCTCTGCCACAGAGAGATACAGAGTGTTGCCCCATTACGAAGCAATGCTTTAGCAGAGCGCGAATGTCTGTGTGGCAGCGAATGCAGTTCCAAGGGACAGTGAAAACCAGCTAAGTTTTCAGTGCTGGCAGCTTTCCTGTGGGCGCAATCTCTGGACGTTTCCAATTTGGCAGCCGGGCTCTGCCAGAGAGAGATAC
Source organism: Mycteria americana (assembly GCF_035582795.1). Lineage (NCBI taxonomy): Eukaryota > Metazoa > Chordata > Aves > Ciconiiformes > Ciconiidae > Mycteria > Mycteria americana. The sequence continues at coordinate 434,574 of NW_027445640.1, forward strand.
AGAGTGTTGCCCCATTACGAAGCAATGCTTTAGCAGAGCGCGAATGTCTGTGTGGCAGCGAATGCAGTTCCAAGGGACAGTGAAAACCAGCTAGAGCTTTCAGTGCTGGCAGCTTTCCTGTGGGCGCAACCTCTGGACGTTTCCAATTTGGCAGCCGGGCTCTGCCACAGAGAGATACAGAGTGTTGCCCCATTACCAAGCAATGCTTTAGCAGAGCGCGAATGTCTGTGTGGCAGCGAATGCAGTTCCAAGGGACAGTGAAAACCAGCTAGAGCTTTCAGTGCTGGCAGCTTTCCTGTGGGCGCAATCTCTGGACGTTTCCAATTTGGCAGCCGGGCTCTGCCACAGAGAGATACAGAGTGTTGCCCCCTTACCAAGCAATGCTTTAGCAGAGCGCGAATGTCTGTGTGGCAGCGAATGCAGTTCCAAGGGACAGTGAAAACCAGCTAGAGCTTTCAGTGCTGGCAGCTTTCCTGTGGGCGCAATCTCTGGACGTTTCCAATTTGGCAGCCGGGCTCTGCCAGAGAGAGATACAGAGTGTTGCCCAATTGGGAAGCAAAGCTTTAGCAGAGCGCGAATGTCTGTGTGGCAGCGAATGCAGTTCCAAGGGACAGTGAAAACCAGCTACAGCTTGCAGTGCTGGCAGCTTTCCTGTGGGCGCAATCTCTGGACGTTTCCAATTTGGCAGCCGGGCTCTGCCACAGAGAGATACAGAGTGTTGCCCCCTTACCAAGCAATGCTTTAGCAGAGCGCGAATGTCTGTGTGGCAGCGAATGCAGTTCCAAGGGACAGTGAAAACCAGCTAGAGCTTTCAGTGCTGGCAGCTTTCCTGTGGGCGCAATCTCTGGACGTTTCCAATTTGGCAGCCGGGCTCTGCCACAGAGAGAGATACAGAATGTTGCCCCATTACGAAGCAATGCTTTAGCAGAGCGCGAATGTCTGTGTGGCAGCGAATGCAGTTCCAAGGGACAGTGAAAACCAGCTAGAGCTTTCAGTGCTGGCAGCTTTCCTGTGGGCGCAATCTCTGGACGTTTCCAATTTGGCAGCCGGGCTCTGCCAGAGAGAGATACAGAGTGTTGCCCCATTACGAAGCAAAGCTTTAGCAGAGCGCGAATGTCTGTGTGGCAGCGAATGCAGTTCCAAGGGACAGTGAAAACCAGCTAGAGCTTTCAGTGCTGGCAGCTTTCCTGTGGGCGCAATCTCTGGACATTTCCAATTTGGCAGCCGGGCTCTGCCAGAGAGAGATACAGAGTGTTGCCCCATTACGAAGCAAAGCTTTAGCAGAGCGCGAATGTCTGTGTGGCAGCGAATGCAGTGCCAAGGGACAGTGAAAACCAGCTAGAGCTTTCAGTGCTGGCAGCTTTCCTGTGGGCGCAATCTCTGGACGTTTCCAATTTGGCAGCCGGGCTCTGCCACAGAGAGATACAGAGTGTTGCCCCCTTACCAAGCAATGCTTTAGCAGAGCGCGAATGTCTGTGTGGCAGCGAATGCAGTTCCAAGGGACAGTGAAAACCAGCTAGAGCTTTCAGTGCTGGCAGCTTTCCTGTGGGCGCAATCTCTGGACGTTTCCAATTTGGCAGCCGGGCTCTGCCAGAGAGAGATACAGAGTGTTGCCCCATTACAAAGCAATGCTTTAGCAGAGCGCGAATGTCTGTGTGGCAGCGAATGCAGTTCCAAGGGACAGTGAAAACCAGCTACAGCTTTCAGTGCTGGCAGCTTTCCTGTGGGCGCAATCTCTGGACCTTTCCAATTTGGCAGCCGGGCTCTGCCAGAGCGAGATACAGAGTGTTGCCCAATTGGGAAGCAAAGCTTTAGCAGAGCGCGAATGTCTGTGTGGCAGCGAATGCAGTTCCAAGGGACAGTGAAAACCAGCTAGAGCTTTCAGTGCTGGCAGCTTTCCTGTGGGCGCAATCTCTGGACGTTTCCAATTTGGCAGCCGGGCTCTGCCAGAGAGAGATACAGAGTGTTGCCCCATTACGAAGCAATGCTTTAGCAGAGCGCGAATGTCTGTGTGGCAGCGAATGCAGTTCCAAGGGACAGTGAAAACCAGCTAGAGCTTTCAGTGCTGGCAGCTTTCCTGTGGGCGCAATCTCTGGACGTTTCCAATTTGGCAGCCGGGCTCTGCCAGAGAGAGATACAGAGTGTTGCCCCCTTACCAAGCAATGCTTTAGCAGAGCTCGAATGTCTGTGTGGCAGCGAATGCAGTTCCAAGGGACAGTGAAAACCAGCTAGAGCTTTCAGTGCTGGCAGCTTTCCTGTGGGCGCAATCTCTGGACGTTTCCAATTTGGCAGCCGGGCTCTGCCAGAGAGAGATACAGAGTGTTGCCCTATTACAAAGCAATGCTTTAGCAGAGCGCGAATGTCTGTGTGGCAGCGAATGCAGTTCCAAGGGACAGTGAAAACCAGCTAGAGCTTTCAGTGCTGGCAGCTTTCCTGTGGGCGCAATCTCTGGACGTTTCCAATTTGGCAGCCGGGCTCTGCCAGAGAGAGATACAGAGTGTTGCCCAATTGGGAAGCAAAGCTTTAGCAGAGCGCGAATGTCTGTGTGGCAGCGAATGCAGTTCCAAGGGACAGTGAAAACCAGCTAGAGCTTTCAGTGCTGGCAGCTTTCCTGTGGGCGCAATCTCTGGACATTTCCAATTTGGCAGCCGGGCTCTGCCAGAGCGAGATACAGAGTGTTGCCCATTACGAAGCAAAGCTTTAGCAGAGCGCGAATGTCTGTGTGGCAGCGAATGCAGTTCCAAGGGACAGTGAAAACCAGCTACAGCTTTCAGTGCTGGCAGCTTTCCTGTGGGCGCAATGTCTGGACGTTTCCAATTTGGCAGCCGGGCTCTGCCACAGAGAGATACAGAGTGTTGCCCCATTACGAAGCAATGCTTTAGCAGAGCGCGAATGTCTGTGTGGCAGCGAATGCAGTTCCAAGGGACAGTGAAAACCAGCTAAGTTTTCAGTGCTGGCAGCTTTCCTGTGGGCGCAATGTCTGGACGTTTCCAATTTGGCAGCCGGGCTCTGCCAGAGAGAGATACAGAGTGTTGCCCCATTACGAAGCAATGCTTTAGCAGAGCGCGAATGTCTGTGTGGCAGCGAATGCAGTTCCAAGGGACAGTGAAAACCAGCTAGAGCTTTCAGTGCTGGCAGCTTTCCTGTGGGCGCAACCTCTGGACGTTTCCAATTTGGCAGCCGGGCTCTGCCACAGAGAGATACAGAGTGTTGCCCCATTACCAAGCAATGCTTTAGCAGAGCGCGAATGTCTGTGTGGCAGCGAATGCAGTTCCAAGGGACAGTGAAAACCAGCTAGAGCTTTCAGTGCTGGCAGCTTTCCTGTGGGCGCAATCTCTGGACGTTTCCAATTTGGCAGCCGGGCTCTGCCAGAGAGAGATACAGAGTGTTGCCCAATTGGGAAGCAAAGCTTTAGCAGAGCGCGAATGTCTGTGTGGCAGCGAATGCAGTTCCAAGGGACAGTGAAAACCAGCTACAGCTTTCAGTGCTGGCAGCTTTCCTGTGGGCGCAATCTCTGGACGTTTCCAATTTGGCAGCCGGGCTCTGCCACAGAGAGATACAGAGTGTTGCCCCATTACCAAGCAATGCTTTAGCAGAGCGCGAATGTCTGTGTGGCAGCGAATGCAGTTCCAAGGGACAGTGAAAACCAGCTAGAGCTTTCAGTGCTGGCAGCTTTCCTGTGGGCGCAATCTCTGGACGTTTCCAATTTGGCAGCCGGGCTCTGCCAGAGAGAGATACAGAGTGTTGCCCCATTACGAAGCAAAGCTTTAGCAGAGCGCGAATGTCTGTGTGGCAGCGAATGCAGTTCCAAGGGACAGTGAAAACCAGCTAGAGCTTTCAGTGCTGGCAGCTTTCCTGTGGGCGCAATCTCTGGACGTTTCCAATTTGGCAGCCGGGCTCTGCCAGAGAGAGATACAGAGTGTTGCCCCCTTACCAAGCAATGCTTTAGCAGAGCGCGAATGTCTGTGTGGCAGCGAATGCAGTTCCAAGGGACAGTGAAAACCAGCTAGAGCTTTCAGTGCTGGCAGCTTTCCTGTGGGCGCAATCTCTGGACGTTTCCAATTTGGCAGCCGGGCTCTGCCAGAGAGAGATACAGAGTGTTGCCCAATTGGGAAGCAAAGCTTTAGCAGAGCGCGAATGTCTGTGTGGCAGCGAATGCAGTTCCAAGGGACAGTGAAAACCAGCTAGAGCTTTCAGTGCTGGCAGCTTTCCTGTGGGCGCAATCTCTGGACATTTCCAATTTGGCAGCCGGGCTCTGCCAGAGAGAGATACAGAGTGTTGCCCCATTACGAAGCAAAGCTTTAGCAGAGCGCGAATGTCTGTGTGGCAGCGAATGCAGTGCCAAGGGACAGTGAAAACCAGCTAGAGCTTTCAGTGCTGGCAGCTTTCCTGTGGGCGCAATCTCTGGACGTTTCCAATTTGGCAGCCGGGCTCTGCCACAGAGAGATACAGAGTGTTGCCCCCTTACCAAGCAATGCTTTAGCAGAGCGCGAATGTCTGTGTGGCAGCGAATGCAGTTCCAAGGGACAGTGAAAACCAGCTAGAGCTTTCAGTGCTGGCAGCTTTCCTGTGGGCGCAATCTCTGGACGTTTCCAATTTGGCAGCCGGGCTCTGCCAGAGAGAGATACAGAGTGTTGCCCCATTACAAAGCAATGCTTTAGCAGAGCGCGAATGTCTGTGTGGCAGCGAATGCAGTTCCAAGGGACAGTGAAAACCAGCTAGAGCTTTCAGTGCTGGCAGCTTTCCTGTGGGCGCAATCTCTGGACGTTTCCAATTTGGCAGCCGGGCTCTGCCAGAGAGAGATACAGAGTGTTGCCCAATTGGGAAGCAAAGCTTTAGCAGAGCGCGAATGTCTGTGTGGCAGCGAATGCAGTTCCAAGGGACAGTGAAAACCAGCTAGAGCTTTCAGTGCTGGCAGCTTTCCTGTGGGCGCAATCTCTGGACATTTCCAATTTGGCAGCCGGGCTCTGCCAGAGCGAGACACAGAGTGTTGCCCCATTACGAAGCAAAGCTTTAGCAGAGCGCGAATGTCTGTGTGGCAGCGAATGCAGTTCCAAGGGACAGTGAAAATCAGCTAGAGCTTTCAGTGCTGGCAGCTTTCCTGTGGGCGCAATCTCTGGACGTTTCCAATTTGGCAGCCGGGCTCTGCCAGAGAGAGATACAGAGTGTTGCCCCATTACGAAGCAAAGCTTTAGCAGAGCGCGAATGTCTGTGTGGCAGCGAATGCAGTTCCAAGGGACAGTGAAAACCAGCTAGAGCTTTCAGTGCTGGCAGCTTTCCTGTGGGCGCAATCTCTGGACGTTTCCAATTTGGCAGCCGGGCTCTGCCAGAGAGAGATACAGAGTGTTGCCCCCTTACCAAGCAATGCTTTAGCAGAGCGCGAATGTCTGTGTGGCAGCGAATGCAGTTCCAAGGGACAGTGAAAACCAGCTAGAGCTTTCAGTGCTGGCAGCTTTCCTGTGGGCGCAATCTCTGGACGTTTCCAATTTGGCAGCCGGGCTCTGCCAGAGAGAGATACAGAGTGTTGCCCCCTTACCAAGCAATGCTTTAGCAGAGCGCGAATGTCTGTGTGGCAGCGAATGCAGTTCCAAGGGACAGTGAAAACCAGCTAGAGCTTTCAGTGCTGGCAGCTTTCCTGTGGGCGCAATCTCTGGACGTTTCCAATTTGGCAGCCGGGCTCTGCCAGAGAGAGATACAGAGTGTTGCCCAATTGGGAAGCAAAGCTTTAGCAGAGCGCGAATGTCTGTGTGGCAGCGAATGCAGTTCCAAGGGACAGTGAAAACCAGCTAGAGCTTTCAGTGCTGGCAGCTTTCCTGTGGGCGCAATCTCTGGACATTTCCAATTTGGCAGCCGGGCTCTGCCAGAGAGAGATACAGAGTGTTGCCCCATTACGAAGCAAAGCTTTAGCAGAGCGCGAATGTCTGTGTGGCAGCGAATGCAGTGCCAAGGGACAGTGAAAACCAGCTAGAGCTTTCAGTGCTGGCAGCTTTCCTGTGGGCGCAATCTCTGGACGTTTCCAATTTGGCAGCCGGGCTCTGCCACAGAGAGATACAGAGTGTTGCCCCCTTACCAAGCAATGCTTTAGCAGAGCGCGAATGTCTGTGTGGCAGCGAATGCAGTTCCAAGGGACAGTGAAAACCAGCTAGAGCTTTCAGTGCTGGCAGCTTTCCTGTGGGCGCAATCTCTGGACGTTTCCAATTTGGCAGCCGGGCTCTGCCAGAGAGAGATACAGAGTGTTGCCCCATTACAAAGCAATGCTTTAGCAGAGCGCGAATGTCTGTGTGGCAGCGAATGCAGTTCCAAGGGACAGTGAAAACCAGCTAGAGCTTTCAGTGCTGGCAGCTTTCCTGTGGGCGCAATCTCTGGACGTTTCCAATTTGGCAGCCGGGCTCTGCCAGAGAGAGATACAGAGTGTTGCCCAATTGGGAAGCAAAGCTTTAGCAGAGCGCGAATGTCTGTGTGGCAGCGAATGCAGTTCCAAGGGACAGTGAAAACCAGCTAGAGCTTTCAGTGCTGGCAGCTTTCCTGTGGGCGCAATCTCTGGACATTTCCAATTTGGCAGCCGGGCTCTGCCAGAGCGAGACACAGAGTGTTGCCCCATTACGAAGCAAAGCTTTAGCAGAGCGCGAATGTCTGTGTGGCAGCGAATGCAGTTCCAAGGGACAGTGAAAATCAGCTAGAGCTTTCAGTGCTGGCAGCTTTCCTGTGGGCGCAATCTCTGGACGTTTCCAATTTGGCAGCCGGGCTCTGCCAGAGAGAGATACAGAGTGTTGCCCCATTACGAAGCAAAGCTTTAGCAGAGCGCGAATGTCTGTGTGGCAGCGAATGCAGTTCCAAGGGACAGTGAAAACCAGCTAGAGCTTTCAGTGCTGGCAGCTTTCCTGTGGGCGCAATCTCTGGACGTTTCCAATTTGGCAGCCGGGCTCTGCCAGAGAGAGATACAGAGTGTTGCCCCCTTACCAAGCAATGCTTTAGCAGAGCGCGAATGTCTGTGTGGCAGCGAATGCAGTTCCAAGGGACAGTGAAAACCAGCTAGAGCTTTCAGTGCTGGCAGCTTTCCTGTGGGCGCAATCTCTGGACGTTTCCAATTTGGCAGCCGGGCTCTGCCAGAGAGAGATACAGAGTGTTGCCCCCTTACCAAGCAATGCTTTAGCAGAGCTCGAATGTCTGTGTGGCAGCGAATGCAGTTCCAAGGGACAGTGAAAACCAGCTAGAGCTTTCAGTGCTGGCAGCTTTCCTGTGGGTGCAATCTCTGGACGTTTCCAATTTGGCAGCCGGGCTCTGCCAGAGAGAGATACAGAGTGTTGCCCCATTACGAAGCAATGCTTTAGCAGAGCGCGAATGTCTGTGTGGCAGCGAATGCAGTTCCAAGGGACAGTGAAAACCAGCTAGAGCTTTCAGTGCTGGCAGCTTTCCTGTGGGCGCAATCTCTGCACGTTTCCAATTTGGCAGCCGGGCTCTGCCACAGAGAGATACAGAGTGTTGCCCCATTACCAAGCAATGCTTTAGCAGAGCGCGAATGTCTGTGTGGCAGCGAATGCAGTTCCAAGGGACAGTGAAAACCAGCTACAGCTTTCAGTGCTGGCAGCTTTCCTGTGGGCGCAATCTCTGGACGTTTCCAATTTGGCAGCCGGGCTCTGCCACAGAGAGATACAGAGTGTTGCCCCATTACGAAGCAATGCTTTAGCAGAGCGCGAATGTCTGTGTGGCAGCGAATGCAGTTCCAAGGGACAGTGAAAACCAGCTAGAGCTTTCAGTGCTGGCAGCTTTCCTGTGGGCGCAATCTCTGGACGTTTCCAATTTGGCAGCCGGGCTCTGCCAGAGAGAGATACAGAGTGTTGCCCCATTACGAAGCAATGCTTTAGCAGAGCGCGAATGTCTGTGTGGCAGCGAATGCAGTTCCAAGGGACAGTGAAAACCAGCTAAGTTTTCAGTGCTGGCAGCTTTCCTGTGGGCGCAATGTCTGGACGTTTCCAATTTGGCAGCCGGGCTCTGCCAGAGAGAGATACAGAATGTTGCCCCATTACGAAGCAATGCTTTAGCAGAGCGCGAATGTCTGTGTGGCAGCGAATGCAGTTCCAAGGGACAGTGAAAACCAGCTAGAGCTTTCAGTGCTGGCAGCTTTCCTGTGGGTGCAACCTCTGGACGTTTCCAATTTGGCAGCCGGGCTCTGCCAGAGACAGATACAGAGTGTTGCCCCCTTACCAAGCAATGCTTTAGCAGAGCGCGAATGTCTGTGTGGCAGCGAATGCAGTTCCAAGGGACAGTGAAAACCAGCTAGAGCTTTCAGTGCTGGCAGCTTTCCTGTGGGCGCAATCTCTGGACGTTTCCAATTTGGCAGCCGGGCTCTGCCACAGAGTGATACAGAGTGTTGCCCCATTACGAAGCAATGCTTTAGTAGAGTGCGAATGTCTGTGTGGCAGCGAATGCAGTTCCAAGGGACAGTGAAAACCAGCTACAGTTTTCAGTGCTGGCAGCTTTCCTGTGGGCGCAATGTCTGGACGTTTCCAATTTGGCAGCCGGGCTCTGCCAGAGAGAGATACAGAGTGTTGCCCCCTTACCAAGCAATGCTTTAGCAGAGCGCGAATGTCTGTGTGGCAGCGAATGCAGTTCCAAGGGACAGTGAAAACCAGCTAGAGCTTTCAGTGCTGGCAGCTTTCCTGTGGGCGCAATCTCTGGACGTTTCCAATTTGGCAGCCGGGCTCTGCCAGAGAGAGATACAGAGTGTTGCCCCATTAGGAAGAAATGCTTTAGCAGAGCGCGAATGTCTGTGTGGCAGCGAATGCAGTTCCAAGGGACAGTGAAAACCAGCTAGAGCTTTCAGTGCTGGCAGCTTTCCTGTGGGCGCAATCTCTGGACGTTTCCAATTTGGCAGCCGGGCTCTGCCACAGAGAGATACAGAGTGTTGCCCCATTACGAAGCAAAGCTTTAGCAGAGCGCGAATGTCTGTGTGGCAGCGAATGCAGTTCCAAGGGACAGTGAAAACCAGCTAGAGCTTTCAGTGCTGGCAGCTTTCCTGTGGGCGCAATGTCTGGACGTTTCCAATTTGGCAGCCGGGCTCTGCCAGAGAGAGATACAGAGTGTTGCCCCATTACGAAGCAATGCTTTAGCAGAGCGCGAATGTCTGTGTGGCAGCGAATGCAGTTCCAAGGGACAGTGAAAACCAGCTAAGTTTTCAGTGCTGGCAGCTTTCCTGTGGGCGCAATGTCTGGACGTTTCCAATTTGGCAGCCGGGCTCTGCCAGAGAGAGATACAGAGTGTTGCCCCATTACGAAGCAATGCTTTAGCAGAGCGCGAATGTCTGTGTGGCAGCGAATGCAGTTCCAAGGGACAGTGAAAACCAGCTAGAGCTTTCAGTGCTGGCAGCTTTCCTGTGGGCGCAACGTCTGGACGTTTCCAATTTGGCAGCCGGGCTCTGCCACAGAGAGATACAGAGTGTTGCCCCCTTACCAAGCAATGCTTTAGCAGAGCGCGAATGTCTGTGTGGCAGCGAATGCAGTTCCAAGGGACAGTGAAAACCAGCTAGAGCTTTCAGTGCTGGCAGCTTTCCTGTGGGCGCAATCTCTGGACGTTTCCAATTTGGCAGCCGGGCTCTGCCAGAGAGAGATACAGAGTGTTGCCCCATTACGAAGCAATGCTTTAGCAGAGCGCGAATGTCTGTGTGGCAGCGAATGCACTTCCAAGGGACAGTGAAAACCAGCTACAGCTTTCAGTGCTGGCAGCTTTCCTGTGGGCGCAATCTCTGGACGTTTCCAATTTGGCAGCCGGGCTCTGCCAGAGAGAGATACAGAGTGTTGCCCAATTGGGAAGCAAATCTTTAGCAGAGCGCAAATGTCTGTGTGGCAGCGAATGCAGTTCCAAGGGACAGTGAAAACCAGCTAGAGCTTTCAGTGCTGGCAGCTTTCCTGTGGGCGCAATCTCTGGACGTTTCCAATTTGGCAGCCGGGCTCTGCCACAGAGAGATACAGAGTGTTGCCCCCTTACCAAGCAATGCTTTAGCAGAGCGCGAATGTCTGTGTGGCAGCGAATGCAGTTCCAAGGGACAGTGAAAACCAGCTAGAGCTTTCAGTGCTGGCAGCTTTCCTGTGGGCGCAATCTCTGGACGTTTCCAATTTGGCAGCCGGGCTCTGCCAGAGCGAGATACAAAGTGTTGCCCCATTACGAAGCAAAGCTTTAGCAGAGCGCGAATGTCTGTGTGGCAGCGAATGCAGTTCCAAGGGACAGTGAAAACCAGCTAGAGCTTTCAGTGCTGGCAGCTTTCCTGTGGGCGCAATCTCTGGACGTTTCCAATTTGGCAGCCGGGCTCTGCCAGAGAGAGATAGAGAGTGTTGCCCAATTAGGAAGCAATGCTTTAGCAGAGCGCGAATGTCTGTGTGGCAGCGAATGCAGTTCCAAGGGACAGTGAAAACCAGCTAGAGCTTTCAGTGCTGGCAGCTTTCCTGTGGGCGCAATCTCTGGACATTTCCAATTTGGCAGCCGGGCTCTGCCAGAGAGAGATACAGAGTGTTGCCCCATTACAAAGCAAAGCTTTAGCAGAGCGCGAATGTCTGTGTGGCAGCGAATGCAGTTCCAAGGGACAGTGAAAACCAGCTAGAGTTTTCAGTGCTGGCAGCTTTCCTGTGGGCGCAATCTCTGGACGTTTCCAATTTGGCAGCCGGGCTCTGCCAGAGAGAGATACAGAGTGTTGCCCCATTACGAAGCAATGCTTTAGCAGAGCGCGAATGTCTGTGTGGCAGCGAATGCAGTTCCAAGGGACAGTGAAAACCAGCTAGAGCTTTCAGTGCTGGCAGCTTTCCTGTGGGCGCAATCTCTGGACGTTTCCAATTTGGCAGCCGGGCTCTGCCAGAGAGAGATACAGAGTGTTGCCCCATTACGAAGCAAAGCTTTAGCAGAGCGCGAATGTCTGTGTGGCAGCGAATGCAGTTCCAAGGGACAGTGAAAACCAGCTAGAGCTTTCAGTGCTGGCAGCTTTCCTGTGGGCGCAATCTCTGGACGTTTCCAATTTGGCAGCCGGGCTCTGCCAGAGAGAGATACAGAGTGTTGCCCCATTACGAAGCAATGCTTTAGCAGAGCGCGAATGTCTGTGTGGCAGCGAATGCACTTCCAAGGGACAGTGAAAACCAGCTACAGCTTTCAGTGCTGGCAGCTTTCCTGTGGGCGCAATCTCTGGACGTTTCCAATTTGGCAGCCGGGCTCTGCCAGAGAGAGATACAGAGTGTTGCCCAATTGGGAAGCAAAGCTTTAGCAGAGCGCAAATGTCTGTGTGGCAGCGAATGCAGTTCCAAGGGACAGTGAAAACCAGCTAGAGCTTTCAGTGCTGGCAGCTTTCCTGTGGGCGCAATCTCTGGACATTTCCAATTTGGCAGCCGGGCTCTGCCACAGAGAGATACAGAGTGTTGCCCCCTTACCAAGCAATGCTTTAGCAGAGCGCGAATGTCTGTGTGGCAGCGAATGCAGTTCCAAGGGACAGTGAAAACCAGCTAGAGCTTTCAGTGCTGGCAGCTTTCCTGTGGGCGCAATCTCTGGACGTTTCCAATTTGGCAGCCGGGCTCTGCCAGAGAGAGATACAGAGTGTTGCCCCATTAGGAAGAAATGCTGTAGCAGAGCGCGAATGTCTGTGTGGCAGCGAATGCAGTTCCAAGGGACAGTGAAAACCAGCTAGAGCTTTCAGTGCTGGCAGCTTTCCTGTGGGCGCAATCTCTGGACGTTTCCAATTTGGCAGCCGGGCTCTGCCACAGAGAGATACAGAGTGTTGCCCAATTGGGAAGCAAAGCTTTAGCAGAGCGCGAATGTCTGTGTGGCAGCGAATGCAGTTCCAAGGGACAGTGAAAACCAGCTAGAGCTTTCAGTGCTGGCAGCTTTCCTGTGGGCGCAATCTCTGGACGTTTCCAATTTGGCAGCCGGGCTCACCAGAGAGAGATACACAGTGTTGCCCCCTTACCAAGCAATGCTTTAGCAGAGCGCGAATGTCTGTGTGGCAGCGAATGCAGTTCCAAGGGACAGTGAAAACCAGCTAGAGCTTTCAGTGCTGGCAGCTTTCCTGTGGGCGCAATCTCTGGACGTTTCCAATTTGGCAGCCGGGCTCTGCCAGAGAGAGATACAGAGTGTTGCCCCATTACCAAGCAATGCTTTAGCAGAGCGCGAATGTCTGTGTGGCAGCGAATGCAGTGCCAAGGGACAGTGAAAACCAGCTAGAGCTTTCAGTGCTGGCAGCTTTCCTGTGGGCGCAATCTCTGGACGTTTCCAATTTGGCAGCCGGGCTCTGCCACAGAGAGATACAGAGTGTTGCCCCCTTACCAAGCAATGCTTTAGCAGAGCGCGAATGTCTGTGTGGCAGCGAATGCAGTTCCAAGGGACAGTGAAAACCAGCTAGAGCTTTCAGTGCTGGCAGCTTTCCTGTGGGCGCAATCTCTGGACGTTTTCAATTTGGCAGCCGGGCTCTGCCACAGAGAGATACAGAGTGTTGCCCCCTTACCAAGCAATGCTTTAGCAGAGCGCGAATGTCTGTGTGGCAGCGAATGCAGTGCCAAGGGACAGTGAAAACCAGCTAGAGCTTTCAGTGCTGGCAGCTTTCCTGTGGGCGCAATCTCTGGACGTTTCCAATTTGGCAGCCGGGCTCTGCCAGAGAGAGATACAGAGTGTTGCCCCATTACGAAGCAATGCTTTATCAGAGCGCGAATGTCTGTGTGGCAGCGAATGCAGTTCCAAGGGACAGTGAAAACCAGCTAGAGCTTTCAGTGCTGGCAGCTTTCCTGTGGGCGCAATCTCTGGACGTTTCCAATTTGGCAGCCGGGCTCTGCCACAGAGAGATACAGAGTGTTGTCCCATTACCAAGCAATGCTTTAGCAGAGCGCGAATGTCTGTGTGGCAGCGAATGCAGTTCCAAGGGACAGTGAAAACCAGCTAGAGCTTTCAGTGCTGGCAGCTTTCCTGTGGGCGCAATCTCTGGACGTTTCCAATTTGGCAGCCGGGCTCTGCCAGAGAGAGATACAGAGTGTTGCCCCATTACGAAGCAATGCTTTAGCAGAGCGCGAATGTCTGTGTGGCAGCGAATGCAGTTCCAAGGGACAGTGAAAACCAGCTAGAGCTTTCAGTGCTGGCAGCTTTCCTGTGGGCGCAATCTCTGGACGTTTCCAATTTGGCAGCCGGGCTCTGCCAGAGAGAGATACAGAGTGTTGCCCAATTGGGAAGCAAAGCTTTAGCAGAGCGCGAATGTCTGTGTGGCAGCGAATGCAGTTCCAAGGGACAGTGAAAACCAGCTAGAGCTTTCAGTGCTGGCAGCTTTCCTGTGGGCGCAATCTCTGGACGTTTCCAATTTGGCAGCCGGGCTCTGCCACAGAGAGATAGAGAGTGTTGCCCAATTAGGAAGCAAAGCTTTAGCAGAGCGCGAATGTCTGTGTGGCAGCGAATGCAGTGCCAAGGGACAGTGAAAACCAGCTAGAGCTTTCAGTGCTGGCAGCTTTCCTGTGGGCGCAATCTCTGGACGTTTCCAATTTGGCAGCCGGGCTCTGCCAGAGAGAGATACAGAGTGTTGCCCCATTACGAAGCAATGCTTTAGCAGAGCGCGAATGTCTGTGTGGCAGCGAATGCAGTTCCAAGGGACAGTGAAAACCAGCTAGAGCTTTCAGTGCTGGCAGCTTTCCTGTGGGCGCAATCTCTGGACGTTTCCAATTTGGCAGCCGGGCTCTGCCACAGAGAGATACAGAGTGTTGCCCCCTTACCAAGCAATGCTTTAGCAGAGCGCGAATGTCTGTGTGGCAGCGAATGCAGTTCCAAGGGACAGTGAAAACCAGCTAGAGCTTTCAGTGCTGGCAGCTTTCCTGTGGGCGCAATCTCTGGACGTTTCCAATTTGGCAGCCGGGCTCTGCCAGAGAGAGATACAGAGTGTTGCCCCATTACGAAGCAATGCTTTAGCAGAGCGCGAATGTCTGTGTGGCAGCGAATGCAGTTCCAAGGGACAGTGAAAACCAGCTAGAGCTTTCAGTGCTGGCAGCTTTCCTGTGGGCGCAATCTCTGGACGTTTCCAATTTGGCAGCCGGGCTCTGCCACAGAGAGATACAGAGTGTTGCCCCCTTACCAAGCAATGCTTTAGCAGAGCGCGAATGTCTGTGTGGCAGCGAATGCAGTTCCAAGGGACAGTGAAAACCAGCTAGAGCTTTCAGTGCTGGCAGCTTTCCTGTGGGCGCAATCTCTGGACGTTTCCAATTTGGCAGCCGGGCTCTGCCAGAGAGAGATAGAGAGTGTTGCCCAATTAGGAAGCAATGCTTTAGCAGAGCGCGAATGTCTGTGTGGCAGCGAATGCAGTTCCAAGGGACAGTGAAAACCAGCTAGAGCTTTCAGTGCTGGCAGCTTTCCTGTGGGCGCAATCTCTGGGCGTTTCCAATTTGGCAGCCGGGCTCTGCCAGAGAGAGATACAGAGTGTTGCCCCATTACGAAGCAAAGCTTTAGCAGAGCGCGAATGTCTGTGTGGCAGCGAATGCAGTGCCAAGGGACAGTGAAAACCAGCTAGAGCTTTCAGTGCTGGCAGCTTTCCTGTGGGCGCAATCTCTGGACGTTTCCAATTTGGCAGCCGGGCTCTGCCAGAGAGAGATACAGAGTGTTGCCCCCTTACCAAGCAATGCTTTAGCAGAGCGCGAATGTCTGTGTGGCAGCGAATGCAGTTCCAAGGGACAGTGAAAACCAGCTAGAGCTTTCAGTGCTGGCAGCTTTCCTGTGGGCGCAATCTCTGGACGTTTCCAATTTGGCAGCCGGGCTCTGCCAGAGAGAGATACAGAGTGTTGCCCCATTACGAAGCAATGCTTTAGCAGAGCGCGAATGTCTGTGTGGCAGCGAATGCAGTTCCAAGGGACAGTGAAAACCAGCTAGAGCTTTCAGTGCTGGCAGCTTTCCTGTGGGCGCAATCTCTGGACATTTCCAATTTGGCAGCCGGGCTCTGCCAGAGAGAGATACAGAGTGTTGCCCCATTACGAAGCAAAGCTTTAGCAGAGCGCGAATGTCTGTGTGGCAGCGAATGCAGTGCCAAGGGACAGTGAAAACCAGCTAGAGCTTTCAGTGCTGGCAGCTTTCCTGTGGGCGCAATCTCTGGACGTTTCCAATTTGGCAGCCGGGCTCTGCCACAGAGAGATACAGAGTGTTGCCCAATTGGGAAGCAAAGCTTTAGCAGAGCGCGAATGTCTGTGTGGCAGCGAATGCAGTTCCAAGGGACAGTGAAAACCAGCTAGAGCTTTCAGTGCTGGCAGCTTTCCTGTGGGCGCAATCTCTGGACGTTTCCAATTTGGCAGCCGGGCTCACCAGAGAGAGATACACAGTGTTGCCCCCTTACCAAGCAATGCTTTAGCAGAGCGCGAATGTCTGTGTGGCAGCGAATGCAGTTCCAAGGGACAGTGAAAACCAGCTAGAGCTTTCAGTGCTGGCAGCTTTCCTGTGGGCGCAATCTCTGGACGTTTCCAATTTGGCAGCCGGGCTCTGCCAGAGAGAGATACAGAGTGTTGCCCCATTACCAAGCAATGCTTTAGCAGAGCGCGAATGTCTGTGTGGCAGCGAATGCAGTGCCAAGGGACAGTGAAAACCAGCTAGAGCTTTCAGTGCTGGCAGCTTTCCTGTGGGCGCAATCTCTGGACGTTTCCAATTTGGCAGCCGGGCTCTGCCACAGAGAGATACAGAGTGTTGCCCCCTTACCAAGCAATGCTTTAGCAGAGCGCGAATGTCTGTGTGGCAGCGAATGCAGTTCCAAGGGACAGTGAAAACCAGCTAGAGCTTTCAGTGCTGGCAGCTTTCCTGTGGGCGCAATCTCTGGACGTTTCCAATTTGGCAGCCGGGCTCTGCCACAGAGAGATACAGAGTGTTGCCCCCTTACCAAGCAATGCTTTAGCAGAGCGCGAATGTCTGTGTGGCAGCGAATGCAGTGCCAAGGGACAGTGAAAACCAGCTAGAGCTTTCAGTGCTGGCAGCTTTCCTGTGGGCGCAATCTCTGGACGTTTCCAATTTGGCAGCCGGGCTCTGCCAGAGAGAGATACAGAGTGTTGCCCCATTACGAAGCAATGCTTTAGCAGAGCGCGAATGTCTGTGTGGCAGCGAATGCAGTTCCAAGGGACAGTGAAAACCAGCTAGAGCTTTCAGTGCTGGCAGCTTTCCTGTGGGCGCAATCTCTGGACATTTCCAATTTGGCAGCCGGGCTCTGCCAGAGAGAGATACAGAGTGTTGCCCCATTACGAAGCAAAGCTTTAGCAGAGCGCGAATGTCTGTGTGGCAGCGAATGCAGTGCCAAGGGACAGTGAAAACCAGCTAGAGCTTTCAGTGCTGGCAGCTTTCCTGTGGGCGCAATCTCTGGACGTTTCCAATTTGGCAGCCGGGCTCTGCCACAGAGAGATACAGAGTGTTGCCCAATTGGGAAGCAAAGCTTTAGCAGAGCGCGAATGTCTGTGTGGCAGCGAATGCAGTTCCAAGGGACAGTGAAAACCAGCTAGAGCTTTCAGTGCTGGCAGCTTTCCTGTGGGCGCAATCTCTGGACGTTTCCAATTTGGCAGCCGGGCTCACCAGAGAGAGATACACAGTGTTGCCCCCTTACCAAGCAATGCTTTAGCAGAGCGCGAATGTCTGTGTGGCAGCGAATGCAGTTCCAAGGGACAGTGAAAACCAGCTAGAGCTTTCAGTGCTGGCAGCTTTCCTGTGGGCGCAATCTCTGGACGTTTCCAATTTGGCAGCCGGGCTCTGCCAGAGAGAGATACAGAGTGTTGCCCCATTACCAAGCAATGCTTTAGCAGAGCGCGAATGTCTGTGTGGCAGCGAATGCAGTGCCAAGGGACAGTGAAAACCAGCTAGAGCTTTCAGTGCTGGCAGCTTTCCTGTGGGCGCAATCTCTGGACGTTTCCAATTTGGCAGCCGGGCTCTGCCACAGAGAGATACAGAGTGTTGCCCCCTTACCAAGCAATGCTTTAGCAGAGCGCGAATGTCTGTGTGGCAGCGAATGCAGTTCCAAGGGACAGTGAAAACCAGCTAGAGCTTTCAGTGCTGGCAGCTTTCCTGTGGGCGCAATCTCTGGACGTTTCCAATTTGGCAGCCGGGCTCTGCCACAGAGAGATACAGAGTGTTGCCCCCTTACCAAGCAATGCTTTAGCAGAGCGCGAATGTCTGTGTGGCAGCGAATGCAGTGCCAAGGGACAGTGAAAACCAGCTAGAGCTTTCAGTGCTGGCAGCTTTCCTGTGGGCGCAATCTCTGGACGTTTCCAATTTGGCAGCCGGGCTCTGCCAGAGAGAGATACAGAGTGTTGCCCCATTACGAAGCAATGCTTTAGCAGAGCGCGAATGTCTGTGTGGCAGCGAATGCAGTTCCAAGGGACAGTGAAAACCAGCTACAGCTTTCAGTGCTGGCAGCTTTCCTGTGGGCGGAATCTCTGGACGTTTCCAATTTGGCAGCCGGGCTCTGCCACAGAGAGATACAGAGTGTTGTCCCATTACGAAGCAATGCTTTAGCAGAGCGCGAATGTCTGTGTGGCAGCGAATGCAGTTCCAAGGGACAGTGAAAACCAGCTAGAGCTTTCAGTGCTGGCAGCTTTCCTGTGGGCGCAATCTCTGGACGTTTCCAATTTGGCAGCCGGGCTCTGCCAGAGAGAGATACAGAGTGTTGCCCCATTACGAAGCAATGCTTTAGCAGAGCGCGAATGTCTGTGTGGCAGCGAATGCAGTTCCAAGGGACAGTGAAAACCAGCTAGAGCTTTCAGTGCTGGCAGCTTTCCTGTGGGCGCAATCTCTGGACGTTTCCAATTTGGCAGCCGGGCTCTGCCAGAGAGAGATACAGAGTGTTGCCCAATTGGGAAGCAAAGCTTTAGCAGAGCGCGAATGTCTGTGTGGCAGCGAATGCAGTTCCAAGGGACAGTGAAAACCAGCTAGAGCTTTCAGTGCTGGCAGCTTTCCTGTGGGCGCAATCTCTGGACGTTTCCAATTTGGCAGCCGGGCTCTGCCACAGAGAGATAGAGAGTGTTGCCCAATTAGGAAGCAATGCTTTAGCAGAGCGCGAATGTCTGTGTGGCAGCGAATGCAGTTCCAAGGGACAGTGAAAACCAGCTAGAGCTTTCAGTGCTGGCAGCTTTCCTGTGGGCGCAATCTCTGGACATTTCCAATTTGGCAGCCGGGCTCACCAGAGAGAGATACACAGTGTTGCCCCATTACGAAGCAAAGCTTTAGCAGAGCGCGAATGTCTGTGTGGCAGCGAATGCAGTGCCAAGGGACAGTGAAAACCAGCTAGAGCTTTCAGTGCTGGCAGCTTTCCTGTGGGCGCAATCTCTGGACGTTTCCAATTTGGCAGCCGGGCTCTGCCAGAGAGAGATACAGAGTGTTGCCCCATTACGAAGCAATGCTTTAGCAGAGCGCGAATGTCTGTGTGGCAGCAAATGCAGTTCCAAGGGACAGTGAAAACCAGCTAGAGCTTTCAGTGCTGGCAGCTTTCCTGTGGGCGCAATCTCTGGACGTTTCCAATTTGGCAGCCGGGCTCTGCCACAGAGAGATACAGAGTGTTGCCCAATTGGGAAGCAAAGCTTTAGCAGAGCGCGAATGTCTGTGTGGCAGCGAATGCAGTTCCAAGGGACAGTGAAAACCAGCTACAGCTTTCAGTGCTGGCAGCTTTCCTGTGGGCGCAATCTCTGGACGTTTCCAATTTGGCAGCCGGGCTCTGCCAGAGAGAGATACAGAGTGTTGCCCCATTACGAAGCAAAGCTTTAGCAGAGCGCGAATGTCTGTGTGGCAGCGAATGCAGTTCCAAGGGACAGTGAAAACCAGCTAGAGCTTTCAGTGCTGGCAGCTTTCCTGTGGGCGCAATCTCTGGACGTTTCCAATTTGGCAGCCGGGCTCTGCCACAGAGAGATACAGAGTGTTGCCCCATTAGGAAGAAATGCTGTAGCAGAGCGCGAATGTCTGTGTGGCAGCGAATGCAGTTCCAAGGGACAGTGAAAACCAGCTAGAGCTTTCAGTGCTGGCAGCTTTCCTGTGGGCGCAATCTCTGGACGTTTCCAATTTGGCAGCCGGGCTCTGCCACAGAGAGATACAGAGTGTTGCCCAATTGGGAAGCAAAGCTTTAGCAGAGCGCGAATGTCTGTGTGGCAGCGAATGCAGTTCCAAGGGACAGTGAAAACCAGCTAGAGCTTTCAGTGCTGGCAGCTTTCCTGTGGGCGCAATCTCTGGACGTTTCCAATTTGGCAGCCGGGCTCACCAGAGAGAGATACACAGTGTTGCCCCCTTACCAAGCAATGCTTTAGCAGAGCGCGAATGTCTGTGTGGCAGCGAATGCAGTTCCAAGGGACAGTGAAAACCAGCTAGAGCTTTCAGTGCTGGCAGCTTTCCTGTGGGCGCAATCTCTGGACGTTTCCAATTTGGCAGCCGGGCTCTGCCAGAGAGAGATACAGAGTGTTGCCCCATTACCAAGCAATGCTTTAGCAGAGCGCGAATGTCTGTGTGGCAGCGAATGCAGTGCCAAGGGACAGTGAAAACCAGCTAGAGCTTTCAGTGCTGG
This sequence comes from Mycteria americana, assembly GCF_035582795.1. NCBI lineage: Eukaryota > Metazoa > Chordata > Aves > Ciconiiformes > Ciconiidae > Mycteria > Mycteria americana. The sequence continues at coordinate 454,078 of NW_027445640.1, forward strand.
CAGCTTTCCTGTGGGCGCAATCTCTGGACGTTTCCAATTTGGCAGCCGGGCTCTGCCAGAGAGAGATAGAGAGTGTTGCCCAATTAGGAAGCAATGCTTTAGCAGAGCGCGAATGTCTGTGTGGCAGCGAATGCAGTTCCAAGGGACAGTGAAAACCAGCTAGAGCTTTCAGTGCTGGCAGCTTTCCTGTGGGCGCAATCTCTGGACGTTTCCAATTTGGCAGCCGGGCTCTGCCACAGAGAGATACAGAGTGTTGCCCCCTTACCAAGCAATGCTTTAGCAGAGCGCGAATGTCTGTGTGGCAGCGAATGCAGTGCCAAGGGACAGTGAAAACCAGCTAGAGCTTTCAGTGCTGGCAGCTTTCCTGTGGGCGCAATCTCTGGACGTTTCCAATTTGGCAGCCGGGCTCTGCCAGAGAGAGATACAGAGTGTTGCCCCATTACGAAGCAATGCTTTATCAGAGCGCGAATGTCTGTGTGGCAGCGAATGCAGTTCCAAGGGACAGTGAAAACCAGCTACAGCTTTCAGTGCTGGCAGCTTTCCTGTGGGCGCAATCTCTGGACGTTTCCAATTTGGCAGCCGGGCTCTGCCACAGAGAGATACAGAGTGTTGTCCCATTACCAAGCAATGCTTTAGCAGAGCGCGAATGTCTGTGTGGCAGCGAATGCAGTTCCAAGGGACAGTGAAAACCAGCTAGAGCTTTCAGTGCTGGCAGCTTTCCTGTGGGCGCAATCTCTGGACGTTTCCAATTTGGCAGCCGGGCTCTGCCAGAGAGAGATACAGAGTGTTGCCCCATTACAAAGCAATGCTTTAGCAGAGCGCGAATGTCTGTGTGGCAGCGAATGCAGTTCCAAGGGACAGTGAAAACCAGCTAGAGCTTTCAGTGCTGGCAGCTTTCCTGTGGGCGCAATCTCTGGACGTTTCCAATTTGGCAGCCGGGCTCTGCCAGAGAGAGATACAGAGTGTTGCCCAATTGGGAAGCAAAGCTTTAGCAGAGCGCGAATGTCTGTGTGGCAGCGAATGCAGTTCCAAGGGACAGTGAAAACCAGCTAGAGCTTTCAGTGCTGGCAGCTTTCCTGTGGGCGCAATCTCTGGACGTTTCCAATTTGGCAGCCGGGCTCTGCCACAGAGAGATAGAGAGTGTTGCCCAATTAGGAAGCAAAGCTTTAGCAGAGCGCGAATGTCTGTGTGGCAGCGAATGCAGTGCCAAGGGACAGTGAAAACCAGCTAGAGCTTTCAGTGCTGGCAGCTTTCCTGTGGGCGCAATCTCTGGACGTTTCCAATTTGGCAGCCGGGCTCTGCCAGAGAGAGATACAGAGTGTTGCCCCATTACGAAGCAATGCTTTAGCAGAGCGCGAATGTCTGTGTGGCAGCGAATGCAGTTCCAAGGGACAGTGAAAACCAGCTAGAGCTTTCAGTGCTGGCAGCTTTCCTGTGGGCGCAATCTCTGGACGTTTCCAATTTGGCAGCCGGGCTCTGCCACAGAGAGATACAGAGTGTTGCCCCCTTACCAAGCAATGCTTTAGCAGAGCGCGAATGTCTGTGTGGCAGCGAATGCAGTTCCAAGGGACAGTGAAAACCAGCTAGAGCTTTCAGTGCTGGCAGCTTTCCTGTGGGCGCAATCTCTGGACGTTTCCAATTTGGCAGCCGGGCTCTGCCAGAGAGAGATACAGAGTGTTGCCCCCTTACCAAGCAATGCTTTAGCAGAGCGCGAATGTCTGTGTGGCAGCGAATGCAGTTCCAAGGGACAGTGAAAACCAGCTAGAGCTTTCAGTGCTGGCAGCTTTCCTGTGGGCGCAATCTCTGGACGTTTCCAATTTGGCAGCCGGGCTCTGCCACAGAGAGATACAGAGTGTTGCCCCATTACCAAGCAATGCTTTAGCAGAGCGCGAATGTCTGTGTGGCAGCGAATGCAGTTCCAAGGGACAGTGAAAACCAGCTAGAGCTTTCAGTGCTGGCAGCTTTCCTGTGGGCGCAATCTCTGGACGTTTCCAATTTGGCAGCCGGGCTCTGCCAGAGAGAGATACAGAGTGTTGCCCCATTACGAAGCAATGCTTTAGCAGAGCGCGAATGTCTGTGTGGCAGCGAATGCAGTGCCAAGGGACAGTGAAAACCAGCTAGAGCTTTCAGTGCTGGCAGCTTTCCTGTGGGCGCAATCTCTGGGCGTTTCCAATTTGGCAGCCGGGCTCTGCCAGAGAGAGATACAGAGTGTTGCCCCATTACGAAGCAAAGCTTTAGCAGAGCGCGAATGTCTGTGTGGCAGCGAATGCAGTGCCAAGGGACAGTGAAAACCAGCTAGAGCTTTCAGTGCTGGCAGCTTTCCTGTGGGCGCAATCTCTGGACGTTTCCAATTTGGCAGCCGGGCTCTGCCAGAGAGAGATACAGAGTGTTGCCCCCTTACCAAGCAATGCTTTAGCAGAGCGCGAATGTCTGTGTGGCAGCGAATGCAGTTCCAAGGGACAGTGAAAACCAGCTAGAGCTTTCAGTGCTGGCAGCTTTCCTGTGGGCGCAATCTCTGGACGTTTCCAATTTGGCAGCCGGGCTCTGCCAGAGAGAGATACAGAGTGTTGCCCCATTACAAAGCAATGCTTTAGCAGAGCGCGAATGTCTGTGTGGCAGCGAATGCAGTTCCAAGGGACAGTGAAAACCAGCTAGAGCTTTCAGTGCTGGCAGCTTTCCTGTGGGCGCAATCTCTGGACATTTCCAATTTGGCAGCCGGGCTCTGCCAGAGCGAGATACAGAGTGTTGCCCCATTACGAAGCAAAGCTTTAGCAGAGCGCGAATGTCTGTGTGGCAGCGAATGCAGTTCCAAGGGACAGTGAAAACCAGCTAGAGCTTTCAGTGCTGGCAGCTTTCCTGTGGGCGCAATCTCTGGACGTTTCCAATTTGGCAGCCGGGCTCTGCCACAGAGAGATACAGAGTGTTGCCCAATTGGGAAGCAAAGCTTTAGCAGAGCGCGAATGTCTGTGTGGCAGCGAATGCAGTTCCAAGGGACAGTGAAAACCAGCTAGAGCTTTCAGTGCTGGCAGCTTTCCTGTGGGCGCAATCTCTGGACGTTTCCAATTTGGCAGCCGGGCTCACCAGAGAGAGATACACAGTGTTGCCCCCTTACCAAGCAATGCTTTAGCAGAGCGCGAATGTCTGTGTGGCAGCGAATGCAGTTCCAAGGGACAGTGAAAACCAGCTAGAGCTTTCAGTGCTGGCAGCTTTCCTGTGGGCGCAATCTCTGGACGTTTCCAATTTGGCAGCCGGGCTCTGCCAGAGAGAGATACAGAGTGTTGCCCCATTACCAAGCAATGCTTTAGCAGAGCGCGAATGTCTGTGTGGCAGCGAATGCAGTGCCAAGGGACAGTGAAAACCAGCTAGAGCTTTCAGTGCTGGCAGCTTTCCTGTGGGCGCAATCTCTGGACGTTTCCAATTTGGCAGCCGGGCTCTGCCACAGAGAGATACAGAGTGTTGCCCCCTTACCAAGCAATGCTTTAGCAGAGCGCGAATGTCTGTGTGGCAGCGAATGCAGTTCCAAGGGACAGTGAAAACCAGCTAGAGCTTTCAGTGCTGGCAGCTTTCCTGTGGGCGCAATCTCTGGACGTTTCCAATTTGGCAGCCGGGCTCTGCCACAGAGAGATACAGAGTGTTGCCCCCTTACCAAGCAATGCTTTAGCAGAGCGCGAATGTCTGTGTGGCAGCGAATGCAGTTCCAAGGGACAGTGAAAACCAGCTAGAGCTTTCAGTGCTGGCAGCTTTCCTGTGGGCGCAATCTCTGGACGTTTCCAATTTGGCAGCCGGGCTCTGCCAGAGAGAGATACAGAGTGTTGCCCAATTGGGAAGCAAAGCTTTAGCAGAGCGCGAATGTCTGTGTGGCAGCGAATGCAGTTCCAAGGGACAGTGAAAACCAGCTACAGCTTTCAGTGCTGGCAGCTTTCCTGTGGGCGCAATCTCTGGACGTTTCCAATTTGGCAGCCGGGCTCTGCCAGAGAGAGATAGAGAGTGTTGCCCAATGAGGAAGCAATGCTTTAGCAGAGCGCGAATGTCTGTGTGGCAGCGAATGCAGTTCCAAGGGACAGTGAAAACCAGCTAGAGCTTTCAGTGCTGGCAGCTTTCCTGTGGGCGCAATCTCTGGGCGTTTCCAATTTGGCAGCCGGGCTCTGCCAGAGAGAGATACAGAGTGTTGCCCCATTACGAAGCAAAGCTTTAGCAGAGCGCGAATGTCTGTGTGGCAGCGAATGCAGTTCCAAGGGACAGTGAAAACCAGCTAGAGCTTTCAGTGCTGGCAGCTTTCCTGTGGGCGCAATCTCTGGACGTTTCCAATTTGGCAGCCGGGCTCACCAGAGAGAGATACAGAGTGTTGCCCCCTTACCAAGCAATGCTTTAGCAGAGCGCGAATGTCTGTGTGGCAGCGAATGCAGTGCCAAGGGACAGTGAAAACCAGCTAGAGCTTTCAGTGCTGGCAGCTTTCCTGTGGGCGCAATGTCTGGACGTTTCCAATTTGGCAGCCGGGCTCTGCCACAGAGAGATACAGAGTGTTGCCCCCTTACCAAGCAATGCTTTAGCAGAGCGCGAATGTCTGTGTGGCAGCGAATGCAGTTCCAAGGGACAGTGAAAACCAGCTAGAGCTTTCAGTGCTGGCAGCTTTCCTGTGGGCGCAATCTCTGGACGTTTCCAATTTGGCAGCCGGGCTCTGCCACAGAGAGATACAGAGTGTTGCCCCCTTACCAAGCAATGCTTTAGCAGAGCGCGAATGTCTGTGTGGCAGCGAATGCAGTTCCAAGGGACAGTGAAAACCAGCTAGAGCTTTCAGTGCTGGCAGCTTTCCTGTGGGCGCAATCTCTGGACGTTTCCAATTTGGCAGCCGGGCTCTGCCAGAGAGAGATACAGAGTGTTGCCCAATTGGGAAGCAAAGCTTTAGCAGAGCGCGAATGTCTGTGTGGCAGCGAATGCAGTTCCAAGGGACAGTGAAAACCAGCTACAGCTTTCAGTGCTGGCAGCTTTCCTGTGGGCGGAATCTCTGGACGTTTCCAATTTGGCAGCCGGGCTCTGCCACAGAGAGATACAGAGTGTTGTCCCATTACCAAGCAATGCTTTAGCAGAGCGCGAATGTCTGTGTGGCAGCGAATGCAGTTCCAAGGGACAGTGAAAACCAGCTAGAGCTTTCAGTGCTGGCAGCTTTCCTGTGGGCGCAATCTCTGGACGTTTCCAATTTGGCAGCCGGGCTCTGCCACAGAGAGATAGAGAGTGTTGCCCAATTAGGAAGCAATGCTTTAGCAGAGCGCGAATGTCTGTGTGGCAGCGAATGCAGTTCCAAGGGACAGTGAAAACCAGCTAGAGCTTTCAGTGCTGGCAGCTTTCCTGTGGGCGCAATCTCTGGACGTTTCCAATTTGGCAGCCGGGCTCTGCCAGAGAGAGATACAGAGTGTTGCCCCATTACGAAGCAAAGCTTTAGCAGAGCGCGAATGTCTGTGTGGCAGCGAATGCAGTGCCAAGGGACAGTGAAAACCAGCTAGAGCTTTCAGTGCTGGCAGCTTTCCTGTGGGCGCAATCTCTGGACGTTTCCAATTTGGCAGCCGGGCTCTGCCAGAGCGAGATACAGAGTGTTGCCCCATTACGAAGCAAAGCTTTAGCAGAGCGCGAATGTCTGTGTGGCAGCGAATGCAGTTCCAAGGGACAGTGAAAACCAGCTAGAGCTTTCAGTGCTGGCAGCTTTCCTGTGGGCGCAATCTCTGGACGTTTCCAATTTGGCAGCCGGGCTCTGCCACAGAGAGATACAGAGTGTTGCCCAATTGGGAAGCAAAGCTTTAGCAGAGCGCGAATGTCTGTGTGGCAGCGAATGCAGTTCCAAGGGACAGTGAAAACCAGCTAGAGCTTTCAGTGCTGGCAGCTTTCCTGTGGGCGCAATCTCTGGACGTTTCCAATTTGGCAGCCGGGCTCACCAGAGAGAGATACAGAGTGTTGCCCCCTTACCAAGCAATGCTTTAGCAGAGCGCGAATGTCTGTGTGGCAGCGAATGCAGTGCCAAGGGACAGTGAAAACCAGCTAGAGCTTTCAGTGCTGGCAGCTTTCCTGTGGGCGCAATGTCTGGACGTTTCCAATTTGGCAGCCGGGCTCTGCCACAGAGAGATACAGAGTGTTGCCCCCTTACCAAGCAATGCTTTAGCAGAGCGCGAATGTCTGTGTGGCAGCGAATGCAGTTCCAAGGGACAGTGAAAACCAGCTAGAGCTTTCAGTGCTGGCAGCTTTCCTGTGGGCGCAATCTCTGGACGTTTCCAATTTGGCAGCCGGGCTCTGCCACAGAGAGATACAGAGTGTTGCCCCCTTACCAAGCAATGCTTTAGCAGAGCGCGAATGTCTGTGTGGCAGCGAATGCAGTGCCAAGGGACAGTGAAAACCAGCTAGAGCTTTCAGTGCTGGCAGCTTTCCTGTGGGCGCAATCTCTGGACGTTTCCAATTTGGCAGCCGGGCTCTGCCAGAGAGAGATACAGAGTGTTGCCCCATTACGAAGCAATGCTTTATCAGAGCGCGAATGTCTGTGTGGCAGCGAATGCAGTTCCAAGGGACAGTGAAAACCAGCTACAGCTTTCAGTGCTGGCAGCTTTCCTGTGGGCGGAATCTCTGGACGTTTCCAATTTGGCAGCCGGGCTCTGCCACAGAGAGATACAGAGTGTTGTCCCATTACCAAGCAATGCTTTAGCAGAGCGCGAATGTCTGTGTGGCAGCGAATGCAGTTCCAAGGGACAGTGAAAACCAGCTAGAGCTTTCAGTGCTGGCAGCTTTCCTGTGGGCGCAATCTCTGGACGTTTCCAATTTGGCAGCCGGGCTCTGCCAGAGAGAGATACAGAGTGTTGCCCCATTACGAAGCAATGCTTTAGCAGAGCGCGAATGTCTGTGTGGCAGCGAATGCAGTTCCAAGGGACAGTGAAAACCAGCTAGAGCTTTCAGTGCTGGCAGCTTTCCTGTGGGCGCAATCTCTGGACGTTTCCAATTTGGCAGCCGGGCTCTGCCACAGAGAGATAGAGAGTGTTGCCCAATTAGGAAGCAAAGCTTTAGCAGAGCGCGAATGTCTGTGTGGCAGCGAATGCAGTGCCAAGGGACAGTGAAAACCAGCTAGAGCTTTCAGTGCTGGCAGCTTTCCTGTGGGCGCAATCTCTGGACGTTTCCAATTTGGCAGCCGGGCTCTGCCAGAGAGAGATACAGAGTGTTGCCCCATTACGAAGCAATGCTTTAGCAGAGCGCGAATGTCTGTGTGGCAGCGAATGCAGTTCCAAGGGACAGTGAAAACCAGCTAGAGCTTTCAGTGCTGGCAGCTTTCCTGTGGGCGCAATCTCTGGACGTTTCCAATTTGGCAGCCGGGCTCTGCCACAGAGAGATACAGAGTGTTGCCCCCTTACCAAGCAATGCTTTAGCAGAGCGCGAATGTCTGTGTGGCAGCGAATGCAGTTCCAAGGGACAGTGAAAACCAGCTAGAGCTTTCAGTGCTGGCAGCTTTCCTGTGGGCGCAATCTCTGGACGTTTCCAATTTGGCAGCCGGGCTCTGCCAGAGAGAGATAGAGAGTGTTGCCCAATGAGGAAGCAATGCTTTAGCAGAGCGCGAATGTCTGTGTGGCAGCGAATGCAGTTCCAAGGGACAGTGAAAACCAGCTAGAGCTTTCAGTGCTGGCAGCTTTCCTGTGGGCGCAATCTCTGGGCGTTTCCAATTTGGCAGCCGGGCTCTGCCAGAGAGAGATACAGAGTGTTGCCCCATTACGAAGCAAAGCTTTAGCAGAGCGCGAATGTCTGTGTGGCAGCGAATGCAGTGCCAAGGGACAGTGAAAACCAGCTAGAGCTTTCAGTGCTGGCAGCTTTCCTGTGGGCGCAATCTCTGGACGTTTCCAATTTGGCAGCCGGGCTCTGCCAGAGAGAGATACAGAGTGTTGCCCCCTTACCAAGCAATGCTTTAGCAGAGCGCGAATGTCTGTGTGGCAGCGAATGCAGTTCCAAGGGACAGTGAAAACCAGCTAGAGCTTTCAGTGCTGGCAGCTTTCCTGTGGGCGCAATCTCTGGACGTTTCCAATTTGGCAGCCGGGCTCTGCCAGAGAGAGATACAGAGTGTTGCCCCATTACAAAGCAATGCTTTAGCAGAGCGCGAATGTCTGTGTGGCAGCGAATGCAGTTCCAAGGGACAGTGAAAACCAGCTAGAGCTTTCAGTGCTGGCAGCTTTCCTGTGGGCGCAATCTCTGGACATTTCCAATTTGGCAGCCGGGCTCTGCCAGAGCGAGATACAGAGTGTTGCCCCATTACGAAGCAAAGCTTTAGCAGAGCGCGAATGTCTGTGTGGCAGCGAATGCAGTTCCAAGGGACAGTGAAAACCAGCTAGAGCTTTCAGTGCTGGCAGCTTTCCTGTGGGCGCAATCTCTGGACGTTTCCAATTTGGCAGCCGGGCTCTGCCAGAGAGAGATACAGAGTGTTGCCCCATTACCAAGCAATGCTTTAGCAGAGCGCGAATGTCTGTGTGGCAGCGAATGCAGTGCCAAGGGACAGTGAAAACCAGCTAGAGCTTTCAGTGCTGGCAGCTTTCCTGTGGGCGCAATCTCTGGACGTTTCCAATTTGGCAGCCGGGCTCTGCCACAGAGAGATACAGAGTGTTGCCCCCTTACCAAGCAATGCTTTAGCAGAGCGCGAATGTCTGTGTGGCAGCGAATGCAGTTCCAAGGGACAGTGAAAACCAGCTAGAGCTTTCAGTGCTGGCAGCTTTCCTGTGGGCGCAATCTCTGGACGTTTCCAATTTGGCAGCCGGGCTCTGCCACAGAGAGATACAGAGTGTTGCCCCCTTACCAAGCAATGCTTTAGCAGAGCGCGAATGTCTGTGTGGCAGCGAATGCAGTGCCAAGGGACAGTGAAAACCAGCTAGAGCTTTCAGTGCTGGCAGCTTTCCTGTGGGCGCAATCTCTGGACGTTTCCAATTTGGCAGCCGGGCTCTGCCAGAGAGAGATACAGAGTGTTGCCCCATTACGAAGCAATGCTTTATCAGAGCGCGAATGTCTGTGTGGCAGCGAATGCAGTTCCAAGGGACAGTGAAAACCAGCTACAGCTTTCAGTGCTGGCAGCTTTCCTGTGGGCGGAATCTCTGGACGTTTCCAATTTGGCAGCCGGGCTCTGCCACAGAGAGATACAGAGTGTTGCCCCCTTACCAAGCAATGCTTTAGCAGAGCGCGAATGTCTGTGTGGCAGCGAATGCAGTTCCAAGGGACAGTGAAAACCAGCTAGAGCTTTCAGTGCTGGCAGCTTTCCTGTGGGCGCAATCTCTGGACGTTTCCAATTTGGCAGCCGGGCTCTGCCACAGAGAGATACAGAGTGTTGCCCCCTTACCAAGCAATGCTTTAGCAGAGCGCGAATGTCTGTGTGGCAGCGAATGCAGTTCCAAGGGACAGTGAAAACCAGCTAGAGCTTTCAGTGCTGGCAGCTTTCCTGTGGGCGCAATCTCTGGACGTTTCCAATTTGGCAGCCGGGCTCTGCCAGAGAGAGATACAGAGTGTTGCCCCATTACGAAGCAATGCTTTAGCAGAGCGCGAATGTCTGTGTGGCAGCGAATGCAGTTCCAAGGGACAGTGAAAACCAGCTAGAGCTTTCAGTGCTGGCAGCTTTCCTGTGGGCGCAATCTCTGGACGTTTCCAATTTGGCAGCCGGGCTCTGCCAGAGAGAGATACAGAGTGTTGCCCAATTGGGAAGCAAAGCTTTAGCAGAGCGCGAATGTCTGTGTGGCAGCGAATGCAGTTCCAAGGGACAGTGAAAACCAGCTAGAGCTTTCAGTGCTGGCAGCTTTCCTGTGGGCGCAATCTCTGGACGTTTCCAATTTGGCAGCCGGGCTCTGCCAGAGAGAGATACAGAGTGTTGCCCAATTGGGAAGCAAAGCTTTAGCAGAGCGCGAATGTCTGTGTGGCAGCGAATGCAGTTCCAAGGGACAGTGAAAACCAGCTAGAGCTTTCAGTGCTGGCAGCTTTCCTGTGGGCGCAATCTCTGGACGTTTCCAATTTGGCAGCCGGGCTCTGCCACAGAGAGATAGAGAGTGTTGCCCAATTAGGAAGCAATGCTTTAGCAGAGCGCGAATGTCTGTGTGGCAGCGAATGCAGTTCCAAGGGACAGTGAAAACCAGCTAGAGCTTTCAGTGCTGGCAGCTTTCCTGTGGGCGCAATCTCTGGACATTTCCAATTTGGCAGCCGGGCTCTGCCAGAGAGAGATACAGAGTGTTGCCCCATTACGAAGCAAAGCTTTAGCAGAGCGCGAATGTCTGTGTGGCAGCGAATGCAGTGCCAAGGGACAGTGAAAACCAGCTAGAGCTTTCAGTGCTGGCAGCTTTCCTGTGGGCGCAATCTCTGGACGTTTCCAATTTGGCAGCCGGGCTCTGCCACAGAGAGATACAGAGTGTTGCCCAATTGGGAAGCAAAGCTTTAGCAGAGCGCGAATGTCTGTGTGGCAGCGAATGCAGTTCCAAGGGACAGTGAAAACCAGCTAGAGCTTTCAGTGCTGGCAGCTTTCCTGTGGGCGCAATCTCTGGACGTTTCCAATTTGGCAGCCGGGCTCACCAGAGAGAGATACACAGTGTTGCCCCCTTACCAAGCAATGCTTTAGCAGAGCGCGAATGTCTGTGTGGCAGCGAATGCAGTGCCAAGGGACAGTGAAAACCAGCTAGAGCTTTCAGTGCTGGCAGCTTTCCTGTGGGCGCAATCTCTGGACGTTTCCAATTTGGCAGCCGGGCTCTGCCACAGAGAGATACAGAGTGTTGCCCCCTTACCAAGCAATGCTTTAGCAGAGCGCGAATGTCTGTGTGGCAGCGAATGCAGTTCCAAGGGACAGTGAAAACCAGCTAGAGCTTTCAGTGCTGGCAGCTTTCCTGTGGGCGCAATCTCTGGACGTTTCCAATTTGGCAGCCGGGCTCTGCCACAGAGAGATACAGAGTGTTGCCCCCTTACCAAGCAATGCTTTAGCAGAGCGCGAATGTCTGTGTGGCAGCGAATGCAGTGCCAAGGGACAGTGAAAACCAGCTAGAGCTTTCAGTGCTGGCAGCTTTCCTGTGGGCGCAATCTCTGGACGTTTCCAATTTGGCAGCCGGGCTCTGCCAGAGAGAGATACAGAGTGTTGCCCCATTACGAAGCAATGCTTTATCAGAGCGCGAATGTCTGTGTGGCAGCGAATGCAGTTCCAAGGGACAGTGAAAACCAGCTACAGCTTTCAGTGCTGGCAGCTTTCCTGTGGGCGGAATCTCTGGACGTTTCCAATTTGGCAGCCGGGCTCTGCCACAGAGAGATACAGAGTGTTGTCCCATTACCAAGCAATGCTTTAGCAGAGCGCGAATGTCTGTGTGGCAGCGAATGCAGTTCCAAGGGACAGTGAAAACCAGCTAGAGCTTTCAGTGCTGGCAGCTTTCCTGTGGGCGCAATCTCTGGACGTTTCCAATTTGGCAGCCGGGCTCTGCCAGAGAGAGATACAGAGTGTTGCCCCATTACGAAGCAATGCTTTAGCAGAGCGCGAATGTCTGTGTGGCAGCGAATGCAGTTCCAAGGGACAGTGAAAACCAGCTAGAGCTTTCAGTGCTGGCAGCTTTCCTGTGGGCGCAATCTCTGGACGTTTCCAATTTGGCAGCCGGGCTCTGCCAGAGAGAGATACAGAGTGTTGCCCAATTGGGAAGCAAAGCTTTAGCAGAGCGCGAATGTCTGTGTGGCAGCGAATGCAGTTCCAAGGGACAGTGAAAACCAGCTAGAGCTTTCAGTGCTGGCAGCTTTCCTGTGGGCGCAATCTCTGGACGTTTCCAATTTGGCAGCCGGGCTCTGCCACAGAGAGATAGAGAGTGTTGCCCAATTAGGAAGCAATGCTTTAGCAGAGCGCGAATGTCTGTGTGGCAGCGAATGCAGTTCCAAGGGACAGTGAAAACCAGCTAGAGCTTTCAGTGCTGGCAGCTTTCCTGTGGGCGCAATCTCTGGACATTTCCAATTTGGCAGCCGGGCTCTGCCAGAGAGAGATACAGAGTGTTGCCCCATTACGAAGCAAAGCTTTAGCAGAGCGCGAATGTCTGTGTGGCAGCGAATGCAGTGCCAAGGGACAGTGAAAACCAGCTAGAGCTTTCAGTGCTGGCAGCTTTCCTGTGGGCGCAATCTCTGGACGTTTCCAATTTGGCAGCCGGGCTCTGCCAGAGAGAGATACAGAGTGTTGCCCCATTACGAAGCAATGCTTTAGCAGAGCGCGAATGTCTGTGTGGCAGCGAATGCAGTTCCAAGGGACAGTGAAAACCAGCTAGAGCTTTCAGTGCTGGCAGCTTTCCTGTGGGCGCAATCTCTGGACGTTTCCAATTTGGCAGCCGGGCTCTGCCACAGAGAGATACAGAGTGTTGCCCAATTGGGAAGCAAAGCTTTAGCAGAGCGCGAATGTCTGTGTGGCAGCGAATGCAGTTCCAAGGGACAGTGAAAACCAGCTAGAGCTTTCAGTGCTGGCAGCTTTCCTGTGGGCGCAATCTCTGGACGTTTCCAATTTGGCAGCCGGGCTCACCAGAGAGAGATACACAGTGTTGCCCCCTTACCAAGCAATGCTTTAGCAGAGCGCGAATGTCTGTGTGGCAGCGAATGCAGTTCCAAGGGACAGTGAAAACCAGCTAGAGCTTTCAGTGCTGGCAGCTTTCCTGTGGGCGCAATCTCTGGACGTTTCCAATTTGGCAGCCGGGCTCTGCCAGAGAGAGATACAGAGTGTTGCCCCATTACCAAGCAATGCTTTAGCAGAGCGCGAATGTCTGTGTGGCAGCGAATGCAGTGCCAAGGGACAGTGAAAACCAGCTAGAGCTTTCAGTGCTGGCAGCTTTCCTGTGGGCGCAATCTCTGGACGTTTCCAATTTGGCAGCCGGGCTCTGCCACAGAGAGATACAGAGTGTTGCCCCCTTACCAAGCAATGCTTTAGCAGAGCGCGAATGTCTGTGTGGCAGCGAATGCAGTTCCAAGGGACAGTGAAAACCAGCTAGAGCTTTCAGTGCTGGCAGCTTTCCTGTGGGCGCAATCTCTGGACGTTTCCAATTTGGCAGCCGGGCTCTGCCACAGAGAGATACAGAGTGTTGCCCCCTTACCAAGCAATGCTTTAGCAGAGCGCGAATGTCTGTGTGGCAGCGAATGCAGTGCCAAGGGACAGTGAAAACCAGCTAGAGCTTTCAGTGCTGGCAGCTTTCCTGTGGGCGCAATCTCTGGACGTTTCCAATTTGGCAGCCGGGCTCTGCCAGAGAGAGATACAGAGTGTTGCCCCATTACGAAGCAATGCTTTATCAGAGCGCGAATGTCTGTGTGGCAGCGAATGCAGTTCCAAGGGACAGTGAAAACCAGCTACAGCTTTCAGTGCTGGCAGCTTTCCTGTGGGCGGAATCTCTGGACGTTTCCAATTTGGCAGCCGGGCTCTGCCACAGAGAGATACAGAGTGTTGTCCCATTACCAAGCAATGCTTTAGCAGAGCGCGAATGTCTGTGTGGCAGCGAATGCAGTTCCAAGGGACAGTGAAAACCAGCTAGAGCTTTCAGTGCTGGCAGCTTTCCTGTGGGCGCAATCTCTGGACGTTTCCAATTTGGCAGCCGGGCTCTGCCAGAGAGAGATACAGAGTGTTGCCCCATTACGAAGCAAAGCTTTAGCAGAGCGCGAATGTCTGTGTGGCAGCGAATGCAGTGCCAAGGGACAGTGAAAACCAGCTAGAGCTTTCAGTGCTGGCAGCTTTCCTGTGGGCGCAATCTCTGGACGTTTCCAATTTGGCAGCCGGGCTCTGCCAGAGAGAGATACAGAGTGTTGCCCCATTACGAAGCAATGCTTTAGCAGAGCGCGAATGTCTGTGTGGCAGCGAATGCAGTTCCAAGGGACAGTGAAAACCAGCTAGAGCTTTCAGTGCTGGCAGCTTTCCTGTGGGCGCAATCTCTGGACGTTTCCAATTTGGCAGCCGGGCTCTGCCACAGAGAGATACAGAGTGTTGCCCAATTGGGAAGCAAATCTTTAGCAGAGCGCGAATGTCTGTGTGGCAGCGAATGCAGTTCCAAGGGACAGTGAAAACCAGCTAGAGCTTTCAGTGCTGGCAGCTTTCCTGTGGGCGCAATCTCTGGACGTTTCCAATTTGGCAGCCGGGCTCACCAGAGAGAGATACACAGTGTTGCCCCCTTACCAAGCAATGCTTTAGCAGAGCGCGAATGTCTGTGTGGCAGCGAATGCAGTTCCAAGGGACAGTGAAAACCAGCTAGAGCTTTCAGTGCTGGCAGCTTTCCTGTGGGCGCAATCTCTGGACGTTTCCAATTTGGCAGCCGGGCTCTGCCAGAGAGAGATACAGAGTGTTGCCCCATTACGAAGCAATGCTTTAGCAGAGCGCGAATGTCTGTGTGGCAGCGAATGCAGTTCCAAGGGACAGTGAAAACCAGCTAGAGCTTTCAGTGCTGGCAGCTTTCCTGTGGGCGCAATCTCTGGACGTTTCCAATTTGGCAGCCGGGCTCTGCCAGAGAGAGATACAGAGTGTTGCCCAATTGGGAAGCAAAGCTTTAGCAGAGCGCGAATGTCTGTGTGGCAGCGAATGCAGTTCCAAGGGACAGTGAAAACCAGCTAGAGCTTTCAGTGCTGGCAGCTTTCCTGTGGGCGCAATCTCTGGACGTTTCCAATTTGGCAGCCGGGCTCTGCCACAGAGAGATAGAGAGTGTTGCCCAATTAGGAAGCAATGCTTTAGCAGAGCGCGAATGTCTGTGTGGCAGCGAATGCAGTTCCAAGGGACAGTGAAAACCAGCTAGAGCTTTCAGTGCTGGCAGCTTTCCTGTGGGCGCAATCTCTGGACATTTCCAATTTGGCAGCCGGGCTCTGCCAGAGAGAGATACAGAGTGTTGCCCCATTACGAAGCAAAGCTTTAGCAGAGCGCGAATGTCTGTGTGGCAGCGAATGCAGTGCCAAGGGACAGTGAAAACCAGCTAGAGCTTTCAGTGCTGGCAGCTTTCCTGTGGGCGCAATCTCTGGACGTTTCCAATTTGGCAGCAGGGCTCTGCCAGAGAGAGATACAGAGTGTTGCCCCATTACGAAGCAATGCTTTAGCAGAGCGCGAATGTCTGTGTGGCAGCGAATGCAGTTCCAAGGGACAGTGAAAACCAGCTAGAGCTTTCAGTGCTGGCAGCTTTCCTGTGGGCGCAATCTCTGGACGTTTCCAATTTGGCAGCCGGGCTCTGCCACAGAGAGATACAGAGTGTTGCCCCCTTACCAAGCAATGCTTTAGCAGAGCGCGAATGTCTGTGTGGCAGCGAATGCAGTTCCAAGGGACAGTGAAAACCAGCTAGAGCTTTCAGTGCTGGCAGCTTTCCTGTGGGCGCAATCTCTGGACGTTTCCAATTTGGCAGCCGGGCTCTGCCAGAGAGAGATACAGAGTGTTGCCCCATTACGAAGCAATGCTTTAGCAGAGCGCGAATGTCTGTGTGGCAGCGAATGCAGTTCCAAGGGACAGTGAAAACCAGCTAGAGCTTTCAGTGCTGGCAGCTTTCCTGTGGGCGCAATCTCTGGACGTTTCCAATTTGGCAGCCGGGCTCTGCCACAGAGAGATACAGAGTGTTGCCCCCTTACCAAGCAATGCTTTAGCAGAGCGCGAATGTCTGTGTGGCAGCGAATGCAGTTCCAAGGGACAGTGAAAACCAGCTAGAGCTTTCAGTGCTGGCAGCTTTCCTGTGGGCGCAATCTCTGGACGTTTCCAATTTGGCAGCCGGGCTCTGCCAGAGAGAGATAGAGAGTGTTGCCCAATTAGGAAGCAATGCTTTAGCAGAGCGCGAATGTCTGTGTGGCAGCGAATGCAGTTCCAAGGGACAGTGAAAACCAGCTAGAGCTTTCAGTGCTGGCAGCTTTCCTGTGGGCGCAATCTCTGGGCGTTTCCAATTTGGCAGCCGGGCTCTGCCAGAGAGAGATACAGAGTGTTGCCCCATTACGAAGCAAAGCTTTAGCAGAGCGCGAATGTCTGTGTGGCAGCGAATGCAGTGCCAAGGGACAGTGAAAACCAGCTAGAGCTTTCAGTGCTGGCAGCTTTCCTGTGGGCGCAATCTCTGGACGTTTCCAATTTGGCAGCCGGGCTCTGCCAGAGAGAGATACAGAGTGTTGCCCCCTTACCAAGCAATGCTTTAGCAGAGCGCGAATGTCTGTGTGGCAGCGAATGCAGTTCCAAGGGACAGTGAAAACCAGCAAGAGCTTTCAGTGCTGGCAGCTTTCCTGTGGGCGCAATCTCTGGACGTTTCCAATTTGGCAGCCGGGCTCTGCCAGAGAGAGATACAGAGTGTTGCCCCATTACAAAGCAATGCTTTAGCAGAGCGCGAATGTCTGTGTGGCAGCGAATGCAGTTCCAAGGGACAGTGAAAACCAGCTAGAGCTTTCAGTGCTGGCAGCTTTCCTGTGGGCGCAATCTCTGGACATTTCCAATTTGGCAGCCGGGCTCTGCCAGAGCGAGATACAGAGTGTTGCCCCATTACGAAGCAAAGCTTTAGCAGAGCGCGAATGTCTGTGTGGCAGCGAATGCAGTTCCAAGGGACAGTGAAAACCAGCTAGAGCTTTCAGTGCTGGCAGCTTTCCTGTGGGCGCAATCTCTGGACATTTCCAATTTGGCAGCCGGGCTCTGCCAGAGAGAGATACAGAGTGTTGCCCCATTACGAAGCAAAGCTTTAGCAGAGCGCGAATGTCTGTGTGGCAGCGAATGCAGTGCCAAGGGACAGTGAAAACCAGCTAGAGCTTTCAGTGCTGGCAGCTTTCCTGTGGGCGCAATCTCTGGACGTTTCCAATTTGGCAGCCGGGCTCTGCCAGAGAGAGATACAGAGTGTTGCCCCATTACGAAGCAATGCTTTATCAGAGCGCGAATGTCTGTGTGGCAGCGAATGCAGTTCCAAGGGACAGTGAAAACCAGCTACAGCTTTCAGTGCTGGCAGCTTTCCTGTGGGCGGAATCTCTGGACGTTTCCAATTTGGCAGCCGGGCTCTGCCACAGAGAGATACAGAGTGTTGTCCCATTACCAAGCAATGCTTTAGCAGAGCGCGAATGTCTGTGTGGCAGCGAATGCAGTTCCAAGGGACAGTGAAAACCAGCTAGAGCTTTCAGTGCTGGCAGCTTTCCTGTGGGCGCAATCTCTGGACGTTTCCAATTTGGCAGCCGGGCTCTGCCAGAGAGAGATACAGAGTGTTGCCCCATTACGAAGCAATGCTTTAGCAGAGCGCGAATGTCTGTGTGGCAGCGAATGCAGTTCCAAGGGACAGTGAAAACCAGCTAGAGCTTTCAGTGCTGGCAGCTTTCCTGTGGGCGCAATCTCTGGACGTTTCCAATTTGGCAGCCGGGCTCTGCCAGAGAGAGATACAGAGTGTTGCCCAATTGGGAAGCAAAGCTTTAGCAGAGCGCGAATGTCTGTGTGGCAGCGAATGCAGTTCCAAGGGACAGTGAAAACCAGCTAGAGCTTTCAGTGCTGGCAGCTTTCCTGTGGGCGCAATCTCTGGACGTTTCCAATTTGGCAGCCGGGCTCTGCCACAGAGAGATACAGAGTGTTGCCCCCTTACCAAGCAATGCTTTAGCAGAGCGCGAATGTCTGTGTGGCAGCGAATGCAGTTCCAAGGGACAGTGAAAACCAGCTAGAGCTTTCAGTGCTGGCAGCTTTCCTGTGGGCGCAATCTCTGGACGTTTCCAATTTGGCAGCCGGGCTCTGCCAGAGAGAGATACAGAGTGTTGCCCCATTACGAAGCAATGCTTTAGCAGAGCGCGAATGTCTGTGTGGCAGCGAATGCAGTTCCAAGGGACAGTGAAAACCAGCTAGAGCTTTCAGTGCTGGCAGCTTTCCTGTGGGCGCAATCTCTGGACGTTTCCAATTTGGCAGCCGGGCTCTGCCACAGAGAGATACAGAGTGTTGCCCCCTTACGAAGCAATGCTTTAGCAGAGCGCGAATGTCTGTGTGGCAGCGAATGCAGTTCCAAGGGACAGTGAAAACCAGCTAGAGCTTTCAGTGCTGGCAGCTTTCCTGTGGGCGCAATCTCTGGACGTTTCCAATTTGGCAGCCGGGCTCTGCCAGAGAGAGATAGAGAGTGTTGCCCAATTAGGAAGCAATGCTTTAGCAGAGCGCGAATGTCTGTGTGGCAGCGAATGCAGTTCCAAGGGACAGTGAAAACCAGATAGAGCTTTCAGTGCTGGCAGCTTTCCTGTGGGCGCAATCTCTGGGCGTTTCCAATTTGGCAGCCGGGCTCTGCCAGAGAGAGATACAGAGTGTTGCCCCATTACGAAGCAAAGCTTTAGCAGAGCGCGAATGTCTGTGTGGCAGCGAATGCAGTGCCAAGGGACAGTGAAAACCAGCTAGAGCTTTCAGTGCTGGCAGCTTTCCTGTGGGCGCAATCTCTGGACGTTTCCAATTTGGCAGCCGGGCTCTGCCAGAGAGAGATACAGAGTGTTGCCCCCTTACCAAGCAATGCTTTAGCAGAGCGCGAATGTCTGTGTGGCAGCGAATGCAGTTCCAAGGGACAGTGAAAACCAGCTAGAGCTTTCAGTGCTGGCAGCTTTCCTGTGGGCGCAATCTCTGGACGTTTCCAATTTGGCAGCCGGGCTCTGCCAGAGAGAGATACAGAGTGTTGCCCCATTACAAAGCAATGCTTTAGCAGAGCGCGAATGTCTGTGTGGCAGCGAATGCAGTTCCAAGGGACAGTGAAAACCAGCTAGAGCTTTCAGTGCTGGCAGCTTTCCTGTGGGCGCAATCTCTGGACATTTCCAATTTGGCAGCCGGGCTCTGCCAGAGCGAGATACAGAGTGTTGCCCCATTACGAAGCAAAGCTTTAGCAGAGCGCGAATGTCTGTGTGGCAGCGAATGCAGTTCCAAGGGACAGTGAAAACCAGCTAGAGCTTTCAGTGCTGGCAGCTTTCCTGTGGGCGCAATCTCTGGACATTTCCAATTTGGCAGCCGGGCTCTGCCAGAGAGAGATACAGAGTGTTGCCCCATTACGAAGCAAAGCTTTAGCAGAGCGCGAATGTCTGTGTGGCAGCGAATGCAGTGCCAAGGGACAGTGAAAACCAGCTAGAGCTTTCAGTGCTGGCAGCTTTCCTGTGGGCGCAATCTCTGGACGTTTCCAATTTGGCAGCCGGGCTCTGCCAGAGAGAGATACAGAGTGTTGCCCCCTTACCAAGCAATGCTTTAGCAGAGCGCGAATGTCTGTGTGGCAGCGAATGCAGTTCCAAGGGACAGTGAAAACCAGCTAGAGCTTTCAGTGCTGGCAGCTTTCCTGTGGGCGCAATCTCTGGACGTTTCCAATTTGGCAGCCGGGCTCTGCCAGAGAGAGATACAGAGTGTTGCCCCCTTACCAAGCAATGCTTTAGCAGAGCGCGAATGTCTGTGTGGCAGCGAATGCAGTTCCAAGGGACAGTGAAAACCAGCTAGAGCTTTCAGTGCTGGCAGCTTTCCTGTGGGCGCAATCTCTGGACGTTTCCAATTTGGCAGCCGGGCTCTGCCAGAGAGAGATACAGAGTGTTGCCCAATTGGGAAGCAAAGCTTTAGCAGAGCGCGAATGTCTGTGTGGCAGCGAATGCAGTTCCAAGGGACAGTGAAAACCAGCTAGAGCTTTCAGTGCTGGCAGCTTTCCTGTGGGCGCAATCTCTGGACGTTTCCAATTTGGCAGCCGGGCTCTGCCACAGAGAGATAGAGAGTGTTGCCCCATTACGAAGCAATGCTTTAGCAGAGCGCGAATGTCTGTGTGGCAGCGAATGCAGTTCCAAGGGACAGTGAAAACCAGCTAGAGCTTTCAGTGCTGGCAGCTTTCCTGTGGGCGCAATCTCTGGACATTTCCAATTTGGCAGCCGGGCTCTGCCAGAGAGAGATACAGAGTGTTGCCCCATTACGAAGCAAAGCTTTAGCAGAGCGCGAATGTCTGTGTGGCAGCGAATGCAGTGCCAAGGGACAGTGAAAACCAGCTAGAGCTTTCAGTGCTGGCAGCTTTCCTGTGGGCGCAATCTCTGGACGTTTCCAATTTGGCAGCCGGGCTCTGCCAGAGAGAGATACAGAGTGTTGCCCCATTACGAAGCAATGCTTTAGCAGAGCGCGAATGTCTGTGTGGCAGCGAATGCAGTTCCAAGGGACAGTGAAAACCAGCTAGAGCTTTCAGTGCTGGCAGCTTTCCTGTGGGCGCAATCTCTGGACGTTTCCAATTTGGCAGCCGGGCTCTGCCACAGAGAGATACAGAGTGTTGCCCCCTTACCAAGCAATGCTTTAGCAGAGCGCGAATGTCTGTGTGGCAGCGAATGCAGTTCCAAGGGACAGTGAAAACCAGCTAGAGCTTTCAGTGCTGGCAGCTTTCCTGTGGGCGCAATCTCTGGACGTTTCCAATTTGGCAGCCGGGCTCTGCCAGAGAGAGATAGAGAGTGTTGCCCAATTAGGAAGCAATGCTTTAGCAGAGCGCGAATGTCTGTGTGGCAGCGAATGCAGTTCCAAGGGACAGTGAAAACCAGCTAGAGCTTTCAGTGCTGGCAGCTTTCCTGTGGGCGCAATCTCTGGGCGTTTCCAATTTGGCAGCCGGGCTCTGCCAGAGAGAGATACAGAGTGTTGCCCCATTACGAAGCAATGCTTTAGCAGAGCGCGAATGTCTGTGTGGCAGCGAATGCAGTGCCAAGGGACAGTGAAAACCAGCTAGAGCTTTCAGTGCTGGCAGCTTTCCTGTGGGCGCAATCTCTGGACGTTTCCAATTTGGCAGCCGGGCTCTGCCAGAGAGAGATACAGAGTGTTGCCCCCTTACCAAGCAATGCTTTAGCAGAGCGCGAATGTCTGTGTGGCAGCGAATGCAGTTCCAAGGGACAGTGAAAACCAGCTAGAGCTTTCAGTGCTGGCAGCTTTCCTGTGGGCGCAATCTCTGGACGTTTCCAATTTGGCAGCCGGGCTCTGCCAGAGAGAGATACAGAGTGTTGCCCCATTACAAAGCAATGCTTTAGCAGAGCGCGAATGTCTGTGTGGCAGCGAATGCAGTTCCAAGGGACAGTGAAAACCAGCTAGAGCTTTCAGTGCTGGCAGCTTTCCTGTGGGCGCAATCTCTGGACATTTCCAATTTGGCAGCCGGGCTCTGCCAGAGCGAGATACAGAGTGTTGCCCCATTACGAAGCAAAGCTTTAGCAGAGCGCGAATGTCTGTGTGGCAGCGAATGCAGTTCCAAGGGACAGTGAAAACCAGCTAGAGCTTTCAGTGCTGGCAGCTTTCCTGTGGGCGCAATCTCTGGACATTTCCAATTTGGCAGCCGGGCTCTGCCAGAGAGAGATACAGAGTGTTGCCCCATTACGAAGCAAAGCTTTAGCAGAGCGCGAATGTCTGTGTGGCAGCGAATGCAGTGCCAAGGGACAGTGAAAACCAGCTAGAGCTTTCAGTGCTGGCAGCTTTCCTGTGGGCGCAATCTCTGGACGTTTCCAATTTGGCAGCCGGGCTCTGCCAGAGAGAGATACAGAGTGTTGCCCCATTACGAAGCAATGCTTTATCAGAGCGCGAATGTCTGTGTGGCAGCGAATGCAGTTCCAAGGGACAGTGAAAACCAGCTACAGCTTTCAGTGCTGGCAGCTTTCCTGTGGGCGGAATCTCTGGACGTTTCCAATTTGGCAGCCGGGCTCTGCCACAGAGAGATACAGAGTGTTGTCCCATTACCAAGCAATGCTTTAGCAGAGCGCGAATGTCTGTGTGGCAGCGAATGCAGTTCCAAGGGACAGTGAAAACCAGCTAGAGCTTTCAGTGCTGGCAGCTTTCCTGTGGGCGCAATCTCTGGACGTTTCCAATTTGGCAGCCGGGCTCTGCCAGAGAGAGATACAGAGTGTTGCCCCATTACGAAGCAATGCTTTAGCAGAGCGCGAATGTCTGTGTGGCAGCGAATGCAGTTCCAAGGGACAGTGAAAACCAGCTAGAGCTTTCAGTGCTGGCAGCTTTCCTGTGGGCGCAATCTCTGGACGTTTCCAATTTGGCAGCCGGGCTCTGCCACAGAGAGATACAGAGTGTTGCCCAATTGGGAAGCAAAGCTTTAGCAGAGCGCGAATGTCTGTGTGGCAGCGAATGCAGTTCCAAGGGACAGTGAAAACCAGCTAGAGCTTTCAGTGCTGGCAGCTTTCCTGTGGGCGCAATCTCTGGACGTTTCCAATTTGGCAGCCGGGCTCTGCCACAGAGAGATAGAGAGTGTTGCCCAATTAGGAAGCAATGCTTTAGCAGAGCGCGAATGTCTGTGTGGCAGCGAATGCAGTTCCAAGGGACAGTGAAAACCAGCTAGAGCTTTCAGTGCTGGCAGCTTTCCTGTGGGCGCAATCTCTGGACATTTCCAATTTGGCAGCCGGGCTCTGCCAGAGAGAGATACAGAGTGTTGCCCCATTACGAAGCAAAGCTTTAGCAGAGCGCGAATGTCTGTGTGGCAGCGAATGCAGTTCCAAGGGACAGTGAAAACCAGCTACAGCTTTCAGTGCTGGCAGCTTTCCTGTGGGCGCAATCTCTGGACGTTTCCAATTTGGCAGCCGGGCTCTGCCACAGAGAGATACAGAGTGTTGCCCCCTTACCAAGCAATGCTTTAGCAGAGCGCGAATGTCTGTGTGGCAGCGAATGCAGTTCCAAGGGACAGTGAAAACCAGCTAGAGCTTTCAGTGCTGGCAGCTTTCCTGTGGGCGCAATCTCTGGACGTTTCCAATTTGGCAGCCGGGCTCTGCCAGAGAGAGATACAGAGTGTTGCCCCATTACGAAGCAATGCTTTAGCAGAGCGCGAATGTCTGTGTGGCAGCGAATGCAGTTCCAAGGGACAGTGAAAACCAGCTAGAGCTTTCAGTGCTGGCAGCTTTCCTGTGGGCGCAATCTCTGGACGTTTCCAATTTGGCAGCCGGGCTCTGCCACAGAGAGATACAGAGTGTTGCCCCCTTACCAAGCAATGCTTTAGCAGAGCGCGAATGTCTGTGTGGCAGCGAATGCAGTTCCAAGGGACAGTGAAAACCAGCTAGAGCTTTCAGTGCTGGCAGCTTTCCTGTGGGCGCAATCTCTGGACGTTTCCAATTTGGCAGCCGGGCTCTGCCAGAGAGAGATAGAGAGTGTTGCCCAATTAGGAAGCAATGCTTTAGCAGAGCGCGAATGTCTGTGTGGCAGCGAATGCAGTTCCAAGGGACAGTGAAAACCAGCTAGAGCTTTCAGTGCTGGCAGCTTTCCTGTGGGCGCAATCTCTGGGCGTTTCCAATTTGGCAGCCGGGCTCTGCCAGAGAGAGATACAGAGTGTTGCCCCATTACGAAGCAAAGCTTTAGCAGAGCGCGAATGTCTGTGTGGCAGCGAATGCAGTGCCAAGGGACAGTGAAAACCAGCTAGAGCTTTCAGTGCTGGCAGCTTTCCTGTGGGCGCAATCTCTGGACGTTTCCAATTTGGCAGCCGGGCTCTGCCAGAGAGAGATACAGAGTGTTGCCCCCTTACCAAGCAATGCTTTAGCAGAGCGCGAATGTCTGTGTGGCAGCGAATGCAGTTCCAAGGGACAGTGAAAACCAGCTAGAGCTTTCAGTGCTGGCAGCTTTCCTGTGGGCGCAATCTCTGGACGTTTCCAATTTGGCAGCCGGGCTCTGCCAGAGAGAGATACAGAGTGTTGCCCCATTACAAAGCAATGCTTTAGCAGAGCGCGAATGTCTGTGTGGCAGCGAATGCAGTTCCAAGGGACAGTGAAAACCAGCTAGAGCTTTCAGTGCTGGCAGCTTTCCTGTGGGCGCAATCTCTGGACATTTCCAATTTGGCAGCCGGGCTCTGCCAGAGCGAGATACAGAGTGTTGCCCCATTACGAAGCAAAGCTTTAGCAGAGCGCGAATGTCTGTGTGGCAGCGAATGCAGTTCCAAGGGACAGTGAAAACCAGCTAGAGCTTTCAGTGCTGGCAGCTTTCCTGTGGGCGCAATCTCTGGACATTTCCAATTTGGCAGCCGGGCTCTGCCAGAGAGAGATACAGAGTGTTGCCCCATTACGAAGCAAAGCTTTAGCAGAGCGCGAATGTCTGTGTGGCAGCGAATGCAGTGCCAAGGGACAGTGAAAACCAGCTAGAGCTTTCAGTGCTGGCAGCTTTCCTGTGGGCGCAATCTCTGGACGTTTCCAATTTGGCAGCCGGGCTCTGCCAGAGAGAGATACAGAGTGTTGCCCCCTTACCAAGCAATGCTTTAGCAGAGCGCGAATGTCTGTGTGGCAGCGAATGCAGTTCCAAGGGACAGTGAAAACCAGCTAGAGCTTTCAGTGCTGGCAGCTTTCCTGTGGGCGCAATCTCTGGACGTTTCCAATTTGGCAGCCGGGCTCTGCCAGAGAGAGATACAGAGTGTTGCCCAATTGGGAAGCAAAGCTTTAGCAGAGCGCGAATGTCTGTGTGGCAGCGAATGCAGTTCCAAGGGACAGTGAAAACCAGCTAGAGCTTTCAGTGCTGGCAGCTTTCCTGTGGGCGCAATCTCTGGACGTTTCCAATTTGGCAGCCGGGCTCTGCCACAGAGAGATAGAGAGTGTTGCCCAATTAGGAAGCAATGCTTTAGCAGAGCGCGAATGTCTGTGTGGCAGCGAATGCAGTTCCAAGGGACAGTGAAAACCAGCTAGAGCTTTCAGTGCTGGCAGCTTTCCTGTGGGCGCAATCTCTGGACATTTCCAATTTGGCAGCCGGGCTCTGCCAGAGAGAGATACAGAGTGTTGCCCCATTACGAAGCAAAGCTTTAGCAGAGCGCGAATGTCTGTGTGGCAGCGAATGCAGTGCCAAGGGACAGTGAAAACCAGCTAGAGCTTTCAGTGCTGGCAGCTTTCCTGTGGGCGCAATCTCTGGACGTTTCCAATTTGGCAGCCGGGCTCTGCCAGAGAGAGATACAGAGTGTTGCCCCATTACGAAGCAATGCTTTAGCAGAGCGCGAATGTCTGTGTGGCAGCGAATGCAGTTCCAAGGGACAGTGAAAACCAGCTAGAGCTTTCAGTGCTGGCAGCTTTCCTGTGGGCGCAATCTCTGGACGTTTCCAATTTGGCAGCCGGGCTCTGCCACAGAGAGATACAGAGTGTTGCCCCCTTACCAAGCAATGCTTTAGCAGAGCGCGAATGTCTGTGTGGCAGCGAATGCAGTTCCAAGGGACAGTGAAAACCAGCTAGAGCTTTCAGTGCTGGCAGCTTTCCTGTGGGCGCAATCTCTGGACGTTTCCAATTTGGCAGCCGGGCTCTGCCAGAGAGAGATAGAGAGTGTTGCCCAATTAGGAAGCAATGCTTTAGCAGAGCGCGAATGTCTGTGTGGCAGCGAATGCAGTTCCAAGGGACAGTGAAAACCAGCTAGAGCTTTCAGTGCTGGCAGCTTTCCTGTGGGCGCAATCTCTGGGCGTTTCCAATTTGGCAGCCGGGCTCTGCCAGAGAGAGATACAGAGTGTTGCCCCATTACGAAGCAAAGCTTTAGCAGAGCGCGAATGTCTGTGTGGCAGCGAATGCAGTGCCAAGGGACAGTGAAAACCAGCTAGAGCTTTCAGTGCTGGCAGCTTTCCTGTGGGCGCAATCTCTGGACGTTTCCAATTTGGCAGCCGGGCTCTGCCAGAGAGAGATACAGAGTGTTGCCCCCTTACCAAGCAATGCTTTAGCAGAGCGCGAATGTCTGTGTGGCAGCGAATGCAGTTCCAAGGGACAGTGAAAACCAGCTAGAGCTTTCAGTGCTGGCAGCTTTCCTGTGGGCGCAATCTCTGGACGTTTCCAATTTGGCAGCCGGGCTCTGCCAGAGAGAGATACAGAGTGTTGCCCCATTACAAAGCAATGCTTTAGCAGAGCGCGAATGTCTGTGTGGCAGCGAATGCAGTTCCAAGGGACAGTGAAAACCAGCTAGAGCTTTCAGTGCTGGCAGCTTTCCTGTGGGCGCAATCTCTGGACATTTCCAATTTGGCAGCCGGGCTCTGCCAGAGAGAGATACAGAGTGTTGCCCCATTACGAAGCAAAGCTTTAGCAGAGCGCGAATGTCTGTGTGGCAGCGAATGCAGTTCCAAGGGACAGTGAAAACCAGCTAGAGCTTTCAGTGCTGGCAGCTTTCCTGTGGGCGCAATCTCTGGACATTTCCAATTTGGCAGCCGGGCTCTGCCAGAGAGAGATACAGAGTGTTGCCCCATTACGAAGCAAAGCTTTAGCAGAGCGCGAATGTCTGTGTGGCAGCGAATGCAGTTCCAAGGGACAGTGAAAACCAGCTAGAGCTTTCAGTGCTGGCAGCTTTCCTGTGGGCGCAATCTCTGGACGTTTCCAATTTGGCAGCCGGGCTCTGCCAGAGAGAGATACAGAGTGTTGCCCCATTACGAAGCAAAGCTTTAGCAGAGCGCGAATGTCTGTGTGGCAGCGAATGCAGTTCCAAGGGACAGTGAAAACCAGCTAGAGCTTTCAGTGCTGGCAGCTTTCCTGTGGGCGCAATCTCTGGACATTTCCAATTTGGCAGCCGGGCTCTGCCAGAGAGAGATACAGAGTGTTGCCCCATTACGAAGCAATGCTTTAGCAGAGCGCGAATGTCTGTGTGGCAGCGAATGCAGTTCCAAGGGACAGTGAAAACCAGCTAGAGCTTTCAGTGCTGGCAGCTTTCCTGTGGGCGCAATCTCTGGACGTTTCCAATTTGGCAGCCGGGCTCTGCCAGAGAGAGATACAGAGTGTTGCCCCATTACAAAGCAATGCTTTATCAGAGCGCGAATGTCTGTGTGGCAGCGAATGCAGTTCCAAGGGACAGTGAAAACCAGCTAGAGCTTTCAGTGCTGGCAGCTTTCCTGTGGGCGCAATCTCTGGACGTTTCCAATTTGGCAGCCGGGCTCTGCCACAGAGAGATACAGAGTGTTGCCCCATTACCAAGCAATGCTTTACCAGAGCGCGAATGTCTGTGTGGCAGCGAATGCAGTTCCAAGGGACAGTGAAAACCAGCTAGAGCTTTCAGTGCTGGCAGCTTTCCTGTGGGCGCAATCTCTGGACGTTTCCAATTTGGCAGCCGGGCTCTGCCAGAGAGAGATACAGAGTGTTGCCCAATTGGGAAGCAAAGCTTTAGCAGAGCGCGAATGTCTGTGTGGCAGCGAATGCAGTTCCAAGGGACAGTGAAAACCAGCTACAGTTTTCAGTGCTGGCAGCTTTCCTGTGGGCGCAATCTCTGGACGTTTCCAATTTGGCAGCCGGGCTCTGCCAGAGAGAGATACAGAGTGTTGCCCCATTACGAAGCAATGCTTTAGCAGAGCGCGAATGTCTGTGTGGCAGCGAATGCAGTTCCAAGGGACAGTGAAAACCAGCTAGAGCTTTCAGTGCTGGCAGCTTTCCTGTGGGCGCAATCTCTGGACGTTTCCAATTTGGCAGCCGGGCTCTGCCAGAGAGAGATACAGAGTGTTGCCCCATTACGAAGCAAAGCTTTAGCAGAGCGCGAATGTCTGTGTGGCAGCGAATGCAGTTCCAAGGGACAGTGAAAACCAGCTAGAGCTTTCAGTGCTGGCAGCTTTCCTGTGGGCGCAATCTCTGGACGTTTCCAATTTGGCAGCCGGGCTCTGCCAGAGAGAGATACAGAGTGTTGCCCCATTAGGAAGAAATGCTGTAGCAGAGCGCGAATGTCTGTGTGGCAGCGAATGCAGTTCCAAGGGACAGTGAAAACCAGCTAGAGCTTTCAGTGCTGGCAGCTTTCCTGTGGGCGCAATCTCTGGACGTTTCCAATTTGGCAGCCGGGCTCTGCCACAGAGAGATACAGAGTGTTGCCCCATTACAAAGCAAAGCTTTAGCAGAGCGCGAATGTCTGTGTGGCAGCGAATGCAGTTCCAAGGGACAGTGAAAACCAGCTAGAGCTTTCAGTGCTGGCAGCTTTCCTGTGGGCGCAATCTCTGGACGTTTCCAATTTGGCAGCCGGGCTCACCAGAGAGAGATACACAGTGTTGCCCCCTTACCAAGCAATGCTTTAGCAGAGCGCGAATGTCTGTGTGGCAGCGAATGCAGTTCCAAGGGACAGTGAAAACCAGCTAGAGCTTTCAGTGCTGGCAGCTTTCCTGTGGGCGCAATCTCTGGACGTTTCCAATTTGGCAGCCGGGCTCTGCCAGAGAGAGATACAGAGTGTTGCCCCATTACCAAGCAATGCTTTAGCAGAGCGCGAATGTCTGTGTGGCAGCGAATGCAGTGCCAAGGGACAGTGAAAATCAGCTAGAGCTTTCAGTGCTGGCAGCTTTCCTGTGGGCGCAATCTCTGGACGTTTCCAATTTGGCAGCCGGGCTCTGCCACAGAGAGATACAGAGTGTTGCCCCCTTACCAAGCAATGCTTTAGCAGAGCGCGAATGTCTGTGTGGCAGCGAATGCAGTTCCAAGGGACAGTGAAAACCAGCTAGAGCTTTCAGTGCTGGCAGCTTTCCTGTGGGCGCAATCTCTGGACGTTTCCAATTTGGCAGCCGGGCTCTGCCACAGAGAGATACAGAGTGTTGCCCCCTTACCAAGCAATGCTTTAGCAGAGCGCGAATGTCTGTGTGGCAGCGAATGCAGTGCCAAGGGACAGTGAAAACCAGCTAGAGATTTCAGTGCTGGCAGCTTTCCTGTGGGCGCAATGTCTGGACGTTTCCAATTTGGCAGCCGGGCTCTGCCAGAGAGAGATACAGAGTGTTGCCCCATTACGAAGCAATGCTTTATCAGAGCGCGAATGTCTGTGTGGCAGCGAATGCAGTTCCAAGGGACAGTGAAAACCAGCTACAGCTTTCAGTGCTGGCAGCTTTCCTGTGGGCGGAATCTCTGGACGTTTCCAATTTGGCAGCCGGGCTCTGCCACAGAGAGATACAGAGTGTTGTCCCATAACCAAGCAATGCTTTAGCAGAGCGCGAATGTCTGTGTGGCAGCGAATGCAGTTCCAAGGGACAGTGAAAACCAGCTAGAGCTTTCAGTGCTGGCAGCTTTCCTGTGGGCGCAATCTCTGGACGTTTCCAATTTGGCAGCCGGGCTCTGCCAGAGAGAGATACAGAGTGTTGCCCCATTACGAAGCAATGCTTTAGCAGAGCGCGAATGTCTGTGTGGCAGCGAATGCAGTTCCAAGGGACAGTGAAAACCAGCTAGAGCTTTCAGTGCTGGCAGCTTTCCTGTGGGCGCAATCTCTGGACGTTTCCAATTTGGCAGCCGGGCTCTGCCAGAGAGAGATACAGAGTGTTGCCCAATTGGGAAGCAAAGCTTTAGCAGAGCGCGAATGTCTGTGTGGCAGCGAATGCAGTTCCAAGGGACAGTGAAAACCAGCTAGAGCTTTCAGTGCTGGCAGCTTTCCTGTGGGCGCAATCTCTGGACGTTTCCAATTTGGCAGCCGGGCTCTGCCACAGAGAGATAGAGAGTGTTGCCCAATTAGGAAGCAATGCTTTAGCAGAGCGCGAATGTCTGTGTGGCAGCGAATGCAGTTCCAAGGGACAGTGAAAACCAGCTAGAGCTTTCAGTGCTGGCAGCTTTCCTGTGGGCGCAATCTCTGGACATTTCCAATTTGGCAGCCGGGCTCTGCCAGAGAGAGATACAGAGTGTTGCCCCATTACGAAGCAATGCTTTAGCAGAGCGCGAATGTCTGTGTGGCAGCGAATGCAGTGCCAAGGGACAGTGAAAACCAGCTAGAGCTTTCAGTGCTGGCAGCTTTCCTGTGGGCGCAATCTCTGGACGTTTCCAATTTGGCAGCCGGGCTCTGCCAGAGAGAGATACAGAGTGTTGCCCCATTACGAAGCAATGCTTTAGCAGAGCGCGAATGTCTGTGTGGCAGCGAATGCAGTTCCAAGGGACAGTGAAAACCAGCTAGAGCTTTCAGTGCTGGCAGCTTTCCTGTGGGCGCAATCTCTGGACGTTTCCAATTTGGCAGCCGGGCTCTGCCACAGAGAGATACAGAGTGTTGCCCCCTTACCAAGCAATGCTTTAGCAGAGCGCGAATGTCTGTGTGGCAGCGAATGCAGTTCCAAGGGACAGTGAAAACCAGCTAGAGCTTTCAGTGCTGGCAGCTTTCCTGTGGGCGCAATCTCTGGACGTTTCCAATTTGGCAGCCGGGCTCTGCCAGAGAGAGATACAGAGTGTTGCCCCATTACGAAGCAATGCTTTAGCAGAGCGCGAATGTCTGTGTGGCAGCGAATGCAGTTCCAAGGGACAGTGAAAACCAGCTAGAGCTTTCAGTGCTGGCAGCTTTCCTGTGGGCGCAATCTCTGGACGTTTCCAATTTGGCAGCCGGGCTCTGCCACAGAGAGATACAGAGTGTTGCCCCCTTACCAAGCAATGCTTTAGCAGAGCGCGAATGTCTGTGTGGCAGCGAATGCAGTTCCAAGGGACAGTGAAAACCAGCTAGAGCTTTCAGTGCTGGCAGCTTTCCTGTGGGCGCAATCTCTGGACGTTTCCAATTTGGCAGCCGGGCTCTGCCAGAGAGAGATAGAGAGTGTTGCCCAATTAGGAAGCAATGCTTTAGCAGAGCGCGAATGTCTGTGTGGCAGCGAATGCAGTTCCAAGGGACAGTGAAAACCAGCTAGAGCTTTCAGTGCTGGCAGCTTTCCTGTGGGCGCAATCTCTGGACATTTCCAATTTGGCAGCCGGGCTCTGCCAGAGAGAGATACAGAGTGTTGCCCCATTACGAAGCAAAGCTTTAGCAGAGCGCGAATGTCTGTGTGGCAGCGAATGCAGTGCCAAGGGACAGTGAAAACCAGCTAGAGCTTTCAGTGCTGGCAGCTTTCCTGTGGGCGCAATCTCTGGACGTTTCCAATTTGGCAGCCGGGCTCTGCCACAGAGAGATACAGAGTGTTGCCCCATTACAAAGCAATGCTTTAGCAGAGCGCGAATGTCTGTGTGGCAGCGAATGCAGTTCCAAGGGACAGTGAAAACCAGCTAGAGCTTTCAGTGCTGGCAGCTTTCCTGTGGGCGCAATCTCTGGACATTTCCAATTTGGCAGCCGGGCTCTGCCAGAGCGAGATACAGAGTGTTGCCCCATTACGAAGCAAAGCTTTAGCAGAGCGCGAATGTCTGTGTGGCAGCGAATGCAGTTCCAAGGGACAGTGAAAACCAGCTAGAGCTTTCAGTGCTGGCAGCTTTCCTGTGGGCGCAATCTCTGGACATTTCCAATTTGGCAGCCGGGCTCTGCCAGAGAGAGATACAGAGTGTTGCCCCCTTACCAAGCAATGCTTTAGCAGAGCGCGAATGTCTGTGTGGCAGCGAATGCAGTTCCAAGGGACAGTGAAAACCAGCTAGAGCTTTCAGTGCTGGCAGCTTTCCTGTGGGCGCAATCTCTGGACGTTTCCAATTTGGCAGCCGGGCTCTGCCAGAGAGAGATACAGAGTGTTGCCCCATTACAAAGCAATGCTTTAGCAGAGCGCGAATGTCTGTGTGGCAGCGAATGCAGTTCCAAGGGACAGTGAAAACCAGCTACAGCTTTCAGTGCTGGCAGCTTTCCTGTGGGCGCAATCTCTGGACGTTTCCAATTTGGCAGCCGGGCTCTGCCAGAGAGAGATACAGAGTGTTGCCCCATTACGAAGCAAAGCTTTAGCAGAGCGCGAATGTCTGTGTGGCAGCGAATGCAGTTCCAAGGGACAGTGAAAACCAGCTAGAGCTTTCAGTGCTGGCAGCTTTCCTGTGGGCGCAATCTCTGGACGTTTCCAATTTGGCAGCCGGGCTCTGCCAGAGAGAGATACAGAGTGTTGCCCCATTACGAAGCAAAGCTTTAGCAGAGCGCGAATGTCTGTGTGGCAGCGAATGCAGTTCCAAGGGACAGTGAAAACCAGCTAGAGCTTTCAGTGCTGGCAGCTTTCCTGTGGGCGCAATCTCTGGACGTTTCCAATTTGGCAGCCGGGCTCTGCCAGAGAGAGATAGAGAGTGTTGCCCCCTTACCAAGCAATGCTTTAGCAGAGCGCGAATGTCTGTGTGGCAGCGAATGCAGTTCCAAGGGACAGTGAAAACCAGCTAGAGCTTTCAGTGCTGGCAGCTTTCCTGTGGGCGCAATCTCTGGACATTTCCAATTTGGCAGCCGGGCTCTGCCAGAGAGAGATACAGAGTGTTGCCCCATTACGAAGCAAAGATTTAGCAGAGCGCGAATGTCTGTGTGGCAGCGAATGCAGTGCCAAGGGACAGTGAAAACCAGCTAGAGCTTTCAGTGCTGGCAGCTTTCCTGTGGGCGCAATCTCTGGACGTTTCCAATTTGGCAGCCGGGCTCTGTCAGAGAGAGATACAGAGTGTTGCCCCATTACAAAGCAATGCTTTAGCAGAGCGCGAATGTCTGTGTGGCAGCGAATGCAGTTCCAAGGGACAGTGAAAACCAGCTAGAGCTTTCAGTGCTGGCAGCTTTCCTGTGGGCGCAATCTCTGGACATTTCCAATTTGGCAGCCGGGCTCTGCCAGAGCGAGATACAGAGTGTTGCCCCATTACGAAGCAAAGCTTTAGCAGAGCGCGAATGTCTGTGTGGCAGCGAATGCAGTTCCAAGGGACAGTGAAAACCAGCTAGAGCTTTCAGTGCTGGCAGCTTTCCTGTGGGCGCAATCTCTGGACATTTCCAATTTGGCAGCCGGGCTCTGCCAGAGAGAGATACAGAGTGTTGCCCCATTACGAAGCAAAGCTTTAGCAGAGCGCGAATGTCTGTGTGGCAGCGAATGCAGTGCCAAGGGACAGTGAAAACCAGCTAGAGCTTTCAGTGCTGGCAGCTTTCCTGTGGGTGCAATCTCTGGACGTTTCCAATTTGGCAGCCGGGCTCTGCCAGAGAGAGATACAGAGTGTTGCCCCCTTACCAAGCAATGCTTTAGCAGAGCGCGAATGTCTGTGTGGCAGCGAATGCAGTTCCAAGGGACAGTGAAAACCAGCTAGAGCTTTCAGTGCTGGCAGCTTTCCTGTGGGCGCAATCTCTGGACGTTTCCAATTTGGCAGCCGGGCTCTGCCAGAGAGAGATACAGAGTGTTGCCCCATTACGAAGCAAAGCTTTAGCAGAGCGCGAATGTCTGTGTGGCAGCGAATGCAGTTCCAAGGGACAGTGAAAACCAGCTAGAGCTTTCAGTGCTGGCAGCTTTCCTGTGGGCGCAATCTCTGGACGTTTCCAATTTGGCAGCCGGGCTCTGCCAGAGAGAGATACAGAGTGTTGCCCCATTACGAAGCAAAGCTTTAGCAGAGCGCGAATGTCTGTGTGGCAGCGAATGCAGTTCCAAGGGACAGTGAAAACCAGCTAGAGCTTTCAGTGCTGGCAGCTTTCCTGTGGGCGCAATCTCTGGACGTTTCCAATTTGGCAGCCGGGCTCTGCCAGAGAGAGATACAGAGTGTTGCCCAATTGGGAAGCAAAGCTTTGGCAGAGCGCGAATGTCTGTGTGGCAGCGAATGCAGTTCCAAGGGACAGTGAAAACCAGCTAGAGCTTTCAGTGCTGGCAGCTTTCCTGTGGGCGCAATCTCTGGACGTTTCCAATTTGGCAGCCGGGCTCTGCCAGAGAGAGATACAGAGTGTTGCCCCATTACAAAGCAATGCTTTATCACAGCGCGAATGTCTGTGTGGCAGCGAATGCAGTTCCAAGGGACAGTGAAAACCAGCTACAGCTTTCAGTGCTGGCAGCTTTCCTGTGGGCGCAATGTCTGGACGTTTCCAATTTGGCAGCCGGGCTCTGCCACAGAGAGATACAGAGTGTTGCCCCATTACCAAGCAATGCTTTAGCAGAGCGCGAATGTCTGTGTGGCAGCGAATGCAGTTCCAAGGGACAGTGAAAACCAGCTAGAGCTTTCAGTGCTGGCAGCTTTCCTGTGGGCGCAATGTCTGGACGTTTCCAATTTGGCAGCCGGGCTCTGCCAGAGAGAGATACAGAGTGTTGCCCCATTACGAAGCAATGCTTTAGCAGAGCGCGAATGTCTGTGTGGCAGCGAATGCAGTTCCAAGGGACAGTGAAAACCAGCTAGAGCTTTCAGTGCTGGCAGCTTTCCTGTGGGCGCAATCTCTGGACGTTTCCAATTTGGCAGCCGGGCTCTGCCAGAGAGAGATACAGAGTGTTGCCCAATTGGGAAGCAAAGCTTTAGCAGAGCGCGAATGTCTGTGTGGCAGCGAATGCAGTTCCAAGGGACAGTGAAAACCAGCTAGAGCTTTCAGTGCTGGCAGCTTTCCTGTGGGCGCAATCTCTGGACGTTTCCAATTTGGCAGCCGGGCTCTGCCAGAGAGAGATACAGAGTGTTGCCCCATTACGAAGCAAAGCTTTAGCAGAGCGCGAATGTCTGTGTGGCAGCGAATGCAGTGCCAAGGGACAGTGAAAACCAGCTAGAGCTTTCAGTGCTGGCAGCTTTCCTGTGGGCGCAATCTCTGGACGTTTCCAATTTGGCAGCCGGGCTCTGCCAGAGAGAGATACAGAGTGTTGCCCCCTTACCAAGCAATGCTTTAGCAGAGCGCGAATGTCTGTGTGGCAGCGAATGCAGTTCCAAGGGACAGTGAAAACCAGCTACAGCTTTCAGTGCTGGCAGCTTTCCTGTGGGCGCAATCTCTGGACGTTTCCAATTTGGCAGCCGGGCTCTGCCACAGAGAGATACAGAGTGTTGCCCCATTACCAAGCAATGCTTTAGCAGAGCGCGAATGTCTGTGTGGCAGCGAATGCAGTGCCAAGGGACAGTGAAAACCAGCTAGAGCTTTCAGTGCTGGCAGCTTTCCTGTGGGCGCAATCTCTGGACGTTTCCAATTTGGCAGCCGGGCTCTGCCAGAGAGAGATACAGAGTGTTGCCCCCTTAACAAGCAATGCTTTAGCAGAGCGCGAATGTCTGTGTGGCAGCGAATGCAGTTCCAAGGGACAGTGAAAACCAGCTAGAGCTTTCAGTGCTGGCAGCTTTCCTGTGGGCGCAATCTCTGGACGTTTCCAATTTGGCAGCCGGGCTCTGCCAGAGAGAGATACAGAGTGTTGCCCCATTACAAAGCAATGCTTTATCAGAGCGCGAATGTCTGTGTGGCAGCGAATGCAGTTCCAAGGGACAGTGAAAACCAGCTACAGCTTTCAGTGCTGGCAGCTTTCCTGTGGGCGGAATCTCTGGACGTTTCCAATTTGGCAGCCGGGCTCTGCCACAGAGAGATACAGAGTGTTGCCCCATTACCAAGCAATGCTTTAGCAGAGCGCGAATGTCTGTGTGGCAGCGAATGCAGTTCCAAGGGACAGTGAAAACCAGCTAGAGCTTTCAGTGCTGGCAGCTTTCCTGTGGGCGCAATCTCTGGACGTTTCCAATTTGGCAGCCGGGCTCTGCCACAGAGAGATACAGAGTGTTGCCCCATTACGAAGCAATGCTTTAGCAGAGCGCGAATGTCTGTGTGGCAGCGAATGCAGTTCCAAGGGACAGTGAAAACCAGCTAGAGCTTTCAGTGCTGGCAGCTTTCCTGTGGGCGCAATCTCTGGACGTTTCCAATTTGGCAGCCGGGCTCTGCCACAGAGAGATACAGAGTGTTGCCCAATTGGGAAGCAAAGCTTTAGCAGAGCGCGAATGTCTGTGTGGCAGCGAATGCAGTTCCAAGGGACAGTGAAAACCAGCTAGAGCTTTCAGTGCTGGCAGCTTTCCTGTGGGCGCAATCTCTGGACGTTTCCAATTTGGCAGCCGGGCTCTGCCAGAGAGAGATACAGAGTGTTGCCCCATTACGAAGCAAAGCTTTAGCAGAGCGCGAATGTCTGTGTGGCAGCGAATGCAGTTCCAAGGGACAGTGAAAACCAGCTAGAGCTTTCAGTGCTGGCAGCTTTCCTGTGGGCGCAATCTCTGGACGTTTCCAATTTGGCAGCCGGGCTCTGCCAGAGAGAGATACAGAGTGTTGCCCCCTTACCAAGCAATGCTTTAGCAGAGCGCGAATGTCTGTGTGGCAGCGAATGCAGTTCCAAGGGACAGTGAAAACCAGCTAGAGCTTTCAGTGCTGGCAGCTTTCCTGTGGGCGGAATCTCTGGACGTTTCCAATTTGGCAGCCGGGCTCTGCCACAGAGAGATACAGAGTGTTGCCCCGTTACCAAGCAATGCTTTAGCAGAGCGCGAATGTCTGTGTGGCAGCGAATGCAGTTCCAAGGGACAGTGAAAACCAGCTAGAGCTTTCAGTGCTGGCAGCTTTCCTGTGGGCGCAATCTCTGGACGTTTCCAATTTGGCAGCCGGGCTCTGCCAGAGAGAGATACAGAGTGTTGCCCCATTACGAAGCAATGCTTTAGCAGAGCGCGAATGTCTGTGTGGCAGCGAATGCAGTTCCAAGGGACAGTGAAAACCAGCTACAGCTTTCAGTGCTGGCAGCTTTCCTGTGGGCGCAATCTCTGGACGTTTCCAATTTGGCAGCCGGGCTCTGCCAGAGAGAGATACAGAGTGTTGCCCAATTGGGAAGCAAAGCTTTAGCAGAGCGCGAATGTCTGTGTGGCAGCGAATGCAGTTCCAAGGGACAGTGAAAACCAGCTAGAGCTTTCAGTGCTGGCAGCTTTCCTGTGGGCGCAATCTCTGGACGTTTCCAATTTGGCAGCCGGGCTCTGCCACAGAGAGATAGAGAGTGTTGCCCAATTAGGAAGCAATGCTTTAGCAGAGCGCGAATGTCTGTGTGGCAGCGAATGCAGTTCCAAGGGACAGTGAAAACCAGCTAGAGCTTTCAGTGCTGGCAGCTTTCCTGTGGGCGCAATCTCTGGACATTTCCAATTTGGCAGCCGGGCTCTGCCAGAGAGAGATACAGAGTGTTGCCCCATTACGAAGCAAAGCTTTAGCAGAGCGCGAATGTCTGTGTGGCAGCGAATGCAGTGCCAAGGGACAGTGAAAACCAGCTAGAGCTTTCAGTGCTGGCAGCTTTCCTGTGGGCGCAATCTCTGGACGTTTCCAATTTGGCAGCCGGGCTCTGCCAGAGAGAGATACAGAGTGTTGCCCCATTACGAAGCAATGCTTTAGCAGAGCGCGAATGTCTGTGTGGCAGCGAATGCAGTTCCAAGGGACAGTGAAAACCAGCTAGAGCTTTCAGTGCTGGCAGCTTTCCTGTGGGCGCAATCTCTGGACGTTTCCAATTTGGCAGCCGGGCTCTGCCACAGAGAGATACAGAGTGTTGCCCCCTTACCAAGCAATGCTTTAGCAGAGCGCGAATGTCTGTGTGGCAGCGAATGCAGTTCCAAGGGACAGTGAAAACCAGCTAGAGCTTTCAGTGCTGGCAGCTTTCCTGTGGGCGCAATCTCTGGACGTTTCCAATTTGGCAGCCGGGCTCTGCCAGAGAGAGATACAGAGTGTTGCCCCATTACGAAGCAATGCTTTAGCAGAGCGCGAATGTCTGTGTGGCAGCGAATGCAGTTCCAAGGGACAGTGAAAACCAGCTAGAGCTTTCAGTGCTGGCAGCTTTCCTGTGGGCGCAATCTCTGGACGTTTCCAATTTGGCAGCCGGGCTCTGCCACAGAGAGATACAGAGTGTTGCCCCCTTACCAAGCAATGCTTTAGCAGAGCGCGAATGTCCGTGTGGCAGCGAATGCAGTTCCAAGGGACAGTGAAAACCAGCTACAGCTTTCAGTGCTGGCAGCTTTCCTGTGGGCGCAATCTCTGGACGTTTCCAATTTGGCAGCCGGGCTCTGCCACAGAGAGATACAGAGTGTTGCCCAATTGGGAAGCAATGCTTTAGCAGAGCGCGAATGTCTGTGTGGCAGCGAATGCAGTTCCAAGGGACAGTGAAAACCAGCTAGAGCTTTCAGTGCTGGCAGCTTTCCTGTGGGCGCAATCTCTGGACATTTCCAATTTGGCAGCCGGGCTCTGCCAGAGAGAGATACAGAGTGTTGCCCCATTACGAAGCAAAGCTTTAGCAGAGCGCGAATGTCTGTGTGGCAGCGAATGCAGTGCCAAGGGACAGTGAAAACCAGCTAGAGCTTACAGTGCTGGCAGCTTTCCTGTGGGCGCAATCTCTGGACGTTTCCAATTTGGCAGCCGGGCTCTGCCAGAGAGAGATACAGAGTGTTGCCCCCTTACCAAGCAATGCTTTAGCAGAGCGCGAATGTCTGTGTGGCAGCGAATGCAGTTCCAAGGGACAGTGAAAACCAGCTAGAGCTTTCAGTGCTGGCAGCTTTCCTGTGGGCGCAATCTCTGGACGTTTCCAATTTGGCAGCCGGGCTCTGCCAGAGAGAGATACAGAGTGTTGCCCCATTACGAAGCAATGCTTTAGCAGAGCGCGAATGTCTGTGTGGCAGCGAATGCAGTTCCAAGGGACAGTGAAAACCAGCTAGAGCTTTCAGTGCTGGCAGCTTTCCTGTGGGCGCAATCTCTGGACGTTTCCAATTTGGCAGCCGGGCTCTGCCACAGAGAGATACAGAGTGTTGCCCAATTGGGAAGCAAAGCTTTAGCAGAGCGCGAATGTCTGTGTGGCAGCGAATGCAGTTCCAAGGGACAGTGAAAACCAGCTAGAGCTTTCAGTGCTGGCAGCTTTCCTGTGGGCGCAATCTCTGGACGTTTCCAATTTGGCAGCCGGGCTCTGCCAGAGAGAGATACAGAGTGTTGCCCCATTAGGAAGAAATGCTTTAGCAGAGCGCGAATGTCTGTGTGGCAGCGAATGCAGTTCCAAGGGACAGTGAAAACCAGCTAGAGCTTTCAGTGCTGGCAGCTTTCCTGTGGGCGCAATCTCTGGACGTTTCCAATTTGGCAGCCGGGTTCTGCCAGAGAGAGATACAGAGTGTTGCCCCATTACGAAGCAATGCTTTAGCAGAGCGCGAATGTCTGTGTGGCAGCGAATGCAGTTCCAAGGGACAGTGAAAACCAGCTAGAGCTTTCAGTGCTGGCAGCTTTCCTGTGGGCGCAATCTCTGGACGTTTCCAATTTGGCAGCCGGGCTCTGCCACAGAGAGATACAGAGTGTTGCCCCATTACCAAGCAATGCTTTAGCAGAGCGCGAATGTCTGTGTGGCAGCGAATGCAGTTCCAAGGGACAGTGAAAACCAGCTAGAGCTTTCAGTGCTGGCAGCTTTCCTGTGGGCGCAATCTCTGGACGTTTCCAATTTGGCAGCCGGGCTCTGCCAGAGAGAGATACAGAGTGTTGCCCCATTACGAAGCAATGCTTTAGCAGAGCGCGAATGTCTGTGTGGCAGCGAATGCAGTTCCAAGGGACAGTGAAAACCAGCTAGAGCTTTCAGTGCTGGCAGCTTTCCTGTGGGCGCAATCTCTGGACGTTTCCAATTTGGCAGCCGGGCTCTGCCAGAGAGAGATACAGAGTGTTGCCCCATTAGGAAGCAATGCTTTAGCAGAGCGCGAATGTCTGTGTGGCAGCGAATGCAGTTCCAAGGGACAGTGAAAACCAGCTAGAGCTTTCAGTGCTGGCAGCTTTCCTGTGGGCGCAATCTCTGGACGTTTCCAATTTGGCAGCCGGGCTCTGCCACAGAGAGATACAGAGTGTTGCCCCATTACAAAGCAAAGCTTTAGCAGAGCGCGAATGTCTGTGTGGCAGCGAATGCAGTTCCAAGGGACAGTGAAAACCAGCTAGAGCTTTCAGTGCTGGCAGCTTTCCTGTGGGCGCAATCTCTGGACGTTTCCAATTTGGCAGCCTGGCTCACCAGAGAGAGATACACAGTGTTGCCCCCTTACCAAGCAATGCTTTAGCAGAGCGCGAATGTCTGTGTGGCAGCGAATGCAGTTCCAAGGGACAGTGAAAACCAGCTAGAGCTTTCAGTGCTGGCAGCTTTCCTGTGGGCGCAATCTCTGGACGTTTCCAATTTGGCAGCCGGGCTCTGCCACAGAGAGATACAGAGTGTTGCCCAATTGGGAAGCAAAGCTTTAGCAGAGCGCGAATGTCTGTGTGGCAGCGAATGCAGTTCCAAGGGACAGTGAAAACCAGCTAGAGCTTTCAGTGCTGGCAGCTTTCCTGTGGGCGCAATCTCTGGACATTTCCAATTTGGCAGCCGGGCTCTGCCAGAGCGAGATACAGAGTGTTGCCCCATTACGAAGCAAAGCTTTAGCAGAGCGCGAATGTCTGTGTGGCAGCGAATGCAGTTCCAAGGGACAGTGAAAACCAGCTAGAGCTTTCAGTGCTGGCAGCTTTCCTGTGGGCGCAATCTCTGGACATTTCCAATTTGGCAGCCGGGCTCTGCCAGAGAGAGATACAGAGTGTTGCCCCATTACGAAGCAATGCTTTAGCAGAGCGCGAATGTCTGTGTGGCAGCGAATGCAGTTCCAAGGGACAGTGAAAACCAGCTAGAGCTTTCAGTGCTGGCAGCTTTCCTGTGGGCGCAATCTCTGGACGTTTCCAATTTGGCAGCCGGGCTCTGCCACAGAGAGATACAGAGTGTTGCCCCATTACAAAGCAATGCTTTAGCAGAGCGCGAATGTCTGTGTGGCAGCGAATGCAGTTCCAAGGGACAGTGAAAACCAGCTAGAGCTTTCAGTGCTGGCAGCTTTCCTGTGGGCGCAATCTCTGGACGTTTCCAATTTGGCAGCCGGGCTCTGCCAGAGAGAGATACAGAGTGTTGCCCAATTGGGAAGCAAAGCTTTAGCAGAGCGCGAATGTCTGTGTGGCAGCGAATGCAGTTCCAAGGGACAGTGAAAACCAGCTAGAGCTTTCAGTGCTGGCAGCTTTCCTGTGGGCGCAATCTCTGGACATTTCCAATTTGGCAGCCGGGCTCTGCCACAGAGAGATACAGAGTGTTGCCCCATTACCAAGCAAAGCTTTAGCAGAGCGCGAATGTCTGTGTGGCAGCGAATGCAGTGCCAAGGGACAGTGAAAACCAGCTAGAGCTTTCAGTGCTGGCAGCTTTCCTGTGGGCGCAATCTCTGGACGTTTCCAATTTGGCAGCCGGGCTCTGCCAGAGAGAGATACAGAGTGTTGCCCCATTACGAAGCAAAGCTTTAGCAGAGCGCGAATGTCTGTGTGGCAGCGAATGCAGTTCCAAGGGACAGTGAAAACCAGCTAGAGCTTTCAGTGCTGGCAGCTTTCCTGTGGGCGCAATCTCTGGACGTTTCCAATTTGGCAGCCGGGCTCTGCCAGAGAGAGATACAGAGTGTTGCCCCCTTACCAAGCAATGCTTTAGCAGAGCGCGAATGTCTGTGTGGCAGCGAATGCAGTTCCAAGGGACAGTGAAAACCAGCTAGAGCTTTCAGTGCTGGCAGCTTTCCTGTGGGCGCAATCTCTGGACGTTTCCAATTTGGCAGCCGGGCTCTGCCACAGAGAGATACAGAGTGTTGCCCCATTAGGAAGAAATGCTTTAGCAGAGCGCGAATGTCTGTGTGGCAGCGAATGCAGTTCCAAGGGACAGTGAAAACCAGCTAGAGCTTTCAGTGCTGGCAGCTTTCCTGTGGGCGCAATCTCTGGACGTTTCCAATTTGGCAGCCGGGCTCTGCCAGAGAGAGATACAGAGTGTTGCCCCATTAGGAAGAAATGCTTTAGCAGAGCGCGAATGTCTGTGTGGCAGCGAATGCAGTTCCAAGGGACAGTGAAAACCAGCTAGAGCTTTCAGTGCTGGCAGCTTTCCTGTGGGCGCAATCTCTGGACGTTTCCAATTTGGCAGCCGGGCTCTGCCACAGAGAGATACAGAGTGTTGCCCCATTACCAAGCAATGCTTTAGCAGAGCGCGAATGTCTGTGTGGCAGCGAATGCAGTTCCAAGGGACAGTGAAAACCAGCTACAGCTTTCAGTGCTGGCAGCTTTCCTGTGGGCGCAATCTCTGGACGTTTCCAATTTGGCAGCCGGGCTCTGCCACAGAGAGATACAGAGTGTTGCCCCATTACGAAGCAATGCTGTAGCAGAGCACGAATGTCTGTGTGGCAGCGAATGCAGTTCCAAGGGACAGTGAAAACCAGCTAGAGCTTTCAGTGCTGGCAGCTTTCCTGTGGGCGCAATCTCTGGACGTTTCCAATTTGGCAGCCGGGCTCTGCCAGAGAGAGATACAGAGTGTTGCCCCATTACAAAGCAATGCTTTAGCAGAGCGCGAATGTCTGTGTGGCAGCGAATGCAGTTCCAAGGGACAGTGAAAACCAGCTAGAGCTTTCAGTGCTGGCAGCTTTCCTGTGGGCGCAATCTCTGGACGTTTCCAATTTGGCAGCCGGGCTCTGCCACAGAGAGATACAGAGTGTTGCCCAATTGGGAAGCAAAGCTTTAGCAGAGCGCGAATGTCTGTGTGGCAGCGAATGCAGTTCCAAGGGACAGTGAAAACCAGCTAGAGCTTTCAGTGCTGGCAGCTTTCCTGTGGGCGCAATCTCTGGACATTTCCAATTTGGCAGCCGGGCTCTGCCAGAGAGAGATACAGAGTGTTGCCCCATTACGAAGCAAAGCTTTAGCAGAGCGCGAATGTCTGTGTGGCAGCGAATGCAGTGCCAAGGGACAGTGAAAACCAGCTAGAGCTTTCAGTGCTGGCAGCTTTCCTGTGGGCGCAATCTCTGGACGTTTCCAATTTGGCAGCCGGGCTCTGCCACAGAGAGATACAGAGTGTTGCCCAATTGGGAAGCAAAGCTTTAGCAGAGCGCGAATGTCTGTGTGGCAGCGAATGCAGTTCCAAGGGACAGTGAAAACCAGCTAGAGCTTTCAGTGCTGGCAGCTTTCCTGTGGGCGCAATCTCTGGACGTTTCCAATTTGGCAGCCGGGCTCTGCCAGAGAGAGATACAGAGTGTTGCCCCATTACGAAGCAAAGCTTTAGCAGAGCGCGAATGTCTGTGTGGCAGCGAATGCAGTTCCAAGGGACAGTGAAAACCAGCTAGAGCTTTCAGTGCTGGCAGCTTTCCTGTGGGCGCAATCTCTGGACGTTTCCAATTTGGCAGCCGGGCTCTGCCACAGAGAGATACAGAGTGTTGCCCCATTAGGAAGAAATGCTTTAGCAGAGCGCGAATGTCTGTGTGGCAGCGAATGCAGTTCCAAGGGACAGTGAAAACCAGCTAGAGCTTTCAGTGCTGGCAGCTTTCCTGTGGGCGCAATCTCTGGACGTTTCCAATTTGGCAGCCGGGCTCTGCCAGAGAGAGATACAGAGTGTTGCCCCATTAGGAAGAAATGCTTTAGCAGAGCGCGAATGTCTGTGTGGCAGCGAATGCAGTTCCAAGGGACAGTGAAAACCAGCTAGAGCTTTCAGTGCTGGCAGCTTTCCTGTGGGCGCAATCTCTGGACGTTTCCAATTTGGCAGCCGGGTTCTGCCAGAGAGAGATACAGAGTGTTGCCCCATTACGAAGCAATGCTTTAGCAGAGCGCGAATGTCTGTGTGGCAGCGAATGCAGTTCCAAGGGACAGTGAAAACCAGCTAGAGCTTTCAGTGCTGGCAGCTTTCCTGTGGGCGCAATCTCTGGACGTTTCCAATTTGGCAGCCGGGCTCTGCCACAGAGAGATACAGAGTGTTGCCCCATTACCAAGCAATGCTTTAGCAGAGCGCGAATGTCTGTGTGGCAGCGAATGCAGTTCCAAGGGACAGTGAAAACCAGCTAGAGCTTTCAGTGCTGGCAGCTTTCCTGTGGGCGCAATCTCTGGACGTTTCCAATTTGGCAGCCGGGCTCTGCCAGAGAGAGATACAGAGTGTTGCCCCATTACGAAGCAAAGCTTTAGCAGAGCGCGAATGTCTGTGTGGCAGCGAATGCAGTTCCAAGGGACAGTGAAAACCAGCTAGAGCTTTCAGTGCTGGCAGCTTTCCTGTGGGCGCAATCTCTGGACGTTTCCAATTTGGCAGCCGGGCTCTGCCAGAGAGAGATACAGAGTGTTGCCCCATTACGAAGCAATGCTTTAGCAGAGCGCGAATGTCTGTGTGGCAGCGAATGCAGTTCCAAGGGACAGTGAAAACCAGCTAAGTTTTCAGTGCTGGCAGCTTTCCTGTGGGCGCAATGTCTGGACGTTTCCAATTTGGCAGCCGGGCTCTGCCAGAGAGAGATACAGAGTGTTGCCCCATTACGAAGCAATGCTTTAGCAGAGCGCGAATGTCTGTGTGGCAGCGAATGCAGTTCCAAGGGACAGTGAAAACCAGCTAGAGCTTTCAGTGCTGGCAGCTTTCCTGTGGGCGCAATCTCTGGACGTTTCCAATTTGGCAGCCGGGCTCTGCCAGAGAGAGATACAGAGTGTTGCCCCATTAGGAAGAAATGCTGTAGCAGAGCGCGAATGTCTGTGTGGCAGCGAATGCAGTTCCAAGGGACAGTGAAAACCAGCTAGAGCTTTCAGTGCTGGCAGCTTTCCTGTGGGCGCAATCTCTGGACGTTTCCAATTTGGCAGCCGGGCTCTGCCACAGAGAGATACAGAGTGTTGCCCCATTACAAAGCAAAGCTTTAGCAGAGCGCGAATGTCTGTGTGGCAGCGAATGCAGTTCCAAGGGACAGTGAAAACCAGCTAGAGCTTTCAGTGCTGGCAGCTTTCCTGTGGGCGCAATCTCTGGACGTTTCCAATTTGGCAGCCGGGCTCACCAGAGAGAGATACACAGTGTTGCCCCCTTACCAAGCAATGCTTTAGCAGAGCGCGAATGTCTGTGTGGCAGCGAATGCAGTTCCAAGGGACAGTGAAAACCAGCTAGAGCTTTCAGTGCTGGCAGCTTTCCTGTGGGCGCAATCTCTGGACGTTTCCAATTTGGCAGCCGGGCTCTGCCAGAGAGAGATACAGAGTGTTGCCCCATTACCAAGCAATGTTTTAGCAGAGCGCGAATGTCTGTGTGGCAGCGAATGCAGTGCCAAGGGACAGTGAAAACCAGCTAGAGCTTTCAGT
This sequence comes from Mycteria americana, assembly GCF_035582795.1. Lineage (NCBI taxonomy): Eukaryota > Metazoa > Chordata > Aves > Ciconiiformes > Ciconiidae > Mycteria > Mycteria americana. The sequence continues at coordinate 498,563 of NW_027445640.1, forward strand.
GCTGGCAGCTTTCCTGTGGGCGCAATCTCTGGACGTTTCCAATTTGGCAGCCGGGCTCTGCCAGAGAGAGATACAGAGTGTTGCCCCATTACAAAGCAATGCTTTATCAGAGCGCGAATGTCTGTGTGGCAGCGAATGCAGTTCCAAGGGACAGTGAAAACCAGCTACAGCTTTCAGTGCTGGCAGCTTTCCTGTGGGCGGAATCTCTGGACGTTTCCAATTTGGCAGCCGGGCTCTGCCACAGAGAGATACAGAGTGTTGCCCCATTACCAAGCAATGCTTTAGCAGAGCGCGAATGTCTGTGTGGCAGCGAATGCAGTTCCAAGGGACAGTGAAAACCAGCTAGAGCTTTCAGTGCTGGCAGCTTTCCTGTGGGCGCAATCTCTGGACGTTTCCAATTTGGCAGCCGGGCTCTGCCAGAGAGAGATACAGAGTGTTGCCCCCTTACCAAGCAATGCTGTAGCAGAGCGCGAATGTCTGTGTGGCAGCGAATGCAGTTCCAAGGGACAGTGAAAACCAGCTAGAGCTTTCAGTGCTGGCAGCTTTCCTGTGGGCGCAATCTCTGGACGTTTCCAATTTGGCAGCCGGGCTCTGCCAGAGAGAGATACAGAGTGTTGCCCCATTACGAAGCAAAGCTTTAGCAGAGCGCGAATGTCTGTGTGGCAGCGAATGCAGTTCCAAGGGACAGTGAAAACCAGCTAGAGCTTTCAGTGCTGGCAGCTTTCCTGTGGGCGCAATCTCTGGACGTTTCCAATTTGGCAGCCGGGCTCTGCCAGAGAGAGATACAGAGTGTTGCCCCATTAGGAAGCAATGCTTTATCAGAGCGCGAATGTCTGTGTGGCAGCGAATGCAGTTCCAAGGGACAGTGAAAACCAGCTAGAGCTTTCAGTGCTGGCAGCTTTCCTGTGGGCGCAATCTCTGGACGTTTCCAATTTGGCAGCCGGGCTCTGCCACAGAGAGATACAGAGTGTTGCCCCATTACCAAGCAATGCTTTAGCAGAGCGCGAATGTCTGTGTGGCAGCGAATGCAGTTCCAAGGGACAGTGAAAACCAGCTAGAGCTTTCAGTGCTGGCAGCTTTCCTGTGGGCGCAATCTCTGGACATTTCCAATTTGGCAGCCGGGCTCTGCCAGAGAGAGATACAGAGTGTTGCCCCATTACGAAGCAATGCTTTAGCAGAGCGCGAATGTCTGTGTGGCAGCGAATGCAGTTCCAAGGGACAGTGAAAACCAGCTAGAGCTTTCAGTGCTGGCAGCTTTCCTGTGGGCGCAATCTCTGGACGTTTCCAATTTGGCAGCCGGGCTCTGCCAGAGAGAGATACAGAGTGTTGCCCAATTGGGAAGCAAAGCTTTAGCAGAGCGCGAATGTCTGTGTGGCAGCGAATGCAGTTCCAAGGGACAGTGAAAACCAGCTAGAGCTTTCAGTGCTGGCAGCTTTCCTGTGGGCGCAATCTCTGGACGTTTCCAATTTGGCAGCCGGGCTCTGCCACAGAGAGATAGAGTGTTGCCCAATTAGGAAGCAATGCTTTAGCAGAGCGCGAATGTCTGTGTGGCAGCGAATGCAGTTCCAAGGGACAGTGAAAACCAGCTAGAGCTTTCAGTGCTGGCAGCTTTCCTGTGGGCGCAATCTCTGGACGTTTCCAATTTGGCAGCCGGGCTCTGCCACAGAGAGATACAGAGTGTTGCCCCATTAGGAAGAAATGCTTTAGCAGAGCGCGAATGTCTGTGTGGCAGCGAATGCAGTGCCAAGGGACAGTGAAAACCAGCTAGAGCTTTCAGTGCTGGCAGCTTTCCTGTGGGCGCAATCTCTGGACATTTCCAATTTGGCAGCCGGGCTCTGCCAGAGAGAGATACAGAGTGTTGCCCCATTACGAAGCAAAGCTTTAGCAGAGCGCGAATGTCTGTGTGGCAGCGAATGCAGTGCCAAGGGACAGTGAAAACCAGCTAGAGCTTTCAGTGCTGGCAGCTTTCCTGTGGGCGCAATCTCTGGACGTTTCCAATTTGGCAGCCGGGCTCTGCCAGAGACAGATACAGAGTGTTGCCCCATTACGAAGCAATGCTTTAGCAGAGCGCGAATGTCTGTGTGGCAGCGAATGCAGTTCCAAGGGACAGTGAAAACCAGCTAGAGCTTTCAGTGCTGGCAGCTTTCCTGTGGGCGCAATCTCTGGACGTTTCCAATTTGGCAGCCGGGCTCTGCCACAGAGAGATACAGAGTGTTGCCCCCTTACCAAGCAATGCTTTAGCAGAGCGCGAATGTCTGTGTGGCAGCGAATGCAGTTCCAAGGGACAGTGAAAACCAGCTAGAGCTTTCAGTGCTGGCAGCTTTCCTGTGGGCGCAATCTCTGGACGTTTCCAATTTGGCAGCCGGGCTCTGCCAGAGAGAGATACAGAGTGTTGCCCCATTAGGAAGCAATGCTTTAGCAGAGCGCGAATGTCTGTGTGGCAGCGAATGCAGTTCCAAGGGACAGTGAAAACCAGCTAGAGCTTTCAGTGCTGGCAGCTTTCCTGTGGGCGCAATCTCTGGACGTTTCCAATTTGGCAGCCGGGCTCTGCCACAGAGAGATACAGAGTGTTGCCCAATTGGGAAGCAATGCTTTAGCAGAGCGCGAATGTCTGTGTGGCAGCGAATGCAGTTCCAAGGGACAGTGAAAACCAGCTAGAGCTTTCAGTGCTGGCAGCTTTCCTGTGGGCGCAATCTCTGGACATTTCCAATTTGGCAGCCGGGCTCTGCCAGAGAGAGATACAGAGTGTTGCCCCATTACGAAGCAAAGCTTTAGCAGAGCGCGAATGTCTGTGTGGCAGCGAATGCAGTGCCAAGGGACAGTGAAAACCAGCTAGAGCTTTCAGTGCTGGCAGCTTTCCTGTGGGCGCAATCTCTGGACGTTTCCAATTTGGCAGCCGGGCTCTGCCACAGAGAGATACAGAGTGTTGCCCCATTACAAAGCAATGCTTTAGCAGAGCGCGAATGTCTGTGTGGCAGCGAATGCAGTTCCAAGGGACAGTGAAAACCAGCTAGAGCTTTCAGTGCTGGCAGCTTTCCTGTGGGCGCAATCTCTGGACGTTTCCAATTTGGCAGCCGGGCTCTGCCACAGAGAGATACAGAGTGTTGCCCAATTGGGAAGCAAAGCTTTAGCAGAGCGCGAATGTCTGTGTGGCAGCGAATGCAGTTCCAAGGGACAGTGAAAACCAGCTAGAGCTTTCAGTGCTGGCAGCTTTCCTGTGGGCGCAATCTCTGGACGTTTCCAATTTGGCAGCCGGGCTCTGCCAGAGAGAGATACAGAGTGTTGCCCCATTACGAAGCAAAGCTTTAGCAGAGCGCGAATGTCTGTGTGGCAGCGAATGCAGTTCCAAGGGACAGTGAAAACCAGCTAGAGCTTTCAGTGCTGGCAGCTTTCCTGTGGGCGCAATCTCTGGACGTTTCCAATTTGGCAGCCGGGCTCTGCCACAGAGAGATACAGAGTGTTGCCCCATTAGGAAGAAATGCTTTAGCAGAGCGCGAATGTCTGTGTGGCAGCGAATGCAGTTCCAAGGGACAGTGAAAACCAGCTAGAGCTTTCAGTGCTGGCAGCTTTCCTGTGGGCGCAATCTCTGGACGTTTCCAATTTGGCAGCCGGGCTCTGCCAGAGAGAGATACAGAGTGTTGCCCCATTAGGAAGAAATGCTTTAGCAGAGCGCGAATGTCTGTGTGGCAGCGAATGCAGTTCCAAGGGACAGTGAAAACCAGCTAGAGCTTTCAGTGCTGGCAGCTTTCCTGTGGGCGCAATCTCTGGACGTTTCCAATTTGGCAGCCGGGTTCTGCCAGAGAGAGATACAGAGTGTTGCCCCATTACGAAGCAATGCTTTAGCAGAGCGCGAATGTCTGTGTGGCAGCGAATGCAGTTCCAAGGGACAGTGAAAACCAGCTAGAGCTTTCAGTGCTGGCAGCTTTCCTGTGGGCGCAATCTCTGGACGTTTCCAATTTGGCAGCCGGGCTCTGCCACAGAGAGATACAGAGTGTTGCCCCATTACCAAGCAATGCTTTAGCAGAGCGCGAATGTCTGTGTGGCAGCGAATGCAGTTCCAAGGGACAGTGAAAACCAGCTACAGCTTTCAGTGCTGGCAGCTTTCCTGTGGGCGCAATCTCTGGACGTTTCCAATTTGGCAGCCGGGCTCTGCCACAGAGAGATACAGAGTGTTGCCCCATTACGAAGCAAAGCTTTAGCAGAGCGCGAATGTCTGTGTGGCAGCGAATGCAGTTCCAAGGGACAGTGAAAACCAGCTAGAGCTTTCAGTGCTGGCAGCTTTCCTGTGGGCGCAATCTCTGGACGTTTCCAATTTGGCAGCCGGGCTCTGCCACAGAGAGATACAGAGTGTTGCCCCCTTACCAAGCAATGCTTTAGCAGAGCGCGAATGTCTGTGTGGCAGCGAATGCAGTTCCAAGGGACAGTGAAAACCAGCTAAGTTTTCAGTGCTGGCAGCTTTCCTGTGGGCGCAATGTCTGGACGTTTCCAATTTGGCAGCCGGGCTCTGCCAGAGAGAGATACAGAGTGTTGCCCCATTACGAAGCAATGCTTTAGCAGAGCGCGAATGTCTGTGTGGCAGCGAATGCAGTTCCAAGGGACAGTGAAAACCAGCTAGAGCTTTCAGTGCTGGCAGCTTTCCTGTGGGCGCAATCTCTGGACGTTTCCAATTTGGCAGCCGGGCTCACCAGAGAGAGATACACAGTGTTGCCCCCTTACCAAGCAATGCTTTAGCAGAGCGCGAATGTCTGTGTGGCAGCGAATGCAGTTCCAAGGGACAGTGAAAACCAGCTAGAGCTTTCAGTGCTGGCAGCTTTCCTGTGGGCGCAATCTCTGGACGTTTCCAATTTGGCAGCCGGGCTCTGCCAGAGAGAGATACAGAGTGTTGCCCCATTACCAAGCAATGTTTTAGCAGAGCGCGAATGTCTGTGTGGCAGCGAATGCAGTGCCAAGGGACAGTGAAAACCAGCTAGAGCTTTCAGTGCTGGCAGCTTTCCTGTGGGCGCAATCTCTGGACGTTTCCAATTTGGCAGCCGGGCTCTGCCAGAGAGAGATACAGAGTGTTGCCCCATTACAAAGCAATGCTTTATCAGAGCGCGAATGTCTGTGTGGCAGCGAATGCAGTTCCAAGGGACAGTGAAAACCAGCTACAGCTTTCAGTGCTGGCAGCTTTCCTGTGGGCGGAATCTCTGGACGTTTCCAATTTGGCAGCCGGGCTCTGCCACAGAGAGATACAGAGTGTTGCCCCATTACCAAGCAATGCTTTAGCAGAGCGCGAATGTCTGTGTGGCAGCGAATGCAGTTCCAAGGGACAGTGAAAACCAGCTAGAGCTTTCAGTGCTGGCAGCTTTCCTGTGGGCGCAATCTCTGGACGTTTCCAATTTGGCAGCCGGGCTCTGCCAGAGAGAGATACAGAGTGTTGCCCCATTAGGAAGCAATGCTTTATCAGAGCGCGAATGTCTGTGTGGCAGCGAATGCAGTTCCAAGGGACAGTGAAAACCAGCTACAGCTTTCAGTGCTGGCAGCTTTCCTGTGGGCGGAATCTCTGGACGTTTCCAATTTGGCAGCCGGGCTCTGCCACAGAGAGATACAGAGTGTTGCCCCATTACCAAGCAATGCTTTAGCAGAGCGCGAATGTCTGTGTGGCAGCGAATGCAGTTCCAAGGGACAGTGAAAACCAGCTAGAGCTTTCAGTGCTGGCAGCTTTCCTGTGGGCGCAATCTCTGGACGTTTCCAATTTGGCAGCCGGGCTCTGCCAGAGAGAGATACAGAGTGTTGCCCCATTACGAAGCAATGCTTTAGCAGAGCGCGAATGTCTGTGTGGCAGCGAATGCAGTTCCAAGGGACAGTGAAAACCAGCTAGAGCTTTCAGTGCTGGCAGCTTTCCTGTGGGCGCAATCTCTGGACGTTTCCAATTTGGCAGCCGGGCTCTGCCAGAGAGAGATACAGAGTGTTGCCCAATTGGGAAGCAAAGCTTTAGCAGAGCGCGAATGTCTGTGTGGCAGCGAATGCAGTTCCAAGGGACAGTGAAAACCAGCTAGAGCTTTCAGTGCTGGCAGCTTTCCTGTGGGCGCAATCTCTGGACGTTTCCAATTTGGCAGCCGGGCTCTGCCACAGAGAGATAGAGTGTTGCCCAATTAGGAAGCAATGCTTTAGCAGAGCGCGAATGTCTGTGTGGCAGCGAATGCAGTTCCAAGGGACAGTGAAAACCAGCTAGAGCTTTCAGTGCTGGCAGCTTTCCTGTGGGCGCAATCTCTGGACATTTCCAATTTGGCAGCCGGGCTCTGCCAGAGAGAGATACAGAGTGTTGCCCCATTACGAAGCAAAGCTTTAGCAGAGCGCGAATGTCTGTGTGGCAGCGAATGCAGTGCCAAGGGACAGTGAAAACCAGCTAGAGCTTTCAGTGCTGGCAGCTTTCCTGTGGGCGCAATCTCTGGACGTTTCCAATTTGGCAGCCGGGCTCTGCCAGAGACAGATACAGAGTGTTGCCCCATTACGAAGCAATGCTTTAGCAGAGCGCGAATGTCTGTGTGGCAGCGAATGCAGTTCCAAGGGACAGTGAAAACCAGCTAGAGCTTTCAGTGCTGGCAGCTTTCCTGTGGGCGCAATCTCTGGACGTTTCCAATTTGGCAGCCGGGCTCTGCCACAGAGAGATACAGAGTGTTGCCCCCTTACCAAGCAATGCTTTAGCAGAGCGCGAATGTCTGTGTGGCAGCGAATGCAGTTCCAAGGGACAGTGAAAACCAGCTACAGCTTTCAGTGCTGGCAGCTTTCCTGTGGGCGCAATCTCTGGACGTTTCCAATTTGGCAGCCGGGCTCTGCCACAGAGAGATACAGAGTGTTGCCCCATTACGAAGCAAAGCTTTAGCAGAGCGCGAATGTCTGTGTGGCAGCGAATGCAGTTCCAAGGGACAGTGAAAACCAGCTAGAGCTTTCAGTGCTGGCAGCTTTCCTGTGGGCGCAATCTCTGGACATTTCCAATTTGGCAGCCGGGCTCTGCCAGAGAGAGATACAGAGTGTTGCCCCATTACGAAGCAAAGCTTTAGCAGAGCGCGAATGTCTGTGTGGCAGCGAATGCAGTGCCAAGGGACAGTGAAAACCAGCTAGAGCTTTCAGTGCTGGCAGCTTTCCTGTGGGCGCAATCTCTGGACGTTTCCAATTTGGCAGCCGGGCTCTGCCACAGAGAGATACAGAGTGTTGCCCCATTACAAAGCAATGCTTTAGCAGAGCGCGAATGTCTGTGTGGCAGCGAATGCAGTTCCAAGGGACAGTGAAAACCAGCTAGAGCTTTCAGTGCTGGCAGCTTTCCTGTGGGCGCAATCTCTGGACGTTTCCAATTTGGCAGCCGGGCTCTGCCACAGAGAGATACAGAGTGTTGCCCAATTGGGAAGCAAAGCTTTAGCAGAGCGCGAATGTCTGTGTGGCAGCGAATGCAGTTCCAAGGGACAGTGAAAACCAGCTAGAGCTTTCAGTGCTGGCAGCTTTCCTGTGGGCGCAATCTCTGGACATTTCCAATTTGGCAGCCGGGCTCTGCCAGAGAGAGATACAGAGTGTTGCCCCATTACGAAGCAAAGCTTTAGCAGAGCGCGAATGTCTGTGTGGCAGCGAATGCAGTGCCAAGGGACAGTGAAAACCAGCTAGAGCTTTCAGTGCTGGCAGCTTTCCTGTGGGCGCAATCTCTGGACGTTTCCAATTTGGCAGCCGGGCTCTGCCAGAGAGAGATACAGAGTGTTGCCCCATTAGGAAGCAATGCTTTAGCAGAGCGCGAATGTCTGTGTGGCAGCGAATGCAGTTCCAAGGGACAGTGAAAACCAGCTAGAGCTTTCAGTGCTGGCAGCTTTCCTGTGGGCGCAATCTCTGGACGTTTCCAATTTGGCAGCCGGGCTCTGCCACAGAGAGATACAGAGTGTTGCCCCATTACAAAGCAATGCTTTAGCAGAGCGCGAATGTCTGTGTGGCAGCGAATGCAGTTCCAAGGGACAGTGAAAACCAGCTAGAGCTTTCAGTGCTGGCAGCTTTCCTGTGGGCGCAATCTCTGGACGTTTCCAATTTGGCAGCCGGGCTCTGCCAGAGAGAGATACAGAGTGTTGCCCCCTTACCAAGCAATGCTTTAGCAGAGCGCGAATGTCTGTGTGGCAGCGAATGCAGTTCCAAGGGACAGTGAAAACCAGCTAGAGCTTTCAGTGCTGGCAGCTTTCCTGTGGGCGCAATCTCTGGACGTTTCCAATTTGGCAGCCGGGCTCTGCCAGAGAGAGATACAGAGTGTTGCCCCATTACAAAGCAATGCTTTAGCAGAGCGCGAATGTCTGTGTGGCAGCGAATGCAGTTCCAAGGGACAGTGAAAACCAGCTAGAGCTTTCAGTGCTGGCAGCTTTCCTGTGGGCGCAATCTCTGGACGTTTCCAATTTGGCAGCCGGGCTCTGCCAGAGAGAGATACAGAGTGTTGCCCAATTGGGAAGCAAAGCTTTAGCAGAGCGCGAATGTCTGTGTGGCAGCGAATGCAGTTCCAAGGGACAGTGAAAACCAGCTAGAGCTTTCAGTGCTGGCAGCTTTCCTGTGGGCGCAATCTCTGGACATTTCCAATTTGGCAGCCGGGCTCTGCCAGAGCGAGATACAGAGTGTTGCCCCATTACCTAGCAAAGCTTTAGCAGAGCGCGAATGTCTGTGTGGCAGCGAATGCAGTTCCAAGGGACAGTGAAAACCAGCTACAGCTTTCAGTGCTGGCAGCTTTCCTGTGGGCGCAATCTCTGGACGTTTCCAATTTGGCAGCCGGGCTCTGCCAGAGAGAGATACAGAGTGTTGCCCCATTACGAAGCAAAGCTTTAGCAGAGCGCGAATGTCTGTGTGGCAGCGAATGCAGTTCCAAGGGACAGTGAAAACCAGCTAGAGCTTTCAGTGCTGGCAGCTTTCCTGTGGGCGCAATCTCTGGACGTTTCCAATTTGGCAGCCAGGCTCTGCCAGAGAGAGATACAGAGTGTTGCCCCCTTACCAAGCAATGCTTTAGCAGAGCGCGAATGTCTGTGTGGCAGCGAATGCAGTTCCAAGGGACAGTGAAAACCAGCTAGAGCTTTCAGTGCTGGCAGCTTTCCTGTGGGCGCAATCTCTGGACGTTTCCAATTTGGCAGCCGGGCTCTGCCAGAGAGAGATACAGAGTGTTGCCCCATTACCAAGCAATGCTTTAGCAGAGCGCGAATGTCTGTGTGGCAGCGAATGCAGTTCCAAGGGACAGTGAAAACCAGCTAAGTTTTCAGTGCTGGCAGCTTTCCTGTGGGCGCAATGTCTGGACGTTTCCAATTTGGCAGCCGGGCTCTGCCAGAGAGAGATACAGAATGTTGCCCCATTACGAAGCAATGCTGTAGCAGAGCGCGAATGTCTGTGTGGCAGCGAATGCAGTTCCAAGGGACAGTGAAAACCAGCTAGAGCTTTCAGTGCTGGCAGCTTTCCTGTGGGCGCAATCTCTGGACGTTTCCAATTTGGCAGCCGGGCTCTGCCACAGAGAGATACAGAGTGTTGCCCCATTAGGAAGAAATGCTTTATCAGAGCGCGAATGTCTGTGTGGCAGCGAATGCAGTTCCAAGGGACAGTGAAAACCAGCTACAGCTTTCAGTGCTGGCAGCTTTCCTGTGGGCGGAATCTCTGGACGTTTCCAATTTGGCAGCCGGGCTCTGCCACAGAGAGATACAGAGTGTTGCCCCATTACCAAGCAATGCTTTAGCAGAGCGCGAATGTCTGTGTGGCAGCGAATGCAGTTCCAAGGGACAGTGAAAACCAGCTAGAGCTTTCAGTGCTGGCAGCTTTCCTGTGGGCGCAATCTCTGGACGTTTCCAATTTGGCAGCCGGGCTCTGCCAGAGAGAGATACAGAGTGTTGCCCCATTACGAAGCAAAGCTTTAGCAGAGCGCGAATGTCTGTGTGGCAGCGAATGCAGTTCCAAGGGACAGTGAAAACCAGCTAGAGCTTTCAGTGCTGGCAGCTTTCCTGTGGGCGCAATCTCTGGACGTTTCCAATTTGGCAGCCGGGCTCTGCCAGAGAGAGATACAGAGTGTTGCCCCATTACGAAGCAATGCTGTAGCAGAGCGCGAATGTCTGTGTGGCAGCGAATGCAGTTCCAAGGGACAGTGAAAACCAGCTAGAGCTTTCAGTGCTGGCAGCTTTCCTGTACGCGCAATCTCTGGACGTTTCCAATTTGGCAGCCGGGCTCTGCCAGAGAGAGATACAGAGTGTTGCCCCATTACGAAGCAAAGCTTTAGCAGAGCGCGAATGTCTGTGTGGCAGCGAATGCAGTTCCAAGGGACAGTGAAAACCAGCTAGAGCTTTCAGTGCTGGCAGCTTTCCTGTGGGCGCAATCTCTGGACGTTTCCAATTTGGCAGCCGGGCTCTGCCAGAGAGAGATACAGAGTGTTGCCCCCTTACCAAGCAATGCTTTAGCAGAGCGCGAATGTCTGTGTGGCAGCGAATGCAGTTCCAAGGGACAGTGAAAACCAGCTAGAGCTTTCAGTGCTGGCAGCTTTCCTGTGGGCGCAATCTCTGGACGTTTCCAATTTGGCAGCCGGGCTCTGCCAGAGAGAGATACAGAGTGTTGCCCCATTACGAAGCAATGCTTTAGCAGAGCGCGAATGTCTGTGTGGCAGCGAATGCAGTTCCAAGGGACAGTGAAAACCAGCTACAGCTTTCAGTGCTGGCAGCTTTCCTGTGGGCGGAATCTCTGGACGTTTCCAATTTGGCAGCCGGGCTCTGCCACAGAGAGATACAGAGTGTTGCCCCATTACCAAGCAATGCTTTAGCAGAGCGCGAATGTCTGTGTGGCAGCGAATGCAGTTCCAAGGGACAGTGAAAACCAGCTAGAGCTTTCAGTGCTGGCAGCTTTCCTGTGGGCGCAATCTCTGGACGTTTCCAATTTGGCAGCCGGGCTCTGCCAGAGAGAGATACAGAGTGTTGCCCCATTACGAAGCAATGCTTTAGCAGAGCGCGAATGTCTGTGTGGCAGCGAATGCAGTTCCAAGGGACAGTGAAAACCAGCTAGAGCTTTCAGTGCTGGCAGCTTTCCTGTGGGCGCAATCTCTGGACGTTTCCAATTTGGCAGCCGGGCTCTGCCAGAGAGAGATACAGAGTGTTGCCCAATTGGGAAGCAAAGCTTTAGCAGAGCGCGAATGTCTGTGTGGCAGCGAATGCAGTTCCAAGGGACAGTGAAAACCAGCTAGAGCTTTCAGTGCTGGCAGCTTTCCTGTGGGCGCAATCTCTGGACGTTTCCAATTTGGCAGCCGGGCTCTGCCACAGAGAGATAGAGTGTTGCCCAATTAGGAAGCAATGCTTTAGCAGAGCGCGAATGTCTGTGTGGCAGCGAATGCAGTTCCAAGGGACAGTGAAAACCAGCTAGAGCTTTCAGTGCTGGCAGCTTTCCTGTGGGCGCAATCTCTGGACATTTCCAATTTGGCAGCCGGGCTCTGCCAGAGAGAGATACAGAGTGTTGCCCCATTACGAAGCAAAGCTTTAGCAGAGCGCGAATGTCTGTGTGGCAGCGAATGCAGTGCCAAGGGACAGTGAAAACCAGCTAGAGCTTTCAGTGCTGGCAGCTTTCCTGTGGGCGCAATCTCTGGACGTTTCCAATTTGGCAGCCGGGCTCTGCCAGAGACAGATACAGAGTGTTGCCCCATTACGAAGCAATGCTTTAGCAGAGCGCGAATGTCTGTGTGGCAGCGAATGCAGTTCCAAGGGACAGTGAAAACCAGCTAGAGCTTTCAGTGCTGGCAGCTTTCCTGTGGGCGCAATCTCTGGACGTTTCCAATTTGGCAGCCGGGCTCTGCCACAGAGAGATACAGAGTGTTGCCCCCTTACCAAGCAATGCTTTAGCAGAGCGCGAATGTCTGTGTGGCAGCGAATGCAGTTCCAAGGGACAGTGAAAACCAGCTAGAGCTTTCAGTGCTGGCAGCTTTCCTGTACGCGCAATCTCTGGACGTTTCCAATTTGGCAGCCGGGCTCTGCCAGAGAGAGATACAGAGTGTTGCCCCATTACGAAGCAAAGCTTTAGCAGAGCGCGAATGTCTGTGTGGCAGCGAATGCAGTTCCAAGGGACAGTGAAAACCAGCTAGAGCTTTCAGTGCTGGCAGCTTTCCTGTGGGCGCAATCTCTGGACGTTTCCAATTTGGCAGCCGGGCTCTGCCAGAGAGAGATACAGAGTGTTGCCCCCTTACCAAGCAATGCTTTAGCAGAGCGCGAATGTCTGTGTGGCAGCGAATGCAGTTCCAAGGGACAGTGAAAACCAGCTAGAGCTTTCAGTGCTGGCAGCTTTCCTGTGGGCGCAATCTCTGGACGTTTCCAATTTGGCAGCCGGGCTCTGCCAGAGAGAGATACAGAGTGTTGCCCCATTACGAAGCAATGCTTTAGCAGAGCGCGAATGTCTGTGTGGCAGCGAATGCAGTTCCAAGGGACAGTGAAAACCAGCTACAGCTTTCAGTGCTGGCAGCTTTCCTGTGGGCGGAATCTCTGGACGTTTCCAATTTGGCAGCCGGGCTCTGCCACAGAGAGATACAGAGTGTTGCCCCATTACCAAGCAATGCTTTAGCAGAGCGCGAATGTCTGTGTGGCAGCGAATGCAGTTCCAAGGGACAGTGAAAACCAGCTAGAGCTTTCAGTGCTGGCAGCTTTCCTGTGGGCGCAATCTCTGGACGTTTCCAATTTGGCAGCCGGGCTCTGCCAGAGAGAGATACAGAGTGTTGCCCCATTACGAAGCAATGCTTTAGCAGAGCGCGAATGTCTGTGTGGCAGCGAATGCAGTTCCAAGGGACAGTGAAAACCAGCTAGAGCTTTCAGTGCTGGCAGCTTTCCTGTGGGCGCAATCTCTGGACGTTTCCAATTTGGCAGCCGGGCTCTGCCAGAGAGAGATACAGAGTGTTGCCCAATTGGGAAGCAAAGCTTTAGCAGAGCGCGAATGTCTGTGTGGCAGCGAATGCAGTTCCAAGGGACAGTGAAAACCAGCTAGAGCTTTCAGTGCTGGCAGCTTTCCTGTGGGCGCAATCTCTGGACGTTTCCAATTTGGCAGCCGGGCTCTGCCACAGAGAGATAGAGTGTTGCCCAATTAGGAAGCAATGCTTTAGCAGAGCGCGAATGTCTGTGTGGCAGCGAATGCAGTTCCAAGGGACAGTGAAAACCAGCTAGAGCTTTCAGTGCTGGCAGCTTTCCTGTGGGCGCAATCTCTGGACATTTCCAATTTGGCAGCCGGGCTCTGCCAGAGAGAGATACAGAGTGTTGCCCCATTACGAAGCAAAGCTTTAGCAGAGCGCGAATGTCTGTGTGGCAGCGAATGCAGTGCCAAGGGACAGTGAAAACCAGCTAGAGCTTTCAGTGCTGGCAGCTTTCCTGTGGGCGCAATCTCTGGACGTTTCCAATTTGGCAGCCGGGCTCTGCCAGAGACAGATACAGAGTGTTGCCCCATTACGAAGCAATGCTTTAGCAGAGCGCGAATGTCTGTGTGGCAGCGAATGCAGTTCCAAGGGACAGTGAAAACCAGCTAGAGCTTTCAGTGCTGGCAGCTTTCCTGTGGGCGCAATCTCTGGACGTTTCCAATTTGGCAGCCGGGCTCTGCCACAGAGAGATACAGAGTGTTGCCCCCTTACCAAGCAATGCTTTAGCAGAGCGCGAATGTCTGTGTGGCAGCGAATGCAGTTCCAAGGGACAGTGAAAACCAGCTAGAGCTTTCAGTGCTGGCAGCTTTCCTGTGGGCGCAATGTCTGGACGTTTCCAATTTGGCAGCCGGGCTCTGCCAGAGAGAGATACAGAGTGTTGCCCCATTAGGAAGCAATGCTTTAGCAGAGCGCGAATGTCTGTGTGGCAGCGAATGCAGTTCCAAGGGACAGTGAAAACCAGCTAGAGCTTTCAGTGCTGGCAGCTTTCCTGTGGGCGCAATCTCTGGACGTTTCCAATTTGGCAGCCGGGCTCTGCCACAGAGAGATACAGAGTGTTGCCCCATTACAAAGCAATGCTTTAGCAGAGCGCGAATGTCTGTGTGGCAGCGAATGCAGTTCCAAGGGACAGTGAAAACCAGCTACAGCTTTCAGTGCTGGCAGCTTTCCTGTGGGCGCAATCTCTGGACGTTTCCAATTTGGCAGCCGGGCTCTGCCACAGAGAGATACAGAGTGTTGCCCCATTACGAAGCAAAGCTTTAGCAGAGCGCGAATGTCTGTGTGGCAGCGAATGCAGTTCCAAGGGACAGTGAAAACCAGCTAGAGCTTTCAGTGCTGGCAGCTTTCCTGTGGGCGCAATCTCTGGACATTTCCAATTTGGCAGCCGGGCTCTGCCAGAGAGAGATACAGAGTGTTGCCCCATTACGAAGCAAGGCTTTAGCAGAGCGCGAATGTCTGTGTGGCAGCGAATGCAGTGCCAAGGGACAGTGAAAACCAGCTAGAGCTTTCAGTGCTGGCAGCTTTCCTGTGGGCGCAATCTCTGGACGTTTCCAATTTGGCAGCCGGGCTCTGCCACAGAGAGATACAGAGTGTTGCCCCATTACAAAGCAATGCTTTAGCAGAGCGCGAATGTCTGTGTGGCAGCGAATGCAGTTCCAAGGGACAGTGAAAACCAGCTAGAGCTTTCAGTGCTGGCAGCTTTCCTGTGGGCGCAATCTCTGGACGTTTCCAATTTGGCAGCCGGGCTCTGCCACAGAGAGATACAGAGTGTTGCCCAATTGGGAAGCAAAGCTTTAGCAGAGCGCGAATGTCTGTGTGGCAGCGAATGCAGTTCCAAGGGACAGTGAAAACCAGCTAGAGCTTTCAGTGCTGGCAGCTTTCCTGTGGGCGCAATCTCTGGACATTTCCAATTTGGCAGCCGGGCTCTGCCAGAGAGAGATACAGAGTGTTGCCCCATTACGAAGCAAAGCTTTAGCAGAGCGCGAATGTCTGTGTGGCAGCGAATGCAGTGCCAAGGGACAGTGAAAACCAGCTAGAGCTTTCAGTGCTGGCAGCTTTCCTGTGGGCGCAATCTCTGGACGTTTCCAATTTGGCAGCCGGGCTCTGCCAGAGAGAGATACAGAGTGTTGCCCCCTTACCAAGCAATGCTTTAGCAGAGCGCGAATGTCTGTGTGGCAGCGAATGCAGTTCCAAGGGACAGTGAAAACCAGCTAGAGCTTTCAGTGCTGGCAGCTTTCCTGTGGGCGCAATCTCTGGACGTTTCCAATTTGGCAGCCGGGCTCTGCCAGAGAGAGATACAGAGTGTTGCCCCATTACAAAGCAATGCTTTAGCAGAGCGCGAATGTCTGTGTGGCAGCGAATGCAGTTCCAAGGGACAGTGAAAACCAGCTAGAGCTTTCAGTGCTGGCAGCTTTCCTGTGGGCGCAATCTCTGGACGTTTCCAATTTGGCAGCCGGGCTCTGCCAGAGAGAGATACAGAGTGTTGCCCAATTGGGAAGCAAAGCTTTAGCAGAGCGCGAATGTCTGTGTGGCAGCGAATGCAGTTCCAAGGGACAGTGAAAACCAGCTAGAGCTTTCAGTGCTGGCAGCTTTCCTGTGGGCGCAATCTCTGGACATTTCCAATTTGGCAGCCGGGCTCTGCCAGAGCGAGATACAGAGTGTTGCCCCATTACCTAGCAAAGCTTTAGCAGAGCGCGAATGTCTGTGTGGCAGCGAATGCAGTTCCAAGGGACAGTGAAAACCAGCTACAGCTTTCAGTGCTGGCAGCTTTCCTGTGGGCGCAATCTCTGGACGTTTCCAATTTGGCAGCCGGGCTCTGCCAGAGAGAGATACAGAGTGTTGCCCCATTACGAAGCAAAGCTTTAGCAGAGCGCGAATGTCTGTGTGGCAGCGAATGCAGTTCCAAGGGACAGTGAAAACCAGCTAGAGCTTTCAGTGCTGGCAGCTTTCCTGTGGGCGCAATCTCTGGACGTTTCCAATTTGGCAGCCAGGCTCTGCCAGAGAGAGATACAGAGTGTTGCCCCCTTACCAAGCAATGCTTTAGCAGAGCGCGAATGTCTGTGTGGCAGCGAATGCAGTTCCAAGGGACAGTGAAAACCAGCTAGAGCTTTCAGTGCTGGCAGCTTTCCTGTGGGCGCAATCTCTGGACGTTTCCAATTTGGCAGCCGGGCTCTGCCACAGAGAGATACAGAGTGTTGCCCCATTACCAAGCAATGCTTTAGCAGAGCGCGAATGTCTGTGTGGCAGCGAATGCAGTTCCAAGGGACAGTGAAAACCAGCTAAGTTTTCAGTGCTGGCAGCTTTCCTGTGGGCGCAATGTCTGGACGTTTCCAATTTGGCAGCCGGGCTCTGCCAGAGAGAGATACAGAGTGTTGCCCCATTACGAAGCAATGCTTTAGCAGAGCGCGAATGTCTGTGTGGCAGCGAATGCAGTTCCAAGGGACAGTGAAAACCAGCTAGAGCTTTCAGTGCTGGCAGATTTCCTGTGGGCGCAATCTCTGGACGTTTCCAATTTGGCAGCCGGGCTCTGCCAGAGAGAGATACAGAGTGTTGCCCCATTAGGAAGAAATGCTGTAGCAGAGCGCGAATGTCTGTGTGGCAGCGAATGCAGTTCCAAGGGACAGTGAAAACCAGCTAGAGCTTTCAGTGCTGGCAGCTTTCCTGTGGGCGCAATCTCTGGACGTTTCCAATTTGGCAGCCGGGCTCTGCCACAGAGAGATACAGAGTGTTGCCCCATTAGGAAGAAATGCTTTAGCAGAGCGCGAATGTCTGTGTGGCAGCGAATGCAGTTCCAAGGGACAGTGAAAACCAGCTAGAGCTTTCAGTGCTGGCAGCTTTCCTGTGGGCGCAATCTCTGGACGTTTCCAATTTGGCAGCCGGGTTCTGCCAGAGAGAGATACAGAGTGTTGCCCCATTACGAAGCAATGCTTTAGCAGAGCGCGAATGTCTGTGTGGCAGCGAATGCAGTTCCAAGGGACAGTGAAAACCAGCTAGAGCTTTCAGTGCTGGCAGCTTTCCTGTGGGCGCAATCTCTGGACGTTTCCAATTTGGCAGCCGGGCTCTGCCACAGAGAGATACAGAGTGTTTCCCCATTACCAAGCAATGCTTTAGCAGAGCGCGAATGTCTGTGTGGCAGCGAATGCAGTTCCAAGGGACAGTGAAAACCAGCTACAGCTTTCAGTGCTGGCAGCTTTCCTGTGGGCGCAATCTCTGGACGTTTCCAATTTGGCAGCCGGGCTCTGCCACAGAGAGATACAGAGTGTTGCCCCATTACGAAGCAATGCTTTAGCAGAGCGCGAATGTCTGTGTGGCAGCGAATGCAGTTCCAAGGGACAGTGAAAACCAGCTAGAGCTTTCAGTGCTGGCAGCTTTCCTGTGGGCGCAATCTCTGGACGTTTCCAATTTGGCAGCCGGGCTCTGCCAGAGAGAGATACAGAATGTTGCCCCATTACGAAGCAATGCTTTAGCAGAGCGCGAATGTCTGTGTGGCAGCGAATGCAGTTCCAAGGGACAGTGAAAACCAGCTAGAGCTTTCAGTGCTGGCAGCTTTCCTGTGGGCGCAATCTCTGGACGTTTCCAATTTGGCAGCCGGGCTCTGCCAGAGAGAGATACAGAGTGTTGCCCCATTACGAAGCAATGCTTTAGCAGAGCGCGAATGTCTGTGTGGCAGCGAATGCAGTTCCAAGGGACAGTGAAAACCAGCTACAGCTTTCAGTGCTGGCAGCTTTCCTGTGGGCGCAATCTCTGGACGTTTCCAATTTGGCAGCCGGGCTCTGCCACAGAGAGATACAGAGTGTTGCCCCATTACAAAGAAAAGCTTTAGCAGAGCGCGAATGTCTGTGTGGCAGCGAATGCAGTTCCAAGGGACAGTGAAAACCAGCTAGAGCTTTCAGTGCTGGCAGCTTTCCTGTGGGCGCAATCTCTGGACGTTTCCAATTTGGCAGCCGGGCTCACCAGAGAGAGATACACAGTGTTGCCCCCTTACCAAGCAATGCTTTAGCAGAGCGCGAATGTCTGTGTGGCAGCGAATGCAGTTCCAAGGGACAGTGAAAACCAGCTAGAGCTTTCAGTGCTGGCAGCTTTCCTGTGGGCGCAATCTCTGGACGTTTCCAATTTGGCAGCCGGGCTCTGCCAGAGAGAGATACAGAGTGTTGCCCCATTACCAAGCAATGCTTTAGCAGAGCGCGAATGTCTGTGTGGCAGCGAATGCAGTGCCAAGGGACAGTGAAAACCAGCTAGAGCTTTCAGTGCTGGCAGCTTTCCTGTGGGCGCAATCTCTGGACGTTTCCAATTTGGCAGCCGGGCTCTGCCAGAGAGAGATACAGAGTGTTGCCCCCTTACCAAGCAATGCTTTAGCAGAGCGCGAATGTCTGTGTGGCAGCGAATGCAGTTCCAAGGGACAGTGAAAACCAGCTAGAGCTTTCAGTGCTGGCAGCTTTCCTGTGGGCGCAATCTCTGGACGTTTCCAATTTGGCAGCCGGGCTCTGCCACAGAGAGATACAGAGTGTTGCCCCCTTACCAAGCAATGCTTTAGCAGAGCGCGAATGTCTGTGTGGCAGCGAATGCAGTGCCAAGGGACAGTGAAAACCAGCTAGAGCTTTCAGTGCTGGCAGCTTTCCTGTGGGCGCAATCTCTGGACGTTTCCAATTTGGCAGCCGGGCTCTGCCAGAGAGAGATACAGAGTGTTGCCCCATTACGAAGCAATGCTTTATCAGAGCGCGAATGTCTGTGTGGCAGCGAATGCAGTTCCAAGGGACAGTGAAAACCAGCTACAGCTTTCAGTGCTGGCAGCTTTCCTGTGGGCGGAATCTCTGGACGTTTCCAATTTGGCAGCCGGGCTCTGCCACAGAGAGATACAGAGTGTTGCCCCATTACCAAGCAATGCTTTAGCAGAGCGCGAATGTCTGTGTGGCAGCGAATGCAGTTCCAAGGGACAGTGAAAACCAGCTAGAGCTTTCAGTGCTGGCAGCTTTCCTGTGGGCGCAATCTCTGGACGTTTCCAATTTGGCAGCCGGGCTCTGCCAGAGAGAGATACAGAGTGTTGCCCCATTAGGAAGAAATGCTTTAGCAGAGCGCGAATGTCTGTGTGGCAGCGAATGCAGTTCCAAGGGACAGTGAAAACCAGCTAGAGCTTTCAGTGCTGGCAGCTTTCCTGTGGGCGCAATCTCTGGACGTTTCCAATTTGGCAGCCGGGCTCTGCCAGAGAGAGATACAGAGTGTTGCCCAATTGGGAAGCAAAGCTTTAGCAGAGCGCGAATGTCTGTGTGGCAGCGAATGCAGTTCCAAGGGACAGTGAAAACCAGCTAGAGCTTTCAGTGCTGGCAGCTTTCCTGTGGGCGCAATCTCTGGACGTTTCCAATTTGGCAGCCGGGCTCTGCCACAGAGAGATAGAGAGTGTTGCCCAATTAGGAAGCAATGCTTTAGCAGAGCGCGAATGTCTGTGTGGCAGCGAATGCAGTTCCAAGGGACAGTGAAAACCAGCTAGAGCTTTCAGTGCTGGCAGCTTTCCTGTGGGCGCAATCTCTGGACATTTCCAATTTGGCAGCCGGGCTCTGCCAGAGAGAGATACAGAGTGTTGCCCCATTACGAAGCAAAGCTTTAGCAGAGCGCGAATGTCTGTGTGGCAGCGAATGCAGTGCCAAGGGACAGTGAAAACCAGCTAGAGCTTTCAGTGCTGGCAGCTTTCCTGTGGGCGCAATCTCTGGACGTTTCCAATTTGGCAGCCGGGCTCTGCCACAGAGAGATACAGAGTGTTGCCCCATTACAAAGCAAAGCTTTAGCAGAGCGCGAATGTCTGTGTGGCAGCGAATGCAGTTCCAAGGGACAGTGAAAACCAGCTAGAGCTTTCAGTGCTGGCAGCTTTCCTGTGGGCGCAATCTCTGGACGTTTCCAATTTGGCAGCCGGGCTCACCAGAGAGAGATACACAGTGTTGCCCCCTTACCAAGCAATGCTTTAGCAGAGCGCGAATGTCTGTGTGGCAGCGAATGCAGTTCCAAGGGACAGTGAAAACCAGCTAGAGCTTTCAGTGCTGGCAGCTTTCCTGTGGGCGCAATCTCTGGACGTTTCCAATTTGGCAGCCGGGCTCTGCCAGAGAGAGATACAGAGTGTTGCCCCCTTACCAAGCAATGCTTTAGCAGAGCGCGAATGTCTGTGTGGCAGCGAATGCAGTTCCAAGGGACAGTGAAAACCAGCTAGAGCTTTCAGTGCTGGCAGCTTTCCTGTGGGCGCAATCTCTGGACGTTTCCAATTTGGCAGCCGGGCTCTGCCACAGAGAGATACAGAGTGTTGCCCCCTTACCAAGCAATGCTTTAGCAGAGCGCGAATGTCTGTGTGGCAGCGAATGCAGTGCCAAGGGACAGTGAAAACCAGCTAGAGCTTTCAGTGCTGGCAGCTTTCCTGTGGGCGCAATCTCTGGACGTTTCCAATTTGGCAGCCGGGCTCTGCCAGAGAGAGATACAGAGTGTTGCCCCATTACGAAGCAATGCTTTATCAGAGAGCGAATGTCTGAGTGGCAGCGAATGCAGTTCCAAGGGACAGTGAAAACCAGCTACAGCTTTCAGTGCTGGCAGCTTTCCTGTGGGCGGAATCTCTGGACGTTTCCAATTTGGCAGCCGGGCTCTGCCACAGAGAGATACAGAGTGTTGCCCCATTACCAAGCAATGCTTTAGCAGAGCGCGAATGTCTGTGTGGCAGCGAATGCAGTTCCAAGGGACAGTGAAAACCAGCTAGAGCTTTCAGTGCTGGCAGCTTTCCTGTGGGCGCAATCTCTGGACGTTTCCAATTTGGCAGCCGGGCTCTGCCAGAGAGAGATACAGAGTGTTGCCCCATTAGGAAGAAATGCTTTAGCAGAGCGCGAATGTCTGTGTGGCAGCGAATGCAGTTCCAAGGGACAGTGAAAACCAGCTAGAGCTTTCAGTGCTGGCAGCTTTCCTGTGGGCGCAATCTCTGGACGTTTCCAATTTGGCAGCCGGGCTCTGCCAGAGAGAGATACAGAGTGTTGCCCAATTGGGAAGCAAAGCTTTAGCAGAGCGCGAATGTCTGTGTGGCAGCGAATGCAGTTCCAAGGGACAGTGAAAACCAGCTAGAGCTTTCAGTGCTGGCAGCTTTCCTGTGGGCGCAATCTCTGGACATTTCCAATTTGGCAGCCGGGCTCTGCCAGAGAGAGATACAGAGTGTTGCCCCATTACGAAGCAAAGCTTTAGCAGAGCGCGAATGTCTGTGTGGCAGCGAATGCAGTGCCAAGGGACAGTGAAAACCAGCTAGAGCTTTCAGTGCTGGCAGCTTTCCTGTGGGCGCAATCTCTGGACGTTTCCAATTTGGCAGCCGGGCTCTGCCAGAGAGAGATACAGAGTGTTGCCCCATTACGAAGCAATGCTTTAGCAGAGCGCGAATGTCTGTGTGGCAGCGAATGCAGTTCCAAGGGACAGTGAAAACCAGCTAGAGCTTTCAGTGCTGGCAGCTTTCCTGTGGGCGCAATCTCTGGACGTTTCCAATTTGGCAGCCGGGCTCTGCCACAGAGAGATACAGAGTGTTGCCCCCTTACCAAGCAATGCTTTAGCAGAGCGCGAATGTCTGTGTGGCAGCGAATGCAGTTCCAAGGGACAGTGAAAACCAGCTAGAGCTTTCAGTGCTGGCAGCTTTCCTGTGGGCGCAATGTGTGGACGTTTCCAATTTGGCAGCCGGGCTCTGCCAGAGAGAGATACAGAGTGTTGCCCCATTACGAAGCAATGCTTTAGCAGAGCGCGAATGTCTGTGTGGCAGCGAATGCAGTTCCAAGGGACAGTGAAAACCAGCTAGAGCTTTCAGTGCTGACAGCTTTCCTGTGGGCGCAATCTCTGGACGTTTCCAATTTCACTGCCGGGCTCTGCCAGAGAGAGATACAGAGTGTTGCCCCATTAGGAAGCAATGCTTTAGCAGAGCGCGAATGTCTGTGTGGCAGCGAATGCAGTTCCAAGGGACAGTGAAAACCAGCTAGAGCTTTCAGTGCTGGCAGCTTTCCTGTGGGCGCAATGTCTGGACGTTTCCAATTTGGCAGCCGGGCTCTGCCAGAGAGAGATACAGAGTGTTGCCCCATTACGAAGCAAAGCTTTAGCAGAGCGCGAATGTCTGTGTGGCAGCGAATGCAGTGCCAAGGGACAGTGAAAACCAGCTAGAGCTTTCAGTGCTGGCAGCTTTCCTGTGGGCGCAATCTCTGGACGTTTCCAATTTGGCAGCCGGGCTCTGCCACAGAGAGATACAGAGTGTTGCCCCCTTACCAAGCAATGCTTTAGCAGAGCGCGAATGTCTGTGTGGCAGCGAATGCAGTTCCAAGGGACAGTGAAAACCAGCTAGAGCTTTCAGTGCTGGCAGCTTTCCTGTGGGCGCAATCTCTGGACGTTTCCAATTTGGCAGCCGGGCTCTGCCACAGAGAGATACAGAGTGTTGCCCCATTACGAAGCAATGCTTTAGCAGAGCGCGAATGTCTGTGTGGCAGCGAATGCAGTTCCAAGGGACAGTGAAAACCAGCTAAGTTTTCAGTGCTGGCAGCTTTCCTGTGGGCGCAATGTCTGGACGTTTCCAATTTGGCAGCCGGGCTCTGCCAGAGAGAGATACAGAGTGTTGCCCCATTACGAAGCAATGCTTTAGCAGAGCGCGAATGTCTGTGTGGCAGCGAATGCAGTTCCAAGGGACAGTGAAAACCAGCTAGAGCTTTCAGTGCTGGCAGATTTCCTGTGGGCGCAATCTCTGGACGTTTCCAATTTGGCAGCCGGGCTCTGCCAGAGAGAGATACAGAGTGTTGCCCCATTAGGAAGAAATGCTGTAGCAGAGCGCGAATGTCTGTGTGGCAGCGAATGCAGTTCCAAGGGACAGTGAAAACCAGCTAGAGCTTTCAGTGCTGGCAGCTTTCCTGTGGGCGCAATCTCTGGACGTTTCCAATTTGGCAGCCGGGCTCTGCCACAGAGAGATACAGAGTGTTGCCCCATTAGGAAGAAATGCTTTAGCAGAGCGCGAATGTCTGTGTGGCAGCGAATGCAGTTCCAAGGGACAGTGAAAACCAGCTAGAGCTTTCAGTGCTGGCAGCTTTCCTGTGGGCGCAATCTCTGGACGTTTCCAATTTGGCAGCCGGGCTCTGCCAGAGAGAGATACAGAGTGTTGCCCCATTAGGAAGAAATGCTTTAGCAGAGCGCGAATGTCTGTGTGGCAGCGAATGCAGTTCCAAGGGACAGTGAAAACCAGCTAGAGCTTTCAGTGCTGGCAGCTTTCCTGTGGGCGCAATCTCTGGACGTTTCCAATTTGGCAGCCGGGTTCTGCCAGAGAGAGATACAGAGTGTTGCCCCATTACGAAGCAATGCTTTAGCAGAGCGCGAATGTCTGTGTGGCAGCGAATGCAGTTCCAAGGGACAGTGAAAACCAGCTAGAGCTTTCAGTGCTGGCAGCTTTCCTGTGGGCGCAATCTCTGGACGTTTCCAATTTGGCAGCCGGGCTCTGCCACAGAGAGATACAGAGTGTTTCCCCATTACCAAGCAATGCTTTAGCAGAGCGCGAATGTCTGTGTGGCAGCGAATGCAGTTCCAAGGGACAGTGAAAACCAGCTACAGCTTTCAGTGCTGGCAGCTTTCCTGTGGGCGCAATCTCTGGACGTTTCCAATTTGGCAGCCGGGCTCTGCCACAGAGAGATACAGAGTGTTGCCCCATTACGAAGCAATGCTTTAGCAGAGCGCGAATGTCTGTGTGGCAGCGAATGCAGTTCCAAGGGACAGTGAAAACCAGCTAGAGCTTTCAGTGCTGGCAGCTTTCCTGTGGGCGCAATCTCTGGACGTTTCCAATTTGGCAGCCGGGCTCTGCCAGAGAGAGATTCAGAGTGTTGCCCCATTACGAAGCAATGCTTTAGCAGAGCGCGAATGTCTGTGTGGCAGCGAATGCAGTTCCAAGGGACAGTGAAAACCAGCTAAGTTTTCAGTGCTGGCAGCTTTCCTGTGGGCGCAATGTCTGGACGTTTCCAATTTGGCAGCCGGGCTCTGCCAGAGAGAGATACAGAATGTTGCCCCATTACGAAGCAATGCTTTAGCAGAGCGCGAATGTCTGTGTGGCAGCGAATGCAGTTCCAAGGGACAGTGAAAACCAGCTAGAGCTTTCAGTGCTGGCAGCTTTCCTGTGGGCGCAATCTCTGGACGTTTCCAATTTGGCAGCCGGGCTCTGCCAGAGAGAGATACAGAGTGTTGCCCCATTACGAAGCAATGCTTTAGCAGAGCGCGAATGTCTGTGTGGCAGCGAATGCAGTTCCAAGGGACAGTGAAAACCAGCTACAGCTTTCAGTGCTGGCAGCTTTCCTGTGGGCGCAATCTCTGGACGTTTCCAATTTGGCAGCCGGGCTCTGCCACAGAGAGATACAGAGTGTTGCCCCATTACAAAGCAAAGCTTTAGCAGAGCGCGAATGTCTGTGTGGCAGCGAATGCAGTTCCAAGGGACAGTGAAAACCAGCTAGAGCTT
The DNA here is from genome assembly GCF_035582795.1 of Mycteria americana. Taxonomy (NCBI): domain Eukaryota; kingdom Metazoa; phylum Chordata; class Aves; order Ciconiiformes; family Ciconiidae; genus Mycteria; species Mycteria americana. The sequence goes on from NW_027445640.1 coordinate 522,928, forward strand.
TCAGTGCTGGCAGCTTTCCTGTGGGCGCAATCTCTGGACGTTTCCAATTTGGCAGCCGGGCTCACCAGAGAGAGATACACAGTGTTGCCCCCTTACCAAGCAATGCTTTAGCAGAGCGCGAATGTCTGTGTGGCAGCGAATGCAGTGCCAAGGGACAGTGAAAACCAGCTAGAGCTTTCAGTGCTGGCAGCTTTCCTGTGGGCGCAATCTCTGGACGTTTCCAATTTGGCAGCCGGGCTCTGCCAGAGACAGATACAGAGTGTTGCCCCCTTACCAAGCAATGCTTTAGCAGAGCGCGAATGTCTGTGTGGCAGCGAATGCAGTTCCAAGGGACAGTGAAAACCAGCTAGAGCTTTCAGTGCTGGCAGCTTTCCTGTGGGCGCAATCTCTGGACGTTTCCAATTTGGCAGCCGGGCTCTGCCACAGAGAGATACAGAGTGTTGCCCCCTTACCAAGCAATGCTTTAGCAGAGCGCGAATGTCTGTGTGGCAGCGAATGCAGTGCCAAGGGACAGTGAAAACCAGCTAGAGCTTTCAGTGCTGGCAGCTTTCCTGTGGGCGCAATCTCTGGACGTTTCCAATTTGGCAGCCGGGCTCTGCCAGAGAGAGATACAGAGTGTTGCCCCATTACGAAGCAATGCTTTATCAGAGCGCGAATGTCTGTGTGGCAGCGAATGCAGTTCCAAGGGACAGTGAAAACCAGCTACAGCTTTCAGTGCTGGCAGCTTTCCTGTGGGCGGAATCTCTGGACGTTTCCAATTTGGCAGCCGGGCTCTGCCACAGAGAGATACAGAGTGTTGCCCCATTACCAAGCAATGCTTTAGCAGAGCGCGAATGTCTGTGTGGCAGCGAATGCAGTTCCAAGGGACAGTGAAAACCAGCTAGAGCTTTCAGTGCTGGCAGCTTTCCTGTGGGCGCAATCTCTGGACGTTTCCAATTTGGCAGCCGGGCTCTGCCAGAGAGAGATACAGAGTGTTGCCCCATTAGGAAGAAATGCTTTAGCAGAGCGCGAATGTCTGTGTGGCAGCGAATGCAGTTCCAAGGGACAGTGAAAACCAGCTAGAGCTTTCAGTGCTGGCAGCTTTCCTGTGGGCGCAATCTCTGGACGTTTCCAATTTGGCAGCCGGGCTCTGCCAGAGAGAGATACAGAGTGTTGCCCAATTGGGAAGCAAAGCTTTAGCAGAGCGCGAATGTCTGTGTGGAAGCGAATGCAGTTCCAAGGGACAGTGAAAACCAGCTAGAGCTTTCAGTGCTGGCAGCTTTCCTGTGGGCGCAATCTCTGGACGTTTCCAATTTGGCAGCCGGGCTCTGCCAGAGAGAGATACAGAGTGTTGCCCCATTAGGAAGAAATGCTTTAGCAGAGCGCGAATGTCTGTGTGGCAGCGAATGCAGTTCCAAGGGACAGTGAAAACCAGCTAGAGCTTTCAGTGCTGGCAGCTTTCCTGTGGGCGCAATCTCTGGACGTTTCCAATTTGGCAGCCGGGCTCTGCCAGAGAGAGATACAGAGTGTTGCCCAATTGGGAAGCAAAGCTTTAGCAGAGCGCGAATGTCTGTGTGGAAGCGAATGCAGTTCCAAGGGACAGTGAAAACCAGCTAGAGCTTTCAGTGCTGGCAGCTTTCCTGTGGGCGCAATCTCTGGACGTTTCCAATTTGGCAGCCGGGCTCTGCCACAGAGAGATACAGAGTGTTGCCCCATTACAAAGCAAAGCTTTAGCAGAGCGCGAATGTCTGTGTGGCAGCGAATGCAGTTCCAAGGGACAGTGAAAACCAGCTAGAGCTTTCAGTGCTGGCAGCTTTCCTGTGGGCGCAATCTCTGGACGTTTCCAATTTGGCAGCCGGGCTCACCAGAGAGAGATACACAGTGTTGCCCCCTTACCAAGCAATGCTTTAGCAGAGCGCGAATGTCTGTGTGGCAGCGAATGCAGTTCCAAGGGACAGTGAAAACCAGCTAGAGCTTTCAGTGCTGGCAGCTTTCCTGTGGGCGCAATCTCTGGACGTTTCCAATTTGGCAGCCGGGCTCTGCCAGAGAGAGATACAGAGTGTTGCCCCCTTACCAAGCAATGCTTTAGCAGAGCGCGAATGTCTGTGTGGCAGCGAATGCAGTTCCAAGGGACAGTGAAAACCAGCTAGAGCTTTCAGTGCTGGCAGCTTTCCTGTGGGCGCAATCTCTGGACGTTTCCAATTTGGCAGCCGGGCTCTGCCACAGAGAGATACAGAGTGTTGCCCCCTTACCAAGCAATGCTTTAGCAGAGCGCGAATGTCTGTGTGGCAGCGAATGCAGTGCCAAGGGACAGTGAAAACCAGCTAGAGCTTTCAGTGCTGGCAGCTTTCCTGTGGGCGCAATCTCTGGACATTTCCAATTTGGCAGCCGGGCTCTGCCAGAGAGAGATACAGAGTGTTGCCCCATTACGAAGCAATGCTTTATCAGAGAGCGAATGTCTGTGTGGCAGCGAATGCAGTTCCAAGGGACAGTGAAAACCAGCTACAGCTTTCAGTGCTGGCAGCTTTCCTGTGGGCGGAATCTCTGGACGTTTCCAATTTGGCAGCCGGGCTCTGCCACAGAGAGATACAGAGTGTTGCCCCATTACCAAGCAATGCTTTAGCAGAGCGCGAATGTCTGTGTGGCAGCGAATGCAGTTCCAAGGGACAGTGAAAACCAGCTAGAGCTTTCAGTGCTGGCAGCTTTCCTGTGGGCGCAATCTCTGGACGTTTCCAATTTGGCAGCCGGGCTCTGCCAGAGAGAGATACAGAGTGTTGCCCCATTAGGAAGAAATGCTTTAGCAGAGCGCGAATGTCTGTGTGGCAGCGAATGCAGTTCCAAGGGACAGTGAAAACCAGCTAGAGCTTTCAGTGCTGGCAGCTTTCCTGTGGGCGCAATCTCTGGACGTTTCCAATTTGGCAGCCGGGCTCTGCCAGAGAGAGATACAGAGTGTTGCCCAATTGGGAAGCAAAGCTTTAGCAGAGCGCGAATGTCTGTGTGGCAGCGAATGCAGTTCCAAGGGACAGTGAAAACCAGCTAGAGCTTTCAGTGCTGGCAGCTTTCCTGTGGGCGCAATCTCTGGACGTTTCCAATTTGGCAGCCGGGCTCTGCCACAGAGAGATAGAGAGTGTTGCCCAATTAGGAAGCAATGCTTTAGCAGAGCGCGAATGTCTGTGTGGCAGCGAATGCAGTTCCAAGGGACAGTGAAAACCAGCTAGAGCTTTCAGTGCTGGCAGCTTTCCTGTGGGCGCAATCTCTGGACATTTCCAATTTGGCAGCCGGGCTCTGCCAGAGAGAGATACAGAGTGTTGCCCCATTACGAAGCAAAGCTTTAGCAGAGCGCGAATGTCTGTGTGGCAGCGAATGCAGTGCCAAGGGACAGTGAAAACCAGCTAGAGCTTTCAGTGCTGGCAGCTTTCCTGTGGGCGCAATCTCTGGACGTTTCCAATTTGGCAGCCGGGCTCTGCCAGAGAGAGATACAGAGTGTTGCCCCATTACGAAGCAATGCTTTAGCAGAGCGCGAATGTCTGTGTGGCAGCGAATGCAGTTCCAAGGGACAGTGAAAACCAGCTAGAGCTTTCAGTGCTGGCAGCTTTCCTGTGGGCGCAATCTCTGGACGTTTCCAATTTGGCAGCCGGGCTCTGCCACAGAGAGATACAGAGTGTTGCCCCCTTACCAAGCAATGCTTTAGCAGAGCGCGAATGTCTGTGTGGCAGCGAATGCAGTTCCAAGGGACAGTGAAAACCAGCTAGAGCTTTCAGTGCTGGCAGCTTTCCTGTGGGCGCAATGTGTGGACGTTTCCAATTTGGCAGCCGGGCTCTGCCAGAGAGAGATACAGAGTGTTGCCCCATTACGAAGCAATGCTTTAGCAGAGCGCGAATGTCTGTGTGGCAGCGAATGCAGTTCCAAGGGACAGTGAAAACCAGCTAGAGCTTTCAGTGCTGACAGCTTTCCTGTGGGCGCAATCTCTGGACGTTTCCAATTTCACTGCCGGGCTCTGCCACAGAGAGATACAGAGTGTTGCCCCCTTACCAAGCAATGCTTTAGCAGAGCGCGAATGTCTGTGTGGCAGCGAATGCAGTTCCAAGGGACAGTGAAAACCAGCTAGAGCTTTCAGTGCTGGCAGCTTTCCTGTGGGCGCAATGTGTGGACGTTTCCAATTTGGCAGCCGGGCTCTGCCAGAGAGAGATACAGAGTGTTGCCCCATTACGAAGCAATGCTTTAGCAGAGCGCGAATGTCTGTGTGGCAGCGAATGCAGTTCCAAGGGACAGTGAAAACCAGCTAGAGCTTTCAGTGCTGACAGCTTTCCTGTGGGCGCAATCTCTGGACGTTTCCAATTTCACTGCCGGGCTCTGCCAGAGAGAGATACAGAGTGTTGCCCCATTAGGAAGCAATGCTTTAGCAGAGCGCGAATGTCTGTGTGGCAGCGAATGCAGTTCCAAGGGACAGTGAAAACCAGCTAGAGCTTTCAGTGCTGGCAGCTTTCCTGTGGGCGCAATGTCTGGACGTTTCCAATTTGGCAGCCGGGCTCTGCCAGAGAGAGATACAGAGTGTTGCCCCATTACGAAGCAAAGCTTTAGCAGAGCGCGAATGTCTGTGTGGCAGCGAATGCAGTGCCAAGGGACAGTGAAAACCAGCTAGAGCTTTCAGTGCTGGCAGCTTTCCTGTGGGCGCAATCTCTGGACGTTTCCAATTTGGCAGCCGGGCTCTGCCACAGAGAGATACAGAGTGTTGCCCCCTTACCAAGCAATGCTTTAGCAGAGCGCGAATGTCTGTGTGGCAGCGAATGCAGTTCCAAGGGACAGTGAAAACCAGCTAGAGCTTTCAGTGCTGGCAGCTTTCCTGTGGGCGCAATCTCTGGACGTTTCCAATTTGGCAGCCGGGCTCTGCCACAGAGAGATACAGAGTGTTGCCCCATTACGAAGCAATGCTTTAGCAGAGCGCGAATGTCTGTGTGGCAGCGAATGCAGTTCCAAGGGACAGTGAAAACCAGCTAAGTTTTCAGTGCTGGCAGCTTTCCTGTGGGCGCAATGTCTGGACGTTTCCAATTTGGCAGCCGGGCTCTGCCAGAGAGAGATACAGAGTGTTGCCCCATTACGAAGCAATGCTTTAGCAGAGCGCGAATGTCTGTGTGGCAGCGAATGCAGTTCCAAGGGACAGTGAAAACCAGCTAGAGCTTTCAGTGCTGGCAGATTTCCTGTGGGCGCAATCTCTGGACGTTTCCAATTTGGCAGCCGGGCTCTGCCAGAGACAGATACAGAGTGTTGCCCCATTAGGAAGAAATGCTGTAGCAGAGCGCGAATGTCTGTGTGGCAGCGAATGCAGTTCCAAGGGACAGTGAAAACCAGCTAGAGCTTTCAGTGCTGGCAGCTTTCCTGTGGGCGCAATCTCTGGACATTTCCAATTTGGCAGCCGGGCTCTGCCACAGAGAGATACAGAGTGTTGCCCCATTAGGAAGAAATGCTTTAGCAGAGCGCGAATGTCTGTGTGGCAGCGAATGCAGTTCCAAGGGACAGTGAAAACCAGCTAGAGCTTTCAGTGCTGGCAGCTTTCCTGTGGGCGCAATCTCTGGACGTTTCCAATTTGGCAGCCGGGCTCTGCCAGAGAGAGATACAGAGTGTTGCCCCATTAGGAAGAAATGCTTTAGCAGAGCGCGAATGTCTGTGTGGCAGCGAATGCAGTTCCAAGGGACAGTGAAAACCAGCTAGAGCTTTCAGTGCTGGCAGCTTTCCTGTGGGCGCAATCTCTGGACGTTTCCAATTTGGCAGCCGGGTTCTGCCAGAGAGAGATACAGAGTGTTGCCCCATTACGAAGCAATGCTTTAGCAGAGCGCGAATGTCTGTGTGGCAGCGAATGCAGTTCCAAGGGACAGTGAAAACCAGCTAGAGCTTTCAGTGCTGGCAGCTTTCCTGTGGGCGCAATCTCTGGACGTTTCCAATTTGGCAGCCGGGCTCTGCCACAGAGAGATACAGAGTGTTGCCCCATTACCAAGCAATGCTTTAGCAGAGCGCGAATGTCTGTGTGGCAGCGAATGCAGTTCCAAGGGACAGTGAAAACCAGCTACAGCTTTCAGTGCTGGCAGCTTTCCTGTGGGCGCAATCTCTGGACGTTTCCAATTTGGCAGCCGGGCTCTGCCACAGAGAGATACAGAGTGTTGCCCCATTACGAAGCAATGCTTTAGCAGAGCGCGAATGTCTGTGTGGCAGCGAATGCAGTTCCAAGGGACAGTGAAAACCAGCTAGAGCTTTCAGTGCTGGCAGCTTTCCTGTGGGCGCAATCTCTGGACGTTTCCAATTTGGCAGCCGGGCTCTGCCAGAGAGAGATTCAGAGTGTTGCCCCATTACGAAGCAATGCTTTAGCAGAGCGCGAATGTCTGTGTGGCAGCGAATGCAGTTCCAAGGGACAGTGAAAACCAGCTAAGTTTTCAGTGCTGGCAGCTTTCCTGTGGGCGCAATGTCTGGACGTTTCCAATTTGGCAGCCGGGCTCTGCCAGAGAGAGATACAGAATGTTGCCCCATTACGAAGCAATGCTTTAGCAGAGCGCGAATGTCTGTGTGGCAGCGAATGCAGTTCCAAGGGACAGTGAAAACCAGCTAGAGCTTTCAGTGCTGGCAGCTTTCCTGTGGGCGCAATCTCTGGACGTTTCCAATTTGGCAGCCGGGCTCTGCCAGAGAGAGATACAGAGTGTTGCCCCATTACGAAGCAATGCTTTAGCAGAGCGCGAATGTCTGTGTGGCAGCGAATGCAGTTCCAAGGGACAGTGAAAACCAGCTACAGCTTTCAGTGCTGGCAGCTTTCCTGTGGGCGCAATCTCTGGACGTTTCCAATTTGGCAGCCGGGCTCTGCCACAGAGAGATACAGAGTGTTGCCCCATTACAAAGCAAAGCTTTAGCAGAGCGCGAATGTCTGTGTGGCAGCGAATGCAGTTCCAAGGGACAGTGAAAACCAGCTAGAGCTTTCAGTGCTGGCAGCTTTCCTGTGGGCGCAATCTCTGGACGTTTCCAATTTGGCAGCCGGGCTCTGCCAGAGAGAGATACAGAGTGTTGCCCCATTACCAAGCAATGCTTTAGCAGAGCGCGAATGTCTGTGTGGCAGCGAATGCAGTGCCAAGGGACAGTGAAAACCAGCTAGAGCTTTCAGTGCTGGCAGCTTTCCTGTGGGCGCAATCTCTGGACGTTTCCAATTTGGCAGCCGGGCTCTGCCAGAGAGAGATACAGAGTGTTGCCCCCTTACCAAGCAATGCTTTAGCAGAGCGCGAATGTCTGTGTGGCAGCGAATGCAGTTCCAAGGGACAGTGAAAACCAGCTAGAGCTTTCAGTGCTGGCAGCTTTCCTGTGGGCGCAATCTCTGGACGTTTCCAATTTGGCAGCCGGGCTCTGCCACAGAGAGATACAGAGTGTTGCCCCCTTACCAAGCAATGCTTTAGCAGAGCGCGAATGTCTGTGTGGCAGCGAATGCAGTGCCAAGGGACAGTGAAAACCAGCTAGAGCTTTCAGTGCTGGCAGCTTTCCTGTGGGCGCAATCTCTGGACGTTTCCAATTTGGCAGCCGGGCTCTGCCAGAGAGAGATACAGAGTGTTGCCCCATTACGAAGCAATGCTTTATCAGAGCGCGAATGTCTGTGTGGCAGCGAATGCAGTTCCAAGGGACAGTGAAAACCAGCTACAGCTTTCAGTGCTGGCAGCTTTCCTGTGGGCGGAATCTCTGGACGTTTCCAATTTGGCAGCCGGGCTCTGCCACAGAGAGATACAGAGTGTTGCCCCATTACCAAGCAATGCTTTAGCAGAGCGCGAATGTCTGTGTGGCAGCGAATGCAGTTCCAAGGGACAGTGAAAACCAGCTAGAGCTTTCAGTGCTGGCAGCTTTCCTGTGGGCGCAATCTCTGGACGTTTCCAATTTGGCAGCCGGGCTCTGCCAGAGAGAGATACAGAGTGTTGCCCCATTAGGAAGAAATGCTTTAGCAGAGCGCGAATGTCTGTGTGGCAGCGAATGCAGTTCCAAGGGACAGTGAAAACCAGCTAGAGCTTTCAGTGCTGGCAGCTTTCCTGTGGGCGCAATCTCTGGACGTTTCCAATTTGGCAGCCGGGCTCTGCCAGAGAGAGATACAGAGTGTTGCCCAATTGGGAAGCAAAGCTTTAGCAGAGCGCGAATGTCTGTGTGGCAGCGAATGCAGTTCCAAGGGACAGTGAAAACCAGCTAGAGCTTTCAGTGCTGGCAGCTTTCCTGTGGGCGCAATCTCTGGACGTTTCCAATTTGGCAGCCGGGCTCTGCCACAGAGAGATAGAGAGTGTTGCCCAATTAGGAAGCAATGCTTTAGCAGAGCGCGAATGTCTGTGTGGCAGCGAATGCAGTTCCAAGGGACAGTGAAAACCAGCTAGAGCTTTCAGTGCTGGCAGCTTTCCTGTGGGCGCAATCTCTGGACATTTCCAATTTGGCAGCCGGGCTCTGCCAGAGAGAGATACAGAGTGTTGCCCCATTACGAAGCAAAGCTTTAGCAGAGCGCGAATGTCTGTGTGGCAGCGAATGCAGTGCCAAGGGACAGTGAAAACCAGCTAGAGCTTTCAGTGCTGGCAGCTTTCCTGTGGGCGCAATCTCTGGACGTTTCCAATTTGGCAGCCGGGCTCTGCCACAGAGAGATACAGAGTGTTGCCCCATTACAAAGCAAAGCTTTAGCAGAGCGCGAATGTCTGTGTGGCAGCGAATGCAGTTCCAAGGGACAGTGAAAACCAGCTAGAGCTTTCAGTGCTGGCAGCTTTCCTGTGGGCGCAATCTCTGGACGTTTCCAATTTGGCAGCCGGGCTCACCAGAGAGAGATACACAGTGTTGCCCCCTTACCAAGCAATGCTTTAGCAGAGCGCGAATGTCTGTGTGGCAGCGAATGCAGTTCCAAGGGACAGTGAAAACCAGCTAGAGCTTTCAGTGCTGGCAGCTTTCCTGTGGGCGCAATCTCTGGACGTTTCCAATTTGGCAGCCGGGCTCTGCCAGAGAGAGATACAGAGTGTTGCCCCCTTACCAAGCAATGCTTTAGCAGAGCGCGAATGTCTGTGTGGCAGCGAATGCAGTTCCAAGGGACAGTGAAAACCAGCTAGAGCTTTCAGTGCTGGCAGCTTTCCTGTGGGCGCAATCTCTGGACGTTTCCAATTTGGCAGCCGGGCTCTGCCACAGAGAGATACAGAGTGTTGCCCCCTTACCAAGCAATGCTTTAGCAGAGCGCGAATGTCTGTGTGGCAGCGAATGCAGTGCCAAGGGACAGTGAAAACCAGCTAGAGCTTTCAGTGCTGGCAGCTTTCCTGTGGGCGCAATCTCTGGACGTTTCCAATTTGGCAGCCGGGCTCTGCCAGAGAGAGATACAGAGTGTTGCCCCATTACGAAGCAATGCTTTATCAGAGAGCGAATGTCTGAGTGGCAGCGAATGCAGTTCCAAGGGACAGTGAAAACCAGCTACAGCTTTCAGTGCTGGCAGCTTTCCTGTGGGCGGAATCTCTGGACGTTTCCAATTTGGCAGCCGGGCTCTGCCACAGAGAGATACAGAGTGTTGCCCCATTACCAAGCAATGCTTTAGCAGAGCGCGAATGTCTGTGTGGCAGCGAATGCAGTTCCAAGGGACAGTGAAAACCAGCTAGAGCTTTCAGTGCTGGCAGCTTTCCTGTGGGCGCAATCTCTGGACGTTTCCAATTTGGCAGCCGGGCTCTGCCAGAGAGAGATACAGAGTGTTGCCCCATTAGGAAGAAATGCTTTAGCAGAGCGCGAATGTCTGTGTGGCAGCGAATGCAGTTCCAAGGGACAGTGAAAACCAGCTAGAGCTTTCAGTGCTGGCAGCTTTCCTGTGGGCGCAATCTCTGGACGTTTCCAATTTGGCAGCCGGGCTCTGCCAGAGAGAGATACAGAGTGTTGCCCAATTGGGAAGCAAAGCTTTAGCAGAGCGCGAATGTCTGTGTGGCAGCGAATGCAGTTCCAAGGGACAGTGAAAACCAGCTAGAGCTTTCAGTGCTGGCAGCTTTCCTGTGGGCGCAATCTCTGGACATTTCCAATTTGGCAGCCGGGCTCTGCCAGAGAGAGATACAGAGTGTTGCCCCATTACGAAGCAAAGCTTTAGCAGAGCGCGAATGTCTGTGTGGCAGCGAATGCAGTGCCAAGGGACAGTGAAAACCAGCTAGAGCTTTCAGTGCTGGCAGCTTTCCTGTGGGCGCAATCTCTGGACGTTTCCAATTTGGCAGCCGGGCTCTGCCAGAGAGAGATACAGAGTGTTGCCCCATTACGAAGCAATGCTTTAGCAGAGCGCGAATGTCTGTGTGGCAGCGAATGCAGTTCCAAGGGACAGTGAAAACCAGCTAGAGCTTTCAGTGCTGGCAGCTTTCCTGTGGGCGCAATCTCTGGACGTTTCCAATTTGGCAGCCGGGCTCTGCCACAGAGAGATACAGAGTGTTGCCCCCTTACCAAGCAATGCTTTAGCAGAGCGCGAATGTCTGTGTGGCAGCGAATGCAGTTCCAAGGGACAGTGAAAACCAGCTAGAGCTTTCAGTGCTGGCAGCTTTCCTGTGGGCGCAATGTGTGGACGTTTCCAATTTGGCAGCCGGGCTCTGCCAGAGAGAGATACAGAGTGTTGCCCCATTACGAAGCAATGCTTTAGCAGAGCGCGAATGTCTGTGTGGCAGCGAATGCAGTTCCAAGGGACAGTGAAAACCAGCTAGAGCTTTCAGTGCTGACAGCTTTCCTGTGGGCGCAATCTCTGGACGTTTCCAATTTCACTGCCGGGCTCTGCCAGAGAGAGATACAGAGTGTTGCCCCATTAGGAAGCAATGCTTTAGCAGAGCGCGAATGTCTGTGTGGCAGCGAATGCAGTTCCAAGGGACAGTGAAAACCAGCTAGAGCTTTCAGTGCTGGCAGCTTTCCTGTGGGCGCAATGTCTGGACGTTTCCAATTTGGCAGCCGGGCTCTGCCAGAGAGAGATACAGAGTGTTGCCCCATTACGAAGCAAAGCTTTAGCAGAGCGCGAATGTCTGTGTGGCAGCGAATGCAGTGCCAAGGGACAGTGAAAACCAGCTAGAGCTTTCAGTGCTGGCAGCTTTCCTGTGGGCGCAATCTCTGGACGTTTCCAATTTGGCAGCCGGGCTCTGCCACAGAGAGATACAGAGTGTTGCCCCCTTACCAAGCAATGCTTTAGCAGAGCGCGAATGTCTGTGTGGCAGCGAATGCAGTTCCAAGGGACAGTGAAAACCAGCTAGAGCTTTCAGTGCTGGCAGCTTTCCTGTGGGCGCAATCTCTGGACGTTTCCAATTTGGCAGCCGGGCTCTGCCACAGAGAGATACAGAGTGTTGCCCCATTACGAAGCAATGCTTTAGCAGAGCGCGAATGTCTGTGTGGCAGCGAATGCAGTTCCAAGGGACAGTGAAAACCAGCTAAGTTTTCAGTGCTGGCAGCTTTCCTGTGGGCGCAATGTCTGGACGTTTCCAATTTGGCAGCCGGGCTCTGCCAGAGAGAGATACAGAGTGTTGCCCCATTACGAAGCAATGCTTTAGCAGAGCGCGAATGTCTGTGTGGCAGCGAATGCAGTTCCAAGGGACAGTGAAAACCAGCTAGAGCTTTCAGTGCTGGCAGATTTCCTGTGGGCGCAATCTCTGGACGTTTCCAATTTGGCAGCCGGGCTCTGCCAGAGAGAGATACAGAGTGTTGCCCCATTAGGAAGAAATGCTGTAGCAGAGCGCGAATGTCTGTGTGGCAGCGAATGCAGTTCCAAGGGACAGTGAAAACCAGCTAGAGCTTTCAGTGCTGGCAGCTTTCCTGTGGGCGCAATCTCTGGACGTTTCCAATTTGGCAGCCGGGCTCTGCCACAGAGAGATACAGAGTGTTGCCCCATTAGGAAGAAATGCTTTAGCAGAGCGCGAATGTCTGTGTGGCAGCGAATGCAGTTCCAAGGGACAGTGAAAACCAGCTAGAGCTTTCAGTGCTGGCAGCTTTCCTGTGGGCGCAATCTCTGGACGTTTCCAATTTGGCAGCCGGGCTCTGCCAGAGAGAGATACAGAGTGTTGCCCCATTAGGAAGAAATGCTTTAGCAGAGCGCGAATGTCTGTGTGGCAGCGAATGCAGTTCCAAGGGACAGTGAAAACCAGCTAGAGCTTTCAGTGCTGGCAGCTTTCCTGTGGGCGCAATCTCTGGACGTTTCCAATTTGGCAGCCGGGTTCTGCCAGAGAGAGATACAGAGTGTTGCCCCATTACGAAGCAATGCTTTAGCAGAGCGCGAATGTCTGTGTGGCAGCGAATGCAGTTCCAAGGGACAGTGAAAACCAGCTAGAGCTTTCAGTGCTGGCAGCTTTCCTGTGGGCGCAATCTCTGGACGTTTCCAATTTGGCAGCCGGGCTCTGCCACAGAGAGATACAGAGTGTTTCCCCATTACCAAGCAATGCTTTAGCAGAGCGCGAATGTCTGTGTGGCAGCGAATGCAGTTCCAAGGGACAGTGAAAACCAGCTACAGCTTTCAGTGCTGGCAGCTTTCCTGTGGGCGCAATCTCTGGACGTTTCCAATTTGGCAGCCGGGCTCTGCCACAGAGAGATACAGAGTGTTGCCCCATTACGAAGCAATGCTTTAGCAGAGCGCGAATGTCTGTGTGGCAGCGAATGCAGTTCCAAGGGACAGTGAAAACCAGCTAGAGCTTTCAGTGCTGGCAGCTTTCCTGTGGGCGCAATCTCTGGACGTTTCCAATTTGGCAGCCGGGCTCTGCCAGAGAGAGATTCAGAGTGTTGCCCCATTACGAAGCAATGCTTTAGCAGAGCGCGAATGTCTGTGTGGCAGCGAATGCAGTTCCAAGGGACAGTGAAAACCAGCTAAGTTTTCAGTGCTGGCAGCTTTCCTGTGGGCGCAATGTCTGGACGTTTCCAATTTGGCAGCCGGGCTCTGCCAGAGAGAGATACAGAATGTTGCCCCATTACGAAGCAATGCTTTAGCAGAGCGCGAATGTCTGTGTGGCAGCGAATGCAGTTCCAAGGGACAGTGAAAACCAGCTAGAGCTTTCAGTGCTGGCAGCTTTCCTGTGGGCGCAATCTCTGGACGTTTCCAATTTGGCAGCCGGGCTCTGCCAGAGAGAGATACAGAGTGTTGCCCCATTACGAAGCAATGCTTTAGCAGAGCGCGAATGTCTGTGTGGCAGCGAATGCAGTTCCAAGGGACAGTGAAAACCAGCTACAGCTTTCAGTGCTGGCAGCTTTCCTGTGGGCGCAATCTCTGGACGTTTCCAATTTGGCAGCCGGGCTCTGCCACAGAGAGATACAGAGTGTTGCCCCATTACAAAGCAAAGCTTTAGCAGAGCGCGAATGTCTGTGTGGCAGCGAATGCAGTTCCAAGGGACAGTGAAAACCAGCTAGAGCTTTCAGTGCTGGCAGCTTTCCTGTGGGCGCAATCTCTGGACGTTTCCAATTTGGCAGCCGGGCTCACCAGAGAGAGATACACAGTGTTGCCCCCTTACCAAGCAATGCTTTAGCAGAGCGCGAATGTCTGTGTGGCAGCGAATGCAGTGCCAAGGGACAGTGAAAACCAGCTAGAGCTTTCAGTGCTGGCAGCTTTCCTGTGGGCGCAATCTCTGGACGTTTCCAATTTGGCAGCCGGGCTCTGCCAGAGACAGATACAGAGTGTTGCCCCCTTACCAAGCAATGCTTTAGCAGAGCGCGAATGTCTGTGTGGCAGCGAATGCAGTTCCAAGGGACAGTGAAAACCAGCTAGAGCTTTCAGTGCTGGCAGCTTTCCTGTGGGCGCAATCTCTGGACGTTTCCAATTTGGCAGCCGGGCTCTGCCACAGAGAGATACAGAGTGTTGCCCCCTTACCAAGCAATGCTTTAGCAGAGCGCGAATGTCTGTGTGGCAGCGAATGCAGTGCCAAGGGACAGTGAAAACCAGCTAGAGCTTTCAGTGCTGGCAGCTTTCCTGTGGGCGCAATCTCTGGACGTTTCCAATTTGGCAGCCGGGCTCTGCCAGAGAGAGATACAGAGTGTTGCCCCATTACGAAGCAATGCTTTATCAGAGCGCGAATGTCTGTGTGGCAGCGAATGCAGTTCCAAGGGACAGTGAAAACCAGCTACAGCTTTCAGTGCTGGCAGCTTTCCTGTGGGCGGAATCTCTGGACGTTTCCAATTTGGCAGCCGGGCTCTGCCACAGAGAGATACAGAGTGTTGCCCCATTACCAAGCAATGCTTTAGCAGAGCGCGAATGTCTGTGTGGCAGCGAATGCAGTTCCAAGGGACAGTGAAAACCAGCTAGAGCTTTCAGTGCTGGCAGCTTTCCTGTGGGCGCAATCTCTGGACGTTTCCAATTTGGCAGCCGGGCTCTGCCAGAGAGAGATACAGAGTGTTGCCCCATTAGGAAGAAATGCTTTAGCAGAGCGCGAATGTCTGTGTGGCAGCGAATGCAGTTCCAAGGGACAGTGAAAACCAGCTAGAGCTTTCAGTGCTGGCAGCTTTCCTGTGGGCGCAATCTCTGGACGTTTCCAATTTGGCAGCCGGGCTCTGCCAGAGAGAGATACAGAGTGTTGCCCAATTGGGAAGCAAAGCTTTAGCAGAGCGCGAATGTCTGTGTGGAAGCGAATGCAGTTCCAAGGGACAGTGAAAACCAGCTAGAGCTTTCAGTGCTGGCAGCTTTCCTGTGGGCGCAATCTCTGGACGTTTCCAATTTGGCAGCCGGGCTCTGCCAGAGAGAGATACAGAGTGTTGCCCCATTAGGAAGAAATGCTTTAGCAGAGCGCGAATGTCTGTGTGGCAGCGAATGCAGTTCCAAGGGACAGTGAAAACCAGCTAGAGCTTTCAGTGCTGGCAGCTTTCCTGTGGGCGCAATCTCTGGACGTTTCCAATTTGGCAGCCGGGCTCTGCCAGAGAGAGATACAGAGTGTTGCCCAATTGGGAAGCAAAGCTTTAGCAGAGCGCGAATGTCTGTGTGGAAGCGAATGCAGTTCCAAGGGACAGTGAAAACCAGCTAGAGCTTTCAGTGCTGGCAGCTTTCCTGTGGGCGCAATCTCTGGACGTTTCCAATTTGGCAGCCGGGCTCTGCCACAGAGAGATACAGAGTGTTGCCCCATTACAAAGCAAAGCTTTAGCAGAGCGCGAATGTCTGTGTGGCAGCGAATGCAGTTCCAAGGGACAGTGAAAACCAGCTAGAGCTTTCAGTGCTGGCAGCTTTCCTGTGGGCGCAATCTCTGGACGTTTCCAATTTGGCAGCCGGGCTCACCAGAGAGAGATACACAGTGTTGCCCCCTTACCAAGCAATGCTTTAGCAGAGCGCGAATGTCTGTGTGGCAGCGAATGCAGTTCCAAGGGACAGTGAAAACCAGCTAGAGCTTTCAGTGCTGGCAGCTTTCCTGTGGGCGCAATCTCTGGACGTTTCCAATTTGGCAGCCGGGCTCTGCCAGAGAGAGATACAGAGTGTTGCCCCCTTACCAAGCAATGCTTTAGCAGAGCGCGAATGTCTGTGTGGCAGCGAATGCAGTTCCAAGGGACAGTGAAAACCAGCTAGAGCTTTCAGTGCTGGCAGCTTTCCTGTGGGCGCAATCTCTGGACGTTTCCAATTTGGCAGCCGGGCTCTGCCACAGAGAGATACAGAGTGTTGCCCCCTTACCAAGCAATGCTTTAGCAGAGCGCGAATGTCTGTGTGGCAGCGAATGCAGTGCCAAGGGACAGTGAAAACCAGCTAGAGCTTTCAGTGCTGGCAGCTTTCCTGTGGGCGCAATCTCTGGACATTTCCAATTTGGCAGCCGGGCTCTGCCAGAGAGAGATACAGAGTGTTGCCCCATTACGAAGCAATGCTTTATCAGAGAGCGAATGTCTGTGTGGCAGCGAATGCAGTTCCAAGGGACAGTGAAAACCAGCTACAGCTTTCAGTGCTGGCAGCTTTCCTGTGGGCGGAATCTCTGGACGTTTCCAATTTGGCAGCCGGGC
This sequence comes from Mycteria americana, assembly GCF_035582795.1. Classification (NCBI taxonomy): domain Eukaryota; kingdom Metazoa; phylum Chordata; class Aves; order Ciconiiformes; family Ciconiidae; genus Mycteria; species Mycteria americana. Next base: position 538,822 of record NW_027445640.1, read on the forward strand.
TCTGCCACAGAGAGATACAGAGTGTTGCCCCATTACCAAGCAATGCTTTAGCAGAGCGCGAATGTCTGTGTGGCAGCGAATGCAGTTCCAAGGGACAGTGAAAACCAGCTAGAGCTTTCAGTGCTGGCAGCTTTCCTGTGGGCGCAATCTCTGGACGTTTCCAATTTGGCAGCCGGGCTCTGCCAGAGAGAGATACAGAGTGTTGCCCCATTAGGAAGAAATGCTTTAGCAGAGCGCGAATGTCTGTGTGGCAGCGAATGCAGTTCCAAGGGACAGTGAAAACCAGCTAGAGCTTTCAGTGCTGGCAGCTTTCCTGTGGGCGCAATCTCTGGACGTTTCCAATTTGGCAGCCGGGCTCTGCCAGAGAGAGATACAGAGTGTTGCCCAATTGGGAAGCAAAGCTTTAGCAGAGCGCGAATGTCTGTGTGGCAGCGAATGCAGTTCCAAGGGACAGTGAAAACCAGCTAGAGCTTTCAGTGCTGGCAGCTTTCCTGTGGGCGCAATCTCTGGACGTTTCCAATTTGGCAGCCGGGCTCTGCCACAGAGAGATAGAGAGTGTTGCCCAATTAGGAAGCAATGCTTTAGCAGAGCGCGAATGTCTGTGTGGCAGCGAATGCAGTTCCAAGGGACAGTGAAAACCAGCTAGAGCTTTCAGTGCTGGCAGCTTTCCTGTGGGCGCAATCTCTGGACATTTCCAATTTGGCAGCCGGGCTCTGCCAGAGAGAGATACAGAGTGTTGCCCCATTACGAAGCAAAGCTTTAGCAGAGCGCGAATGTCTGTGTGGCAGCGAATGCAGTGCCAAGGGACAGTGAAAACCAGCTAGAGCTTTCAGTGCTGGCAGCTTTCCTGTGGGCGCAATCTCTGGACGTTTCCAATTTGGCAGCCGGGCTCTGCCAGAGAGAGATACAGAGTGTTGCCCCATTACGAAGCAATGCTTTAGCAGAGCGCGAATGTCTGTGTGGCAGCGAATGCAGTTCCAAGGGACAGTGAAAACCAGCTAGAGCTTTCAGTGCTGGCAGCTTTCCTGTGGGCGCAATCTCTGGACGTTTCCAATTTGGCAGCCGGGCTCTGCCACAGAGAGATACAGAGTGTTGCCCCCTTACCAAGCAATGCTTTAGCAGAGCGCGAATGTCTGTGTGGCAGCGAATGCAGTTCCAAGGGACAGTGAAAACCAGCTAGAGCTTTCAGTGCTGGCAGCTTTCCTGTGGGCGCAATGTGTGGACGTTTCCAATTTGGCAGCCGGGCTCTGCCAGAGAGAGATACAGAGTGTTGCCCCATTACGAAGCAATGCTTTAGCAGAGCGCGAATGTCTGTGTGGCAGCGAATGCAGTTCCAAGGGACAGTGAAAACCAGCTAGAGCTTTCAGTGCTGACAGCTTTCCTGTGGGCGCAATCTCTGGACGTTTCCAATTTCACTGCCGGGCTCTGCCACAGAGAGATACAGAGTGTTGCCCCCTTACCAAGCAATGCTTTAGCAGAGCGCGAATGTCTGTGTGGCAGCGAATGCAGTTCCAAGGGACAGTGAAAACCAGCTAGAGCTTTCAGTGCTGGCAGCTTTCCTGTGGGCGCAATGTGTGGACGTTTCCAATTTGGCAGCCGGGCTCTGCCAGAGAGAGATACAGAGTGTTGCCCCATTACGAAGCAATGCTTTAGCAGAGCGCGAATGTCTGTGTGGCAGCGAATGCAGTTCCAAGGGACAGTGAAAACCAGCTAGAGCTTTCAGTGCTGACAGCTTTCCTGTGGGCGCAATCTCTGGACGTTTCCAATTTCACTGCCGGGCTCTGCCAGAGAGAGATACAGAGTGTTGCCCCATTAGGAAGCAATGCTTTAGCAGAGCGCGAATGTCTGTGTGGCAGCGAATGCAGTTCCAAGGGACAGTGAAAACCAGCTAGAGCTTTCAGTGCTGGCAGCTTTCCTGTGGGCGCAATGTCTGGACGTTTCCAATTTGGCAGCCGGGCTCTGCCAGAGAGAGATACAGAGTGTTGCCCCATTACGAAGCAAAGCTTTAGCAGAGCGCGAATGTCTGTGTGGCAGCGAATGCAGTGCCAAGGGACAGTGAAAACCAGCTAGAGCTTTCAGTGCTGGCAGCTTTCCTGTGGGCGCAATCTCTGGACGTTTCCAATTTGGCAGCCGGGCTCTGCCACAGAGAGATACAGAGTGTTGCCCCCTTACCAAGCAATGCTTTAGCAGAGCGCGAATGTCTGTGTGGCAGCGAATGCAGTTCCAAGGGACAGTGAAAACCAGCTAGAGCTTTCAGTGCTGGCAGCTTTCCTGTGGGCGCAATCTCTGGACGTTTCCAATTTGGCAGCCGGGCTCTGCCACAGAGAGATACAGAGTGTTGCCCCATTACGAAGCAATGCTTTAGCAGAGCGCGAATGTCTGTGTGGCAGCGAATGCAGTTCCAAGGGACAGTGAAAACCAGCTAAGTTTTCAGTGCTGGCAGCTTTCCTGTGGGCGCAATGTCTGGACGTTTCCAATTTGGCAGCCGGGCTCTGCCAGAGAGAGATACAGAGTGTTGCCCCATTACGAAGCAATGCTTTAGCAGAGCGCGAATGTCTGTGTGGCAGCGAATGCAGTTCCAAGGGACAGTGAAAACCAGCTAGAGCTTTCAGTGCTGGCAGATTTCCTGTGGGCGCAATCTCTGGACGTTTCCAATTTGGCAGCCGGGCTCTGCCAGAGACAGATACAGAGTGTTGCCCCATTAGGAAGAAATGCTGTAGCAGAGCGCGAATGTCTGTGTGGCAGCGAATGCAGTTCCAAGGGACAGTGAAAACCAGCTAGAGCTTTCAGTGCTGGCAGCTTTCCTGTGGGCGCAATCTCTGGACATTTCCAATTTGGCAGCCGGGCTCTGCCACAGAGAGATACAGAGTGTTGCCCCATTAGGAAGAAATGCTTTAGCAGAGCGCGAATGTCTGTGTGGCAGCGAATGCAGTTCCAAGGGACAGTGAAAACCAGCTAGAGCTTTCAGTGCTGGCAGCTTTCCTGTGGGCGCAATCTCTGGACGTTTCCAATTTGGCAGCCGGGCTCTGCCAGAGAGAGATACAGAGTGTTGCCCCATTAGGAAGAAATGCTTTAGCAGAGCGCGAATGTCTGTGTGGCAGCGAATGCAGTTCCAAGGGACAGTGAAAACCAGCTAGAGCTTTCAGTGCTGGCAGCTTTCCTGTGGGCGCAATCTCTGGACGTTTCCAATTTGGCAGCCGGGTTCTGCCAGAGAGAGATACAGAGTGTTGCCCCATTACGAAGCAATGCTTTAGCAGAGCGCGAATGTCTGTGTGGCAGCGAATGCAGTTCCAAGGGACAGTGAAAACCAGCTAGAGCTTTCAGTGCTGGCAGCTTTCCTGTGGGCGCAATCTCTGGACGTTTCCAATTTGGCAGCCGGGCTCTGCCACAGAGAGATACAGAGTGTTGCCCCATTACCAAGCAATGCTTTAGCAGAGCGCGAATGTCTGTGTGGCAGCGAATGCAGTTCCAAGGGACAGTGAAAACCAGCTACAGCTTTCAGTGCTGGCAGCTTTCCTGTGGGCGCAATCTCTGGACGTTTCCAATTTGGCAGCCGGGCTCTGCCACAGAGAGATACAGAGTGTTGCCCCATTACGAAGCAATGCTTTAGCAGAGCGCGAATGTCTGTGTGGCAGCGAATGCAGTTCCAAGGGACAGTGAAAACCAGCTAGAGCTTTCAGTGCTGGCAGCTTTCCTGTGGGCGCAATCTCTGGACGTTTCCAATTTGGCAGCCGGGCTCTGCCAGAGAGAGATTCAGAGTGTTGCCCCATTACGAAGCAATGCTTTAGCAGAGCGCGAATGTCTGTGTGGCAGCGAATGCAGTTCCAAGGGACAGTGAAAACCAGCTAAGTTTTCAGTGCTGGCAGCTTTCCTGTGGGCGCAATGTCTGGACGTTTCCAATTTGGCAGCCGGGCTCTGCCAGAGAGAGATACAGAATGTTGCCCCATTACGAAGCAATGCTTTAGCAGAGCGCGAATGTCTGTGTGGCAGCGAATGCAGTTCCAAGGGACAGTGAAAACCAGCTAGAGCTTTCAGTGCTGGCAGCTTTCCTGTGGGCGCAATCTCTGGACGTTTCCAATTTGGCAGCCGGGCTCTGCCAGAGAGAGATACAGAGTGTTGCCCCATTACGAAGCAATGCTTTAGCAGAGCGCGAATGTCTGTGTGGCAGCGAATGCAGTTCCAAGGGACAGTGAAAACCAGCTACAGCTTTCAGTGCTGGCAGCTTTCCTGTGGGCGCAATCTCTGGACGTTTCCAATTTGGCAGCCGGGCTCTGCCACAGAGAGATACAGAGTGTTGCCCCATTACAAAGCAAAGCTTTAGCAGAGCGCGAATGTCTGTGTGGCAGCGAATGCAGTTCCAAGGGACAGTGAAAACCAGCTAGAGCTTTCAGTGCTGGCAGCTTTCCTGTGGGCGCAATCTCTGGACGTTTCCAATTTGGCAGCCGGGCTCACCAGAGAGAGATACACAGTGTTGCCCCCTTACCAAGCAATGCTTTAGCAGAGCGCGAATGTCTGTGTGGCAGCGAATGCAGTTCCAAGGGACAGTGAAAACCAGCTAGAGCTTTCAGTGCTGGCAGCTTTCCTGTGGGCGCAATCTCTGGACGTTTCCAATTTGGCAGCCGGGCTCTGCCAGAGAGAGATACAGAGTGTTGCCCCATTACCAAGCAATGCTTTAGCAGAGCGCGAATGTCTGTGTGGCAGCGAATGCAGTGCCAAGGGACAGTGAAAACCAGCTAGAGCTTTCAGTGCTGGCAGCTTTCCTGTGGGCGCAATCTCTGGACGTTTCCAATTTGGCAGCCGGGCTCTGCCAGAGAGAGATACAGAGTGTTGCCCCCTTACCAAGCAATGCTTTAGCAGAGCGCGAATGTCTGTGTGGCAGCGAATGCAGTTCCAAGGGACAGTGAAAACCAGCTAGAGCTTTCAGTGCTGGCAGCTTTCCTGTGGGCGCAATCTCTGGACGTTTCCAATTTGGCAGCCGGGCTCTGCCACAGAGAGATACAGAGTGTTGCCCCCTTACCAAGCAATGCTTTAGCAGAGCGCGAATGTCTGTGTGGCAGCGAATGCAGTGCCAAGGGACAGTGAAAACCAGCTAGAGCTTTCAGTGCTGGCAGCTTTCCTGTGGGCGCAATCTCTGGACGTTTCCAATTTGGCAGCCGGGCTCTGCCAGAGAGAGATACAGAGTGTTGCCCCATTACGAAGCAATGCTTTATCAGAGCGCGAATGTCTGTGTGGCAGCGAATGCAGTTCCAAGGGACAGTGAAAACCAGCTAGAGCTTTCAGTGCTGGCAGCTTTCCTGTGGGCGGAATCTCTGGACATTTCCAATTTGGCAGCCGGGCTCTGCCACAGAGAGATACAGAGTGTTGCCCCATTACCAAGCAATGCTTTAGCAGAGCGCGAATGTCTGTGTGGCAGCGAATGCAGTTCCAAGGGACAGTGAAAACCAGCTAGAGCTTTCAGTGCTGGCAGCTTTCCTGTGGGCGCAATCTCTGGACGTTTCCAATTTGGCAGCCGGGCTCTGCCAGAGAGAGATACAGAGTGTTGCCCCATTAGGAAGAAATGCTTTAGCAGAGCGCGAATGTCTGTGTGGCAGCGAATGCAGTTCCAAGGGACAGTGAAAACCAGCTAGAGCTTTCAGTGCTGGCAGCTTTCCTGTGGGCGCAATCTCTGGACGTTTCCAATTTGGCAGCCGGGCTCTGCCAGAGAGAGATACAGAGTGTTGCCCAATTGGGAAGCAAAGCTTTAGCAGAGCGCGAATGTCTGTGTGGAAGCGAATGCAGTTCCAAGGGACAGTGAAAACCAGCTAGAGCTTTCAGTGCTGGCAGCTTTCCTGTGGGCGCAATCTCTGGACGTTTCCAATTTGGCAGCCGGGCTCTGCCACAGAGAGATAGAGAGTGTTGCCCAATTAGGAAGCAATGCTTTAGCAGAGCGCGAATGTCTGTGTGGCAGCGAATGCAGTGCCAAGGGACAGTGAAAACCAGCTAGAGCTTTCAGTGCTGGCAGCTTTCCTGTGGGCGCAATCTCTGGACGTTTCCAATTTGGCAGCCGGGCTCTGCCACAGAGAGATACAGAGTGTTGCCCCATTACAAAGCAAAGCTTTAGCAGAGCGCGAATGTCTGTGTGGCAGCGAATGCAGTTCCAAGGGACAGTGAAAACCAGCTAGAGCTTTCAGTGCTGGCAGCTTTCCTGTGGGCGCAATCTCTGGACGTTTCCAATTTGGCAGCCGGGCTCACCAGAGAGAGATACACAGTGTTGCCCCCTTACCAAGCAATGCTTTAGCAGAGCGCGAATGTCTGTGTGGCAGCGAATGCAGTTCCAAGGGACAGTGAAAACCAGCTAGAGCTTTCAGTGCTGGCAGCTTTCCTGTGGGCGCAATCTCTGGACGTTTCCAATTTGGCAGCCGGGCTCTGCCAGAGAGAGATACAGAGTGTTGCCCCCTTACCAAGCAATGCTTTAGCAGAGCGCGAATGTCTGTGTGGCAGCGAATGCAGTTCCAAGGGACAGTGAAAACCAGCTAGAGCTTTCAGTGCTGGCAGCTTTCCTGTGGGCGCAATCTCTGGACGTTTCCAATTTGGCAGCCGGGCTCTGCCACAGAGAGATACAGAGTGTTGCCCCCTTACCAAGCAATGCTTTAGCAGAGCGCGAATGTCTGTGTGGCAGCGAATGCAGTGCCAAGGGACAGTGAAAACCAGCTAGAGCTTTCAGTGCTGGCAGCTTTCCTGTGGGCGCAATCTCTGGACATTTCCAATTTGGCAGCCGGGCTCTGCCAGAGAGAGATACAGAGTGTTGCCCCATTACGAAGCAATGCTTTATCAGAGAGCGAATGTCTGTGTGGCAGCGAATGCAGTTCCAAGGGACAGTGAAAACCAGCTACAGCTTTCAGTGCTGGCAGCTTTCCTGTGGGCGGAATCTCTGGACGTTTCCAATTTGGCAGCCGGGCTCTGCCACAGAGAGATACAGAGTGTTGCCCCATTACCAAGCAATGCTTTAGCAGAGCGCGAATGTCTGTGTGGCAGCGAATGCAGTTCCAAGGGACAGTGAAAACCAGCTAGAGCTTTCAGTGCTGGCAGCTTTCCTGTGGGCGCAATCTCTGGACGTTTCCAATTTGGCAGCCGGGCTCTGCCAGAGAGAGATACAGAGTGTTGCCCCATTAGGAAGAAATGCTTTAGCAGAGCGCGAATGTCTGTGTGGCAGCGAATGCAGTTCCAAGGGACAGTGAAAACCAGCTAGAGCTTTCAGTGCTGGCAGCTTTCCTGTGGGCGCAATCTCTGGACGTTTCCAATTTGGCAGCCGGGCTCTGCCAGAGAGAGATACAGAGTGTTGCCCAATTGGGAAGCAAAGCTTTAGCAGAGCGCGAATGTCTGTGTGGCAGCGAATGCAGTTCCAAGGGACAGTGAAAACCAGCTAGAGCTTTCAGTGCTGGCAGCTTTCCTGTGGGCGCAATCTCTGGACGTTTCCAATTTGGCAGCCGGGCTCTGCCACAGAGAGATAGAGAGTGTTGCCCAATTAGGAAGCAATGCTTTAGCAGAGCGCGAATGTCTGTGTGGCAGCGAATGCAGTTCCAAGGGACAGTGAAAACCAGCTAGAGCTTTCAGTGCTGGCAGCTTTCCTGTGGGCGCAATCTCTGGACATTTCCAATTTGGCAGCCGGGCTCTGCCAGAGAGAGATACAGAGTGTTGCCCCATTACGAAGCAAAGCTTTAGCAGAGCGCGAATGTCTGTGTGGCAGCGAATGCAGTGCCAAGGGACAGTGAAAACCAGCTAGAGCTTTCAGTGCTGGCAGCTTTCCTGTGGGCGCAATCTCTGGACGTTTCCAATTTGGCAGCCGGGCTCTGCCAGAGAGAGATACAGAGTGTTGCCCCATTACGAAGCAATGCTTTATCAGAGCGCGAATGTCTGTGTGGCAGCGAATGCAGTTCCAAGGGACAGTGAAAACCAGCTAGAGCTTTCAGTGCTGGCAGCTTTCCTGTGGGCGCAATCTCTGGACGTTTCCAATTTGGCAGCCGGGCTCTGCCAGAGAGAGATACAGAGTGTTGCCCAATTGGGAAGCAAAGCTTTAGCAGAGCGCGAATGTCTGTGTGGAAGCGAATGCAGTTCCAAGGGACAGTGAAAACCAGCTAGAGCTTTCAGTGCTGGCAGCTTTCCTGTGGGCGCAATCTCTGGACGTTTCCAATTTGGCAGCCGGGCTCTGCCACAGAGAGATAGAGAGTGTTGCCCAATTAGGAAGCAATGCTTTAGCAGAGCGCGAATGTCTGTGTGGCAGCGAATGCAGTGCCAAGGGACAGTGAAAACCAGCTAGAGCTTTCAGTGCTGGCAGCTTTCCTGTGGGCGCAATCTCTGGACGTTTCCAATTTGGCAGCCGGGCTCTGCCACAGAGAGATACAGAGTGTTGCCCCATTACAAAGCAAAGCTTTAGCAGAGCGCGAATGTCTGTGTGGCAGCGAATGCAGTTCCAAGGGACAGTGAAAACCAGCTAGAGCTTTCAGTGCTGGCAGCTTTCCTGTGGGCGCAATCTCTGGACGTTTCCAATTTGGCAGCCGGGCTCACCAGAGAGAGATACACAGTGTTGCCCCCTTACCAAGCAATGCTTTAGCAGAGCGCGAATGTCTGTGTGGCAGCGAATGCAGTTCCAAGGGACAGTGAAAACCAGCTAGAGCTTTCAGTGCTGGCAGCTTTCCTGTGGGCGCAATCTCTGGACGTTTCCAATTTGGCAGCCGGGCTCTGCCAGAGAGAGATACAGAGTGTTGCCCCCTTACCAAGCAATGCTTTAGCAGAGCGCGAATGTCTGTGTGGCAGCGAATGCAGTTCCAAGGGACAGTGAAAACCAGCTAGAGCTTTCAGTGCTGGCAGCTTTCCTGTGGGCGCAATCTCTGGACGTTTCCAATTTGGCAGCCGGGCTCTGCCACAGAGAGATACAGAGTGTTGCCCCCTTACCAAGCAATGCTTTAGCAGAGCGCGAATGTCTGTGTGGCAGCGAATGCAGTGCCAAGGGACAGTGAAAACCAGCTAGAGCTTTCAGTGCTGGCAGCTTTCCTGTGGGCGCAATCTCTGGACATTTCCAATTTGGCAGCCGGGCTCTGCCAGAGAGAGATACAGAGTGTTGCCCCATTACGAAGCAATGCTTTATCAGAGAGCGAATGTCTGTGTGGCAGCGAATGCAGTTCCAAGGGACAGTGAAAACCAGCTACAGCTTTCAGTGCTGGCAGCTTTCCTGTGGGCGGAATCTCTGGACGTTTCCAATTTGGCAGCCGGGCTCTGCCACAGAGAGATACAGAGTGTTGCCCCATTACCAAGCAATGCTTTAGCAGAGCGCGAATGTCTGTGTGGCAGCGAATGCAGTTCCAAGGGACAGTGAAAACCAGCTAGAGCTTTCAGTGCTGGCAGCTTTCCTGTGGGCGCAATCTCTGGACGTTTCCAATTTGGCAGCCGGGCTCTGCCAGAGAGAGATACAGAGTGTTGCCCCATTAGGAAGAAATGCTTTAGCAGAGCGCGAATGTCTGTGTGGCAGCGAATGCAGTTCCAAGGGACAGTGAAAACCAGCTAGAGCTTTCAGTGCTGGCAGCTTTCCTGTGGGCGCAATCTCTGGACGTTTCCAATTTGGCAGCCGGGCTCTGCCAGAGAGAGATACAGAGTGTTGCCCAATTGGGAAGCAAAGCTTTAGCAGAGCGCGAATGTCTGTGTGGCAGCGAATGCAGTTCCAAGGGACAGTGAAAACCAGCTAGAGCTTTCAGTGCTGGCAGCTTTCCTGTGGGCGCAATCTCTGGACGTTTCCAATTTGGCAGCCGGGCTCTGCCACAGAGAGATAGAGAGTGTTGCCCAATTAGGAAGCAATGCTTTAGCAGAGCGCGAATGTCTGTGTGGCAGCGAATGCAGTTCCAAGGGACAGTGAAAACCAGCTAGAGCTTTCAGTGCTGGCAGCTTTCCTGTGGGCGCAATCTCTGGACATTTCCAATTTGGCAGCCGGGCTCTGCCAGAGAGAGATACAGAGTGTTGCCCCATTACGAAGCAAAGCTTTAGCAGAGCGCGAATGTCTGTGTGGCAGCGAATGCAGTGCCAAGGGACAGTGAAAACCAGCTAGAGCTTTCAGTGCTGGCAGCTTTCCTGTGGGCGCAATCTCTGGACGTTTCCAATTTGGCAGCCGGGCTCTGCCAGAGAGAGATACAGAGTGTTGCCCCATTACGAAGCAATGCTTTAGCAGAGCGCGAATGTCTGTGTGGCAGCGAATGCAGTTCCAAGGGACAGTGAAAACCAGCTAGAGCTTTCAGTGCTGGCAGCTTTCCTGTGGGCGCAATCTCTGGACGTTTCCAATTTGGCAGCCGGGCTCTGCCACAGAGAGATACAGAGTGTTGCCCCCTTACCAAGCAATGCTTTAGCAGAGCGCGAATGTCTGTGTGGCAGCGAATGCAGTTCCAAGGGACAGTGAAAACCAGCTAGAGCTTTCAGTGCTGGCAGCTTTCCTGTGGGCGCAATGTGTGGACGTTTCCAATTTGGCAGCCGGGCTCTGCCAGAGAGAGATACAGAGTGTTGCCCCATTACGAAGCAATGCTTTAGCAGAGCGCGAATGTCTGTGTGGCAGCGAATGCAGTTCCAAGGGACAGTGAAAACCAGCTAGAGCTTTCAGTGCTGACAGCTTTCCTGTGGGCGCAATCTCTGGACGTTTCCAATTTCACTGCCGGGCTCTGCCAGAGAGAGATACAGAGTGTTGCCCCATTAGGAAGCAATGCTTTAGCAGAGCGCGAATGTCTGTGTGGCAGCGAATGCAGTTCCAAGGGACAGTGAAAACCAGCTAGAGCTTTCAGTGCTGGCAGCTTTCCTGTGGGCGCAATGTCTGGACGTTTCCAATTTGGCAGCCGGGCTCTGCCAGAGAGAGATACAGAGTGTTGCCCCATTAGGAAGCAATGCTTTAGCAGAGCGCGAATGTCTGTGTGGCAGCGAATGCAGTTCCAAGGGACAGTGAAAACCAGCTAGAGCTTTCAGTGCTGGCAGCTTTCCTGTGGGCGCAATCTCTGGACGTTTCCAATTTGGCAGCCGGGCTCTGCCAGAGAGAGATACAGAGTGTTGCCCAATTAGGAAGCAATGCTTTAGCAGAGCGCGAATGTCTGTGTGGCAGCGAATGCAGTTCCAAGGGACAGTGAAAACCAGCTAGAGCTTTCAGTGCTGGCAGCTTTCCTGTGGGCGCAATCTCTGGACATTTCCAATTTGGCAGCCGGGCTCTGCCAGAGAGAGATACAGAGTGTTGCCCCATTACGAAGCAAAGCTTTAGCAGAGCGCGAATGTCTGTGTGGCAGCGAATGCAGTGCCAAGGGACAGTGAAAACCAGCTAGAGCTTTCAGTGCTGGCAGCTTTCCTGTGGGCGCAATCTCTGGACGTTTCCAATTTGGCAGCCGGGCTCTGCCACAGAGAGATACAGAGTGTTGCCCCCTTACCAAGCAATGCTTTAGCAGAGCGCGAATGTCTGTGTGGCAGCGAATGCAGTTCCAAGGGACAGTGAAAACCAGCTAGAGCTTTCAGTGCTGGCAGCTTTCCTGTGGGCGCAATCTCTGGACGTTTCCAATTTGGCAGCCGGGCTCTGCCACAGAGAGATACAGAGTGTTGCCCCCTTACCAAGCAATGCTTTAGCAGAGCGCGAATGTCTGTGTGGCAGCGAATGCAGTTCCAAGGGACAGTGAAAACCAGCTAGAGCTTTCAGTGCTGGCAGCTTTCCTGTGGGCGCAATGTGTGGACGTTTCCAATTTGGCAGCCGGGCTCTGCCAGAGAGAGATACAGAGTGTTGCCCCATTACGAAGCAATGCTTTAGCAGAGCGCGAATGTCTGTGTGGCAGCGAATGCAGTTCCAAGGGACAGTGAAAACCAGCTAGAGCTTTCAGTGCTGACAGCTTTCCTGTGGGCGCAATCTCTGGACGTTTCCAATTTCACTGCCGGGCTCTGCCAGAGAGAGATACAGAGTGTTGCCCCATTAGGAAGCAATGCTTTAGCAGAGCGCGAATGTCTGTGTGGCAGCGAATGCAGTTCCAAGGGACAGTGAAAACCAGCTAGAGCTTTCAGTGCTGGCAGCTTTCCTGTGGGCGCAATCTCTGGACGTTTCCAATTTGGCAGCCGGGCTCTGCCAGAGAGAGATAAAGAGTGTTGCCCAATTAGGAAGCAATGCTTTAGCAGAGCGCGAATGTCTGTGTGGCAGCGAATGCAGTTCCAAGGGACAGTGAAAACCAGCTAGAGCTTTCAGTGCTGGCAGCTTTCCTGTGGGCGCAATCTCTGGACATTTCCAATTTGGCAGCCGGGCTCTGCCAGAGAGAGATACAGAGTGTTGCCCCATTACGAAGCAAAGCTTTAGCAGAGCGCGAATGTCTGTGTGGCAGCGAATGCAGTGCCAAGGGACAGTGAAAACCAGCTAGAGCTTTCAGTGCTGGCAGCTTTCCTGTGGGCGCAATCTCTGGACGTTTCCAATTTGGCAGCCGGGCTCTGCCACAGAGAGATACAGAGTGTTGCCCCCTTACCAAGCAATGCTTTAGCAGAGCGCGAATGTCTGTGTGGCAGCGAATGCAGTTCCAAGGGATAGTGAAAACCAGCTAGAGCTTTCAGTGCTGGCAGCTTTCCTGTGGGCGCAATCTCTGGACGTTTCCAATTTGGCAGCCGGGCTCTGCCACAGAGAGATACAGAGTGTTGCCCAATTGGGAAGCAAAGCTTTAGCAGAGCGCGAATGTCTGTGTGGCAGCGAATGCAGTTCCAAGGGACAGTGAAAACCAGCTAGAGCTTTCAGTGCTGGCAGCTTTCCTGTGGGCGCAATCTCTGGACATTTCCAATTTGGCAGCCGGGCTCTGCCAGAGCGAGATACAGAGTGTTGCCCCATTACGAAGCAAAGCTTTAGCAGAGCGCGAATGTCTGTGTGGCAGCGAATGCAGTTCCAAGGGACAGTGAAAACCAGCTAGAGCTTTCAGTGCTGGCAGCTTTCCTGTGGGCGCAATCTCTGGACATTTCCAATTTGGCAGCCGGGCTCTGCCAGAGAGAGATACAGAGTGTTGCCCCATTACGAAGCAAAGCTTTAGCAGAGCGCGAATGTCTGTGTGGCAGCGAATGCAGTGCCAAGGGACAGTGAAAACCAGCTAGAGCTTTCAGTGCTGGCAGCTTTCCTGTGGGCGCAATCTCTGGACGTTTCCAATTTGGCAGCCGGGCTCTGCCACAGAGAGATACAGAGTGTTGCCCCATTACGAAGCAATGCTTTAGCAGAGCGCGAATGTCTGTGTGGCAGCGAATGCAGTTCCAAGGGACAGTGAAAACCAGCTAGAGCTTTCAGTGCTGGCAGCTTTCCTGTGGGCGCAATCTCTGGACGTTTCCAATTTGGCAGCCGGGCTCTGCCAGAGAGAGATACAGAGTGTTGCCCCATTACAAAGCAATGCTTTAGCAGAGCGCGAATGTCTGTGTGGCAGCGAATGCAGTTCCAAGGGACAGTGAAAACCAGCTAGAGCTTTCAGTGCTGGCAGCTTTCCTGTGGGCGCAATCTCTGGACGTTTCCAATTTGGCAGCCGGGCTCTGCCAGAGAGAGATACAGAGTGTTGCCCCCTTACCAAGCAATGCTTTAGCAGAGCGCGAATGTCTGTGTGGCAGCGAATGCAGTTCCAAGGGACAGTGAAAACCAGCTAGAGCTTTCAGTGCTGGCAGCTTTCCTGTGGGCGCAATCTCTGGACGTTTCCAATTTGGCAGCCGGGCTCTGCCAGAGACAGATACAGAGTGTTGCCCCATTACGAAGCAAAGCTTTAGCAGAGCGCGAATGTCTGTGTGGCAGCGAATGCAGTTCCAAGGGACAGTGAAAACCAGCTAGAGCTTTCAGTGCTGGCAGCTTTCCTGTGGGCGCAATCTCTGGACGTTTCCAATTTGGCAGCCGGGCTCTGCCAGAGAGAGATACAGAGTGTTGCCCCATTACAAAGCAATGCTTTATCAGAGCGCGAATGTCTGTGTGGCAGCGAATGCAGTTCCAAGGGACAGTGAAAACCAGCTACAGCTTTCAGTGCTGGCAGCTTTCCTGTGGGCGGAATCTCTGGACGTTTCCAATTTGGCAGCCGGGCTCTGCCACAGAGAGATACAGAGTGTTGCCCCATTACCAAGCAATGCTTTAGCAGAGCGCGAATGTCTGTGTGGCAGCGAATGCAGTTCCAAGGGACAGTGAAAACCAGCTAGAGCTTTCAGTGCTGGCAGCTTTCCTGTGGGCGCAATCTCTGGACGTTTCCAATTTGGCAGCCGGGCTCTGCCAGAGAGAGATACAGAGTGTTGCCCCATTACGAAGCAATGCTTTAGCAGAGCGCGAATGTCTGTGTGGCAGCGAATGCAGTTCCAAGGGACAGTGAAAACCAGCTAGAGCTTTCAGTGCTGGCAGCTTTCCTGTGGGCGCAATCTCTGGACGTTTCCAATTTGGCAGCCGGGCTCTGCCAGAGAGAGATACAGAGTGTTGCCCAATTGGGAAGCAAAGCTTTAGCAGAGCGCGAATGTCTGTGTGGCAGCGAATGCAGTTCCAAGGGACAGTGAAAACCAGCTAGAGCTTTCAGTGCTGGCAGCTTTCCTGTGGGCGCAATCTCTGGACGTTTCCAATTTGGCAGCCGGGCTCTGCCAGAGACAGATACAGAGTGTTGCCCCATTACGAAGCAAAGCTTTAGCAGAGCGCGAATGTCTGTGTGGCAGCGAATGCAGTTCCAAGGGACGGTGAAAACCAGCTACAGCTTTCAGTGCTGGCAGCTTTCCTGTGGGCGCAATCTCTGGACGTTTCCAATTTGGCAGCCGGGCTCTGCCAGAGAGAGATACAGAGTGTTGCCCCATTACAAAGCAATGCTTTATCAGAGCGCGAATGTCTGTGTGGCAGCGAATGCAGTTCCAAGGGACAGTGAAAACCAGCTAGAGCTTTCAGTGCTGGCAGCTTTCCTGTGGGCGCAATCTCTGGACGTTTCCAATTTGGCAGCCGGGCTCTGCCAGAGAGAGATACAGAGTGTTGCCCAATTGGGAAGCAAAGCTTTAGCAGAGCGCGAATGTCTGTGTGGCAGCGAATGCAGTTCCAAGGGACAGTGAAAACCAGCTAGAGCTTTCAGTGCTGGCAGCTTTCCTGTGGGCGCAATCTCTGGACGTTTCCAATTTGGCAGCCGGGCTCTGCCAGAGACAGATACAGAGTGTTGCCCCATTACGAAGCAAAGCTTTAGCAGAGCGCGAATGTCTGTGTGGCAGCGAATGCAGTTCCAAGGGACAGTGAAAACCAGCTAGAGCTTTCAGTGCTGGCAGCTTTCCTGTGGGCGCAATCTCTGGACGTTTCCAATTTGGCAGCCGGGCTCTGCCAGAGAGAGATACAGAGTGTTGCCCCCTTACCAAGCAATGCTTTAGCAGAGCGCGAATGTCTGTGTGGCAGCGAATGCAGTTCCAAGGGACAGTGAAAACCAGCTAGAGCTTTCAGTGCTGGCAGCTTTCCTGTGGGCGCAATCTCTGGACGTTTCCAATTTGGCAGCCGGGCTCTGCCAGAGAGAGATACAGAGTGTTGCCCCGTTACAAAGCAATGCTTTATCAGAGCGCGAATGTCTGTGTGGCAGCGAATGCAGTTCCAAGGGACAGTGAAAACCAGCTAGAGCTTTCAGTGCTGGCAGCTTTCCTGTGGGCGGAATCTCTGGACGTTTCCAATTTGGCAGCCGGGCTCTGCCACAGAGAGATACAGAGTGTTGCCCCATTACCAAGCAAAGCTTTAGCAGAGCGCGAATGTCTGTGTGGCAGCGAATGCAGTGCCAAGGGACAGTGAAAACCAGCTAGAGCTTTCAGTGCTGGCAGCTTTCCTGTGGGCGCAATCTCTGGACGTTTCCAATTTGGCAGCCGGGCTCTGCCAGAGAGAGATACAGAGTGTTGCCCCATTACGAAGCAATGCTTTAGCAGAGCGCGAATGTCTGTGTGGCAGCGAATGCAGTTCCAAGGGACAGTGAAAACCAGCTAGAGCTTTCAGTGCTGGCAGCTTTCCTGTGGGCGCAATCTCTGGACGTTTCCAATTTGGCAGCCGGGCTCTGCCACAGAGAGATACAGAGTGTTGCCCCCTTACCAAGCAATGCTTTAGCAGAGCGCGAATGTCTGTGTGGCAGCGAATGCAGTTCCAAGGGACAGTGAAAACCAGCTAGAGCTTTCAGTGCTGGCAGCTTTCCTGTGGGCGCAATGTGTGGACGTTTCCAATTTGGCAGCCGGGCTCTGCCAGAGAGAGATACAGAGTGTTGCCCCATTACGAAGCAATGCTTTAGCAGAGCGCGAATGTCTGTGTGGCAGCGAATGCAGTTCCAAGGGACAGTGAAAACCAGCTAGAGCTTTCAGTGCTGACAGCTTTCCTGTGGGCGCAATCTCTGGACGTTTCCAATTTCACTGCCGGGCTCTGCCAGAGAGAGATACAGAGTGTTGCCCCATTAGGAAGCAATGCTTTAGCAGAGCGCGAATGTCTGTGTGGCAGCGAATGCAGTTCCAAGGGACAGTGAAAACCAGCTAGAGCTTTCAGTGCTGGCAGCTTTCCTGTGGGCGCAATGTCTGGACGTTTCCAATTTGGCAGCCGGGCTCTGCCAGAGAGAGATACAGAGTGTTGCCCCATTAGGAAGCAATGCTTTAGCAGAGCGCGAATGTCTGTGTGGCAGCGAATGCAGTTCCAAGGGACAGTGAAAACCAGCTAGAGCTTTCAGTGCTGGCAGCTTTCCTGTGGGCGCAATCTCTGGACGTTTCCAATTTGGCAGCCGGGCTCTGCCAGAGAGAGATAAAGAGTGTTGCCCAATTAGGAAGCAATGCTTTAGCAGAGCGCGAATGTCTGTGTGGCAGCGAATGCAGTTCCAAGGGACAGTGAAAACCAGCTAGAGCTTTCAGTGCTGGCAGCTTTCCTGTGGGCGCAATCTCTGGACGTTTCCAATTTGGCAGCCGGGCTCTGCCACAGAGAGATACAGAGTGTTGCCCCCTTACCAAGCAATGCTTTAGCAGAGCGCGAATGTCTGTGTGGCAGCGAATGCAGTTCCAAGGGATAGTGAAAACCAGCTAGAGCTTTCAGTGCTGGCAGCTTTCCTGTGGGCGCAATCTCTGGACGTTTCCAATTTGGCAGCCGGGCTCTGCCACAGAGAGATACAGAGTGTTGCCCAATTGGGAAGCAAAGCTTTAGCAGAGCGCGAATGTCTGTGTGGCAGCGAATGCAGTTCCAAGGGACAGTGAAAACCAGCTAGAGCTTTCAGTGCTGGCAGCTTTCCTGTGGGCGCAATCTCTGGACATTTCCAATTTGGCAGCCGGGCTCTGCCAGAGCGAGATACAGAGTGTTGCCCCATTACGAAGCAAAGCTTTAGCAGAGCGCGAATGTCTGTGTGGCAGCGAATGCAGTTCCAAGGGACAGTGAAAACCAGCTAGAGCTTTCAGTGCTGGCAGCTTTCCTGTGGGCGCAATCTCTGGACATTTCCAATTTGGCAGCCGGGCTCTGCCAGAGAGAGATACAGAGTGTTGCCCCATTACGAAGCAAAGCTTTAGCAGAGCGCGAATGTCTGTGTGGCAGCGAATGCAGTGCCAAGGGACAGTGAAAACCAGCTAGAGCTTTCAGTGCTGGCAGCTTTCCTGTGGGCGCAATCTCTGGACGTTTCCAATTTGGCAGCCGGGCTCTGCCAGAGAGAGATACAGAGTGTTGCCCCATTACGAAGCAATGCTTTAGCAGAGCGCGAATGTCTGTGTGGCAGCGAATGCAGTTCCAAGGGACAGTGAAAACCAGCTAGAGCTTTCAGTGCTGGCAGCTTTCCTGTGGGCGCAATCTCTGGACGTTTCCAATTTGGCAGCCGGGCTCTGCCAGAGAGAGATACAGAGTGTTGCCCCATTACAAAGCAATGCTTTAGCAGAGCGCGAATGTCTGTGTGGCAGCGAATGCAGTTCCAAGGGACAGTGAAAACCAGCTAGAGCTTTCAGTGCTGGCAGCTTTCCTGTGGGCGCAATCTCTGGACGTTTCCAATTTGGCAGCCGGGCTCTGCCAGAGAGAGATACAGAGTGTTGCCCCCTTACCAAGCAATGCTTTAGCAGAGCGCGAATGTCTGTGTGGCAGCGAATGCAGTTCCAAGGGACAGTGAAAACCAGCTAGAGCTTTCAGTGCTGGCAGCTTTCCTGTGGGCGCAATCTCTGGACGTTTCCAATTTGGCAGCCGGGCTCTGCCAGAGAGAGATACAGAGTGTTGCCCCATTACGAAGCAAAGCTTTAGCAGAGCGCGAATGTCTGTGTGGCAGCGAATGCAGTTCCAAGGGACAGTGAAAACCAGCTAGAGCTTTCAGTGCTGGCAGCTTTCCTGTGGGCGCAATCTCTGGACGTTTCCAATTTGGCAGCCGGGCTCTGCCAGAGAGAGATACAGAGTGTTGCCCCCTTACCAAGCAATGCTTTAGCAGAGCGCTAATGTCTGTGTGGCAGCGAATGCAGTTCCAAGGGACAGTGAAAACCAGCTAGAGCTTTCAGTGCTGGCAGCTTTCCTGTGGGCGCAATCTCTGGACGTTTCCAATTTGGCAGCCGGGCTCTGCCAGAGAGAGATACAGAGTGTTGCCCCATTACAAAGCAATGCTTTATCACAGCGCGAATGTCTGTGTGGCAGCGAATGCAGTTCCAAGGGACAGTGAAAACCAGCTACAGCTTTCAGTGCTGGCAGCTTTCCTGTGGGCGGAATCTCTGGACGTTTCCAATTTGGCAGCCGGGCTCTGCCACAGAGAGATACAGAGTGTTGCCCCATTACCAAGCAATGCTTTAGCAGAGCGCGAATGTCTGTGTGGCAGCGAATGCAGTTCCAAGGGACAGTGAAAACCAGCTAGAGCTTTCAGTGCTGGCAGCTTTCCTGTGGGCGCAATCTCTGGACGTTTCCAATTTGGCAGCCGGGCTCTGCCAGAGAGAGATACAGAGTGTTGCCCCATTACGAAGCAATGCTTTAGCAGAGCGCGAATGTCTGTGTGGCAGCGAATGCAGTTCCAAGGGACAGTGAAAACCAGCTAGAGCTTTCAGTGCTGGCAGCTTTCCTGTGGGCGCAATCTCTGGACATTTCCAATTTGGCAGCCGGGCTCTGCCAGAGAGAGATACAGAGTGTTGCCCAATTGGGAAGCAAAGCTTTAGCAGAGCGCGAATGTCTGTGTGGCAGCGAATGCAGTTCCAAGGGACAGTGAAAACCAGCTAGAGCTTTCAGTGCTGGCAGCTTTCCTGTGGGCGCAATCTCTGGACGTTTCCAATTTGGCAGCCGGGCTCTGCCAGAGACAGATACAGAGTGTTGCCCCATTACGAAGCAAAGCTTTAGCAGAGCGCGAATGTCTGTGTGGCAGCGAATGCAGTTCCAAGGGACAGTGAAAACCAGCTACAGCTTTCAGTGCTGGCAGCTTTCCTGTGGGCGCAATCTCTGGACGTTTCCAATTTGGCAGCCGGGCTCTGCCAGAGAGAGATACAGAGTGTTGCCCCATTACAAAGCAATGCTTTATCAGAGCGCGAATGTCTGTGTGGCAGCGAATGCAGTTCCAAGGGACAGTGAAAACCAGCTACAGCTTTCAGTGCTGGCAGCTTTCCTGTGGGCGGAATCTCTGGACGTTTCCAATTTGGCAGCCGGGCTCTGCCACAGAGAGATACAGAGTGTTGCCCCATTACCAAGCAATGCTTTAGCAGAGCGCGAATGTCTGTGTGGCAGCGAATGCAGTTCCAAGGGACAGTGAAAACCAGCTAGAGCTTTCAGTGCTGGCAGCTTTCCTGTGGGCGCAATCTCTGGACGTTTCCAATTTGGCAGCCGGGCTCTGCCAGAGAGAGATACAGAGTGTTGCCCAATTGGGAAGCAAAGCTTTAGCAGAGCGCGAATGTCTGTGTGGCAGCGAATGCAGTTCCAAGGGACAGTGAAAACCAGCTAGAGCTTTCAGTGCTGGCAGCTTTCCTGTGGGCGCAATCTCTGGACGTTTCCAATTTGGCAGCCGGGCTCTGCCAGAGAGAGATACAGAGTGTTGCCCCCTTACCAAGCAATGCTTTAGCAGAGCGCGAATGTCTGTGTGGCAGCGAATGCAGTTCCAAGGGACAGTGAAAACCAGCTAGAGCTTTCAGTGCTGGCAGCTTTCCTGTGGGCGCAATCTCTGGACGTTTCCAATTTGGCAGCCGGGCTCTGCCAGAGAGAGATACAGAGTGTTGCCCCATTACGAAGCAAAGCTTTAGCAGAGCGCGAATGTCTGTGTGGCAGCGAATGCAGTTCCAAGGGACAGTGAAAACCAGCTACAGCTTTCAGTGCTGGCAGCTTTCCTGTGGGCGCAATCTCTGGACGTTTCCAATTTGGCAGCCGGGCTCTGCCACAGAGAGATAGAGAGTGTTGCCCAATTAGGAAGCAATGCTTTAGCAGAGCGCGAATGTCTGTGTGGCAGCGAATGCAGTTCCAAGGGACAGTGAAAACCAGCTAGAGCTTTCAGTGCTGGCAGCTTTCCTGTGGGCGCAATCTCTGGACATTTCCAATTTGGCAGCCGGGCTCTGCCAGAGAGAGATACAGAGTGTTGCCCCATTACGAAGCAAAGCTTTAGCAGAGCGCGAATGTCTGTGTGGCAGCGAATGCAGTGCCAAGGTACAGTGAAAACCAGCTAGAGCTTTCAGTGCTGGCAGCTTTCCTGTGGGCGCAATCTCTGGACGTTTCCAATTTGGCAGCCGGGCTCTGCCAGAGAGAGATACAGAGTGTTGCCCCGTTACAAAGCAATGCTTTATCAGAGCGCGAATGTCTGTGTGGCAGCGAATGCAGTTCCAAGGGACAGTGAAAACCAGCTACAGCTTTCAGTGCTGGCAGCTTTCCTGTGGGCGGAATCTCTGGACGTTTCCAATTTGGCAGCCGGGCTCTGCCACAGAGAGATACAGAGTGTTGCCCCATTACCAAGCAATGCTTTAGCAGAGCGCGAATGTCTGTGTGGCAGCGAATGCAGTTCCAAGGGACAGTGAAAACCAGCTAGAGCTTTCAGTGCTGGCAGCTTTCCTGTGGGCGCAATCTCTGGACGTTTCCAATTTGGCAGCCGGGCTCTGCCACAGAGAGATACAGAGTGTTGCCCCATTACGAAGCAATGCTTTAGCAGAGCGCGAATGTCTGTGTGGCAGCGAATGCAGTTCCAAGGGACAGTGAAAACCAGCTACAGCTTTCAGTGCTGGCAGCTTTCCTGTGGGCGCAATCTCTGGACGTTTCCAATTTGGCAGCCGGGCTCTGCCAGAGAGAGATACAGAGTGTTGCCCCATTACGAAGCAAAGCTTTAGCAGAGCGCGAATGTCTGTGTGGCAGCGAATGCAGTTCCAAGGGACAGTGAAAACCAGCTACAGCTTTCAGTGCTGGCAGCTTTCCTGTGGGCGCAATCTCTGGACGTTTCCAATTTGGCAGCCGGGCTCTGCCACAGAGAGATAGAGAGTGTTGCCCAATTAGGAAGCAATGCTTTAGCAGAGCGCGAATGTCTGTGTGGCAGCGAATGCAGTTCCAAGGGACAGTGAAAACCAGCTAGAGCTTTCAGTGCTGGCAGCTTTCCTGTGGGCGCAATCTCTGGACATTTCCAATTTGGCAGCCGGGCTCTGCCAGAGAGAGATACAGAGTGTTGCCCCATTACGAAGCAAAGCTTTAGCAGAGCGCGAATGTCTGTGTGGCAGCGAATGCAGTGCCAAGGGACAGTGAAAACCAGCTAGAGCTTTCAGTGCTGGCAGCTTTCCTGTGGGCGCAATCTCTGGACGTTTCCAATTTGGCAGCCGGGCTCTGCCACAGAGAGTTACAGAGTGTTGCCCCCTTACCAAGCAATGCTTTAGCAGAGCGCGAATGTCTGTGTGGCAGCGAATGCAGTTCCAAGGGACAGTGAAAACCAGCTAGAGCTTTCAGTGCTGGCAGCTTTCCTGTGGGCGCAATCTCTGGACGTTTCCAATTTGGCAGCCGGGCTCTGCCAGAGAGAGATACAGAGTGTTGCCCCATTACGAAGCAATGCTTTAGCAGAGCGCGAATGTCTGTGTGGCAGCGAATGCAGTTCCAAGGGACAGTGAAAACCAGCTAGAGCTTTCAGTGCTGGCAGCTTTCCTGTGGGCGCAATCTCTGGACGTTTCCAATTTGGCAGCCGGGCTCTGCCAGAGAGAGATACAGAGTGTTGCCCCATTACGAAGCAATGCTTTAGCAGAGCGCGAATGTCTGTGTGGCAGCGAATGCAGTTCCAAGGGACAGTGAAAACCAGCTAGAGCTTTCAGTGCTGGCAGCTTTCCTGTGGGCGCAATCTCTGGACGTTTCCAATTTGGCAGCCGGGCTCTGCCACAGAGAGATACAGAGTGTTGCCCAATTGGGAAGCAAAGCTTTAGCAGAGCGCGAATGTCTGTGTGGCAGCGAATGCAGTTCCAAGGGACAGTGAAAACCAGCTAGAGCTTTCAGTGCTGGCAGCTTTCCTGTGGGCGCAATCTCTGGACGTTTCCAATTTGGCAGCCGGGCTCTGCCAGAGAGAGATAGAGAGTGTTGCCCAATTAGGAAGCAATGCTTTAGCAGAGCGCGAATGTCTGTGTGGCAGCGAATGCAGTTCCAAGGGACAGTGAAAACCAGCTAGAGCTTTCAGTGCTGGCAGCTTTCCTGTGGGCGCAATCTCTGGACATTTCCAATTTGGCAGCCGGGCTCTGCCAGAGAGAGATACAGAGTGTTGCCCCATTACGAAGCAATGCTTTAGCAGAGCGCGAATGTCTGTGTGGCAGCGAATGCAGTTCCAAGGGACAGTGAAAACCAGCTAGAGCTTTCAGTGCTGGCAGCTTTCCTGTGGGCGCAATCTCTGGACGTTTCCAATTTGGCAGCCGGGCTCTGCCAGAGAGAGATACAGAGTGTTGCCCCATTACGAAGCAAAGCTTTAGCAGAGCGCGAATGTCTGTGTGGCAGCGAATGCAG
Source organism: Mycteria americana (assembly GCF_035582795.1). Lineage (NCBI taxonomy): Eukaryota > Metazoa > Chordata > Aves > Ciconiiformes > Ciconiidae > Mycteria > Mycteria americana. Next base: position 561,686 of record NW_027445640.1, read on the forward strand.
TTCCAAGGGACAGTGAAAACCAGCTACAGCTTTCAGTGCTGGCAGCTTTCCTGTGGGCGCAATCTCTGGACGTTTCCAATTTGGCAGCCGGGCTCTGCCACAGAGAGATAGAGAGTGTTGCCCAATTAGGAAGCAATGCTTTAGCAGAGCGCGAATGTCTGTGTGGCAGCGAATGCAGTTCCAAGGGACAGTGAAAACCAGCTAGAGCTTTCAGTGCTGGCAGCTTTCCTGTGGGCGCAATCTCTGGACATTTCCAATTTGGCAGCCGGGCTCTGCCAGAGAGAGATACAGAGTGTTGCCCCATTACGAAGCAAAGCTTTAGCAGAGCGCGAATGTCTGTGTGGCAGCGAATGCAGTGCCAAGGGACAGTGAAAACCAGCTAGAGCTTTCAGTGCTGGCAGCTTTCCTGTGGGCGCAATCTCTGGACGTTTCCAATTTGGCAGCCGGGCTCTGCCAGAGAGAGATACAGAGTGTTGCCCCGTTACAAAGCAATGCTTTATCAGAGCGCGAATGTCTGTGTGGCAGCGAATGCAGTTCCAAGGGACAGTGAAAACCAGCTACAGCTTTCAGTGCTGGCAGCTTTCCTGTGGGCGGAATCTCTGGACGTTTCCAATTTGGCAGCCGGGCTCTGCCACAGAGAGATACAGAGTGTTGCCCCATTACCAAGCAATGCTTTAGCAGAGCGCGAATGTCTGTGTGGCAGCGAATGCAGTTCCAAGGGACAGTGAAAACCAGCTAGAGCTTTCAGTGCTGGCAGCTTTCCTGTGGGCGCAATCTCTGGACGTTTCCAATTTGGCAGCCGGGCTCTGCCACAGAGAGATACAGAGTGTTGCCCCATTACGAAGCAATGCTTTAGCAGAGCGCGAATGTCTGTGTGGCAGCGAATGCAGTTCCAAGGGACAGTGAAAACCAGCTAGAGCTTTCAGTGCTGGCAGCTTTCCTGTGGGCGCAATCTCTGGACGTTTCCAATTTGGCAGCCGGGCTCTGCCAGAGAGAGATACAGAGTGTTGCCCCATTACGAAGCAAAGCTTTAGCAGAGCGCGAATGTCTGTGTGGCAGCGAATGCAGTTCCAAGGGACAGTGAAAACCAGCTACAGCTTTCAGTGCTGGCAGCTTTCCTGTGGGCGCAATCTCTGGACGTTTCCAATTTGGCAGCCGGGCTCTGCCACAGAGAGATAGAGAGTGTTGCCCAATTAGGAAGCAATGCTTTAGCAGAGCGCGAATGTCTGTGTGGCAGCGAATGCAGTTCCAAGGGACAGTGAAAACCAGCTAGAGCTTTCAGTGCTGGCAGCTTTCCTGTGGGCGCAATCTCTGGACATTTCCAATTTGGCAGCCGGGCTCTGCCAGAGAGAGATACAGAGTGTTGCCCCATTACGAAGCAAAGCTTTAGCAGAGCGCGAATGTCTGTGTGGCAGCGAATGCAGTGCCAAGGGACAGTGAAAACCAGCTAGAGCTTTCAGTGCTGGCAGCTTTCCTGTGGGCGCAATCTCTGGACGTTTCCAATTTGGCAGCCGGGCTCTGCCACAGAGAGTTACAGAGTGTTGCCCCCTTACCAAGCAATGCTTTAGCAGAGCGCGAATGTCTGTGTGGCAGCGAATGCAGTTCCAAGGGACAGTGAAAACCAGCTAGAGCTTTCAGTGCTGGCAGCTTTCCTGTGGGCGCAATCTCTGGACGTTTCCAATTTGGCAGCCGGGCTCTGCCAGAGAGAGATACAGAGTGTTGCCCCATTACGAAGCAATGCTTTAGCAGAGCGCGAATGTCTGTGTGGCAGCGAATGCAGTTCCAAGGGACAGTGAAAACCAGCTAGAGCTTTCAGTGCTGGCAGCTTTCCTGTGGGCGCAATCTCTGGACGTTTCCAATTTGGCAGCCGGGCTCTGCCAGAGAGAGATACAGAGTGTTGCCCCATTACGAAGCAATGCTTTAGCAGAGCGCGAATGTCTGTGTGGCAGCGAATGCAGTTCCAAGGGACAGTGAAAACCAGCTAGAGCTTTCAGTGCTGGCAGCTTTCCTGTGGGCGCAATCTCTGGACGTTTCCAATTTGGCAGCCGGGCTCTGCCACAGAGAGATACAGAGTGTTGCCCAATTGGGAAGCAAAGCTTTAGCAGAGCGCGAATGTCTGTGTGGCAGCGAATGCAGTTCCAAGGGACAGTGAAAACCAGCTAGAGCTTTCAGTGCTGGCAGCTTTCCTGTGGGCGCAATCTCTGGACGTTTCCAATTTGGCAGCCGGGCTCTGCCAGAGAGAGATAGAGAGTGTTGCCCAATTAGGAAGCAATGCTTTAGCAGAGCGCGAATGTCTGTGTGGCAGCGAATGCAGTTCCAAGGGACAGTGAAAACCAGCTAGAGCTTTCAGTGCTGGCAGCTTTCCTGTGGGCGCAATCTCTGGACATTTCCAATTTGGCAGCCGGGCTCTGCCAGAGAGAGATACAGAGTGTTGCCCCATTACGAAGCAAAGCTTTAGCAGAGCGCGAATGTCTGTGTGGCAGCGAATGCAGTGCCAAGGGACAGTGAAAACCAGCTAGAGCTTTCAGTGCTGGCAGCTTTCCTGTGGGCGCAATCTCTGGACGTTTCCAATTTGGCAGCCGGGCTCTGCCAGAGAGAGATACAGAGTGTTGCCCCCTTACCAAGCAATGCTTTAGCAGAGCGCGAATGTCTGTGTGGCAGCGAATGCAGTTCCAAGGGACAGTGAAAACCAGCTAGAGCTTTCAGTGCTGGCAGCTTTCCTGTGGGCGCAATCTCTGGACGTTTCCAATTTGGCAGCCGGGCTCTGCCACAGAGAGATACAGAGTGTTGCCCAATTGGGAAGCAAAGCTTTAGCAGAGCGCGAATGTCTGTGTGGCAGCGAATGCAGTTCCAAGGGACAGTGAAAACCAGCTAGAGCTTTCAGTGCTGGCAGCTTTCCTGTGGGCGCAATCTCTGGACATTTCCAATTTGGCAGCCGGGCTCTGCCAGAGCGAGATACAGAGTGTTGCCCCATTACGAAGCAAAGCTTTAGCAGAGCGCGAATGTCTGTGTGGCAGCGAATGCAGTTCCAAGGGACAGTGAAAACCAGCTAGAGCTTTCAGTGCTGGCAGCTTTCCTGTGGGCGCAATCTCTGGACGTTTCCAATTTGGCAGCCGGGCTCTGCCAGAGAGAGATACAGAGTGTTGCCCCATTACGAAGCAAAGCTTTAGCAGAGCGCGAATGTCTGTGTGGCAGCGAATGCAGTTCCAAGGGACAGTGAAAACCAGCTAGAGCTTTCAGTGCTGGCAGCTTTCCTGTGGGCGCAATCTCTGGACGTTTCCAATTTGGCAGCCGGGCTCTGCCAGAGAGAGATACAGAGTGTTGCCCCCTTACCAAGCAATGCTTTAGCAGAGCGCGAATGTCTGTGTGGCAGCGAATGCAGTTCCAAGGGACAGTGAAAACCAGCTAGAGCTTTCAGTGCTGGCAGCTTTCCTGTGGGCGCAATCTCTGGACGTTTCCAATTTGGCAGCCGGGCTCTGCCACAGAGAGATACAGAGTGTTGCCCCATTAGGAAGAAATGCTTTAGCAGAGCGCGAATGTCTGTGTGGCAGCGAATGCAGTTCCAAGGGACAGTGAAAACCAGCTAGAGCTTTCAGTGCTGGCAGCTTTCCTGTGGGCGCAATCTCTGGACGTTTCCAATTTGGCAGCCGGGCTCTGCCACAGAGAGATACAGAGTGTTGCCCCATTAGGAAGAAATGCTTTAGCAGAGCGCGAATGTCTGTGTGGCAGCGAATGCAGTTCCAAGGGACAGTGAAAACCAGCTAGAGCTTTCAGTGCTGGCAGCTTTCCTGTGGGCGCAATCTCTGGACGTTTCCAATTTGGCAGCCGGGCTCTGCCAGAGAGAGATACAGAGTGTTGCCCCATTACCAAGCAATGCTTTAGCAGAGCGCGAATGTCTGTGTGGCAGCGAATGCAGTTCCAAGGGACAGTGAAAACCAGCTACAGCTTTCAGTGCTGGCAGCTTTCCTGTGGGCGCAATCTCTGGACGTTTCCAATTTGGCAGCCGGGCTCTGCCACAGAGAGATACAGAGTGTTGCCCCATTACGAAGCAATGCTTTAGCAGAGCGCGAATGTCTGTGTGGCAGCGAATGCAGTTCCAAGGGACAGTGAAAACCAGCTAAGTTTTCAGTGCTGGCAGCTTTCCTGTGGGCGCAATGTCTGGACGTTTCCAATTTGGCAGCCGGGCTCTGCCAGAGAGAGATACAGAATGTTGCCCCATTACGAAGCAATGCTTTAGCAGAGCGCGAATGTCTGTGTGGCAGCGAATGCAGTTCCAAGGGACAGTGAAAACCAGCTAGAGCTTTCAGTGCTGGCAGCTTTCCTGTGGGCGCAACCTCTGGACGTTTCCAATTTGGCAGCCGGGCTCTGCCAGAGACAGATACAGAGTGTTGCCCCCTTACCAAGCAATGCTTTAGCAGAGCGTGAATGTCTGTGTGGCAGCGAATGCAGTTCCAAGGGACAGTGAAAACCAGCTAGAGCTTTCAGTGCTGGCAGCTTTCCTGTGGGCGCAATCTCTGGACGTTTCCAATTTGGCAGCCGGGCTCTGCCAGAGAGAGATACAGAGTGTTGCCCCATTAGGAAGAAATGCTGTAGCAGAGCGCGAATGTCTGTGTGGCAGCGAATGCAGTTCCAAGGGACAGTGAAAACCAGCTAGAGCTTTCAGTGCTGGCAGCTTTCCTGTGGGCGCAATCTCTGGACGTTTCCAATTTGGCAGCCGGGCTCTGCCACAGAGAGATACAGAGTGTTGCCCCATTACGAAGCAATGCTTTAGCAGAGCGCGAATGTCTGTGTGGCAGCGAATGCAGTTCCAAGGGACAGTGAAAACCAGCTACAGCTTTCAGTGCTGGCAGCTTTCCTGTGGGCGCAATCTCTGGACGTTTCCAATTTGGCAGCCGGGCTCTGCCAGAGAGAGATACAGAGTGTTGCCCCATTACGAAGCAATGCTTTAGCAGAGCGCGAATGTCTGTGTGGCAGCGAATGCAGTGCCAAGGGACAGTGAAAACCAGCTAGAGCTTTCAGTGCTGGCAGCTTTCCTGTGGGCGCAATCTCTGGACGTTTCCAATTTGGCAGCCGGGCTCTGCCAGAGAGAGATACACAGTGTTGCCCCCTTACCAAGCAATGCTTTAGCAGAGCGCGAATGTCTGTGTGGCAGCGAATGCAGTTCCAAGGGACAGTGAAAACCAGCTAGAGCTTTCAGTGCTGGCAGCTTTCCTGTGGGCGCAATCTCTGGACGTTTCCAATTTGGCAGCCGGGCTCTGCCAGAGAGAGATACAGAGTGTTGCCCCATTACAAAGCAATGCTTTAGCAGAGCGCGAATGTCTGTGTGGCAGCGAATGCAGTTCCAAGGGACAGTGAAAACCAGCTAGAGCTTTCAGTGCTGGCAGCTTTCCTGTGGGCGCAATCTCTGGACATTTCCAATTTGGCAGCCGGGCTCTGCCAGAGAGAGATACAGAGTGTTGCCCAATTGGGAAGCAAAGCTTTAGCAGAGCGCGAATGTCTGTGTGGCAGCGAATGCAGTTCCAAGGGACAGTGAAAACCAGCTAGAGCTTTCAGTGCTGGCAGCTTTCCTGTGGGCGCAATCTCTGGACATTTCCAATTTGGCAGCCGGGCTCTGCCAGAGCGAGATACAGAGTGTTGCCCCATTACGAAGCAAAGCTTTAGCAGAGCGCGAATGTCTGTGTGGCAGCGAATGCAGTTCCAAGGGACAGTGAAAACCAGCTAGAGCTTTCAGTGCTGGCAGCTTTCCTGTGGGCGCAATCTCTGGACGTTTCCAATTTGGCAGCCGGGCTCTGCCAGAGAGAGATACAGAGTGTTGCCCCCTTACCAAGCAATGCTTTAGCAGAGCGCGAATGTCTGTGTGGCAGCGAATGCAGTTCCAAGGGACAGTGAAAACCAGCTAGAGCTTTCAGTGCTGGCAGCTTTCCTGTGGGCGCAATCTCTGGACGTTTCCAATTTGGCAGCCGGGCTCTGCCACAGAGAGATACAGAGTGTTGCCCCATTAGGAAGAAATGCTTTAGCAGAGCGCGAATGTCTGTGTGGCAGCGAATGCAGTTCCAAGGGACAGTGAAAACCAGCTAGAGCTTTCAGTGCTGGCAGCTTTCCTGTGGGCGCAATCTCTGGACGTTTCCAATTTGGCAGCCGGGCTCTGCCAGAGAGAGATACAGAGTGTTGCCCCATTAGGAAGAAATGCTTTAGCAGAGCGCGAATGTCTGTGTGGCAGCGAATGCAGTTCCAAGGGACAGTGAAAACCAGCTAGAGCTTTCAGTGCTGGCAGCTTTCCTGTGGGCGCAATCTCTGGACGTTTCCAATTTGGCAGCCGGGCTCTGCCAGAGAGAGATACAGAGTGTTGCCCCATTACGAAGCAATGCTTTAGCAGAGCGCGAATGTCTGTGTGGCAGCGAATGCAGTTCCAAGGGACAGTGAAAACCAGCTAGAGCTTTCAGTGCTGGCAGCTTTCCTGTGGGCGCAATCTCTGGACGTTTCCAATTTGGCAGCCGGGCTCTGCCACAGAGAGATACAGAGTGTTGCCCCATTACCAAGCAATGCTTTAGCAGAGCGCGAATGTCTGTGTGGCAGCGAATGCAGTTCCAAGGGACAGTGAAAACCAGCTACAGCTTTCAGTGCTGGCAGCTTTCCTGTGGGCGCAATCTCTGGACGTTTCCAATTTGGCAGCCGGGCTCTGCCACAGAGAGATACAGAGTGTTGCCCCATTACGAAGCAATGCTTTAGCAGAGCGCGAATGTCTATGTGGCAGCGAATGCAGTTCCAAGGGACAGTGAAAACCAGCTAGAGCTTTCAGTGCTGGCAGCTTTCCTGTGGGCGCAATCTCTGGACGTTTCCAATTTGGCAGCCGGGCTCTGCCAGAGAGAGATACAGAGTGTTGCCCCCTTACCAAGCAATGCTTTAGCAGAGCGCGAATGTCTGTGTGGCAGCGAATGCAGTTCCAAGGGACAGTGAAAACCAGCTAGAGCTTTCAGTGCTGGCAGCTTTCCTGTGGGCGCAATCTCTGGACGTTTCCAATTTGGCAGCCGGGCTCTGCCAGAGAGAGATACAGAGTGTTGCCCCATTACAAAGCAATGCTTTAGCAGAGCGCGAATGTCTGTGTGGCAGCGAATGCAGTTCCAAGGGACAGTGAAAACCAGCTAGAGCTTTCAGTGCTGGCAGCTTTCCTGTGGGCGCAATCTCTGGACGTTTCCAATTTGGCAGCCGGGCTCTGCCACAGAGAGATACAGAGTGTTGCCCAATTGGGAAGCAAAGCTTTAGCAGAGCGCGAATGTCTGTGTGGCAGCGAATGCAGTTCCAAGGGACAGTGAAAACCAGCTAGAGCTTTCAGTGCTGGCAGCTTTCCTGTGGGCGCAATCTCTGGACATTTCCAATTTGGCAGCCGGGCTCTGCCAGAGAGAGATACAGAGTGTTGCCCCATTACGAAGCAAAGCTTTAGCAGAGCGCGAATGTCTGTGTGGCAGCGAATGCAGTGCCAAGGGACAGTGAAAACCAGCTAGAGCTTTCAGTGCTGGCAGCTTTCCTGTGGGCGCAATCTCTGGACGTTTCCAATTTGGCAGCCGGGCTCTGCCAGAGAGAGATACAGAGTGTTGCCCCATTACAAAGCAATGCTTTAGCAGAGCGCGAATGTCTGTGTGGCAGCGAATGCAGTTCCAAGGGACAGTGAAAACCAGCTAGAGCTTTCAGTGCTGGCAGCTTTCCTGTGGGCGCAATCTCTGGACGTTTCCAATTTGGCAGCCGGGCTCTGCCAGAGAGAGATACAGAGTGTTGCCCAATTGGGAAGCAAAGCTTTAGCAGAGCGCGAATGTCTGTGTGGCAGCGAATGCAGTTCCAAGGGACAGTGAAAACCAGCTAGAGCTTTCAGTGCTGGCAGCTTTCCTGTGGGCGCAATCTCTGGACATTTCCAATTTGGCAGCCGGGCTCTGCCAGAGCGAGATACAGAGTGTTGCCCCATTACGAAGCAAAGCTTTAGCAGAGCGCGAATGTCTGTGTGGCAGCGAATGCAGTTCCAAGGGACAGTGAAAACCAGCTAGAGCTTTCAGTGCTGGCAGCTTTCCTGTGGGCGCAATCTCTGGACGTTTCCAATTTGGCAGCCGGGCTCTGCCAGAGAGAGATACAGAGTGTTGCCCCATTACGAAGCAAAGCTTTAGCAGAGCGCGAATGTCTGTGTGGCAGCGAATGCAGTTCCAAGGGACAGTGAAAACCAGCTAGAGCTTTCAGTGCTGGCAGCTTTCCTGTGGGCGCAATCTCTGGACGTTTCCAATTTGGCAGCCGGGCTCTGCCAGAGAGAGATACAGAGTGTTGCCCCCTTACCAAGCAATGCTTTAGCAGAGCGCGAATGTCTGTGTGGCAGCGAATGCAGTTCCAAGGGACAGTGAAAACCAGCTAGAGCTTTCAGTGCTGGCAGCTTTCCTGTGGGCGCAATCTCTGGACGTTTCCAATTTGGCAGCCGGGCTCTGCCACAGAGAGATACAGAGTGTTGCCCCATTAGGAAGAAATGCTTTAGCAGAGCGCGAATGTCTGTGTGGCAGCGAATGCAGTTCCAAGGGACAGTGAAAACCAGCTAGAGCTTTCAGTGCTGGCAGCTTTCCTGTGGGCGCAATCTCTGGACGTTTCCAATTTGGCAGCCGGGCTCTGCCAGAGAGAGATACAGAGTGTTGCCCCATTAGGAAGAAATGCTTTAGCAGAGCGCGAATGTCTGTGTGGCAGCGAATGCAGTTCCAAGGGACAGTGAAAACCAGCTAGAGCTTTCAGTGCTGGCAGCTTTCCTGTGGGCGCAATCTCTGGACGTTTCCAATTTGGCAGCCGGGCTCTGCCAGAGAGAGATACAGAGTGTTGCCCCATTACCAAGCAATGCTTTAGCAGAGCGCGAATGTCTGTGTGGCAGCGAATGCAGTTCCAAGGGACAGTGAAAACCAGCTACAGCTTTCAGTGCTGGCAGCTTTCCTGTGGGCGCAATCTCTGGACGTTTCCAATTTGGCAGCCGGGCTCTGCCACAGAGAGATACAGAGTGTTGCCCCATTACGAAGCAATGCTTTAGCAGAGCGCGAATGTCTGTGTGGCAGCGAATGCAGTTCCAAGGGACAGTGAAAACCAGCTAAGTTTTCAGTGCTGGCAGCTTTCCTGTGGGCGCAATGTCTGGACGTTTCCAATTTGGCAGCCGGGCTCTGCCAGAGAGAGATACAGAATGTTGCCCCATTACGAAGCAATGCTTTAGCAGAGCGCGAATGTCTGTGTGGCAGCGAATGCAGTTCCAAGGGACAGTGAAAACCAGCTAGAGCTTTCAGTGCTGGCAGCTTTCCTGTGGGCGCAACCTCTGGACGTTTCCAATTTGGCAGCCGGGCTCTGCCAGAGACAGATACAGAGTGTTGCCCCCTTACCAAGCAATGCTTTAGCAGAGCGCGAATGTCTGTGTGGCAGCGAATGCAGTTCCAAGGGACAGTGAAAACCAGCTAGAGCTTTCAGTGCTGGCAGCTTTCCTGTGGGCGCAATCTCTGGACGTTTCCAATTTGGCAGCCGGGCTCTGCCACAGAGAGATACAGAGTGTTGCCCCATTACGAAGCAATGCTTTAGTAGAGTGCGAATGTCTGTGTGGCAGCGAATGCAGTTCCAAGGGACAGTGAAAACCAGCTACAGTTTTCAGTGCTGGCAGCTTTCCTGTGGGCGCAATGTCTGGACGTTTCCAATTTGGCAGCCGGGCTCTGCCAGAGAGAGATACAGAGTGTTGCCCCCTTACCAAGCAATGCTTTAGCAGAGCGTGAATGTCTGTGTGGCAGCGAATGCAGTTCCAAGGGACAGTGAAAACCAGCTAGAGCTTTCAGTGCTGGCAGCTTTCCTGTGGGCGCAATCTCTGGACGTTTCCAATTTGGCAGCCGGGCTCTGCCAGAGAGAGATACAGAGTGTTGCCCCATTAGGAAGAAATGCTGTAGCAGAGCGCGAATGTCTGTGTGGCAGCGAATGCAGTTCCAAGGGACAGTGAAAACCAGCTAGAGCTTTCAGTGCTGGCAGCTTTCCTGTGGGCGCAATCTCTGGACGTTTCCAATTTGGCAGCCGGGCTCTGCCACAGAGAGATACAGAGTGTTGCCCCATTACGAAGCAATGCTTTAGCAGAGCGCGAATGTCTGTGTGGCAGCGAATGCAGTTCCAAGGGACAGTGAAAACCAGCTAAGTTTTCAGTGCTGGCAGCTTTCCTGTGGGCGCAATGTCTGGACGTTTCCAATTTGGCAGCCGGGCTCTGCCAGAGAGAGATACAGAGTGTTGCCCCATTACGAAGCAATGCTTTAGCAGAGCGCGAATGTCTGTGTGGCAGCGAATGCAGTGCCAAGGGACAGTGAAAACCAGCTAGAGCTTTCAGTGCTGGCAGCTTTCCTGTGGGCGCAATCTCTGGACGTTTCCAATTTGGCAGCCGGGCTCTGCCACAGAGAGATACAGAGTGTTGCCCCCTTACCAAGCAATGCTTTAGCAGAGCGCGAATGTCTGTGTGGCAGCGAATGCAGTTCCAAGGGACAGTGAAAACCAGCTAGAGCTTTCAGTGCTGGCAGCTTTCCTGTGGGCGCAATCTCTGGACGTTTCCAATTTGGCAGCCGGGCTCTGCCAGAGAGAGATACAGAGTGTTGCCCCATTACAAAGCAATGCTTTAGCAGAGCGCGAATGTCTGTGTGGCAGCGAATGCAGTTCCAAGGGACAGTGAAAACCAGCTAGAGCTTTCAGTGCTGGCAGCTTTCCTGTGGGCGCAATCTCTGGACGTTTCCAATTTGGCAGCCGGGCTCTGCCACAGAGAGATACAGAGTGTTGCCCAATTGGGAAGCAAAGCTTTAGCAGAGCGCGAATGTCTGTGTGGCAGCGAATGCAGTTCCAAGGGACAGTGAAAACCAGCTAGAGCTTTCAGTGCTGGCAGCTTTCCTGTGGGCGCAATCTCTGGACATTTCCAATTTGGCAGCCGGGCTCTGCCAGAGAGAGATACAGAGTGTTGCCCCATTACGAAGCAAAGCTTTAGCAGAGCGCGAATGTCTGTGTGGCAGCGAATGCAGTGCCAAGGGACAGTGAAAACCAGCTAGAGCTTTCAGTGCTGGCAGCTTTCCTGTGGGCGCAATCTCTGGACGTTTCCAATTTGGCAGCCGGGCTCTGCCAGAGAGAGATACAGAGTGTTGCCCCCTTACCAAGCAATGCTTTAGCAGAGCGCGAATGTCTGTGTGGCAGCGAATGCAGTTCCAAGGGACAGTGAAAACCAGCTAGAGCTTTCAGTGCTGGCAGCTTTCCTGTGGGCGCAATCTCTGGACGTTTCCAATTTGGCAGCCGGGCTCTGCCAGAGAGAGATACAGAGTGTTGCCCCATTACAAAGCAATGCTTTAGCAGAGCGCGAATGTCTGTGTGGCAGCGAATGCAGTTCCAAGGGACAGTGAAAACCAGCTAGAGCTTTCAGTGCTGGCAGCTTTCCTGTGGGCGCAATCTCTGGACGTTTCCAATTTGGCAGCCGGGCTCTGCCAGAGAGAGATACAGAGTGTTGCCCAATTGGGAAGCAAAGCTTTAGCAGAGCGCGAATGTCTGTGTGGCAGCGAATGCAGTTCCAAGGGACAGTGAAAACCAGCTAGAGCTTTCAGTGCTGGCAGCTTTCCTGTGGGCGCAATCTCTGGACATTTCCAATTTGGCAGCCGGGCTCTGCCAGAGCGAGATACAGAGTGTTGCCCCATTACGAAGCAAAGCTTTAGCAGAGCGCGAATGTCTGTGTGGCAGCGAATGCAGTTCCAAGGGACAGTGAAAACCAGCTAGAGCTTTCAGTGCTGGCAGCTTTCCTGTGGGCGCAATCTCTGGACGTTTCCAATTTGGCAGCCGGGCTCTGCCAGAGAGAGATACAGAGTGTTGCCCCATTACGAAGCAAAGCTTTAGCAGAGCGCGAATGTCTGTGTGGCAGCGAATGCAGTTCCAAGGGACAGTGAAAACCAGCTAGAGCTTTCAGTGCTGGCAGCTTTCCTGTGGGCGCAATCTCTGGACGTTTCCAATTTGGCAGCCGGGCTCTGCCAGAGAGAGATACAGAGTGTTGCCCCCTTACCAAGCAATGCTTTAGCAGAGCGCGAATGTCTGTGTGGCAGCGAATGCAGTTCCAAGGGACAGTGAAAACCAGCTAGAGCTTTCAGTGCTGGCAGCTTTCCTGTGGGCGCAATCTCTGGACGTTTCCAATTTGGCAGCCGGGCTCTGCCACAGAGAGATACAGAGTGTTGCCCCATTAGGAAGAAATGCTTTAGCAGAGCGCGAATGTCTGTGTGGCAGCGAATGCAGTTCCAAGGGACAGTGAAAACCAGCTAGAGCTTTCAGTGCTGGCAGCTTTCCTGTGGGCGCAATCTCTGGACGTTTCCAATTTGGCAGCCGGGCTCTGCCAGAGAGAGATACAGAGTGTTGCCCCATTAGGAAGAAATGCTTTAGCAGAGCGCGAATGTCTGTGTGGCAGCGAATGCAGTTCCAAGGGACAGTGAAAACCAGCTAGAGCTTTCAGTGCTGGCAGCTTTCCTGTGGGCGCAATCTCTGGACGTTTCCAATTTGGCAGCCGGGCTCTGCCAGAGAGAGATACAGAGTGTTGCCCCATTACCAAGCAATGCTTTAGCAGAGCGCGAATGTCTGTGTGGCAGCGAATGCAGTTCCAAGGGACAGTGAAAACCAGCTACAGCTTTCAGTGCTGGCAGCTTTCCTGTGGGCGCAATCTCTGGACGTTTCCAATTTGGCAGCCGGGCTCTGCCACAGAGAGATACAGAGTGTTGCCCCATTACGAAGCAATGCTTTAGCAGAGCGCGAATGTCTGTGTGGCAGCGAATGCAGTTCCAAGGGACAGTGAAAACCAGCTAAGTTTTCAGTGCTGGCAGCTTTCCTGTGGGCGCAATGTCTGGACGTTTCCAATTTGGCAGCCGGGCTCTGCCAGAGAGAGATACAGAATGTTGCCCCATTACGAAGCAATGCTTTAGCAGAGCGCGAATGTCTGTGTGGCAGCGAATGCAGTTCCAAGGGACAGTGAAAACCAGCTAGAGCTTTCAGTGCTGGCAGCTTTCCTGTGGGCGCAACCTCTGGACGTTTCCAATTTGGCAGCCGGGCTCTGCCAGAGACAGATACAGAGTGTTGCCCCCTTACCAAGCAATGCTTTAGCAGAGCGCGAATGTCTGTGTGGCAGCGAATGCAGTTCCAAGGGACAGTGAAAACCAGCTAGAGCTTTCAGTGCTGGCAGCTTTCCTGTGGGCGCAATCTCTGGACGTTTCCAATTTGGCAGCCGGGCTCTGCCACAGAGAGATACAGAGTGTTGCCCCATTACGAAGCAATGCTTTAGTAGAGTGCGAATGTCTGTGTGGCAGCGAATGCAGTTCCAAGGGACAGTGAAAACCAGCTACAGTTTTCAGTGCTGGCAGCTTTCCTGTGGGCGCAATGTCTGGACGTTTCCAATTTGGCAGCCGGGCTCTGCCAGAGAGAGATACAGAGTGTTGCCCCCTTACCAAGCAATGCTTTAGCAGAGCGTGAATGTCTGTGTGGCAGCGAATGCAGTTCCAAGGGACAGTGAAAACCAGCTAGAGCTTTCAGTGCTGGCAGCTTTCCTGTGGGCGCAATCTCTGGACGTTTCCAATTTGGCAGCCGGGCTCTGCCAGAGAGAGATACAGAGTGTTGCCCCATTAGGAAGAAATGCTGTAGCAGAGCGCGAATGTCTGTGTGGCAGCGAATGCAGTTCCAAGGGACAGTGAAAACCAGCTAGAGCTTTCAGTGCTGGCAGCTTTCCTGTGGGCGCAATCTCTGGGCGTTTCCAATTTGGCAGCCGGGCTCTGCCAGAGAGAGATACAGAGTGTTGCCCCATTACGAAGCAAAGCTTTAGCAGAGCGCGAATGTCTGTGTGGCAGCGAATGCAGTTCCAAGGGACAGTGAAAACCAGCTAGAGCTTTCAGTGCTGGCAGCTTTCCTGTGGGCGCAATCTCTGGACGTTTCCAATTTGGCAGCCGGGCTCTGCCAGAGAGAGATACAGAGTGTTGCCCCATTACGAAGCAATGCTTTAGCAGAGCGCGAATGTCTGTGTGGCAGCGAATGCAGTTCCAAGGGACAGTGAAAACCAGCTAAGTTTTCAGTGCTGGCAGCTTTCCTGTGGGCGCAATGTCTGGACGTTTCCAATTTGGCAGCCGGGCTCTGCCAGAGAGAGATACAGAGTGTTGCCCCATTACGAAGCAATGCTTTAGCAGAGCGCGAATGTCTGTGTGGCAGCGAATGCAGTGCCAAGGGACAGTGAAAACCAGCTAGAGCTTTCAGTGCTGGCAGCTTTCCTGTGGGCGCAATCTCTGGACGTTTCCAATTTGGCAGCCGGGCTCTGCCACAGAGAGATACAGAGTGTTGCCCCCTTACCAAGCAATGCTTTAGCAGAGCGCGAATGTCTGTGTGGCAGCGAATGCAGTTCCAAGGGACAGTGAAAACCAGCTAGAGCTTTCAGTGCTGGCAGCTTTCCTGTGGGCGCAATCTCTGGACGTTTCCAATTTGGCAGCCGGGCTCTGCCAGAGAGAGATACAGAGTGTTGCCCCATTACAAAGCAATGCTTTAGCAGAGCGCGAATGTCTGTGTGGCAGCGAATGCAGTTCCAAGGGACAGTGAAAACCAGCTAGAGCTTTCAGTGCTGGCAGCTTTCCTGTGGGCGCAATCTCTGGACGTTTCCAATTTGGCAGCCGGGCTCTGCCAGAGAGAGATACAGAGTGTTGCCCAATTGGGAAGCAAAGCTTTAGCAGAGCGCGAATGTCTGTGTGGCAGCGAATGCAGTTCCAAGGGACAGTGAAAACCAGCTAGAGCTTTCAGTGCTGGCAGCTTTCCTGTGGGCGCAATCTCTGGACATTTCCAATTTGGCAGCCGGGCTCTGCCAGAGCGAGATACAGAGTGTTGCCCCATTACGAAGCAAAGCTTTAGCAGAGCGCGAATGTCTGTGTGGCAGCGAATGCAGTTCCAAGGGACAGTGAAAACCAGCTAGAGCTTTCAGTGCTGGCAGCTTTCCTGTGGGCGCAATCTCTGGACGTTTCCAATTTGGCAGCCGGGCTCTGCCAGAGAGAGATACAGAGTGTTGCCCCATTACGAAGCAAAGCTTTAGCAGAGCGCGAATGTCTGTGTGGCAGCGAATGCAGTTCCAAGGGACAGTGAAAACCAGCTAGAGCTTTCAGTGCTGGCAGCTTTCCTGTGGGCGCAATCTCTGGACGTTTCCAATTTGGCAGCCGGGCTCTGCCAGAGAGAGATACAGAGTGTTGCCCCCTTACCAAGCAATGCTTTAGCAGAGCGCGAATGTCTGTGTGGCAGCGAATGCAGTTCCAAGGGACAGTGAAAACCAGCTAGAGCTTTCAGTGCTGGCAGCTTTCCTGTGGGCGCAATCTCTGGACGTTTCCAATTTGGCAGCCGGGCTCTGCCACAGAGAGATACAGAGTGTTGCCCCATTAGGAAGAAATGCTTTAGCAGAGCGCGAATGTCTGTGTGGCAGCGAATGCAGTTCCAAGGGACAGTGAAAACCAGCTAGAGCTTTCAGTGCTGGCAGCTTTCCTGTGGGCGCAATCTCTGGACGTTTCCAATTTGGCAGCCGGGCTCTGCCAGAGAGAGATACAGAGTGTTGCCCCATTACGAAGCAATGCTTTAGCAGAGCGCGAATGTCTGTGTGGCAGCGAATGCAGTTCCAAGGGACAGTGAAAACCAGCTAGAGCTTTCAGTGCTGGCAGCTTTCCTGTGGGCGCAATCTCTGGACGTTTCCAATTTGGCAGCCGGGCTCTGCCACAGAGAGATACAGAGTGTTGCCCCATTACCAAGCAATGCTTTAGCAGAGCGCGAATGTCTGTGTGGCAGCGAATGCAGTTCCAAGGGACAGTGAAAACCAGCTAGAGCTTTCAGTGCTGGCAGCTTTCCTGTGGGCGCAATCTCTGGACGTTTCCAATTTGGCAGCCGGGCTCTGCCACAGAGAGATACAGAGTGTTGCCCCATTACGAAGCAATGCTTTAGCAGAGCGCGAATGTCTGTGTGGCAGCGAATGCAGTTCCAAGGGACAGTGAAAACCAGCTAGAGCTTTCAGTGCTGGCAGCTTTCCTGTGGGCGCAATCTCTGGACGTTTCCAATTTGGCAGCCGGGCTCTGCCAGAGAGAGATACAGAGTGTTGCCCCATTACGAAGCAATGCTTTAGCAGAGCGCGAATGTCTGTGTGGCAGCGAATGCAGTTCCAAGGGACAGTGAAAACCAGCTAAGTTTTCAGTGCTGGCAGCTTTCCTGTGGGCGCAATGTCTGGACGTTTCCAATTTGGCAGCCGGGCTCTGCCAGAGAGAGATACAGAGTGTTGCCCCATTACCAAGCAATGCTTTAGCAGAGCGCGAATGTCTGTGTGGCAGCGAATGCAGTGCCAAGGGACAGTGAAAACCAGCTAGAGCTTTCAGTGCTGGCAGCTTTCCTGTGGGCGCAATCTCTGGACGTTTCCAATTTGGCAGCCGGGCTCTGCCACAGAGAGATACAGAGTGTTGCCCCCTTACCAAGCAATGCTTTAGCAGAGCGCGAATGTCTGTGTGGCAGCGAATGCAGTTCCAAGGGACAGTGAAAACCAGCTAGAGCTTTCAGTGCTGGCAGCTTTCCTGTGGGCGCAATCTCTGGACGTTTCCAATTTGGCAGCCGGGCTCTGCCAGAGAGAGATACACAGTGTTGCCCAATTGGGAAGCAAAGCTTTAGCAGAGCGCGAATGTCTGTGTGGCAGCGAATGCAGTTCCAAGGGACAGTGAAAACCAGCTAGAGCTTTCAGTGCTGGCAGCTTTCCTGTGGGCGCAATCTCTGGACATTTCCAATTTGGCAGCCGGGCTCTGCCAGAGCGAGATACAGAGTGTTGCCCCATTACGAAGCAAAGCTTTAGCAGAGCGCGAATGTCTGTGTGGCAGCGAATGCAGTTCCAAGGGACAGTGAAAACCAGCTAGAGCTTTCAGTGCTGGCAGCTTTCCTGTGGGCGCAATCTCTGGACGTTTCCAATTTGGCAGCCGGGCTCTGCCAGAGAGAGATACAGAGTGTTGCCCCATTACGAAGCAAAGCTTTAGCAGAGCGCGAATGTCTGTGTGGCAGCGAATGCAGTTCCAAGGGACAGTGAAAACCAGCTAGAGCTTTCAGTGCTGGCAGCTTTCCTGTGGGCGCAATCTCTGGACGTTTCCAATTTGGCAGCCGGGCTCTGCCAGAGAGAGATACAGAGTGTTGCCCCCTTACCAAGCAATGCTTTAGCAGAGCGCGAATGTCTGTGTGGCAGCGAATGCAGTTCCAAGGGACAGTGAAAACCAGCTAGAGCTTTCAGTGCTGGCAGCTTTCCTGTGGGCGCAATCTCTGGACGTTTCCAATTTGGCAGCCGGGCTCTGCCACAGAGAGATACAGAGTGTTGCCCCATTAGGAAGAAATGCTTTAGCAGAGCGCGAATGTCTGTGTGGCAGCGAATGCAGTTCCAAGGGACAGTGAAAACCAGCTAGAGCTTTCAGTGCTGGCAGCTTTCCTGTGGGCGCAATCTCTGGACGTTTCCAATTTGGCAGCCGGGCTCTGCCAGAGAGAGATACAGAGTGTTGCCCCATTAGGAAGAAATGCTTTAGCAGAGTGCGAATGTCTGTGTGGCAGCGAATGCAGTTCCAAGGGACAGTGAAAACCAGCTAGAGCTTTCAGTGCTGGCAGCTTTCCTGTGGGCGCAATCTCTGGACGTTTCCAATTTGGCAGCCGGGCTCTGCCAGAGAGAGATACAGAGTGTTGCCCCATTACGAAGCAATGCTTTAGCAGAGCGCGAATGTCTGTGTGGCAGCGAATGCAGTTCCAAGGGACAGTGAAAACCAGCTAGAGCTTTCAGTGCTGGCAGCTTTCCTGTGGGCGCAATCTCTGGACGTTTCCAATTTGGCAGCCGGGCTCTGCCACAGAGAGATACAGAGTGTTGCCCCATTACCAAGCAATGCTTTAGCAGAGCGCGAATGTCTGTGTGGCAGCGAATGCAGTTCCAAGGGACAGTGAAAACCAGCTACAGCTTTCAGTGCTGGCAGCTTTCCTGTGGGCGCAATCTCTGGACGTTTCCAATTTGGCAGCCGGGCTCTGCCAGAGAGAGATACAGAGTGTTGCCCAATTGGGAAGCAATGCTTTAGCAGAGCGCGAATGTCTATGTGGCAGCGAATGCAGTTCCAAGGGACAGTGAAAACCAGCTAGAGCTTTCAGTGCTGGCAGCTTTCCTGTGGGCGCAATCTCTGGACGTTTCCAATTTGGCAGCCGGGCTCTGCCAGAGAGAGATACAGAGTGTTGCCCCATTACGAAGCAATGCTTTAGCAGAGCGCGAATGTCTGTGTGGCAGCGAATGCAGTTCCAAGGGACAGTGAAAACCAGCTAAGTTTTCAGTGCTGGCAGCTTTCCTGTGGGCGCAATGTCTGGACGTTTCCAATTTGGCAGCCGGGCTCTGCCAGAGAGAGATACAGAATGTTGCCCCATTACGAAGCAATGCTTTAGCAGAGCGCGAATGTCTGTGTGGCAGCGAATGCAGTTCCAAGGGACAGTGAAAACCAGCTAGAGCTTTCAGTGCTGGCAGCTTTCCTGTGGGCGCAACCTCTGGACGTTTCCAATTTGGCAGCCGGGCTCTGCCAGAGACAGATACAGAGTGTTGCCCCCTTACCAAGCAATGCTTTAGCAGAGCGCGAATGTCTGTGTGGCAGCGAATGCAGTTCCAAGGGACAGTGAAAACCAGCTAGAGCTTTCAGTGCTGGCAGCTTTCCTGTGGGCGCAATCTCTGGACGTTTCCAATTTGGCAGCCGGGCTCTGCCACAGAGAGATACAGAGTGTTGCCCCATTACGAAGCAATGCTTTAGTAGAGTGCGAATGTCTGTGTGGCAGCGAATGCAGTTCCAAGGGACAGTGAAAACCAGCTACAGTTTTCAGTGCTGGCAGCTTTCCTGTGGGCGCAATGTCTGGACGTTTCCAATTTGGCAGCCGGGCTCTGCCAGAGAGAGATACAGAGTGTTGCCCCCTTACCAAGCAATGCTTTAGCAGAGCGCGAATGTCTGTGTGGCAGCGAATGCAGTTCCAAGGGACAGTGAAAACCAGCTACAGCTTTCAGTGCTGGCAGCTTTCCTGTGGGCGCAATCTCTGGACGTTTCCAATTTGGCAGCCGGGCTCTGCCAGAGAGAGATACAGAGTGTTGCCCCATTAGGAAGAAATGCTGTAGCAGAGCGCGAATGTCTGTGTGGCAGCGAATGCAGTTCCAAGGGACAGTGAAAACCAGCTAGAGCTTTCAGTGCTGGCAGCTTTCCTGTGGGCGCAATCTCTGGACGTTTCCAATTTGGCAGCCGGGCTCTGCCACAGAGAGATACAGAGTGTTGCCCCATTACGAAGCAAAGCTTTAGCAGAGCGCGAATGTCTGTGTGGCAGCGAATGCAGTTCCAAGGGACAGTGAAAACCAGCTAGAGCTTTCAGTGCTGGCAGCTTTCCTGTGGGCGCAATCTCTGGACGTTTCCAATTTGGCAGCCGGGCTCTGCCAGAGAGAGATACAGAGTGTTGCCCCATTACGAAGCAATGCTTTAGCAGAGCGCGAATGTCTGTGTGGCAGCGAATGCAGTTCCAAGGGACAGTGAAAACCAGCTAAGTTTTCAGTGCTGGCAGCTTTCCTGTGGGCGCAATGTCTGGACGTTTCCAATTTGGCAGCCGGGCTCTGCCAGAGAGAGATACAGAGTGTTGCCCCATTACGAAGCAATGCTTTAGCAGAGCGCGAATGTCTGTGTGGCAGCGAATGCAGTTCCAAGGGACAGTGAAAACCAGCTAGAGCTTTCAGTGCTGGCAGCTTTCCTGTGGGCGCAACGTCTGGACGTTTCCAATTTGGCAGCCGGGCTCTGCCACAGAGAGATACAGAGTGTTGCCCCATTACGAAGCAATGCTTTAGCAGAGCGCGAATGTCTGTGTGGCAGCGAATGCAGTTCCAAGGGACAGTGAAAACCAGCTAGAGCTTTCAGTGCTGGCAGCTTTCCTGTGGGCGCAATGTCTGGACGTTTCCAATTTGGCAGCCGGGCTCTGCCACAGAGAGATACAGAGTGTTGCCCCCTTACCAAGCAATGCTTTAGCAGAGCGCGAATGTCTGTGTGGCAGCGAATGCAGTTCCAAGGGACAGTGAAAACCAGCTAGAGCTTTCAGTGCTGGCAGCTTTCCTGTGGGCGCAATCTCTGGACGTTTCCAATTTGGCAGCCGGGCTCTGCCAGAGAGAGATACGGAGTGTTGCCCCATTACGAAGCAATGCTTTAGCAGAGCGCGAATGTCTGTGTGGCAGCGAATGCAGTTCCAAGGGACAGTGAAAACCAGCTAGAGCTTTCAGTGCTGGCAGCTTTCCTGTGGGCGCAATCTCTGGACGTTTCCAATTTGGCAGCCGGGCTCTGCCACAGAGAGATACAGAGTGTTGCCCCATTACGAAGCAATGCTTTAGCAGAGCGCGAATGTCTGTGTGGCAGCGAATGCAGTTCCAAGGGACAGTGAAAACCAGCTAGAGCTTTCAGTGCTGGCAGCTTTCCTGTGGGCGCAATGTCTGGACGTTTCCAATTTGGCAGCCGGGCTCTGCCAGAGAGAGATACAGAGTGTTGCCCCATTACGAAGCAAAGCTTTAGCAGAGCGCGAATGTCTGTGTGGCAGCGAATGCAGTTCCAAGGGACAGTGAAAACCAGCTACAGCTTTCAGTGCTGGCAGCTTTCCTGTGGGTGCAATCTCTGGACGTTTCCAATTTGGCAGCCGGGCTCTGCCACAGAGAGATACAGAGTGTTGCCCCCTTACCAAGCAATGCTTTAGCAGAGCGCGAATGTCTGTGTGGCAGCGAATGCAGTTCCAAGGGACAGTGAAAACCAGCTAGAGCTTTCAGTGCTGGCAGCTTTCCTGTGGGCGCAATCTCTGGACGTTTCCAATTTGGCAGCCGGGCTCTGCCACAGAGAGATACAGAGTGTTGCCCAATTGGGAAGCAAAGCTTTAGCAGAGCGCGAATGTCTGTGTGGCAGCGAATGCAGTTCCAAGGGACAGTGAAAACCAGCTAGAGCTTTCAGTGCTGGCAGCTTTCCTGTGGGCGCAATCTCTGGACGTTTCCAATTTGGCAGCCGGGCTCTGCCAGAGAGAGATAGAGAGTGTTGCCCAATTAGGAAGCAATGCTTTAGCAGAGCGCGAATGTCTGTGTGGCAGCGAATGCAGTTCCAAGGGACAGTGAAAACCAGCTAGAGCTTTCAGTGCTGGCAGCTTTGCTGTGGGCGCAATCTCTGGACGTTTCCAATTTGGCAGCCGGGCTCTGCCAGAGAGAGATACAGAGTGTTGCCCCATTACGAAGCAATGCTTTAGCAGAGCGCGAATGTCTGTGTGGCAGCGAATGCAGTTCCAAGGGACAGTGAAAACCAGCTAGAGCTTTCAGTGCTGGCAGCTTTCCTGTGGGCGCAATCTCTGGACGTTTCCAATTTGGCAGCCGGGCTCTGCCACAGAGAGATACAGAGTGTTGCCCCATTAGGAAGAAATGCTGTAGCAGAGCGCGAATGTCTGTGTGGCAGCGAATGCAGTTCCAAGGGACAGTGAAAACCAGCTAGAGCTTTCAGTGCTGGCAGCTTTCCTGTGGGCGCAATCTCTGGACGTTTCCAATTTGGCAGCCGGGCTCTGCCAGAGAGAGATACAGAGTGTTGCCCCATTACGAAGCAATGCTTTAGCAGAGCGCGAATGTCTGTGTGGCAGCGAATGCAGTTCCAAGGGACAGTGAAAACCAGCTAGAGCTTTCAGTGCTGGCAGCTTTCCTGTGGGCGCAATCTCTGGACGTTTCCAATTTGGCAGCCGGGCTCTGCCAGAGAGAGATACAGAGTGTTGCCCCATTACGAAGCAATGCTGTAGCAGAGCGCGAATGTCTGTGTGGCAGCGAATGCAGTTCCAAGGGACAGTGAAAACCAGCTAGAGCTTTCAGTGCTGGCACCTTTCCTGTGGGCGCAATCTCTGGACGTTTCCAATTTGGCAGCCGGGCTCTGCCACAGAGAGATACAGAGTGTTGCCCCATTACCAAGCAATGCTTTAGCAGAGCGCGAATGTCTGTGTGGCAGCGAATGCAGTTCCAAGGGACAGTGAAAACCAGCTAGAGCTTTCAGTGCTGGCAGCTTTCCTGTGGGCGCAATCTCTGGATGTTTCCAATTTGGCAGCCGGGCTCACCAGAGAGAGATACGCATTGTTGCCCCCTTACCAAGCAATGCTTTAGCAGAGCGCGAATGTCTGTGTGGCAGCGAATGCAGTTCCAAGGGACAGTGAAAACCAGCTAGAGCTTTCAGTGCTGGCAGCTTTCCTGTGGGCGCAATCTCTGGACGTTTCCAATTTGGCAGCCGGGCTCTGCCAGAGAGAGATACAGAGTGTTGCCCCCTTACCAAGCAATGCTTTAGCAGAGCGCGAATGTCTGTGTGGCAGCGAATGCAGTTCCAAGGGACAGTGAAAACCAGCTAGAGCTTTCAGTGCTGGCAGCTTTCCTGTGGGCGCAATGTCTGGACGTTTCCAATTTGGCAGCCGGGCTCTGCCACAGAGAGATACAGAGTGTTGCCCCCTTACCAAGCAATGCTTTAGCAGAGCGCGAATGTCTGTGTGGCAGCGAATGCAGTTCCAAGGGACAGTGAAAACCAGCTAGAGCTTTCAGTGCTGGCAGCTTTCCTGTGGGCGCAATCTCTGGACGTTTCCAATTTGGCAGCCGGGCTCTGCCAGAGAGAGATACAGAGTGTTGCCCCATTACGAAGCAATGCTTTAGCAGAGCGCGAATGTCTGTGTGGCAGCGAATGCAGTTCCAAGGGACAGTGAAAACCAGCTAGAGCTTTCAGTGCTGGCAGCTTTCCTGTGGGCGCAATCTCTGGACATTTCCAATTTGGCAGCCGGGCTCTGCCAGAGAGAGATACAGAGTGTTGCCCCATTACGAAGCAATGCTTTAGCAGAGCGCGAATGTCTGTGTGGCAGCGAATGCAGTTCCAAGGGACAGTGAAAACCAGCTAGAGCTTTCAGTGCTGGCAGCTTTCCTGTGGGCGCAATCTCTGGACGTTTCCAATTTGGCAGCCGGGCTCTGCCAGAGAGAGATACAGAGTGTTGCCCCATTACGAAGCAAAGCTTTAGCAGAGCGCGAATATCTGTGTGGCAGCGAATGCAGTTCCAAGGGACAGTGAAAACCAGCTAGAGCTTTCAGTGCTGGCAGCTTTCCTGTGGGCGCAATCTCTGGACGTTTCCAATTTGGCAGCCGGGCTCTGCCAGAGAGAGATACAGAGTGTTGCCCCATTACGAAGCAAAGCTTTAGCAGAGCGCGAATGTCTGTGTGGCAGCGAATGCAGTTCCAAGGGACAGTGAAAACCAGCTAGAGCTTTCAGTGCTGGCAGCTTTCCTGTGGGCGCAATCTCTGGACGTTTCCAATTTGGCAGCCGGGCTCTGCCAGAGAGAGATACAGAGTGTTGCCCCATTACGAAGCAAAGCTTTAGCAGAGCGCGAATGTCTGTGTGGCAGCGAATGCAGTTCCAAGGGACAGTGAAAACCAGCTAGAGCTTTCAGTGCTGGCAGCTTTCCTGTGGGTGCAATCTCTGGACGTTTCCAATTTGGCAGCCGGGCTCTGCCAGAGAGAGATACAGAGTGTTGCCCCATTACGAAGCAATGCTTTAGCAGAGCGCGAATGTCTGTGTGGCAGCGAATGCAGTTCCAAGGGACAGTGAAAACCAGCTAGAGCTTTCAGTGCTGGCAGCTTTCCTGTGGGCGCAATCTCTGGACGTTTCCAATTTGGCAGCCGGGCTCTGCCAGAGAGAGATACAGAGTGTTGCCCCATTACGAAGCAATGCTGTAGCAGAGCGCGAATGTCTGTGTGGCAGCGAATGCAGTTCCAAGGGACAGTGAAAACCAGCTAGAGCTTTCAGTGCTGGCAGCTTTCCTGTGGGCGCAATCTCTGGATGTTTCCAATTTGGCAGCCGGGCTCACCAGAGAGAGATACGCAGTGTTGCCCCCTTACCAAGCAATGCTTTAGCAGAGCGCGAATGTCTGTGTGGCAGCGAATGCAGTTCCAAGGGACAGTGAAAACCAGCTAGAGCTTTCAGTGCTGGCAGCTTTCCTGTGGGCGCAATCTCTGGACGTTTCCAATTTGGCAGCCGGGCTCTGCCAGAGAGAGATACAGAGTGTTGCCCCCTTACCAAGCAATGCTTTAGCAGAGCGCGAATGTCTGTGTGGCAGCGAATGCAGTTCCAAGGGACAGTGAAAACCAGCTAGAGCTTTCAGTGCTGGCAGCTTTCCTGTGGGCGCAATGTCTGGACGTTTCCAATTTGGCAGCCGGGCTCTGCCACAGAGAGATACAGAGTGTTGCCCCATTACCAAGCAATGCTTTAGCAGAGCGCGAATGTCTGTGTGGCAGCGAATGCAGTTCCAAGGGACAGTGAAAACCAGCTAGAGCTTTCAGTGCTGGCAGCTTTCCTGTGGGCGCAATCTCTGGACGTTTCCAATTTGGCAGCCGGGCTCTGCCAGAGAGAGATACAGAGTGTTGCCCCATTACGAAGCAATGCTTTAGCAGAGCGCGAATGTCTGTGTGGCAGCGAATGCAGTTCCAAGGGACAGTGAAAACCAGCTAGAGCTTTCAGTGCTGGCAGCTTTCCTGTGGGCGCAATCTCTGGACGTTTCCAATTTGGCAGCCGGTCTCTGCCAGAGAGAGATACAGAGTGTTGCCCCCTTACCAAGCAATGCTTTAGCAGAGCGCGAATGTCTGTGTGGCAGCGAATGCAGTTCCAAGGGACAGTGAAAACCAGCTAGAGCTTTCAGTGCTGGCAGCTTTCCTGTGGGCGCAATCTCTGGACGTTTCCAATTTGGCAGCCGGGCTCTGCCACAGAGAGATACAGAGTGTTGCCCCATTACGAAGCAAAGCTTTAGCAGAGCGCGAATGTCTGTGTGGCAGCGAATGCAGTTCCAAGGGACAGTGAAAACCAGCTAGAGCTTTCAGTGCTGGCAGCTTTCCTGTGGGCGCAATCTCTGGACGTTTCCAATTTGGCAGCCGGGCTCTGCCAGAGAGAGATACAGAGTGTTGCCCCATTACGAAGCAAAGCTTTAGCAGAGCGCGAATGTCTGTGTGGCAGCGAATGCAGTTCCAAGGGACAGTGAAAACCAGCTAGAGCTTTCAGTGCTGGCAGCTTTCCTGTGGGCGCAATCTCTGGACGTTTCCAATTTGGCAGCCGGGCTCTGCCAGAGAGAGATACAGAGTGTTGCCCCATTACGAAGCAAAGCTTTAGCAGAGCGCGAATGTCTGTGTGGCAGCGAATGCAGTTCCAAGGGACAGTGAAAACCAGCTAGAGCTTTCAGTGCTGGCAGCTTTCCTGTGGGCGCAATCTCTGGACGTTTCCAATTTGGCAGCCGGGCTCTGCCAGAGAGAGATACAGAGTGTTGCCCCATTACGAAGCAAAGCTTTAGCAGAGCGCGAATGTCTGTGTGGCAGCGAATGCAGTTCCAAGGGACAGTGAAAACCAGCTAGAGCTTTCAGTGCTGGCAGCTTTCCTGTGGGCGCAATCTCTGGACGTTTCCAATTTGGCAGCCGGGCTCTGCCAGAGAGAGATACAGAGTGTTGCCCCATTACGAAGCAATGCTTTAGCAGAGCGCGAATGTCTGTGTGGCAGCGAATGCAGTTCCAAGGGACAGTGAAAACCAGCTAGAGCTTTCAGTGCTGGCAGCTTTCCTGTGGGCGCAATCTCTGGACGTTTCCAATTTGGCAGCCGGGCTCTGCCAGAGAGAGATACAGAGTGTTGCCCCATTACGAAGCAATGCTGTAGCAGAGCGCGAATGTCTGTGTGGCAGCGAATGCAGTTCCAAGGGACAGTGAAAACCAGCTAGAGCTTTCAGTGCTGGCAGCTTTCCTGTGGGCGCAATCTCTGGACGTTTCCAATTTGGCAGCCGGGCTCTGCCACAGAGAGATACAGAGTGTTGCCCCATTACAAAGCAAAGCTTTAGCAGAGCGCGAATGTCTGTGTGGCAGCGAATGCAGTTCCAAGGGACAGTGAAAACCAGCTAGAGCTTTCAGTGCTGGCAGCTTTCCTGTGGGCGCAATCTCTGGACGTTTCCAATTTGGCAGCCGGGCTCTGCCACAGAGAGATACAGAGTGTTGCCCCATTACGAAGCAATGCTTTAGCAGAGCGCGAATGTCTGTGTGGCAGCGAATGCAGTTCCAAGGGACAGTGAAAACCAGCTAGAGCTTTCAGTGCTGGCAGCTTTCCTGTGGGCGCAATCTCTGGACGTTTCCAATTTGGCAGCCGGGCTCTGCCAGAGAGAGATACAGAGTGTTGCCCCATTACGAAGCAATGCTTTAGCAGAGCGCGAATGTCTGTGTGGCAGCGAATGCAGTTCCAAGGGACAGTGAAAACCAGCTAGAGCTTTCAGTGCTGGCAGCTTTCCTGTGGGCGCAATCTCTGGACGTTTCCAATTTGGCAGCCGGGCTCTGCCAGAGATAGATACAGAGTGTTGCCCAATTGGGAAGCAAAGCTTTAGCAGAGCGCGAATGTCTGTGTGGCAGCGAATGCAGTTCCAAGGGACAGTGAAAACCAGCTAGAGCTTTCAGTGCTGGCAGCTTTCCTGTGGGCGCAATCTCTGGACGTTTCCAATTTGGCAGCCGGGCTCTGCCACAGAGAGATACAGAGTGTTGCCCCATTAGGAAGAAATGCTGTAGCAGAGCGCGAATGTCTGTGTGGCAGCTAATGCAGTTCCAAGGGACAGTGAAAACCAGCTAGAGCTTTCAGTGCTGGCAGCTTTCCTGTGGGCGCAATCTCTGGACGTTTCCAATTTGGCAGCCGGGCTCTGCCAGAGAGAGATACAGAGTGTTGCCCCCTTACCAAGCAATGCTTTAGCAGAGCGCGAATGTCTGTGTGGCAGCGAATGCAGTTCCAAGGGACAGTGAAAACCAGCTACAGCTTTCAGTGCTGGCAGCTTTCCTGTGGGCGCAATCTCTGGACGTTTCCAATTTGGCAGCCGGGCTCTGCCACAGAGAGATACAGATTGTTGCCCCATTACGAAGCAATGCTTTAGCAGAGCGCGAATGTCTGTGTGGCAGCGAATGCAGTTCCAAGGGACAGTGAAAACCAGCTAGAGCTTTCAGTGCTGGCAGCTTTCCTGTGGGCGCAATCTCTGGACGTTTCCAATTTGGCAGCCGGGCTCTGCCAGAGAGAGATACAGAGTGTTGCCCCATTACGAAGCAATGCTTTAGCAGAGCGCGAATGTCTGTGTGGCAGCGAATGCAGTTCCAAGGGACAGTGAAAACCAGCTAAGTTTTCAGTGCTGGCAGCTTTCCTGTGGGCGCAATCTCTGGACGTTTCCAATTTGGCAGCCGGGCTCTGCCACAGAGAGATACAGAGTGTTGCCCCATTAGGAAGAAATGCTTTAGCAGAGCGCGAATGTCTGTGTGGCAGCGAATGCAGTTCCAAGGGACAGTGAAAACCAGCTAGAGCTTTCAGTGCTGGCAGCTTTCCTGTGGGCGCAATCTCTGGACGTTTCCAATTTGGCAGCCGGGCTCTGCCAGAGAGAGATACAGAGTGTTGCCCCATTACGAAGCAATGCTTTAGCAGAGCGCGAATGTCTGTGTGGCAGCGAATGCAGTTCCAAGGGACAGTGAAAACCAGCTAGAGCTTTCAGTGCTGGCAGCTTTCCTGTGGGCGCAATCTCTGGACGTTTCCAATTTGGCAGCCGGGCTCTGCCAGAGAGAGATACAGAGTGTTGCCCCATTACGAAGCAATGCTTTAGCAGAGCGCGAATGTCTGTGTGGCAGCGAATGCAGTTCCAAGGGACAGTGAAAACCAGCTAGAGCTTTCAGTGCTGGCAGCTTTCCTGTGGGCGCAATGTCTGGACGTTTCCAATTTGGCAGCCGGGCTCTGCCAGAGAGAGATACAGAATGTTGCCCCATTACGAAGCAATGCTTTAGCAGAGCGCGAATGTCTGTGTGGCAGCGAATGCAGTTCCAAGGGACAGTGAAAACCAGCTAGAGCTTTCAGTGCTGGCAGCTTTCCTGTGGGCGCAACCTCTGGACGTTTCCAATTTGGCAGCCGGGCTCTGCCAGAGACAGATACAGAGTGTTGCCCCCTTACCAAGCAATGCTTTAGCAGAGCGCGAATGTCTGTGTGGCAGCGAATGCAGTTCCAAGGGACAGTGAAAACCAGCTAGAGCTTTCAGTGCTGGCAGCTTTCCTGTGGGCGCAATCTCTGGACGTTTCCAATTTGGCAGCCGGGCTCTGCCACAGAGAGATACAGAGTGTTGCCCCATTACGAAGCAATGCTTTAGTAGAGTGCGAATGTCTGTGTGGCAGCGAATGCAGTTCCAAGGGACAGTGAAAACCAGCTACAGTTTTCAGTGCTGGCAGCTTTCCTGTGGGCGCAATCTCTGGACGTTTCCAATTTGGCAGCCGGGCTCTGCCAGAGAGAGATACAGAGTGTTGCCCAATTAGGAAGCAATGCTTTAGCAGAGCGCGAATGTCTGTGTGGCAGCGAATGCAGTTCCAAGGGACAGTGAAAACCAGCTAGAGCTTTCAGTGCTGGCAGCTTTCCTGTGGGCGCAATCTCTGGACGTTTCCAATTTGGCAGCCGGGCTCTGCCAGAGAGAGATACAGAGTGTTGCCCCATTAGGAAGAAATGCTGTAGCAGAGCGCGAATGTCTGTGTGGCAACGAATGCAGTTCCAAGGGACAGTGAAAACCAGCTAGAGCTTTCAGTGCTGGCAGCTTTCCTGTGGGCGCAATCTCTGGACGTTTCCAATTTGGCAGCCGGGCTCTGCCACAGAGAGATACAGAGTGTTGCCCCCTTACCAAGCAATGCTTTAGCAGAGCGCGAATGTCTGTGTGGCAGCGAATGCAGTTCCAAGGGACAGTGAAAACCAGCTAGAGCTTTCAGTGCTGGCAGCTTTCCTGTGGGCGCAATCTCTGGACGTTTCCAATTTGGCAGCCGGGCTCTGCCACAGAGAGATACAGAGTGTTGCCCAATTGGGAAGCAAAGCTTTAGCAGAGCGCGAATGTCTGTGTGGCAGCGAATGCAGTTCCAAGGGACAGTGAAAACCAGCTAGAGCTTTCAGTGCTGGCAGCTTTCCTGTGGGCGCAATCTCTGGACGTTTCCAATTTGGCAGCCGGGCTCTGCCAGAGAGAGATACAGAGTGTTGCCCAATTAGGAAGCAATGCTTTAGCAGAGCGCGAATGTCTGTGTGGCAGCGAATGCAGTTCCAAGGGACAGTGAAAACCAGCTAGAGCTTTCAGTGCTGGCAGCTTTCCTGTGGGCGCAATCTCTGGACGTTTCCAATTTGGCAGCCGGGCTCTGCCAGAGAGAGATACAGAGTGTTGCCCCATTACGAAGCAATGCTTTAGCAGAGCGCGAATGTCTGTGTGGCAGCGAATGCAGTTCCAAGGGACAGTGAAAACCAGCTAGAGCTTTCAGTGCTGGCAGCTTTCCTGTGGGCGCAATCTCTGGACGTTTCCAATTTGGCAGCCGGGCTCTGCCAGAGAGAGATACAGAGTGTTGCCCCATTAGGAAGAAATGCTGTAGCAGAGCGCGAATGTCTGTGTGGCAGCGAATGCAGTTCCAAGGGACAGTGAAAACCAGCTAGAGCTTTCAGTGCTGGCAGCTTTCCTGTGGGCGCAATCTCTGGACGTTTCCAATTTGGCAGCCGGGCTCTGCCACAGAGAGATACAGAGTGTTGCCCCATTACGAAGCAAAGCTTTAGCAGAGCGCGAATGTCTGTGTGGCAGCGAATGCAGTTCCAAGGGACAGTGAAAACCAGCTAGAGCTTTCAGTGCTGGCAGCTTTCCTGTGGGCGCAATCTCTGGACGTTTCCAATTTGGCAGCCGGGCTCACCAGAGAGAGATACACAGTGTTGCCCCCTTACCAAGCAATGCTTTAGCAGAGCGCGAATGTCTGTGTGGCAGCGAATGCAGTTCCAAGGGACAGTGAAAACCAGCTAGAGCTTTCAGTGCTGGCAGCTTTCCTGTGGGCGCAATCTCTGGACGTTTCCAATTTGGCAGCCGGGCTCTGCCAGAGAGAGATACAGAGTGTTGCCCCATTACCAAGCAATGCTTTAGCAGAGCGCGAATGTCTGTGTGGCAGCGAATGCAGTGCCAAGGGACAGTGAAAACCAGCTAGAGCTTTCAGTGCTGGCAGCTTTCCTGTGGGCGCAATCTCTGGACGTTTCCAATTTGGCAGCCGGGCTCTGCCACAGAGAGATACAGAGTGTTGCCCCCTTACCAAGCAATGCTTTAGCAGAGCGTGAATGTCTGTGTGGCAGCGAATGCAGTTCCAAGGGACAGTGAAAACCAGCTAGAGCTTTCAGTGCTGGCAGCTTTCCTGTGGGCGCAATCTCTGGACGTTTCCAATTTGGCAGCCGGGCTCTGCCAGAGAGAGATACAGAGTGTTGCCCCCTTACCAAGCAATGCTTTAGCAGAGCGCGAATGTCTGTGTGGCAGCGAATGCAGTGCCAAGGGACAGTGAAAACCAGCTAGAGCTTTCAGTGCTGGCAGCTTTCCTGTGGGCGCAATCTCTGGACGTTTCCAATTTGGCAGCCGGGCTCTGCCAGAGAGAGATACAGAGTGTTGTCCCATTACGAAGCAATGCTTTAGCAGAGCGCGAATGTCTGTGTGGCAGCGAATGCAGTTCCAAGGGACAGTGAAAACCAGCTACAGCTTTCAGTGCTGGCAGCTTTCCTGTGGGCGGAATCTCTGGACGTTTCCAATTTGGCAGCCGGGCTCTGCCACAGAGAGATACAGAGTGTTGCCCCATTACCAAGCAATGCTTTAGCAGAGCGCGAATGTCTGTGTGGCAGCGAATGCAGTTCCAAGGCACAGTGAAAACCAGCTAGAGCTTTCAGTGCTGGCATCTTTCCTGTGGGCGCAATCTCTGGACGTTTCCAATTTGGCAGCCGGGCTCTGCCAGAGAGAGATACAGAGTGTTGCCCCATTACGAAGCAAAGCTTTAGCAGAGCGCGAATGTCTGTGTGGCAGCGAATGCAGTTCCAAGGGACAGTGAAAACCAGCTAGAGCTTTCAGTGCTGGCAGCTTTCCTGTGGGCGCAATCTCTGGACGTTTCCAATTTGGCAGCCGGGCTCTGCCAGAGAGAGATACAGAGTGTTGCCCCATTACGAAGCAAAGCTTTAGCAGAGCGCGAATGTCTGTGTGGCAGCGAATGCAGTTCCAAGGGACAGTGAAAACCAGCTAGAGCTTTCAGTGCTGGCAGCTTTCCTGTGGGCGCAATCTCTGGACGTTTCCAATTTGGCAGCCGGGCTCTGCCAGAGAGAGATACAGAGTGTTGCCCCATTACGAAGCAATGCTGTAGCAGAGCGCGAATGTCTGTGTGGCAGCGAATGCAGTTCCAAGGGACAGTGAAAACCAGCTAGAGCTTTCAGTGCTGGCAGCTTTCCTGTGGGCGCAATCTCTGGACGTTTCCAATTTGGCAGCCGGGCTCTGCCACAGAGAGATACAGAGTGTTGCCGCATTACAAAGCAAAGCTTTAGCAGAGCGCGAATGTCTGTGTGGCAGCGAATGCAGTTCCAAGGGACAGTGAAAACCAGCTAGAGCTTTCAGTGCTGGCAGCTTTCCTGTGGGCGCAATCTCTGGACGTTTCCAATTTGGCAGCCGGGCTCTGCCAGAGAGAGATAGAGAGTGTTGCCCAATTAGGAAGCAATGCTTTAGCAGAGCGCGAATGTCTGTGTGGCAGCGAATGCAGTGCCAAGGGACAGTGAAAACCAGCTAGAGCTTTCAGTGCTGGCAGCTTTCCTGTGGGCGCAATCTCTGGACGTTTCCAATTTGGCAGCCGGGCTCTGCCAGAGAGAGATACAGAGTGTTGCCCCATTAGGAAGCAATGCTTTAGCAGAGCGCGAATGTCTGTGTGGCAGCGAATGCAGTTCCAAGGGACAGTGAAAACCAGCTAGAGCTTTCAGTGCTGGCAGCTTTCCTGTGGGCGCAATCTCTGGACGTTTCCAATTTGGCAGCCGGGCTCTGCCACAGAGAGATACAGAGTGTTGCCCCATTACGAAGCAAAGCTTTAGCAGAGCGCGAATGTCTGTGTGGCAGCGAATGCAGTTCCAAGGGACAGTGAAAACCAGCTAGAGCTTTCAGTGCTGGCAGCTTTCCTGTGGGCGCAATCTCTGGACGTTTCCAATTTGGCAGCCGGGCTCACCAGAGAGAGATACACAGTGTTGCCCCCTTACCAAGCAATGCTTTAGCAGAGCGCGAATGTCTGTGTGGCAGCGAATGCAGTTCCAAGGGACAGTGAAAACCAGCTAGAGCTTTCAGTGCTGGCAGCTTTCCTGTGGGCGCAATCTCTGGACGTTTCCAATTTGGCAGCCGGGCTCTGCCAGAGAGAGATACAGAGTGTTGCCCCCTTACCAAGCAATGCTTTAGCAGAGCGCGAATGTCTGTGTGGCAGCGAATGCAGTGCCAAGGGACAGTGAAAACCAGCTAGAGCTTTCAGTGCTGGCAGCTTTCCTGTGGGCGCAATCTCTGGACGTTTCCAATTTGGCAGCCGGGCTCTGCCAGAGAGAGATACAGAGTGTTGCCCCATTACGAAGCAATGCTTTAGCAGAGCGCGAATGTCTGTGTGGCAGCGAATGCAGTTCCAAGGGACAGTGAAAACCAGCTACAGCTTTCAGTGCTGGCAGCTTTCCTGTGGGCGGAATCTCTGGACGTTTCCAATTTGGCAGCCGGGCTCTGCCACAGAGAGATACAGAGTGTTGCCCCCTTACCAAGCAATGCTTTAGCAGAGCGCGAATGTCTGTGTGGCAGCGAATGCAGTTCCAAGGCACAGTGAAAACCAGCTAGAGCTTTCAGTGCTGGCAGCTTTCCTGTGGGCGCAATCTCTGGACGTTTCCAATTTGGCAGCCGGGCTCTGCCAGAGAGAGATACAGAGTGTTGCCCCATTACGAAGCAATGCTTTAGCAGAGCGCGAATGTCTGTGTGGCAGCGAATGCAGTTCCAAGGGACAGTGAAAACCAGCTAGAGCTTTCAGTGCTGGCAGCTTTCCTGTGGGCGCAATCTCTGGACGTTTCCAATTTGGCAGCCGGGCTCTGCCAGAGAGAGATACAGAGTGTTGCCCCCTTACCAAGCAATGCTTTAGCAGAGCGCGAATGTCTGTGTGGCAGCGAATGCAGTGCCAAGGGACAGTGAAAACCAGCTAGAGCTTTCAGTGCTGGCAGCTTTCCTGTGGGCGCAATCTCTGGACGTTTCCAATTTGGCAGCCGGGCTCTGCCAGAGAGAGATACAGAGTGTTGTCCCATTACGAAGCAATGCTTTAGCAGAGCGCGAATGTCTGTGTGGCAGCGAATGCAGTTCCAAGGGACAGTGAAAACCAGCTACAGCTTTCAGTGCTGGCAGCTTTCCTGTGGGCGGAATCTCTGGACGTTTCCAATTTGGCAGCCGGGCTCTGCCACAGAGAGATACAGAGTGTTGCCCCATTACGAAGCAATGCTTTAGCAGAGCGCGAATGTCTGTGTGGCAGCGAATGCAGTTCCAAGGCACAGTGAAAACCAGCTAGAGCTTTCAGTGCTGGCAGCTTTCCTGTGGGCGCAATCTCTGGACGTTTCCAATTTGGCAGCCGGGCTCTGCCAGAGAGAGATACAGAGTGTTGCCCCATTACGAAGCAAAGCTTTAGCAGAGCGCGAATGTCTGTGTGGCAGCGAATGCAGTTCCAAGGGACAGTGAAAACCAGCTAGAGCTTTCAGTGCTGGCAGCTTTCCTGTGGGCGCAATGTCTGGACGTTTCCAATTTGGCAGCCGGGCTCTGCCAGAGAGAGATACAGAGTGTTGCCCCATTACGAAGCAATGCTTTAGCAGAGCGCGAATGTCTGTGTGGCAGCGAATGCAGTTCCAAGGGACAGTGAAAACCAGCTACAGCTTTCAGTGCTGGCAGCTTTCCTGTGGGCGCAATCTCTGGACGTTTCCAATTTGGCAGCCGGGCTCTGCCAGAGAGAGATACAGAGTGTTGCCCCATTACGAAGCAATGCTGTAGCAGAGCGCGAATGTCTGTGTGGCAGCGAATGCAGTTCCAAGGGACAGTGAAAACCAGCTAGAGCTTTCAGTGCTGGCAGCTTTCCTGTGGGCGCAATCTCTGGACGTTTCCAATTTGGCAGCCGGGCTCTGCCACAGAGAGATACAGAGTGTTGCCGCATTACAAAGCAAAGCTTTAGCAGAGCGCGAATGTCTGTGTGGCAGCGAATGCAGTTCCAAGGGACAGTGAAAACCAGCTAGAGCTTTCAGTGCTGGCAGCTTTCCTGTGGGCGCAATCTCTGGACGTTTCCAATTTGGCAGCCGGGCTCACCAGAGAGAGATACACAGTGTTGCCCCCTTACCAAGCAATGCTTTAGCAGAGCGCGAATGTCTGTGTGGCAGTGAATGCAGTTCCAAGGGACAGTGAAAACCAGCTAGAGCTTTCAGTGCTGGCAGCTTTCCTGTGGGCGCAATCTCTGGACGTTTCCAATTTGGCAGCCGGGCTCTGCCAGAGAGAGATACAGAGTGTTGCCCCCTTACCAAGCAATGCTTTAGCAGAGCGCGAATGTCTGTGTGGCAGCGAATGCAGTTCCAAGGGACAGTGAAAACCAGCTAGAGCTTTCAGTGCTGGCAGCTTTCCTGTGGGCGCAATGTCTGGACGTTTCCAATTTGGCAGCCGGGCTCTGCCACAGAGAGATACAGAGTGTTGCCCCCTTACCAAGCAATGCTTTAGCAGAGCGCGAATGTCTGTGTGGCAGCGAATGCAGTTCCAAGGGACAGTGAAAACCAGCTAGAGCTTTCAGTGCTGGCAGCTTTCCTGTGGGCGCAATCTCTGGACGTTTCCAATTTGGCAGCCGGGCTCTGCCAGAGAGAGATACAGAGTGTTGCCCCATTACGAAGCAATGCTTTAGCAGAGCGCGAATGTCTGTGTGGCAGCGAATGCAGTTCCAAGGGACAGTGAAAACCAGCTAGAGCTTTCAGTGCTGGCAGCTTTCCTGTGGGCGCAATCTCTGGACGTTTCCAATTTGGCAGCCGGGCTCTGCCAGAGAGAGATACAGAGTGTTGCCCCATTACGAAGCAATGCTTTAGCAGAGCGCGAATGTCTGTGTGGCAGCGAATGCAGTTCCAAGGGACAGTGAAAACCAGCTAGAGCTTTCAGTGCTGGCAGCTTTCCTGTGGGCGCAATCTCTGGACGTTTCCAATTTGGCAGCCGGGCTCTGCCAGAGAGAGATACAGAGTGTTGCCCCATTACGAAGCAATGCTTTAGCAGAGCGCGAATGTCTGTGTGGCAGCGAATGCAGTTCCAAGGGACAGTGAAAACCAGCTAGAGCTTTCAGTGCTGGCAGCTTTCCTGTGGGCGCAATCTCTGGACGTTTCCAATTTGGCAGCCGGGCTCTGCCAGAGATAGATACAGAGTGTTGCCCAACTGGGAAGCAAAGCTTTAGCAGAGCGCGAATGTCTGTGTGGCAGCGAATGCAGTTCCAAGGGACAGTGAAAACCAGCTAGAGCTTTCAGTGCTGGCAGCTTTCCTGTGGGCGCAATCTCTGGACGTTTCCAATTTGGCAGCCGGGCTCTGCCACAGAGAGATACAGAGTGTTGCCCCATTAGGAAGAAATGCTGTAGCAGAGCGCGAATGTCTGTGTGGCAGCGAATGCAGTTCCAAGGGACAGTGAAAACCAGCTAGAGCTTTCAGTGCTGGCAGCTTTCCTGTGGGCGCAATCTCTGGACGTTTCCAATTTGGCAGCCGGGCTCTGCCACAGAGAGATACAGAGTGTTGCCCCCTTACCAAGCAATGCTTTAGCAGAGCGCGAATGTCTGTGTGGCAGCGAATGCAGTTCCAAGGGACAGTGAAAACCAGCTACAGCTTTCAGTGCTGGCAGCTTTCCTGTGGGCGCAATCTCTGGACGTTTCCAATTGGCAGCCGGGCTCTGCCAGAGAGAGATACAGAGTGTTGCCCCATTAGGAAGCAATGCTGTAGCAGAGCGCGAATGTCTGTGTGGCAGCGAATGCAGTTCCAAGGGACAGTGAAAACCAGCTAGAGCTTTCAGTGCTGGCAGCTTTCCTGTGGGCGCAATCTCTGGACGTTTCCAATTTGGCAGCCGGGCTCTGCCACAGAGAGATACAGAGTGTTGCCCCATTACGAAGCAAAGCTTTAGCAGAGCGCGAATGTCTGTGTGGCAGCGAATGCAGTTCCAAGGGACAGTGAAAACCAGCTAGAGCTTTCAGTGCTGGCAGCTTTCCTGTGGGCGCAATCTCTGGACGTTTCCAATTTGGCAGCCGGGCTCTGCCAGAGAGAGATTCAAAGTGTTCCCCCATTACCAAGCAATGCTTTAGCAGAGCGCGAATGTCTGTGTGGCAGCGAATGCAGTTCCAAGGGACAGTGAAAACCAGCTAGAGCTTTCAGTGCTGGCAGCTTTCCTGTGGGCGCAATCTCTGGACGTTTCCAATTTGGCAGCCGGGCTCTGCCACAGAGAGATACAGAGTGTTGCCCCATTACGAAGCAATGCTGTAGCAGAGCGCGAATGTCTGTGTGGCAGCGAATGCAGTTCCAAGGGACAGTGAAAACCAGCTAGAGCTTTCAGTGCTGGCAGCTTTCCTGTGGGCGCAATCTCTGGACGTTTCCAATTTGGCAGCCGGGCTCTGCCACAGAGAGATACAGAGTGTTGCCCCATTACAAAGCAAAGCTTTAGCAGAGCGCGAATGTCTGTGTGGCAGCGAATGCAGTTCCAAGGGACAGTGAAAACCAGCTAGAGCTTTCAGTGCTGGCAGCTTTCCTGTGGGCGCAATCTCTGGACGTTTCCAATTTGGCAGCCGGGCTCTGCCACAGAGAGATACAGAGTGTTGCCCCCTTACCAAGCAATGCTTTAGCAGAGCGCGAATGTCTGTGTGGCAGCGAATGCAGTTCCAAGGGACAGTGAAAACCAGCTAGAGCTTTCAGTGCTGGCAGCTTTCCTGTGGGCGCAATCTCTGGACGTTTCCAATTTGGCAGCCGGGCTCTGCCACAGAGAGATACAGAGTGTTGCCCCCTTACCAAGCAATGCTTTAGCAGAGCGCGAATGTCTGTGTGGCAGCGAATGCAGTTCCAAGGGACAGTGAAAACCAGCTAGAGCTTTCAGTGCTGGCAGCTTTCCCGTGGGCGCAATCTCTGGACGTTTCCAATTTGGCAGCCGGGCTCTGCCAGAGAGAGATACAGAGTGTTGCCCCATTACGAAGCAATGCTTTAGCAGAGCGCGAATGTCTGTGTGGCAGCGAATGCAGTTCCAAGGGACAGTGAAAACCAGCTACAGCTTTCAGTGCTGGCAGCTTTCCTGTGGGCGCAATCTCTGGACGTTTCCAATTTGGCAGCCGGGCTCTGCCACAGAGAGATACAGAGTGTTGCCCCATTACCAAGCAATGCTTTAGCAGAGCGCGAATGTCTGTGTGGCAGCGAATGCAGTTCCAAGGGACAGTGAAAACCAGCTAGAGCTTTCAGTGCTGGCAGCTTTCCTGTGGGCGCAATCTCTGGACGTTTCCAATTTGGCAGCCGGGCTCTGCCAGAGAGAGATACAGAGTGTTGCCCCATTACAAAGCAAAGCTTTAGCAGAGCGCGAATGTCTGTGTGGCAGCGAATGCAGTTCCAAGGGACAGTGAAAACCAGCTAGAGCTTTCAGTGCTGGCAGCTTTCCTGTGGGCGCAATCTCTGGACGTTTCCAATTTGGCAGCCGGGCTCTGCCAGAGATAGATACAGAGTGTTGCCCAACTGGGAAGCAAAGCTTTAGCAGAGCGCGAATGTCTGTGTGGCAGCGAATGCAGTTCCAAGGGACAGTGAAAACCAGCTAGAGCTTTCAGTGCTGGCAGCTTTCCTGTGGGCGCAATCTCTGGACGTTTCCAATTTGGCAGCCGGGCTCTGCCACAGAGAGATACAGAGTGTTGCCCCATTACGAAGCAAAGCTTTAGCAGAGCGCGAATGTCTGTGTGGCAGCGAATGCAGTTCCAAGGGACAGTGAAAACCAGCTAGAGCTTTCAGTGCTGGCAGCTTTCCTGTGGGCGCAATCTCTGGACGTTTCCAATTTGGCAGCCGGGCTCTGCCACAGAGAGATACAGAGTGTTGCCCCCTTACCAAGCAATGCTTTAGCAGAGCGCGAATGTCTGTGTGGCAGCGAATGCAGTTCCAAGGGACAGTGAAAACCAGCTACAGCTTTCAGTGCTGGCAGCTTTCCTGTGGGCGCAATCTCTGGACGTTTCCAATTGGCAGCCGGGCTCTGCCAGAGAGAGATACAGAGTGTTGCCCCATTAGGAAGCAATGCTGTAGCAGAGCGCGAATGTCTGTGTGGCAGCGAATGCAGTTCCAAGGGACAGTGAAAACCAGCTAGAGCTTTCAGTGCTGGCAGCTTTCCTGTGGGCGCA